>NC_084487.1:54043687-54695875 GCF_030035675.1 Rhineura floridana
AGGAGCGCCTTAACGGTTCTTTGCGCATTAGCAGTAACATTTCTTATTTGGGGGCGCCATGAACCTGAAGAGTGGAATATCATCCCAAGGTATTTAACGGATGAAACCTGCTCTTTAAAATGGTCACTAATCCGCCAGCGATGTTTTGGTCTTCTTCTGGAAAAAACTATGACTTTCGATTTGTCATAGTTAATTTCAAGAAGCTCTTGTTTACAGTAGCTGGTGAGGGCACTCAATAGGCATCTAAGCCCAGTCAGAGTCTGCGAAAGAAGAAGAACATCAGCGTATAAGAGAATGGATAGAGGTCTCTTGGACAGACTGGGGTAATGAGTTCCTATCGGTGATAAAGTTGTAACCAGGGAGTTGATGTATAAATTGAACAGCATGGGTGCTAAGATGCATCCCTGTTTGACGCCATTGAAGGTTGGGATGGACTTGGATAGATAGCCTGCTCTATTGCATCTAACGCATAGATAGGTGGATTCATATAAACAACGTATTAGAGCAAGTAGGCGTCTGTCGATATTAGTGGACTCTAATTTTTCCCAAAGTTTATGTCTGGATATTAAATCAAAAGCTGATTTGAAATCTATAAATGCTGAATAGAGGGCTCCTCCAGAGGGCATTGTATATTTCTCTATCAGATGGTTTAAGACAAGGCCATGGTCCATTGTAGATCGGCCAGCTCTAAAACCCTCCTGCTGTTTTCATGTTTTCATGTTCCAACCAAGTTTGGAGTTTGTCGATTAGGTGGCTGGCATAGATCTTACTGATGATGTTTAACAAGCTAATTGGTCTATAATTAGCCGGATTGGATCTAGTGCCTTTTTAAAAAATTGGAATGATTATTGCTAATCCCCTATCATCTGGAATAACAATATCGGAATCGATACATGTGAATAAGGTAGCCAAAACCGGCGCCCACCAATCAGCATTAATTTTAAAGACCTCAGCTGGAATATTGTCCGCCCCAGGTGCTTTGCCCGTTTTCAATTTGGCAATTAGATTAACAATTTCCTTAGAAGTAACCGGCGGCCATTCAGGAAAGTTATGTCTCTGTGGGTTAGTTGGTTGTTGGTATAAGTGTTCTCTTGCATAAATCTTGGCGAAATGGTCTTCCTAAGCAGACACAGGTATGTGGTAATCCAGACTGAATGAAGGATTAGGCCAACCCTTAGCAACCATTTTCCAAAAAGTGGAGGAATCTTTCGCTCCAAATGCTTGTAACAGGCGTTACCAGTCTTCTTTTTGTGCTGAGGCTTTTTAAACTTTAATTAAATGTTTGTATCGTTTCTTCTCCTCCAACCATTGTGAAAAAAGAAGGGGGGAGTTGGTGTCTCTATAGGATCTATACTTTGCAATTAGAAGTTTCTTCTGGGCTGCACAGTCATGGTCAAACCAAGATTTGGAATGAAAAGAACATCTGGGTGGCTTAAGCGCCACTTTAGGTAGTAAACTCCTTTGCAAGGACGAGATCAGTTGTTGGAATAGGACTAAGGCAAAATCCGCAGAGGTTGCATTTATAAGTGCTTCGCACAAACGAAGACAACGGGCAGAGTTTAATAACCCTTTTAGGTCAATTTCCAATTTTGCTGACCATTTGATACAAACTGTACATACTTCCAATTTTTCGGCAAGAGTTGGTTTTTGGTCAGTGTAGATGATTTGGTTGCCGCAGGACAAGGTAAGAGCTAATGATAAATGGTCGCTTTTGGGGCAATTATCCACAGAACAGGAAGAAACAGAGTGGAAGAGCTCCTGAGAGATTGTAAAGAAATCAATAGTAGAGACTCTGGCCCCAGATAAAAAAGTAAGACCATCATTGTTATCTCCATTGGCTTTCCCATTTACCAGCGTCAAGTTCAAGTTATTCAACATTTGCAACAGACAAAGTCCGAGAAAGTTAATACCTTTATCTTTAGAGTGTCTGTCTGGGATAGAGAGTGCTCCCACTGGTAATGGCATAGGTTCTTTAAAGCGGGAGTAGAGGGCTTCGTCAGTCGATCCTATCCTTGCATTGAAGTCGCCTGCTAAAATCACCATAGCAGCCGGGAATAAAGATGACAGTTTAACAATATAGTCCTCTACTCTTGACATCGTAGACTTCGCAGATTTTTTTTGACGGCATGGGGTAAATAGACGTTTATGATCAGTATCCGAGTCCACGTAAAATTAAGAACTATTGCGATGGCCAACCCCCCCTCCCAGGGGATCTAGGTTTGTAATAGAAGCACGCAAGGTGGTTGAAATGAACAGGCATAGGCCTCCTTTGGTACGACCTCCTTTAGTACTCAAAGTTGCAGCCAACGAGTGAGACACATATCCATTTAGATGGATTTCCCCACGTGACCATGTCTCTGGTAGCAAAATGATGTCGTGTTTTTTAAGGTAATCCAAGAAGTTTGGATCCGAGGATTTGTTCTTCCAACCAGATATGTTCCATGACAGCAATAATAGATTAGCCGTAAATTGTTTAACTGATTGTCAAGTTGAAGTAGATTGAATTGGTAGAGAGTATGACCTGGTCGACTGAACGGAAGGGTAATCTAACAAGGGCTCAGTAGAAGTGATTTTCTCTAAAGCTGGATCAATCCTATTACATTAGAGATTATTGGCTTTTCAGCAGCAGGCAAGCAGTTCGTAGAATAGGTTAACTTTTGTTGCGAACCCACTTCATTATCGTCAAGCCTTCTCATCCATCTACGAGGAAGAAGTAGCATCCATATAGGGGAGAGAAAGCCGATTCCATTTAAAGTGAGACCGTGTCATGTCTAAAGTAGTTAAGTTCATTTCCGGACTTCCGGGAAGGGTGACTTCGCTTGTGCCTGCTTTTGGGACGGGCTCCCGCCTCAAAAGAAGCTTATTCAGATATAAATCAGTCAGAACTTTTTTTTTTTGACTGATGAAATTTCTCCCGGGCAGGGAGAAACGTAGAGATCAACCTCAAAAGCCTGTTTTTGTTGGGAGGACTGGATTTCATTAATTTATGAGATAAGGTCCAGCCAACAATGCCGGACGGACTTCCGAACAAGCTCTATCTGTTTAAGCGATACGTTTATCTTTTCTTTAAAGAGAGAACGGACTAACAGGCAAGCACCCTTCTTTCTATTATTTTTTTTACTTGGTTTAAATTGTTGCAGCCAAAGGAGATTTGTCAGATTGATCGGCTTTGGACAACTTCTGGGTGAGCTATAACTCTTCTCTGTTATTCACGAAATTAACAGCTTATCTCTGTTTCTGTCGCAAAAAGCTGTCCTGGAAGTGCATTCTAAAGATATAAACAGAAGAGGGATTTCTATTCCTGATTTCTATTCCGAGGAATATTATATTGTCTGGGACTATTCTCTTTTTGGTCTATTTTATTTTGACGAATCTGCTTCTTCACGACGCCACTAGCTGTTTTGATGCTGGGAACTAAATTTGTTTTGCATTCTTGAACATAGAGAGATAAGGCAGGTTGCTCTGTTTATACTGTGATGTCATCAAGCCTGGAATATTAACCCAATTGTTGCTGAAATAAGAAGTGGTTCTTCTTTATTTTTGTTTTGTTTTGTTTTCGTGGTTTTAAAAATGGCAATCAAGAAAGTGGCTGAGAATCTGGAAGTAATTATGTTTCAGAAAATAATGGATGAGATTGAGATAACGAAACAAACCCTGCGACAGGGTAGTAAGGAGCTGAAAATTGAACTGAGCAAAATGACGCAGGAGCTTAAAGAAATAGGGGATCCTGTGAGAGAGGAAAATGAGATCAGAGATGAGAAAAGAAAAAATAAAGGGAAGATACAAGCCCTGGAGATTGGAACAAATGTGGAATTGGAAAAAGATCTGGAGTTTATGGATTTTAGAAATAAAATCTACTGTTTGGAATTTAACGTTATCTCTGAAGAAATTAATGAAGATATTAGAGATAAAGTTATCAATGGCTTGGATAATCTTTTGGACTGGAATGACGTGATGGAGTTTGATATAGAGAAAATCTATGGAATTAACTGCAGCCATGTGACAATGGAAAAACTCTCAAGAGATGAGCCAGTGCATTTTGTAAAAAAGAAGAACAGAGATATGACTTTACAACAGTATTTCAGCAACTTATTCAGAATGGATGGCAAGAAAATATTTGGGATAGAGGAAATTCCCATCAGACTCTTATTATATGACTATGGCTACGACAGCAAGATTATTATGGAGTACTGATAATGGAAGATTGGACACTGAAATTACTGGACTTAACAGGACTATTGAAGATGGAAGATGGAACTAATAGGGATAATGGAATAATGGCTATTGAAATTATTGAACCTAACAGATTTTGATGAGATGGATTAATCAAAATGTTTATTTGGACTATGGTTATGACAATAAGATTATTATAATTATTAACGAGATGGATTAATTGACATGTTTATTTGGAGAAAAATTGATAGATATATTTCTTAAAGAATTGAAACCTCTCTTTGACTTTTTGTGGAAAGAATAAAGTAATGTTTATGAGATTTGATGATTAATTAAGATAACTACTGGAGGAAAGTGATTTTATAATATGATTTAAGAGACAGGATTGTTATATATTGTAGACCTATAACTGATTTGATCTGTGACAAATGGGAAGTCAGTATTTTATTTTTTTTGTTTAATTATTTTTGTTTTGTTTTGTTTTTTGTCTTTGAATGTTTTATGATTTTGTTTTGTATGTTTTATGAAAATTTGAATAAAAATTATTGTAAAAAAAAATAAAATAAAGTAGTTAAGTTCATTTCCACAGAGATCACAATAGAGCAAACATTTTTTTTAGCTTCCAATAATCCAAATGTTCCATCCTTGAGGTCTTTAGGCCAATCAAATTGACAATTTACTGCTTCCTCCTTCTCAATAAGAGTTATCTCATTATTAGCTTCAATCAGGGGAGGGGACATCCTGTTTTCCAAGAGAGATTTTAAGGTGTTAAGTCTTGTTATGATTTCAGATTGGTCTGTCAGAGGTAAGCTGAAAAAGGAATCGAGAAGCATTTTTTCCTCGTCAAGGAGGGATAATATTCCCTTAAGATTCTGTAAGCCAGGTTGTGTTTCAGGAAGGTGTGGACTATAGCATTTGTTGAGAGGGCAACAATCCTCCGTTTCGAGATCGATTAGGTTTACATCCATAGTTTTATCGGGTCCTATCGTTAATCTAACCTTGTCAGATGGTAACTGAATAGATAGCGCTTGAGGAGGAGCAAGGTTCGTAAACATTCTTGATGCTAATATGCCACTGGCATAGAGCACGTCTCTGTTGTCAAGGAGGAGTTTGGATTTTCCCGAGTCTTTGAAAGTCACCACCATGTGAGCATTGACATAATTATAAAATAAGTATTCAATTTGGAATATGTCTTCGATGGAAATTGCACCCAATGTGGCGGTTTCAACGATTTGTAGGAAATGGATTTTACGCTCTATTTCGGATAGAACTCCTTTGAGTTTAGGATAATTCGACAGGACTAGTTTGCATTTGTTAAGTACAGGGGACCAATCTGGATCTTTCTTTGTGGCCTGGGTTTTTTTCAATTCTGACAGAATGGATGTCCAGGGATCCTGACGGTCTAAGGACTTAGTATTTGTGATAAGAGGTAGCTTGGGCACTACAGGATCATCGCAGGGCGTATTATTATGCCCTTCCTTATTTAAGTTAGACTTAGTACATTTAGACTTGGGTACGTTCTTGGAAATTGGCTTCTTGTTCTGTTTTAGTAGGGAATCCATTATTTTATATAATTTCTGAAAGAAGAATTTATTGGTATTATGCCGAATTTTTGGATGTTTAACGTTTTTACTCTTTTTATGGAACTTTAAAAGGCTATTCTGATTTGTTGTAGTTTTCCTCTTAGGTTTTCTATTGTCCCTCCGTATTGAGTCGTTAATTTGTTCAGACTGCAAGGGTACAATGGTGATGATCGGCTTTGTATTCATATCCTCACACAATCGCCCAAACTTAATTTGCGCCTCAGCCAAGGTAATTAGAAGTTGATTGGCCTGCGCTAGGAATGTTTTAATACTTTCTATTTCTCTTGTGATCACGAGTAGCCATTGATCCATTAAAGGGGCTGGTTCTTCATATGAAGGAATTATGACCTTAGAAGGTTCATTATAAGAAAAGGGATTGACGCTTGGGTTCATTTCAGGATCAATAAGACCCAAGGCTTTTGGAATTCGATTAGGACACACATCCAAATCTTCAGTTAGATCTGCTGGCCCATCATTTTTGGGTACGTTAGTTGAATCACACAGATGAGTACATTCAGCCCACACTATCTCCTGGGCCATGTCTGTAGGGAATAGAGCAGAAACCTCCATTTGTAAACCCCCAAAGTTGTCCAATGACCAGTCCAGAGGTGGAGTTGTGAGGAGAAGATTTTCTCCACTTGACTCTATAACTTTCTTTCTTTCAGTTTTACTTTCAATGTTTTTCTTAGAAGAGTAAAAATGCGTAATTTTCAGCTGTTCGGGAGGCTCTGGTCTGAAGGCACATGAGGCCAGCTTCCTGCTGAAGCTAAGCAGGGTCAGGTCTGGTCAGTGCCTGGATGGGAGACTGCCTGGGAACCATATGTAAGCCGCCTTGGGTTTCAATCATGAAAAGAAAGGCAGGGTAGAAATGTAATAAATAAATAAATAAATAAATCCCTTTTGGGAAGTAAGTCCAAGTGAGGGGGCAATCCCCAGGTTCTTATAATCCTTTCTAGTGAGCACCATCTTGCAATCTTACCACTTTAAGGATTACTTTGAGGGCAGCTCTGAGAATCGTTGCAGCCGGCCGGTAGCAAGCTGAGACTAATTAGAAGGCACTCATAGATATCTGGTTGGGTCTGCTTGTAATCTTTACAATTGTCAAGAGTCAGCAGCAGGGAGGACAATTTGTGCAGATAACTTACTTGGAAAGTCTCCAAAATGTCAGCCGGGGAGAAGGGAGTGGCTCCAGCAAAGTGCTAGCAAGAAGACAAACACAGGTAAGCAGACCTTCGGCTCAAGTAGGTAGATAATTACTGTGCGGTTGTTATAATCTTCTCCGACGCAGAAAAGAAAGAAGCCAGGACTTGAGGTAGGGATTCTTAATCAATGAATAAGGAGCTCCAAACTTAACACCCTTCTTCACTCGCAGCCATTTTGCCTCCCTTGATGGAATGTTGTAACACTGAAGGAGGATTCAATAATGATGTTAGTTCTCAATTAATATTTTAGCTGTCCTAGACTAAGTTTTATAGAAAATCTGACTTTACTGTTAGGGTTGCCAGGTCTCCAGTTTTAACCTGGATAATGCAGATTTTTGGGGTCCTCTCTGGGTTACTCACCTTAATCTCCAGACTCTCAGCTTTCATTTTTTTGCCCTACTGCAACTGCTGTAACATGAGTTCGAAGCTGGCTGCTCTAATCCCACCCTTTCAGGTTTGTAGCCAATAAGTGAAATCAGGGTTGTGATTGACAAGGCAGTACCTAGACCCCATTGCAAAGCCAAAAAACTGTTTTTTCTTCCTGCTTATCTGAAAATCTCATAAATTGAGTAAGTATATAGCTTTCAATCTTTTTCTCTTTTGTGTGCAGGAGTCAAACTAGTTTGAATTTTCCTGGACTGTTGAAGAGGGCAAGTTTTTGAAAATCTTCCCAATATGAAGCTTTAATCCTATACTTTCCTCTTCCAACAAGCCTTAAGTTGAGACCTATCCCAGTCTGTGTCTGTGTTAGAATTGCTTTTAATGTCTTTTAATATCTTTATCTCTTTTTTAAAAGATGTTTTTAGAGTTTTTTATGTTTTTAATGTTTTGTTTTAAAGTATTTTAAGGTCTTTTTATGATGTTTTAAAGTGTTTTTAGTGTTTCTGTGTGCCGTGCTGGGCTCCGGCTGGAAGGAAGGGCGGAGTATAAATAAAATAATAAATAAATAAAAATACTTGGTTTTCTGGGAGTAAAGCTGCAATTCTAGTCCCACATACCTAGAGTAAACCCCATTGAATTCAATAGGACTTACTTTTCAGTAGATATGGTTAGGCTTGTGCTGTAAATCAATGGGACTTTTGAGTGCAAAAGGATTGTGTTTGTGTAAATCTTTCTCTCCCACTCCAATTCTATTTTTAAAGTAATTAGTAGGGCTTACTTAGGTATCACTGCTTTTATTTTGTAGGAAACTAATACTGATTTTATTTAAAAAGTATATATTCTGCAATGACCAACTGGTTTTGACAATAAAAAATTATATGGAGTGTATGTATTTTACATCTCCAGTGTGTATGTGTATATGGAGTCTTTCCAACAACCCTGTGAGGTAGGGTTGCTGACTGGAAACCAAGGCTGCTCACAATAAGAAATAAAGCCATTTAAAACCAAATAACCATAAAACATTGCAAAACAGCTTAAAGAGGCATGATTTTGAATTCTGGGTTGGGTGAGTGATGTTACCATTTGAGGTTGCAGTCCTGTGCACACTTCTCTATTTGAGTAAGCCCCATCGAATACATTGGGACTTGCTTCTACGTAAACATGTATAGGATTGCACCATAAATATCTTTACAGGTTGTGTAAATAATAAATAGCTATGATAGTCATGAGTATATAAATATTTCTTCATACTATGTCCCAATAAGAATCTGATTTCACACTATGGCTGTGCATTATTTCCCCTACATTTTAAGTATGCCCTTCTTCCTTGCGGGTGGTCATGGTTCCCCTCTGTTGGTTTCATCCTGAGGGGCAGATTAGGCTGAGAGATTATGAGTAGCTTTGTAGCTGATTTTCATTTTTAAAAATTAATTAAAATGATTTACATGCAGGCAAAGTTTATTAAGTAGATCCACACAATATGTTTAAAGCACATCTAACTCACATTTAAAGCACCTGACTTCCCCTAAAGAATCCTAGGACATGTAGTTTCCCCCTCACAGTTATAGTTTCCACCACCCTTAACAAACCACAGTTCCCAAGATTCTGTGGTGGGATTCATGTGCTTCAAATGTGTGTTGAATGTGCTTTAAATGAATTGTGTGGATCTGCTCTAGGTATGATGTGCATTCATTAGTGAATTGAAAATAACAATTTTAAAAGATACTTTTTTAAATAGGGAGAGGGTTGTAGCTCAACGGTAGGGCACATGCTTTGCATGCAAAGATCCAATATTCAATTTCTAGAAAATACTATTGCCTGGAATCCTGGAGAGCCAATGCTAGTCCATGTCATCAATACTGAGCTAGATGGTACCAAATGGGCTGAGTTGGTATAAGGCAGGTTCCTTTGTTCCTGAAAATGAAGAGATCCAAGGGCCACAGTGACTCTAAAATTTACTTATGTGTTTTATTGACAACATTTATATAACACTTTATTGTAAAAAATCTCAAAGCGGTTTACAGAAGGAATTAAACCAATAAAATTATTGGCAAAAACAGGTATTTTAAAACATTCAAAATAATAAAACCAACAATTAGTTAAAAACAGATAAAAAACACAATAGCTCATATGTGCCTGGGTAGGCTAAACAAACATGTTTTTAGCAGGTGCTGAAAAGAGTACAATGAAGGTGTCTGCCTAATGTCAATAGGCAGGGAGTTCCAAAGCATAGGTGCTACCACACTAAAGAACTGATCTCTTACAAGAGCAGAACAAGTACTATATGGCACTCATAACATGGAAAGCATACCTTAAACTTGGCCTGGTAGCAAATCAGCAACCAGTGCAGATTTCAGAGCAGAGGAATTATGTGCTGATAGGGTTTCTCATGTCAGCAATTGTGCCATAGCATTCAGGTTGTGCTGCATGGGAATTTCTGTGACCTTGGCTGACTGGCTGCCAGGATTTTTTTAGCTTTGGTTTTTGGTTAGGAATCCTGGCTGGCTGTGGGATGCTGAGTTTTCTGCCTTACTCATAAGAATCATGTTGTGGTTTGTATGGTATGGCATTTAGGAAATCATCACTGTCTTTTCTTTTTCTATTTGCATTTCATTTACCTCTAACCTCAACCCCTTACATCCATAGAAGCAGTAACAGTGGTTCCATGTGCTCTGCTCTATCCCCTTAAACCCACTGAAGATGCACCTTGTGGTTTGTATGATGGTTTGTTTCTTGCCCAATAGTGATAAAAGAGAATTCATATACTGGGCAGCATGGCTGCAATTGTTGTTCCCAAGCCTGCTGCCTATGAAGGTACACCAAACCATGTGTTTTTTCTCTCTTTCAATTATTATTCACTGAAATTGGGTTGGCAGTCAAAGTGAGTTTATAGCAGCTCACAGGGTAGACAGAAAAGTGCAGAGAATCTTCTTACCCTTACTCATCTGTCAGACCTCTTTCTGAAGTGAAGGGTCTAACATGTAAAGAAATTTGAAGCAGCCATGATAAAAGGTAGGAGCAGGGCATTCCAGGCAGGGGGTTGCCACCCCTGCTTGGATATGAATATATTTGCAGACAATCCCTAGTCAAGCTTTACCAACAGCACAATCCAAACCATATCTGCTGAGAAATAAGTCCTATTGAGTTCTCTGGGGCTTAGTCCCTTAGTAAGTGTGTTTAGAATTGCAGCCTTCAGGGCATCCATCTTTACTCCTGAGTTCTCCCATCTAACATCTCCACAACACTAGGCTCCTTTCTTCCTACAATGGCCTTCTGTTGACTTAAACCCTTTTTGCCAGAAGCAAGATTAAATGCTCCCTACCCAGGCTCCATTTCTGAGCTAAGATTTCTATCTTGATTTCCAATCAGAGAAATGTTTTTGTTTGAATTGTATGCACCAAGCAACTGTGGTTGATGCTTAAAGTATCATGCTTAATGACATCACTTGGATCCACCCCCTGTGACATCACTTGGATCCACCCCCTGTGACATCACTAGGGCCCACCTCATGACATCACTAGGGCCCACCCCTGAAATCTCAGGGTTTGGGGTGTTTCTGACCTAGCAACCCTTATTCACAGTCCACCAAGCTCTGCTCCCTAACAGTCGTCATTTATGTGAGTTGGTTGTGTGCAGAAATAGAGTACCAGATCTGAGAGTTGCTTTGTTATTTTTTATGAATGGCATGTGTTTTTGTCTAAATATGTTTTTATTCTAATGTATTTTTACTTACTATCTTAAATATGTTGTAAGTTACTTGGAAATTTTATTGTGTAACAAGTTTAAATAAATAAATAACAATGTATAGTTTAGATTTAGGACTCAGGCCAGGATCCCAACAGCTATGGAAATGGTTTGTGCTAGCTTGGTGAATTTTTTTACTTCTTTCCTTTGGGTAGCTAAGTGACCCCAATTCAGTTTCAAATTTAATTTGCCATGTGACATTTTTTGGTGGTGGTAGGGTGCTGTTTGAGAAAGGCAAGTCTAAAACAACCTTGAGCTCATGTACCTAGTTTCACAATTCTTTGGATGCTGGGACAATTGGTTTCGATTCTTTGCATCCTGAGACAACTAATTGCTTGTTAGGTTCTTTCAAACCACTGATTTTGCTTCATTAGACTAATTAAAATTGATCAACAGAATTTACTCATTTTTTTTAATGAGCCAGACATAAACATTCATGAGATTTTTTTTCCTTGTAGAAGTACCAAGCTAATGCTGTATATTAACTACTGAAAACTCAGGTGGTGGTTTTACTGTTATTACTCCTAATATTGGTATTCACTGCACAAAATTTAGGCTTCCAATCTAAAGGTAAAGGCACATTAAGCAGGAAATAAAACGAGAGTAAAAAGCAGAAGTGGTTTGCTGGGTGGGGCGGAGCCACTATACTAGTTTCCTGATGCAAATGCAATGGCAGAAGCACCAGATTGGCTCTGATGGTGCATTTGCACCACACTTACCTCCACACTATCTCTCCACTCTCCTGGTAAGCAACAGTGACCCACCTGCCAGGAAGCTAGCATGGCAGGCAGGGCTGTGGAGTCGGAGTCAGAGTTGTGGAGTCGGAGTCGTGAGCAATTTTGGGTGGAGTCAGAGTCGATAGAAATGTACCGACTCTGACTCCGATTCTGACTCCGACTCCTTCATAAATGGCAAATGTATATTAACTAGTAATAACAAAAGTTACTTTTTTTAAACTACAACTCCCATCAGCCCCAGGGATTGGGGCTGTAGTTCAAAAAAGTTCAAAAAAGTAACTTTTCCAAGCTCTGGATTCACATGGTGGTGATGAAATGCCTTGTGCTACCATTTTACTACAGTAAATTTGTTATTACTAGTTAATATACATTTGCCATTTATGAAGGAGTCGGAGTCGGAGTCAGACAGTAGAAAAATAGAGGGGTCGGAGTCTGAGTCGAAGGTCTGGCGTACCGACTCCACAGCCCTAATGGCAGGTCTGTCCCACCTGGTGAGCTGCTCATGAGACAAGGGAAGGAAAATCAGCTGGAGAAAGCCAGAATGAACATCAGTCAAAACAAGCCAATGGAAGACCCTTTCTCCCTTTCTGTCCTGCTTGCAGAATGGCTTGCTCCTGCTGGAGATAATGAGGTGAAGAGCCAGATAGAGGTTGAGTCAGGCAGGCTAAGCTGTCGTATGTGAATCATCATCTATTAGTTGCTTGACATGCCTTGTGACCCATTTCTTTTTGTCCAGGCTTTCTCTGTGACCCATAAGATCAAACTCTTGTAATTTCTTAATTCCTGTTTTCACCCATTCCTGCTTTTATTCACTAATAGGAAAAAAAAAACTTGCAGTTTAAGAAAGTATCTATAGCCAACAGATATTTGTATCAAACTTTAAAAAGCAGGGAAATTGGGCAGCTGTAGTGAATGCAGTAGGGGAGCAGGAGACCTGACCTCCTCTCTGAGATATTATACTGCCCTACAAATTTGTAAAATGCAAACACAATTTGGACTGGTCTTTCACATTCCAACTGACTTTCTATGTAGCTTGGAAAAAATTCATTGATAGGAGACTCCTGTTCCCTTGATAGAGCTAAAGTGGCCAGAGAGATCTAAAATTCAGCCCCTCTTTCCAGGATTCTTCGGGAGAATTCATGACTGAAAGTGGAAGAAATGTCTGGTGTGGGAGTGGCCCCCTGATTAGACAAGAGAAACAGCTGTGAGTCTGGCTTTTAGAACACTGAGAGTTGGTTCTTATCAAGCATGCCTGTGCTATCATAGACTACAATGTTAAATTTCTTAAATTAATTAAAAATCAACCATGCATTTTTTAAACTTTTAAACTGCAAAAGATGAAGGTTGGAGTATAGGGAAAGGTCAATAATAGGATTACATTTACTCTGTAAACATGGCTGATGTTTAATTAATTTAATCAATTATGAGACCACTGACAGAAAAAAGTCTAGTTTTTTTCTTGTTTTACCCTTTGAACTCTGAGTGTTTTGTGTATCACCTTGAAAATTTAGGGGGTTGTTAAGCAAGCGTTTCTGAGTTCAGGACTATACATTTTGTAAGATTTTGTTTTGAAATGAGCTTATGGGAAGCAGCAGAATGGCATGGGGGTATTTTCAATTTAACATGCATGAATGTGAAAAATCCATGCTGGCTATAGCCACTCTCGTGGCTGTATAATTATGTTGTTTTACTGCTTTTTTATATTTTATTGTTTTAATGTTCTTTTATATTGCTTAGGATTTTTAATTTTTATGTGATCTAGAAGATAATAGCAGCAAGGCCAGCCCTCTTTCCTATGAACACAGAGGGTTGAGGGTTATTCCTTTATCTGTATCTATTCAGAGTCCCTATATGTTGAATGTTAGTTCACCTACGCTCACAGGTTTCCAACAGTAATCATTAAAAAGTCAGCAGATTTTAGATAGAGACCCCACCCAAGGATTCTTGGGTCTTGGGAGGTACCAGAAATTTTCTAATTGGGAGTCAGACTTCAGACAGCAGAATATTCTTCTAATATATGCTATTTAGTCATATCTTACACACTACAACTATTAAAATGTATTTCAAGTGGCTTTAGCTATCATAGCAGAAATAGAAAATCAGGATACAAATCAGCAACAAAGAAGCTGCTGTATATGCTCATTTAACATCAAACTATAAGACCTTGAAGGTACAATTTACTTACTTATGTTTAATAGATGAAAGGACTCAGTTAGAACTCAAAGTCTTGTTATCAAGCCAAAGTTACTAATTACATGGAAATACATCTCACTCATCAGATGACATAGATAGAATCATTATTCCTGCAGACCTTCTTCAACCCACCAACAGTACTACACCTACAGTAACTTTTTATACACTTTCTTATCAGAGAGGGTGCATTTTCCCATGGCTTTATGTGCTGCCATCTCTCTGTGCTGCCTCTCTGTGCCATCTGCCAGGGACAGCAAGTGTGACTAGCTAAACGTTTTGTCAACAACTACTTCTCTCTCCGACTCACCAAAAACTGAAAGCCTTAAATGGTGTTAAATGGTGTTCCAGCAGCTGTTTCAACTGATATCAGAAGTTACCAGATGTTTACAAATATAATGAAGTTTTGGCTACCTTCCCAGACACCTTATCTCCCTGGTCTCTTTTACTACACTCTCGTAGAGACTTGCTGCTTTACCCAGAAGGGGGGGGCAGAGAAAGCCTTTTTCAAGATCCTTTTTGCTCTTTTGCAATACACATACTAAGAAATAAGCAAACTTGCCGGCGATAATAAGTACTTTTTAAACCTATATGGGATCAAGCCCATTACAAACAGCTTAGGAAATAGGAAGGGGTGCTCCATCCTATTGTCCCTCTACAAAACCTTCTAACAATGGTGCTGCACCCAGAGGGAGAACAGCAACTTTTCAAAGAGGATTCTGATTTTGGAAGGCCTTTCCTCCCTGTCACAGTGCTTGGTAGGAGGCTGCATCCCCTCCTTGCCATTGAAGGGTAGGAGGCTCTCCTCCTAGCTCAGCACTGCAATGGGGAAGGAAAATGTAGGTTTTTTTCTCCCCATCACAGTGATGGTCTTGGATTATAATAGCCAGTCCTCCTAGGCCAAGGCTGAGATGGGGAGGAGACCCCTTTTCAGCAGTGTGTGTGTGTGTGCATCAGCTTCTGTTTGTCTTTCTGCCTCCTCTGCTGAGGTGTGTGCTTACCTGTATGTATAAGTGTGTGTGTGGGGGGGGGTAAGTGTGTCTATGTGTGCTGTATATATGTGCTTTTGCCACAACCACCACTGGCATGCAGTCCTCAGAGGGGTGGTCAATCGTCAATATGGCCCTCACTCTAAGTTAGCCAGCCTTGTTGTACTTTTAAAAAAATAGTCTGGGATAACTCATGACAAAATATTGTATCTCAACCATGTGAAATCATAGCCTGCTTCTTCCTTGCAACGACCCCATGGAAAGGGAGTAATTTGTAGCACAAATGTAGTAGGAAAGGAGGAAGCACTTACATTTCTCATAGCAGCCATTTAAAATCCTTCTTCTAGTTGCGTCTCCTCCCTTTAGGATTGCAAAGTCATGTTTATGAAGTAAACAAGGATTTTGATCACTGCAGGGAAGAGTCGCCTCCCCTAGTGCTTTGACAGAGGGAAAACTCAGCATACAGGGCTGGGATAGGAGGAGGGGGTGAGGAACTGCCTTCCTCTGTGTAGTGTGTGTGTGCATGCATCTACTTGACTGTCCCTCCTCTGCTGAGGGTGTGTATGTGTGTGTGTCTGCTCCCTTAGAGTTGCAAGGGCCTGGAACCCTGTAAGGGAAAAGGGAGACAAGCAGCCTGAGTAGAGGCACAAGATTCAAGGGGAAAGCAGTTGATTTTAGCAATCCTCTCCATTCACACAGCTCCTGCACTACAAATACTCCCTCACAGGAATGAACAACAAGGAAGAAACAGTTGTCAGACTAACATTAATGGGACACACTCCACTGAAGTATGCCATTTTGTTTGGCCCTCAGACTTATGGAGAAATATTTTAGCAGTCCCAAGCTCAGTCAGTAGAATTATTATTTTTGTTTAAAAATTAACTAAGAGGAACTGTAGAAACAATTGGCCATAAATCAATGAGAATCTGAGCTGGATTGCATGCTGTGTGCATATTTCTAAAGTGGGCATCTAGCTGCTAGGAACTTGAGTGAAACCACCAACTTATTTCCCATTAAGTGGTAATAACTGTTGGTCCCAGCTGACCTGGAGGCAAAAGACTCCTGTGATTATCAGTCCCATTGGTATTCTAGTCACCTAATGGCTGCACTGATGCTCTCTGCTCTCTGACGTTCCGAAGGTAAAAATGTTTCTGATATTTTTATCAATCCCATTGGCATGCTGGTCACCTAAAGATTGAATTTCTTATTGATATTCTCTGTTTCTATAAAGGGGGGACACAACAATAACAATAGACAGGATACCCTTTTCAATTTTTTCTTTAGAATTACAGTACACATAAAAAACCATCATGATAGAAAATGTTAAGTTTGAACAAATCCTTTCACTTCTAGAAATTCACCTTGAAATAACTGCAAACCTAGGTATAAAAATAATCTTATCGAACAGAGCCTGTAGAGTTTTCTTAAAAAAAATAATAGGAGAGCGAAATTGCTCCTGGGTCACCATTCATAACACAAAGTGGATCTAAACTCATGTCTTTCAAGTGGGAAAGATGGCTGAATGATTTGAAAATATCAGGTGTATTTTATGCAATTTTTATACACCAATTGAAGTTGAAAATTGACTCCTGGAATACAACTTCCTCTTTTGAAAAAAGCCCTGAAAACATTTTTTTTTTACTGACAATCCTTTGTTTTATACTTTCTGTGACTTCCCATGTATGCTATTTAACACTGAAGGAAATGTGTATTGGACAAAATTAATGCTTTCTACAGACTTTGCTTCAATCTCAGAGTTAAAAAATCACACACAATGAAGCAAAATTAATACCAGGCCAACTCTAAAGAGAGATGGATTTATGGTATAGAGATTGGCTTGTGCTATGACTTTATGGTATATTCATCTGATCCAATCACACACACCTCCTCCCTGTCTGTTAATATATTTTATTCAGACTTCTCACCTTTGGCTCAGTCTATACAACTAAATCTGTTGGGAAGCTACAGCAGTTCCAGTGATGTTGCATAATAATATTGCCTCCTTATATAATGGGCACAGGACTAATCTACAACTGAATTCACACGGTGTGTCAGCCATGGATACTCTTGTCTAGGTACCTTTTAGAGGAGGAATAATTAGCCCAGAAATGGAGCTGGCCCTTCCATTAGGCAAAGTGAGGCAGTTTCTTCAAGCAGCTGAAAGAGTAGCAAATTGTTAGTTAATTAATTATTATGTGCACCCCAATCTCCAAGCAGTGAGAGATTTTCAGGGGTTTCATCACTTACCCAGGGTTTGGTTTCCTTGGAATGAAGGTCAGTGGAAACTGTGGTGTCTTTATGATATATGGTTTATGTACACATATATTATAACCTGAGCATTAGATGGAGGGGTTCTCAGCATTAACAGTCCCACACTGATTCCCATTAGGCTTCTAGGGGAGTCTTCCAAGCCATAGCTTGGAGTTCAGCACACAGAGCAAACCTATCTGTGTCTTTCTAGCTTCCAGCTTCACACAGGCAACTTCTTGGCCCCAGGATGAGGGGGTAGAGAATCATTCTCCTTATACAGTTCCTATAACATCCTTTTCCATGTATACCAGCCACTCAACAGACCCATTAACTCAAGACTGACTTGACCAGAACTATTAACTTATGAAAGGAACGTGTTTGACCAACAGAGAATGTTTCTCTGCTATAACTCCACCTGTACAGATTCCAATCAGAGGCTAGAAAAGGGACCCAAATATATCGTGCATAACAACCCCCCAATCCTATAACAATATTATAGGGTGATATTTCAACAGTCATACTCAATAATAGATTCAAGTTTCTTAAATCCATTGATTTCAATGGGTTAACTCTGAATATGACTAACACTGGATATCATTCACTGTATTTTTAGTCCCAGGTAAAGGGCATTGTGAAATTTTCTGCCTCAGGTGCCAAAATAACTTAGCCAGCCTAGGGTACTATGAACTTTGACTTGGTTTGTGGCACCATTTACTGTTCTGCCTCAGGCAGCAAAAAGATCTTGACCTGCCCCTGCCCAGAAGACATGATATATGGCTTCAAAAGAAAATATCCAAACTCTGAGTTGGCATTAAGTATGCCCTTCAGAGAACACTGGGAAGACATTCATTTTATTTATTTATTTATTTATATACCGCCCCATAGCCAAAGCTCTCTGGGCAGTTTACAACAATTAAAAACATTAAAAACAAATATACAAATTTAAAAACACATTTTAAAAAGCAATTTAAAAACACATGCTAAAATGCCTGGGAGAAGATGAAAGTTTTTTAGCAAAGTGCAACAGTCCCTTTTGTTCAAGAATAACACACTGTTTTGTGCAATGCACAATTATGAAGATACCTTCATTTGCTAAGGACATAAAGAACTAGAGATAAGACATATATATTCGTCTCTCTCTATGATGGCACAAAATGTCATATAGAGGCAACTCAGAGCTAACAACTTGTAGCAAATCTGCTTTAGATAAATATAGAAACTAAGCTCAGGTACCCAAGAAGCTGAACTTTAATCTCCTCTAATTAAAGGCTAGAGATTGTAATATAGAATCAGAGGTGGCAGAGAGTCAATATTCTCTGGTATCCTTTAGAGAGGAAGGGCAGATATAAATTTAATAATAAATAAAATAAATATTCAACGCAAACTATCTTCAGCCCTGGCTAAATTCTGGATTAGGCCACTGGGATTTGGCAGGTTGGAAGAGTGGAGTGGCCTGGACTCTCTTTTTTTAGGCCCAATTCACCATTATGATGGAAGGTTGGTACACACACACACACACACACACACACACACACAATTTATGTCATCAAGCTTTTTTTATCATTAATTTTTATTCAAATTTTCAAAGACAAAAAACAAAACAAAACAAAAACAATTAAACAATAAAATAAAACGTTGACTTCTGATTTGTCGCAGATCAGTTATAGGTCTACAATATATAACAATCCTGTCTCTAAAATTATATTATAAAATCACTTTCCTCCAGTAGTTATCTTAATTAATCATCAAATCTCATAAACATTACTTTATTCTTTCCACAAAAAGTCAAAGAGAGGTTTCAATTCCTTGAGAGATATATCTTTCAATTTTTCTCCAAATAAACATGTCGCTTAATCCATCTGATTCAAATCCAATAATTTCAATAGCCATTCTTCCATTATCTATATTAATTCCATCTGCCATCTTCAATAATCCTGTTAAGTCCAGTAATTTCAGTAGCCATTCTTCCATTATCAGTATCCCATAATAATCTTGTTGTCATAGCCATAGTCCAAATAAACATATCGATTAATCCATCTCGTCAAATCTGTTAGGTCCAATAATTTCCATAATCATTCTTCCATTATCAATATTAATTCCATCTTCCATCTTCAATAGTCCTGTTAAATCCAGTGGTTTCAGTATCCATTCATCCATTATCAGTATCCCATGATGATCTTGCTGTCATAGCCATAGTCATATAACAAGAGTCTGATGGGAATTTCCCCCATCACAAATATGTTCTTGCCATCAATTCTGAATATGTTGCTGAAATATTGTTGTAAAATCACATCTCTGCTCTTCTTTTTTACAAAATGCACTGGCTCATCTCTTAAAAGTTTTTCCATTGTCACATATTTGTAGTTAATTCCATAATTTTTTTCTGTGTCAAGCCCCATCACATCATTCCAGTCAAGAATTCTGAATATGTTGCTGAAATATTGCTGCAAAGTCATATCTCTGTTCTTCTTTTTTACAAAATGCACTGGCTCATCTCTTAAGAGTTTCTCCACTGTCACATATCTGTAGCCAACTCCATAGATTTTTTCTATGTCAAGCTCCATCACATCATTCCAGTCCAGAAAATTATCCAAGACATTGATAACTTTACAACCAAAATCTTCATTAATTTCTTCAGAGACAACGTTGAATTCCAAACAGTAAACTTTATTTCTAACATCCATAAACTCCAAATCTTTTTCCAATTTCACATTTGTTCCAATTTCCAGGGCTTGTAGCTTCCCTTTAATTTTTCTTTTCTCATCTCTAATCTCATCAAACTCCTCTCTCACAGAATCCCCTATTTCTTTAAGCTCCTGCGTCATTTTGTTAAATTCAATTTTCATCTCCTGTCTACCCTGTCTCAGGGTTCGTTTCGTTATCTCAATCTCACCCATTATTTTCTGAAACATAATTTCTTCCATGGTCTCAATCACTTTCCTGGTTGCCATTCTTAAGACCACAAAAACAAAAATTATTTCAGCCACAATTGGGTTAATATTCCAGGCTTGCTGACATCAGTGTAGACAGTACAGCCTGCCTTATCTTTTATGTGTTCAGGAATACAAAACAAACTTAGTTCCCAACATCAAAACAATTAGTGGCGTCATGAACAAGCAGATTCGTCAAAATGAAATAGACCAAAAAAGAAAAAAAATTTCCCCTCCTCGAAATAGAAATCCCTCTTCCGTTGGTATCTTTAGAATGCACCTCCAGGACAGCTTTTTGCAATAAAAACAAATATAAGCTTTTTCGATTTCTTTCCTCCTTAATTTCGTGAGTGAAAGAGAAAAGCCATAACTCACCCAGAATTTCTTCACAGCTGATTCATTGACAAATCTCTTTTTTGCTGCAACAATTTAAACCAAGTGAAAAAAGAAAATAGAAAGAAGGATGCTTATCTGCCTGTTAGAGTCCGTTTTTCTTTGAAGAAAAGATAAATGTGTCGCTGTAATCAGCTAGAGCTTGATGAAAGTCCGTCCGGCATTGCAGTTTGAACCGTCTCTCATAAATAAATGAAATCCAGTCCTCCCCACAAAAACAGGCTTTGTGGTTAATCTCTACATTTCTCCCTGCCCGGGAGAAAATCTTTACCAGTCAAAAAGAACATTTTGACTGATTTTAAAGCTGAAAAACTTCTTCTGAGACGAGAGCTCGACTCAGAGGCAGCACAGGCAAAGCAACCCTTCCTGGAAGTCCATCATCAAGCTTTGAGAGGTTACTGTAACTTATATAATTAGCTTCCCACATGGATCCACCGGATTGTCTGGTAAATCCCAGTGTCCCACCCTGGTGAGGGTATGAACCATACAATCTGGCCAAACATGTGGTTAGAGATGGAAGGATCTGTTGATGGAGAACTTTGGGTTCTTGGACCAGGGGTCCTTGAAAAATTTAGAGAACACAGGCTTCAGACAAAAGGAGGCCTTTATGCTATACGAGCGTATGCAAGGACAGCCTCCCTAGAGCATCTAGCGAAGACTGCAACATGGCACTGTCTGCATAGATCTTTTATACAGTACTAAGCATAGCATGTGACATCATGTCTCCAATCATACAATTTCCTCAAAGCATTCCATAAAGGTTACACCCTCCTACTGTATTGCTAAACCAATCAGATAATATTAGGTACCTCTAATATCTAGTTACATGAACACATGTACAGGTAAGCTTCCATCATATGCAAGCATATTTCCTATTCCAACATTCTGTCTACTGGACTAATGTTACCGTTGTTTCTGCTGTCCCCTTGACTGATGTTCTTCAAGGCCAGTTGAAACCAGTTACTACCAAGCACAACATTATATTGTTGCAGTGCAAAATTCAGATAAGTGAGAATTTCAAAGGAAGGCTGTGTTTCAGTTCTCATATTGTTTTGGAAAGTGCAAATATGATAAATTGAGCTTTAAATGAAAACTGATCAAATTTCTCCCCCGTTGCTCTCTGCAGTCATGAAGAGCTCCAACTATGTCGGGGAATGGAAACTTTGTTCAGGATGGTAATTCAGAAAAGGTTAGACAAATTCTGATCAATCTAAATAGTATATTGGTTGTGGCTGAAGCTCATTTGCACTAAGCAGAAAGGTTGAATGGGAGTGAGTGCCTAGTAAGTTCATGGAGGAACAAGCATTTTATTTATTTATTATTTTATTTCTATCCCACCCTTCCTCCCAATAGGAGCCAAGAGCGGCAAACAAAAGCACTAAAAACACTTTAAAACATCATAAAAACAGACTTTAAAATACATTAAAACAAAACGTCTTTAAAAACATGTTTTCAAAAGCTTTAAAAACATCTTAAAAAGGATTAAAACATCCATTTTTTAAAAAAAGAAAGTTTAAAAAATATTAAAAAGCGATTCCAACACAGACACAGCCTGGGATAAGGTCTCTACTTAAAAGGCTTGTTGAAAGTAGAAAGTCTTCAGTAGATGCCAAAAAGATAACAGAGATGGTGCCTGTCTAATATTTAAGGGGAGGGAATTCCACAGGGTAGGTGCCGCCACACTAAAGGTGTGCAGAATGGACCTCTGGATAAGATGGTATCAGCAGGAGGCCCTCACCTGCAGAGCACAGTTATTGACTGGGTATATGAATGATAAGACAGTCTTTCAGGTATCCTGGTCTCAAGCTGTATAGGGCTTTGTACACCAAAACTAGAACCTTGAACTTAGCCCAGTAGCTAATGAGCAGCCAGTGTAATTCTGTTAGCAGCACAGTGACATGTTGGCAATACCCTGCCCCACTGAGCAGTCTCGCCGCTGCATTTTGCACCAGCTGCAGCTTCAGGACCAACCTCACGGGTAGCCCCATATACAGCTCATTACAGTAATCCAGCCTTGTGGTTACCAGTGCGTGGACAACAGTGGTCAGGCTATCCCAGTCCAGAAATAGCTGTAGCTGTTTTACCAGCCAAAGCTGATAAAAGGCACTCCCAGCCACTGAGGACACCTGGGCCTCTAGCGACAAAGATGAAACCAGAAGCACCCCAGACTACTGACCTGCTCTTTCAGAGGGAGCACAACCCCATCCAAAGCAGGCAACTGACCAATTATCTGAACTCGGGTACCACCAACCTACAGCGCCTCCATCTTGCTAGAATTCAGTTTATTGGCCCTCATCCAGCCCACCACCGAGTCCAGGCACTGGTGCACGGCCTCTCCCGATTCAAATGTTACAGAGAAATAGAGCTAGGTATCATCAATGTACTGCTGACACCTCACCCCAGATCTCCTGATGACCACTCCCAAGGGCTTCATATAGATGTTAATCAGCATGGGGGACAAGATGGTACCCTGAGACACAGCACAGCACAACAGCCAGGGAGCTGAAAGATAATCCCCCAATGCTATTCTCTGAAAATGACCTTGGAGATAGGATTGGAAGCACTGTAAAATTGAATTGAATTGAAACTTTATTTTTACCCTGCCCTTTTTCCAAACTGGAACTCAGGGCGGCTTACAAATAGAACTACATGTAGTTAAAAACATAGAAAAACATACAATTAAAATACAATTAAACTATGCACAACCTTAAAACCGTAAAAGGCACTTAAAAGTCTGAAAACAATTTAAAACAATACAAATAATAATATAAAACAATAAAACAAGCCTTGTAAAGCTCAATCCTAAAAACCTTCTATCCCAAAAGCCTGTCGGAATAAAAAAGTCTTTACTTGCCGATGGAAGGATGGCACTGAGAGAACGGCCTCTCCTGAAGATCTCAGGGCCCGTATAGGGAGATACGGTCTGACAAATAGCCTGGACCTGGGCCGTATAGGGCTTTAAAGGTCAAAACCAGCACTTTGAATTGTGACCGGAAACAAACTGGCAGCCAGTGGAGCTGTTGCAACAAGGGAGTTGTATGGTCCCTGTAACCAGCCCCTGTTCATACTCTGGCTGCAGCTCTTTGTACCAGTTTAAGTTTCCAAACAGTCTTCAAAGGCAGCCCCATGTAGAGCGTGTTACAGTAGTCTAAACAGGATGTAACTAAGGCATGCATCATCATAGTCAAATCAGGCATTTCCAGGAACGGGCGCAGCTGGCACACTAGTCTTAACTGGGCAAAGGCACTCCTGGCCACAGCCGAGACCTGGGCCTCCAAGTTCAGAGCTGAGTCCAGGAGCACACCCAAACTGCGAACCTGTGTCTTCAGGGGGAGTGTAACCCCATCCAGCACAGGCTGAATCCCTATTTCCTGATCTGCCCTTCGACTGACCAGGAGCACCTCTGTAAAACAGTGCCTCCAACACCCATCTCACCAAGTCTGCCCAGAAGGATATTATAGTCAGTGGTATCAAAATCCACTGAGAGATAACAGGTAACAGGGTCACACTCCCCTGTCCTTTTCCCAATAAAGGTCATCCATCAGGAGACCAAGGCCGATTCAGTCCCATAACCAGGCCTGAACCCAGACTGAAATGGGTCAAGATAATCTTTCATCCATGAGTACTTGCAATTGTTGCACCACAACTGTCTCAATCACCTTCCCTAAGAAGGGGGTATTTGCGACCGGTTGGTAATTGTCTCAGACCAATTGGTCCAGGGTGGGCTTTTTCAGGAGCGGTCGGATCACCAACTCTTTTAGTACAGCTGGAACCACTCCATTCCCGCAATGATGCGTTAACCACACCCTGGATACACTCGGTCAAACCCCCTCAGCAAGCTTTAATAAGCCAAGAAGGGCAAGGGTCGACAGGATACGTTGCTGGCCGCATCATTGCAAGCACTTTGTCCAAGTCATCAGACTGCATCAGCTGAAACCATTCCCAGGAATTTGCAGTGGACGTTGCACTGGACACCTCATTGGGGACTACAGTAGATGTGGATGGGGCATCAAGATTGCTCCGGAGGTGAGCATCTTTACCCTCAAAGTGCCTTGCAAACAATTCACAGTGGGCCTCCAAAGGGTCTAAAACTCCATTTCCTGGAGTTGATGTCAACAGAGCCCTGACAATATGGAAAAGCTCCACCGGATGGCTACTTGAGGATGCAATGGCGACAGGGAAGTGGGCCTTCTTCGCCACCCTCCGCCACACAGTAGGCATGGTTATGATGTTTTACTTGTGCCTGATCAGCCTCACAGCACGCCTTTCACCACTTGCACTCTAGCCGTTGTCCAGCCTGTTTCAATGCCCTTAGCTCACTGGTGTACCAAGGTGCAAACTGGGCACCACGATGCCAGAGAGGATACTTGGGGGGCAACAGTGTCAAGAGCACAACAGAGCAACAAGGGCTTCAACATGGTCACCAGCTCTATCTACTGGGAACTTCTCCAGGGTATTCAGGAATCCTGTGGATTCCATTAGTCTCTGGGGGCGGACCATCTTAATCTGTCCACCACCCCTGCAGGGGAGGATTGGAGTTATAAGTCTAAATTTCACCAGGAAGTGGTCTGACCATGACAATGGGGTGACATCTGTCCCCCATCTCCAGACCACCCCTTCCTCCACCTGCAGCAAAAACCAAGTTGAGGGTGTGCCCTCCCCTATGCATCAGGCTAGTGACAACTTGAGATAGCCCCATGATTGTCCCGAGCCGGAACACTAGAGGCTGCCTCAGCATGGACATTGAAATCACCCAGGACTATTGTTCTGGGGTCCTCCAGCACCACAGCTGAGATGGCCTCCACCAGCTCAGTCAGAGAAGCTGCGGCGCAGCAGGGTGGATAGTACACCAGCAGCAACCCTTGTTTACTGTCTCCTTTGCCTGACACCAGGTGCAGGTCCTCACAGCCAGGTCCAAGACAGAACGGTTTACTGGTGACAGAGATGGAAGTTCTGTAGACCATAGCAACTTCTCTCCCTTGTCCCTACAGCCTGTGCTGGTGTTGCACCGAGTATCCAGGTGGGCAAAGCTGGGTCAGATCAACTCCTCCCAGCTCACCCGCCCAAGTCTTGGTAATGCACACCAAATCAGCACCTTCATCCACAATCAAATCATGGATGAGAGTGGTCTTATTGTGTACCGATCTGCTGTTAAACAACAACACACACAGGTCAGTGGGCACAGCAGATGAGCAACAAGGAACTCATCCATGAAAGGACTGGGAGTGAGGAACAAGGCATGGATAGCTTTGCCCTCACCACCTCCCCATGGCTATACTTCCCTCTACCTGTGATCACTGAAATTGGGGTGGCATCACCCATGTTCTTCCTTACTAAGACTTGATATGGACCCAACAAGAGCCCACCAACAAAACCTACCTGAACCAGTTATCCCAGTAGGCCTCTGAGAGAATTGGGAACAGTCAGACCCACTCAATATCCTTCACACAGGGCACATCTACTCCCTCCCTGCCTCACACCCAGGGAGGGCCAGCCTTCTGCCAGTTGCTCACTCTCACTCTTTTAGAGAAAAGCAGAATCCTTTTTTTAAGGGTACTCAAACTTACTCTTGTAATGAATGATATGTATCATTCTTTGCCAAGTGGGCTCTTGTCAATGAAAGCTTATGCCCCAATATATATGTTACTCTTTGAGGTGCCATAGGAATTTTGCTACACCAAACAGATACCACTCTGGAATTTAACTTGAGGACCCTTTCTCCTTTTGTCTCTAATCTGTGTCTCCACAAAAATACATGGTTCTTTCCAGACTGACATTGATTATGACCTAGCCAGATATATGACGATCTAGCTCAGGGATGGGGAAGCATAGTCCTGGGAGCCAAATGTGGCCCTCTAGCCCTTTCTACCTAGTCCTTGGAACTCTGTCAGGCTATGCCCCCACCCTAGCCACCTTCTCTTTCCCCATGCCACACCCCTCCCTGGCCTTGCTTTGAGTGTTTTTCCTTGGCTGGAATGTGTCCTTCAGCTTTGAAACTCTTGCTTGCTGAGATGCGGTATGGATAGGCGTGTGTGAGGGATATAGAAACTAGCCTACTGTACAAAGGCAACATTTATATTCACTGCTTTGCTCACTTTTGCCTCTGGCTCCATCCACCGCTGGTACATGGCTCCAGGAAGGTTGCTCAGAAGAGAATGTGGCCTTTGAGCTGAAAATATCCCTCAGACCTGATCTAGCTAGACATCTGTGGTTTAGAGAACACTGGAGTCACTGAACAGATATTAAGCAAGGTTGGGCCATCATCATGATTTCATGCAAAGAAGGAATGGGCGGGAAGGGATACTGAACTCTTCCCACATCGTGCATTTCTTACTGAAGCCCTTTCCCCATGGCAATTTTCCTCCCATATTGGGTCTAAGATTAGAAGCAAACAGCAGAGGCTGGCCCATTAGGGCGAGTGGGACACTGCCCCATCAACCTCAATCTGCCCTCAACCAGCCCCCATCTGTCTGCCTACTTACTTTTGTCTAGTCCAGGGGATGACCCTGCTGTCAAGCTTTCTTTTCTTTAGTCTTGGTTTTCTCTACACACAGTTGCCCATGTAGAACTCAGCAGGGAGGAGAATGGAGAGAAAATGAGAATTAGTTGACTCTGCCTGTCATTGTCTCTGGCTCCACCTACTGTTTGGGCTCCCTGGATTCTGACCCACCAGTCTCAAGGTCACTAGCCACAACTGGGAGTAAACCCTATGAGGAGAAAAGCAGTTGGTGAGAAGTGATTACACAGGGGTAGCACACGTGTGGCACTGTGTGTGTGGGAATCCAGCATTCCCATTCCATCTCCTGTTTCATCGCTTTAAATAATTCCCTTCTTTATATCTTTTCAGCATGACCCATGTTCTATCACAGTGGTCATGCTGTCGTCATATCTAGTTAGACACTTCCATTTTCTGTCTACCATGGGGATAGAGAACGTTCCTCTGACTGCAGTCTAAGAAAGGAAATGCTGCAAATTTAGAGCTCATTCTGAATCTGTATCAGGTGTGGATATATATCCCATTTACAGTTATAAGATCAGAAAACTCAAGATTCACTTTTAAGTAGGCCAAACTCTGCGTCCTGATTAACATCAAAGAGCTTAAGCACCTGTAATAATGTGTAAAAGATATAATTATGTACAGTATGGCACTGACTTTCTCATTAGCAATATGAAGGGGAAATTGTTCCTTTTCAGAAATGATGTTAAAATAAGTTAACATTTCAAAATCAAGGGCTCTATCTCCTCATTTCTTACTGTGTGCTTAACTGCCCAGAAATTAGTTAGCTGAAGCTAAGAACATTTATAGGCCATCTAAACTGCTCTGGCATGGAGCTTTGCCTGCAGGGCATTCTTTCTTGGCAGCAGAGAGAAAGCTTCACTGAGAACTTGGTGACTTGGAATTCTTATCATCCCAGGTCTGATATCCCCTGCAAATTCTAATAATAAATCCCAATCTATAAACTCAACTTTAAAAAAAACCCACAAAAATTACCTAAGAAAATTTGAAGTATTTCTTTTTATCGAATTTCTTATTTACCCTATATAACAGCCAAGAGAGCTGGTAAGTAGCCCAGGTGACAGTGAATCATTTGCTTAGCTCAGATTACCTAGGATGTGATAGGATTCTTTCTCTAGTGTTTAACATTCACCACCGTAGCACCTTTATCTCCTTCTAAACTGTGTCTTGGATCAGGGCCACTGACAAAGTGTACAGGGGGTACACATGTACTGGGCCTCAAGCCAGCAGGGCCCCCAAATTCTTAGCTTTCACTAAAAAGAAAAGTAAGTAAATAAAAACGACTAAGACCTGTGTGCTATGTTAGGACAGCAAAGACATGTTGAAATATAACCTTTAAACTTGCCCTGAACTGAAAGCTGAACATCTTCTGAAACCAGGCAGAGTTTAAAATACATTATCCTCGGTCTCCTTCCAGAGAATGGAAAAATTTATCCAACATTCCTATGAAGAAAGTCATTTAAAGAAATCACTTTTTCACAAAGGTGGGATTGCTTTTACAAGAGATTGCAATTAATTGCCAGAAATAATGAGATGCTGTCTAGGAAGTGTAAGTTATACCAGAATGTCTCCAATTAACTGATAAAGGCCATGGTTATAATGACAGCTAGTTCCAGATACTTCTGGCAACTTCCAGGGGCTTTCTATATGCATACCAAAAAGGTGATGATCCCTTTCTTTCAAATGTGATTGGTTAATTGCTATTGCTGAGGAAAGAGAGATGACTCAATGAAAATGGTATAGGGTGTTAGGCCAGTGGAGCTTTGCATTTGCAGCATTTTTTGAAGAAACTATATCAATACGACAAAAGTTCTTCCCTTTGCTTGGCCACCAGAGATTTCTGGCAGCCTCACCAGCTCTGTTGAAGAAGATATATTTGTAAATTATTTTAATAAATTAGCTAAATCTGTCTGACATTAGGAACTGTCTTCATGTGGGTTAATGACTACTCTCCTTCACCCACCCCTTACGCTAGTAATATCTCCAATATCAACCAAATGTCCATATTGGGTTGGAATATTCTAACCAGAGGCACTAGACCAGTACTTAGAATTGATGACAGACTGAATGTGAACCAATAAAATGAAGCTGAATCCTGAAAAGACAGAGGAGTTCTTGAATCAGGGAGGTAGGAAGATGGCCTATTTTTCTCTCCCTGGAAGGATCAGGTCTGTAGCTTGGGGATACTCCTGGATCCAGCATTGTCACTGGAGGGTCAGGTAGCCTTAGTGGCTAGAAGTGCCTATTTCTAGCTCTGGCTGGTCCGCCAACTATAGTCTCCTTGGCGCAGAGATGACTTGGCCGCTGTACTCCATGCTCTGGTAATTTCCAGTCTGCATTATATGCACTCTACATGGGCCAGTCCTTGAAGACAACTTGGAAACTTCAACTGTTACAAAATGCAGCAGCCAGATTACAGGCTGGGGTTCCATTTAAAACTGCTGCACTTGTTTCCAATTTGCTTTCAAGCCCAATTCAAGGTGCTCACATTACTGTTTAAAGCCCTAGATGACTTAGGTTCAAAATATCTGAAAGACTGCCTCCTTCCTTACCGACCCTTTCAGGCATTAAGAGTGGTAGAGGGGACCCAATTGGTAGTTCCACCACCATCAGAAGCTTGGAGGGCGGCAGCTTCAGACAGGGCATTCTCTTTGACAGACAAGTCATGAATTTCCCTTTCCACAGAGGTGCATTTGACACCTTCATTATGTAGTTTGTGCCATATGCTGAAAATGCACTTCTTTACCCTTTGACACCTGATATATATTTTAGGATCCATCCTATTCTTGTGGCTGTAGTTTGTTTTAAACTTTTTAAACAGTATGTTTTTAAATTTCCACAATCCACCCTGGGAATTTATTGTGAAGGACTGGTATGAAATTGAAATAAAACCTGGGGGTATGTTTCAGGCCTGCAAATGGTTAGCTGGAAGGGCCAAAAGTAAGCACATATTCCAGAGCATGAGATGTTAAGGTCCAGAGCAGCAAACAGAGATTGGAGAGGCAGAGCCTAGAAACAGGTGCATCATCAAGGTTAGACAAGATTCCAAAAACAGCGGTCCAGGGGAAAATGAAAAATGGACTGCCTTCAAGTTGATCCCAACTTATGGATACCTTATGAATAGGTATTTCATGATAAGCGGTATTCAGAGGGGGTTTACCATTGCCTCCCTCTGAGGCTAGTCCTCCCCAGCTGGCTAGGGCCTGCTCAGCTTGCCACAGCTGCACAAGCCAGACCCTTCCTTGTCCACAACTGCAAACTGGGGGGCATATGGGCTCCTTGGGACTATGCAGCTTGCCCACGGCTGCACAGGTGGCAGGGCACATAACCCCTGAGCCACTCAGTGTGGAGGTGATCTTTAGCTGGCCCTTGACACCCAGGAGACATGAGCGGGGATTTGAACTCACAGACTCTGGACTCCCAGCCAGGCTCTTCTCCACACTGTGAAGGGGAAGCAAAAGAACAGGAGTCTGTACAGCTGCTCTTTGACTCAGACTGAAGGTACAATCCAAGCCTGAAACTTTATATTTCTTCATTTAAAATATTTCCAACTCACCCTTCCTCACAAGTGATCCCTAGGGCAGGGTACAATAAACCAGTCCAAAACAATATCAGGCATAAACAAATACAATCATCCAATAAAACAAGGACATGAAACAAGTCAGTGGATCAACAACCTATAAAGCACAGCCAACTAACATCCTGTAAGTGCTTGAGCAAACAACCATGTTTTTAGCTGGTGCCAAAAATCAAAGAGTGTTCCATACACAGGCCATCACCATAGAGAAGGCCCTTTTCCATGTCATCATATAACAGATCTCACCCAATGATGGAACATCAAGGAGGGCCTCCGCGGATGATGTTAACAAACAGGCAAGCTGATAAAGGAACAGATGTTCCAGCTTTTCAGTCTCAAATTGTGCAGTACTTTATATGGTATGCTGACACCTTGGCAGCCAGTGCAGCTGCTTACAGATTAAGTAAGGCCAACCAGGCCCCGATTGGTTCTCTTGATCACCTGTTCCAGCTAAAATGATATGCAGTACCACCCTCTGGCCATTATTTGGGTGGCACTGCAGTAAAGCAAAGATCAGATTAATAGCTGCCCTGATGGTACAGGGAGTCAAATAGCTGGACTCTGTTGCTGGAGTTCTCAGATGTAGTCCCCTTGTGCCTTATATTCCCACTGTGTTAGTTTTGTATTTGCAGGGATCTTTTGATATATGAGAACATTCAAAAGACATGATCTTCTAAAGAGGTACAGTCTATTGTATAAACTTCAGAGTCTATTATGTCATTCTGCAGCTTCTTTAAATCCATCCAGACTTTTCTCTCTGGCAGATGTGGGGAATCTTTGGCCCTCCAGATGTTCCTAAACTACAACGTCCATCAGCTTCAGCAAGCATAGCCAGTGGACAGGGATGATGGGAGTTGTAAGTCAGGAACATCGGGAGGGTCAAAGGTTCCCCCACACCTGCTCTTTGGAAGCTGAGCCTAATTAATTACAAATGGGATATTTAATTGTACCAAAGATCCAAAAGTTTTTTAAAAATGTTGATATGTTTTCAGCTTGTATTAGTGCTGATCTTAAGACTTTAGGGCATGGCAGATTTTAATGTAAACAATAAATATGTGGGCAAACCAGATCTCATTTTAAATACATATTTGCTAGTTGAGTATACATGCATGGCAGTATGTTAGTTACTACTCTGCTTTTCAAACCAGAAACTGCTCAAAGCTGCTTGCACTGAAAATCCATAACAATAAAATCTATAAAACAGTAACAATAAAATAAGAGCACAGCAACAACATTAGCTGCAAGGAGCAAAATTAGCAGATCTAAAAGTCCTAGGAAAATAAAAACACGAGGATCTCACACACACAAATAAATGTTTAGAGCAATGTTTAAAAAAACAATATTAGAAAATTAGAGGGAGATTTCTTTCTCAGATTAAGTTATATTTTTGTCTCTTTCTTAGAAAACCTAAACACAGTTAACCTGAAAACAACCCGACATCTGTGTTTGGGTGGGAACAAGACATCTTTTCAGTTAATTAATATAAAATATTTTACACCTACAAAACAGAGAGAGACCAAAATAACAAAAATGCAAAAAAGGGATAAATAACAAACACCTCATGTTACTGAGACTTAATTATGTCCGCCCACATGAATGTACAGCTCCCCAAATGATGTCTTCAAAATATCTGTGCTATAATAAATAGTCTCTTCAGAATTGCTCGGTTATGCATAGAATCTTGTTTTGCTTGAAAATTGATTAACATAAAGATATGTGGTGAAGATGTTTGCCCCATTTCATATAACTCTTTTCCTTGATGAAAACAAAAATGGTCAGAGAGATGAGGAAGAGTTTACATTTCATACATCTTCTCCAGCAAAGGTTTAGCATATGCAGCGAAGGGAATAGGCAACACTAGTGTTGGTCAACTGTTAGAATGTCTGGATGCTGTGGCTAGATGTGAAAGTGTGTGTGCATGCGTATGTGTATGTCTGCAGTCCAATACACACTTACATTGAACCGAATGGTACTTATTTCTGAGTAGACATGGATTGGATTACAGCCCAAGTAGAGTATATAGAGGGGAGAGTGTGAGAGGATGAAAGGGAAATGATCCCAGATGAGGGAGTACACAACATGTGAATTTATGTGGGTCTTTATTTGCCCATAGAAATTTCTATGGGCAAATTAGAATATATGAGCTATATCCAATGATGTCCACCCACTTGTGCAATGGAAAGCTGCTTGCACAATGGGAGTTCCAGTTTCTCTTCTCCCCCCTCCATGTACCCCTTCAATCTGCTCTGGAGGGACCCCCTCCAATTCCTCCAGAGGGAGGAAGGAAAGGAGAAAGCCTGTTGCATGAGGGAACAACTGCTTGCGCTATGTTGGATCTCAGCCCAAGTTGTTTTTCAAAAGAACAAGTTGATATTTTTTTAAAGATGCTGCAGACTGAGATAACAAGTCATGAGATGGAAAGTTCCTGTTCAAATCTCAGATCAGCCTAACATCACTGTGGTTGCTATATCATTTTCAGGATCCCCACCTGCAATTCAGGGAAAATAAGTCTGGCTTACATTCTGAAACTTTGTTTGTGAAGAGCTATAGCTATTTAATCAAAGTGCCGTGTTACTGTTTTCAAGTGTATAATGCTTCACATGCACATAGCATCACTGTCCTACCTGTCGTGTTTGTTGGTAGAAGAGCATGAAATATTTAAAGCAATATAAAAAGTCTGGCAAAAAGGTGGCTTTCATGTTGTTAGTTGTCAGAGGAAGCCTGTTCATGAGGAAAACAAGAGCATGAGTGAACATGGATCTGCTTTCTTTTTGAAAAATAGAAAACAGCTTCTCATAGAAAGAGGTATTTCTTTTATTTGTTATTTATCTATTTTGATTTCTAGCCCACCCTTCATCAAATTAATAATTCCCGGGCAGTTTACAATACAAATGAGAAATACATACAATTATCATTGAGTAGTACTAGCATCATTAAAACATATTTAAAACAATTAAAACAACAACAAACTAAAAATATTAAAACACATCAGCACCTATGTGTTAAAATGTTTTAAGCAGGTAGAGAAAGGAATACAGCAAAGGCACCTCATTAATGTCAATAGTCAGGGAGTTTCAAAGAGTTGGTATTGCCACACTAAAAGAATGATTTCTTACAAGTGCAGAATGAGTAATATGCAGCACCTATAACAGGGCCAGATCTGCAGATTGAAGTGCTCAAATGGACACAGCTGGGGTAAGGCAGTCCTGCAAGAAAATTGGTGCTAAGCTGTTAAGGGCTTTATATACCAGTAGTAATACCTTCAACTTGGCCTGGTAACAAATTGGCAACCAGTGCAGAACTCTGAACAGAGATGTTACATGCTGACAGCAGCTCACTTCTGTCAGCAATATCACTGCAACATTCTGCACTAATTGAAGTTTCCAGGTCAACTGCAAGCGAAGCCCCACAGAGAGTACATTGCAGTAATCCAGTCTTGAAGTCACCAGTCTTGAAGGCTATTGATGGGCAGGGTTGTCAGGCATCATGTTTGCTACCCCCTCCACCCCTGCAGTCAATTAGAAGTAGAGCTGAAACAAATTTGATTCAAAAAATCTTCTTTGTAGATTTTGAATTTGAATATTCCCCAGTTGTTCTTGACTGCTCAAATATTTTCAAAATAATGGGGATCTGTATTTTACTTCATATCTGATGTCAGTAATCTGACAGTTAATATTTTTGGAATATAACACTGAAATACAATTGTATTAGTGTTTGACAGTATTGATGTGTAATGGTGTATTACAACTTTCAAACTTTCTGTGTTCAGGGAGCACTTTTCACATCTTCAGTGATATATTGATTATATTTATATCCCATTTTTCATTCATGTAGAACCTGTGGTTCTTAAATGATCTTCCATCCAGGCCCTGGCCAGATGCAGACCAGCTTACCTTCAGAAAAGTTGCTGCATCAATTGCTTTCAGACCATGCCATGGGATATATGCCAAGGAGATTCTTTGTCTGCCACAGAACTCCTGTGCATTGTAAAGGATTTGGGGCCATGTTCTAGGGTGCAGACTCAGTTCTCATGGAATACTGCTGTGGTTCAACATCACCCACTGTAAACTGTGTCCTAGAATACACCAAACATTCTCTGTACCTACATATTTCAGAGGACGTGCAGGCATGGTTGGCAACCTGTTTTTAATTGAGAAATCCCTGATGAGCATTGCAAGAAGCCATGTGACAGATAGGACCATCAGTGAATCCATGACAGAAAATTCAAACTCCATGCTTAGATAGCTCAGTTCCTTGAATGAGACATTGCTTTTATCAGTGATTATTATTAAAGGTGGGCCTTGAGTCTGCCTGGAATTTGTATTCCTTGCATTGGAAGACTTTGCTCACCAACTGTATGTGTGCAGGGACAATAGTGGTGGTGAAGAAGGACACTCTGAATTGCCCTAGTGTCTGTTTCAGTTCCTGCAAGAGGGGGCACACTTTAATTACTGATTTCTTCTCATTGTTTGTATGTTTTTAAGTTTTGAAATTGTGCTGTTTTGCTATTTTTTTAAACAGAGAGACAGAGAGAGACTCAGTAATTAAACCCCCATACCCTGATGGAAACAGAAACTGACACTGGGGCAATTCAGGAAGGCTATGCAAGTGGCAATTGACAGGCTATTTATGACTGATCCCCTAGTCAGGATCAACAAGAAGCTACAAAACAGAGGGAAGTTTTGCTTAAAGAAACTGGATGCCTGATGAGCCCTAAGAGCCATTTGCTGTCAACATTGGATAGGCTGGTGTTGCAATTGTATTTTATTACCAAACATTTGCTACAAATCAGGTCTGAAAAAACATAGGAGGACAGTACAGTAAACATTGAACTGCAACAGACTAACAGTGATGTCAGCTAGAAGCTCCATAAAGAACACGTGAAGAACGGTTGGCAATTCCAGAGAATTTGAGCATGGAAGCAACTGTAGTCAGTATTATTGACATATTGCAGGTTGGGTAGGCTGGCTTTGTGAGTAAAGGCTGACAGAGACAAATTTGAATGGTGTAATTCCCAGATCACAACTCATACTTTTAGCCACTACATATACAGATTCAATGACAATTAAGAAAAACACAAGCAGAACCTAAAACAATCCAGATTACATGATTCCAGAAGGGGTAAGCAAGAGTAGCCATGGACAGCAATGGCTCCGGTACAAAGAAAATGATATCTAAGCAACATTCAGGTATCCAGTTGATGACATGTGCTCTGGTGTGCAAAACAATGAAAGGGAAGATAAGCTTCAGATTCATTTACCAATTTGACTTTATTCTAAGCATGCCAGAAGAATCCAATAGTGTCAACTTCATGCTCTCCACTCCAAGTGAAGTTTCTTTTAACACCTCCGCTGTGATGCACCTTCATCCTCAAAGTCAGCAAATCTAATTTTTTACATTACAGAGTCAGCACCCTAGCTGCCAAGTAATCTTGTCCTCATTCCATAAATGCTTATGGGGTTAGAGAGGTATTCTGCTCATGCTCGTTGGCTGCCTTGTCTCCAGCAGGCCTGCAGCCACAGTGAAAAATAGCCTTAGTTGCCACTGTATTTATGTATATTGATTATTCAAAATTTGTTTATCCTGCCTTTCCAATAAGTTGGGTGGGGAGCCCAGAGCCCAGCTGTGGCCCTCCAAGCCTCTCCATCCAATCCTTGGGACTCTTCCCATTCAATGTCCCTTTGGAGGCCCACCCACCTCCACCCCCAGGCCACATCCCTCAGCAGCCCTGGTCCTCCCCCATCCTTAGGTGATGTTTGCCTGGCTGGAATGTGTCTTTGAATTGTGATAATGCCCCTTACTTGCCCGGATGGAAGATGGAGAAGTGTGTGCACTAGGCATGCAAATATCTGTCACTTTTGGTTCTCTCCGTTTCTTATTTTTCCAATCTTAAATTCAGTTCTCCACATTTCTGCAGCAATTAGCTTTTTTTAAAAAGAAATCCTTAAGAAAATTCTCCAGCATTTTAGTGTGAATTTCTCCAAATAAACACGTTTTGTAGACAGTTTTGACTAATGGACACATTTTCGCAAGCACCTTCTTGTTGTTTAATGCATTTTTGTATGTAATTTTTAATCATATATTTATTTTTATGCACACTTTCCCCTAACATACGGATTTTTGTGAACATTGTTTAGTTGGTGAACTGCATTGCAAAATTCAAATAAGTGCGAATTTTGAAGGACAGCTGTGTTTCAGTTCTCATATTGTTTTGGAAAGGGCAAATTTGGTAGATTTGGCTTGAAATGCAAACTGAATTGAATTTCTTGCCCATCCTTAGTTTGCACTGCAAACCTCCCCACCACCTGCTCCATTCCTTACTCCTTCCTGATAAGCATCAGTGAACCACCAGCTAAGAAGCTATTGTAATGGCTCTGCTCCACCCAGTGAGCCACTTTTCTCTCTCTGTGTAGAACCCTCTGACTTTTGTGTATTTGAACTGTAGCCTAATGTAGCCTACTGTAACCCCCTTTTCCCTCTGGCCCCTCCCACCATTAGAATGTTGTCCAAGAAAAGTTGTCCAAGAAAAGAAATCAGTCAAAATCACAACAAAAAACATTATAGAAAACAATGATAACTAAACAAGGAAAAGAGTGCCAGGTGAACACACCAACAAATAAGCCAGGGAAATTAATGAAACAATCCTGTGCTCCTAGAAAAGAGTGACTAGAGGGCCTTTGCATACTGTGGATCTCCTTCTCCATGGGCAGAGAAAGAAGTCAACCCTTGGAGGCCTCTCCATTGGCGGCATGCTTCACTGCCACCACTCCTACTACTGACAGTGGTACGTCTGGAAAGAAACATGTCAGGATACACAGGATCCAAAGCTTTCCCATTCCTACCCCCCTCAAAAAAAAAAAAAACTTCCAGAGACAAACTACCATAACTGGAGCAGGAACCAATGGAAGTGATTTTTTAAAAAAAGACTTTTGTACAGCATCAGCAGCATCCTATATGCACTTAACTGAGAGAGGGAGCAAACCAGAACTCTCTAGGCGCAGCAACAGAAACAGCTCTCTTTGGCATAAATTGAAGTGTAGGGCTAGCAGCACTATGGCCTGTGGTCAGGGATGATGAAAGTTTTATTTATTTATTTATTTATTTATTTTATTTATATACCGCCCTAAGCCCGAAGGCTCTCTGGGCGGTCTACATAAAAAGTGTAATCCAATGATATCTGGAGGGCATCACATCAACTGGCCCTGAGTTATACAAATGCAAGAGCATTTATGTTCTGTGAGAAGTGTAGATTAATAGATAGCATTGAGATAACAAACTCAGGGATGAGCTCTAGCTCCAATTAAACCAGGCTAATACCTCAATTTGTTTTCAGTGCTCCAATATATATATATTTATATATATAAAGTCATTACAGAGGGAAGCTCTGTCTAATTGGCCTCTGCTTGTCAGTCCCTCAAAAGTGAGAAACTCGTTTAGCAAATTACTTATCCAAGAACAGGAGGAAAGATAACTTGGCGACATCGAAGGACTACAGAGGAAAAAAGACTGAGTTTCTGTTTGCAGTTTATTGTGAAAATCAGTTTGTCTTATTAGATTTATCACACACCTGTGGAGAAGACAAGTTTAGTTCTTTTGTTACCCACCAGAATGATGACCTGTATCATTTTCTTTTTTGGAGGGTCACTTTCCTTACTGTAATCAAAGCTCTATCAAAGAGTGCCCTTTCCTGAACACGGAGAAAAGAGCACAGAGTCATATTATTATTTGGCAGCAATTGTGAAGTGAGTTTTCTTGCATCGCTTGCTAAAATGTGAGTACTGATCAGCTGAAAAAAAGAGATTCCTTCACAGTTATAAACTCTAAGGGCAAGTCTGTTAACTGTGATTTGGTCTGGTAAAATTTTTTTACAGTGAGGACTAAAGGAAAATTGCAAATTAACGAACATGCATGTTATTAGAACACCCTTCAACATATTGAAACATATTGGGTTTTCTTGGCAATCCAAAATGTGTTGATTAATTGTTAGCACTGAAAGAAAAACTCTGTTCAAAAATCTACTGTGGAATAGAGCACAATAGATTTTGAGAAAATATATTCACACAGATTCTCAGTGAGTCAATACTGAGGTTTCTACAGCAGTCTTTTAGGTGAGTGGGCTGCAGGGAGAGCTCCACCAGACCAGGCAAACCCTGAATTGGTGATACTGGGGTAGGGGGAATCGCTAGAAGATCTGTAGAGAGGTTTGTTCTCTGATGTAAGGACAACATACTCCTTGGGACTCCTTGTGTCCCAGATTCTTTCTTTGATTTTTGCATAAATCAAATGTGTAAATTTATAATCAAATACATTGATTTCTGCAGATCAAAGAGCAGTTACAAATCCAAGGTGCTTTTTTTCCCCATTTGTGGCTGCTCTCTAAAGTATTCTATTTAATGTGAATTTATCTTCCAGTTGTTATGCCTTTACCCAATCATTAAAATATTTCTAAAAAAATAAGATAGTACTCTGCATCCTAATGGGTGACAAAGGTATCTTAAGGGAAATTTTCTCCCGATATGAACCTACCCGTACACTGCGCTCAACAGCGAAGGCCCTCCTCCGGTGTCGGGCCCGGGTTGGGACTCAAGAACAGAATCACTTGATGAAAGCAAATCAGTTTTTATTAGAGTAATTTCCAGACATAGGCTCCTCCACCTCATGAACTCTTAACATGAACCAAAACCCGCGACATGGAAGAGAGTTGATAGAACAGAGTATCAAACATTCCCTGTCCCTTATCAAGGGGGCTTTCGGGCATGAATTCTTTCACTCCACCTCAAATTGCCCACATCTACGCCCCTTCCCTCCTCTTTTCTTTGGTGCCTTTTTAACTGTCATCAGGTGCAGGGCGAAGGGGGGGCGGCTACCTTCTCCCCTTCTGATTCAGAGAGGATGGTAGGGAGTGGGGGGGTTGGCCCAACACTTCAGGCGATTTCTCTCTATCCTTCTCTGCAGCCGAAGGGACTTGGACTCCCTCCTCCTCCCCCTCTGTCTGTAACTGCTCCACATTCCTCGGGGGGGAGTGCGTGGGAAACGAGTCTGTTGCCTGTTCAAGGTTTTCACCCTCTATCTGGGAAGCCTCCTCCTCCCCTCCAGACGGCTCAGCCCAACTGCCCCCCTCTCCTAGGTCCTTCTCAGAAACATCAGAATCCCAACCATACATCCTGACATCATCCCCTTCTCCATGCTGTGCTCCCTCCCACCCTGTTGGTTTGGGGTGATGAGGGAATTTCTCATGAAAGTTTCTCACTAAAATGGGGGCGTGAATGTCTTCTGCTTTTTCCCAGGATCTGTCGGCTGGTCCATAATTCTTCCAATGAATTAGATATTGCAGCTGATTTCTCCTTCTTCTGGAGTCCAGGATCTGTTCCACTTCGAACTCTGTTTGTTCCCCCACCATTATCGGTGCCCCTGGAGATTCTATCGGCCTCAACTCACTGGGGGGGCTGCCTTCGTTAGCAGGGAACGATGGAATACCAGGTGCATTTTAAAAGTCTCTGGCAACTTTAAACGAAAAGCCACTGGATTTATTTGAGCCTGGATCTCGAAGGGTCCCATTCTCCTATCCTGCAGCTTCCTGCACTTACCCAGCATGTTAAAAAAGCGGGTTGACAGCCATACTTGATCGCCCACCTGGAGGGGGGCCCCCTCACACTGAAGTTGATCAGCAACTCTTTTGTATTCCCTTTTGGCTTCGTCTAATTGTTGTTTCAACACTTGCTGTGCTGCCTGTAATTCCTGTAAGAATTCCTCTGCCGCCGGCACAGGCCCGCTGCCTGTGCTGCTGGGAAAAGCTTTGGGATGAAATCCATAGTTAGCAAAGAAGGGTGTTTGCCCAGTGCTGGTGTGCACGGAGTTATTGTAGGCAAATTCTGCAACATGTAAGTAGGAAATCCAGTCATTCTGCTGGTAAGATACGTAACAACGCAGGTACCTCTCTAAAACTGCATTAAGTTTCTCAGTTTGCCCATCAGTCTGGGGGTGGTGAGAGGAGGAGAGCCTTAGCTCCGTTTTCAACTGCTTCCAAACAGCCTTCCAAAATTTAGCTGTGAACTGGGTGCCTTGATCCGAGACGAGGCTGTCTGGCAACCCATGCAATCTGTAAATCTCTTTGATGAACACCTTTGCCGTTTCTTTGGCGTCCAAGGCCCCAGAGCAAGGGAGGAAGTGAGCCATTTTGGTCAATGAATCCACGATCACCAAAATAGCCGTCATTCCTTGTGACCTCGGTAGATCAGTTATAAAGTCCATGGAGAGATCCTGCCACGGCCCCTTCGGAGTGGCTAAAGGTTCCAACAACCCTGCAGGCCTCCCTGTGCTTGCCTTCGCCCTTAAACACACGGCGCAGGATTTTACATAGTTCTCAACATCTCTGCGCATTTGAGGCCACCAAAAATCCTTAGCTACATTTTGAATGGTTTTAAAAATGCCGAAGTGTCCAGCTGTGACATTGTCATGACATTGATGCAATACTCTGAGTCTGAAGTCCCCTTTTGGCACATATCTGGCAGTTTTAAACCACAACAACCCATCCCTCCAGTGGAAACTTACTTCTGAGTCTGTGCTCTGCTCCATTTCCTGGATGTAATGTTGTATGTCTGGATCCCCCTGTTAGGCCCTCTTGAGCTCTTCTTCCCAGGACGGCTGACAGGCTCCTAATGTGAGTTTTTCCGGTGGGATGATGTGTTGGAGGGGGGTGTCAGCCTTTTCGTCTTTGTATTGGGGTTGTCTGGATAGGGCATCCGCCCTCTGATTTTTTGTATGGGAGTGGTACTTCATTTTGAAGTTAAACCTGGCGAAAAACTGCGACCAGTGTATCTGTCTCTGGTTCAATTTCCGAGCGGTCTGTAGGTTCTCGAGGTTCTTATGATCGGATCGTACTTCTATCTGATGTTGAGCCCCCTCCAAATATTGCCTCCAGTTTTTGAATGCGTCTCTGATAGCTAAAAGTTCCTTTTCCCACACAGTATAGTTTTTTTCAGCATCTTTGAGCTTTCGAGAGTAGTATGCACATGGGTGTAGTTCCTTCCCACCTCTGTCAAGCTGCAAAAGAACCCCCCCGATCGCCCGGTCCGAGGCGTCAGCTTCCATGACGAAAGGCTGGGTCGGGTCAGCAAAACGTAGGATAGGTTCGGAGGCGAACTTCCCTTTCAGGTCTTCAAACACTCTTGCTGCCTGGTCTGTCAATTGAAACTTCCCTTTTCCCCTTAAACAGTCTGTCAGGGGGGCGGTTAGTTTGGAGAAGCCCGGGATGAATTTCCTGTAGTAGTTGGCGAAGCCCAAGAAACATTGCACGTCTTTCTTGGTGGTCGGTTGGCCCCAATCCAACACACAGCTCACCTTTCTGGGATCCATCTCCACTCCCCCTGCTGAAATTCGGTATCCAAGGAAGTCCAGGGAAGACAGGTCAAAGCCACACTTTTCCAGCTTGGCATATAGGTGATTCTCTCTCAGCCTTCTCAGCACAGTTCTCACGTGTTGGTCATGCTCTGACTGGCTCCTTGAAAATATCAGGATGTCATCCAGATAACAAACCACGTACTGGTCCAAGAAGTCCCTAAACACTTCGTTCATGAACTTCTGGAACACTCCTGGGCTGCCACTTAACCCAAATGGCATGACCAGATACTCAAATTGACCATAAGAAGTGTTGAAACTCGTCTTCCATTCATGTCCCTCCTTCATTCGGACCAAATTATATGCCCCCCTCAAATCCAACTTCGTGAAAATCGTGGCAGAATGCAGTCGATCTATTAACTCTGGAATTAGAGGCAGGGGGTAGCTGTTCGGGATGGTAATTTGGTTGAGGGCTCGATAATCATTGCAAGGTCATAGCTCACCTCCTTTCTTCTTCACGAAGAGTAGGGGGGCTCCTGCAGGCGACTGCAAGGGACGAATAAATCCCCGTTTCAAGTTCTTTTCCAAAAATTCTTTCAGAGCCACTCTCTCTTGTTCTGTGAGGGAGTAGATTTTGCCTGCTGGAATGCTCGCTCCTGGCACCAAATCGATAGCACAATCATACAGCTGATGGGGGGGTAAAGACTCAGCTTCAGTTTCACTAAACACATCCTCAAAGTCCAGGTATTTCGAGGGGAGGGTCACCTCCTTGACCTCCTGCACAGCTCCTGCTAGGGCTTTTATGGCTTTCTCTGGCTGACAATTTTCATGACAATACTGGGACGTAAACCACATGACTGCTTCTCTCCAGGCTATTTTTGGGTCATGCTTTATCAACCATGGCATTCCCAGAATCACCTCAAAATTAGACAGGTCCGATACACACAAGGAAATGAACTCTTCGTGCCCCGGAATTTCTAGCATCAAATCTTCAGTGGATCTAGTGACCCCCCCGGACTTTAGTGGTCTGCCATCTATCATCTCCACTGATAAGGGGGCTTCTAGTTTCCGATGCGGGATGTGATGGTGTTTGACTAGGGCGGTATCGATGAAGTTTGTAGAGGCTCCACTGTCGATCAACGCTGTCGAGTTGAACTGCACTCCTGTGGAAGTTGTAATCCTAATGGGTAATACCAGAACCCCTTTTGGGGGGGATGAGTTAACGGAGGCCCTTTGCACAGCGCTGCCCCCAGTCCTCCGGCCTGCACTAGGACTGGGTGCTTCCGTTTCCCGATGCCCCTGTTTTGTCTCCTTTCAGTTCACAGTCCCTAGCTAGATGGCCTGGCTTGGAACAAAATAAAGAGACGTTCTCTGCAATGTCTCTCTCTTTCCTCCTCCGACAGCTTCGTCCGCGCCCCTCCAGAGCCATCCCCCGCGTTGCCTGACGTCCCAGGGGTCGAGGGGATTTTACTGCGGGATACTGAGGCTGAGTATTTTTGCACCTCTTGTTTTCTCTCTAAGCGTCTTCCTTCCAGTCGGTGATCAATTTGTAGGCACAGCTGGATTAGTCCAGACAAATCAGTTGGAGGTGCGACTCTGGCCAGCTCATCCAATATCTCAGCATTCAGTCCACTTCGGTACATAAACATCAGGGCTGAGTCATTGTATCCAGTCTCTTGAGATAAGATCTTAAAGGCATTGGTATATTCCAGCACAGCTCCTTTTCCCTGCTTCAGGGCACTCAATTGCCTAGCCACCGTCTCGGCTCTTTGGGGATCCTGAAACATTTCGGTCAGGGCTTGTATAAATCCTCCATACCTGCCCAGGATGGCATCCTTTCTGATTAGATAGGGGGTGACCCACTTGGCAGCTTCCCCTTCCAGTAGACTGATCACAAAGGCCACTTTGGCAGCATCATTGGGGAATTCTGCATCCTTAATGTCCAGATACATCTCACATTGGGCCACGAAAGTGGAGAGCTGGTCGCTCTGTCCCGCATACTTGGGTGGTAGTCCAATTGGGATCTTGGCCACGGCGGCTGCAGGGACTGCCCGCATTCGATCTATTGTGGATTTCAGGTTCTGGTTGTCCAATTTCAAGGTTCTCACAGTTGCTAACAGGCTTTGAACATCCGACTGTAGGTCTGCCACGCTCGACCTCAGTAGCTTCACTTCTTCCGTCTCAGAAGTGGGATTTATCCCCCCAGCAGCTCCCTTTTCCATCTTGTCACGTTCAAGTGGCGGGAGCAAGGAGGGTTGAGTAGTTGGTTCTATCAAACTGCAGTGCCCGGGTTGGGACTCAAGAACAGAATCACCTGATGAAAGCAAATCAGTTTTTATTAGAGTAATTTCCAGACATAGGCTCCTCCGCCTCATGAACTCTTAACATGAACCAAAACCCGTGACATGGAAGAGAGTTGATAGAACGGAGTATCATTCCCTGTTCCTTATCAAGGGGGCTTTCGGGCGCAAATTCTCTTGCTCCACCTCAAATTGCCCACATCTACGCCCCTTCCCTCCTCTTTTCTTTGGTGCCTTTTTAACTGTCTTCGGGTGCAGGGCGAAGGGGGGGCGGCTACCTCCTCCCCTTCTGATTCGGAGAGGATGGTAGGGAGTGGGGGGGGTTGGCCCAACACTTCAGGCGATTTCTCTCTATCCTTCTCTGCAGCCGAAGGGACTTGGAGTCTCTCCTCCTCCCCCTCTGTCTGTAACTGCTCCACATTCCTCGGGGGGGAGTGCGTGGGAAACGAGTCTGTTGCCTGTTCAAGGTTTTCACCCTCTATCTGGGAAGCCTCCTCCTCCCCTCCAGACAGCTCAGCCCAACTGCCTCCCTCTCCTAGCTCATTCTCAGAAACATCAGAATCCCAACCATACATCCTGACATCAGGGTGCCTACTTATAGAGATGCCCGGAAGGCGATTACAAGAAAGAGGGCCTTCTCGGTGGTGGCCCCCGAACTTTGGAACACCCTTCCTGACGAGGTTCGCCTGGCACCTACAATACTATTCTTTTGCGCCAGGTGAAAACCTTCCTCTTTGCCCAGGCATTTTAACATGTTAACATTTTTTTAACATTTTTAATATTTTAGTATTTTGTACTTAATGTTCTAACAGACAGTTAAATTGTAATCTGATGACCAGGTTGTTTTAAATTGCATTTGCTGTGTTTTTACTTGATGTGCACCGCCCAGAGAGCTTGCTATGTGCGGTATAGAAATTGAATCAAATAAATAAATAAATAATGCATTTTGCAGAGCCAGTGGGACATTAAAAAATGGTTATGTGTATATTAGGGTCAAGGCTTTTATATCAGATTCCAAAACTTCCTGGAAACTAAGGACCTCTAATTCGAGCAATTATATGCTGAGTCCAAGTTAGGGATGGACAAATGTGTAAATTTCAGTTTCTCTCAATTTCTCATTTTTTCCAGTCTAAAGAGCAGTTCTCCACATTTCTGTATCAATATGTGATTTTTGTTTTTTAAAATGTCCTCGTGAAAATTTGTCAGTATTTTAGTCCACATTTTCCCCAATATACACATTTTTGCTATCAGCTTCCTCTAATATAATGCATTTTTATGCACACTTTTCCTTGTATGTACATTACTTGGTTGGATAACTGTATTGCAAGATTCAGAGTGTATTTTGAAGGATAGCTGCATTTCAATTGACAGATTGTCTTGGAAAGTACAAATTAAGTTGTTTTCTATTAAAATGCAAACTGATCTGAATTTCTCCCCCATTCCTACTCCAAGTTGATGGTTGAGTCCAGGTTATACTTCTCTTTTTAACAAAGAAGAAATGTGGTGGAGCGGGGTGGCAGAAATATTCAAGTGTTTGTGAAAAGTTTATATAATATTAATGCTGCATCCTATGTACACTTAACTGAGAGGAAGTGTGAACTTGGGAAATTAATGGGACTTAGTTCTGAGCAGGCATGCATAGGATTGTGTAGTGCTATAAGTGTTTTACTAGAAGTCTGAGAAATGTAAATCTTTACTGTGATACAATGTTCAGAAATGGGTACTCTGATATACTTCTAGGTAGTTTTCCCGTTTATTTTAGTGGAAAATGGTGACCTGCACAAAGACTCCTTTATATAAAAGAAGATGACACTCAGTTGAAAGCAATCTAGAAGGGGTTATTGCATAGCCAGCTGCCACATTTCCTAAATGTTTGGCAGGTGCTCAATCTGGTAGAGCTGGGGGGGAGGGGCATGCAAAAAGCTATTAATTTAAAACAAGTTACATCCGTTAACAAAATGTTTCAGGATACTCCATTCCATTTCCCCCTTTCATGCAGGTTTTGAATTGTCAGTAGCACCTTGCACAGCAGCTCTCCGCTCATGCTGTCAGCATGATGTTCAGCTACAGAGGTGAGCCAAACTGCCCAGAAGAGGCTGGACAGGGTGGCCCCACCAGAAAAGGAGAGACACTCAACCAGCCAGAGGCAGGGCAGGAGCACATTCAGAGGAGGCTCTAAGCATAGAGAGAGCAAGGACAGTGAAGGAATATAGAATCATAGAATAGTAGAGTTGGAAGGGGCCTATAAGACCATCAAGTCCAACCCCCTGCACAATGCAGGAGTTCAAATCAAAGCATTCCCGACAGATGGCTGTCCAGCTGCCTCTTGAATGCCTCCAGTGTTAGAGAGCCCACTACCTCTCTAGGTAACTGGTTCCATTGTCGTATGGCTCTAACAGTTAGGAAGTTTTTCCTGATGTTCAGTCAAAATCTGGGTTCCTGCAACTTGAGCCCATTATTCCCTGTCCTGCACTCTGGGATGATCGAGAAGAGATCCTGGCCCTCCTCTGTATGACAACCTTTCATGTACTTGAAGAGTGCTATCGTATCTCCCCTCAGTCTTCTCTTCTCCAGGCTAAACATGCCCAGTTATTTCAGTCTCTCCTAATAGGGCTTTGTTTGAATAGCAGAAAAAGCAGAAAGTAAAGAGCTAGTTTATGGGCAAACCTTGCCAAAGCAACCTAGGGCAGAGAGGAAGGAAAAGGCAGCAATTCTGGGACTAGTCATCCCAGTGGTGAGCCAAGAATGAAAAGGGTTAAGCGAAGAAAGGGTTAAGAGTCTCCTTGATACTAGAGGAATTAATGGGGGCACAAGATTGTATTTTAAAATAAACAGATTTCAGAAGGGTTCTTTGGCTCAGAAGGGCTTTAAATTCATTCAAGTAGAAGAACACACCAGGAGTTTTCTGGCAGCCTGAAAGAGGTGGTAGTGAGACCACTCCTGAAGAAACCCTCCCTGGACCCAGAAAATCTTAATAACTATAGGCCGGTAGCAAATATTCCATTCCTGGGCAAGGTCCTGGAATGAGTGGTTGCGGGCCAGCTCCAGACACTCTTGGATGAGACCGATTATCTGGATCCATTTCAGTCGGGTTTCAGGCCTGATTTTGGCACAGAAACAGCCTTGGTCGCCCAGTATGATGACCTTTGTCAGGAGAGAGACAGGGGGTGTGACTCTGTTGATTCTTCTTGATCTCTCAGCGGCTTTCGATACCATCGACCATGGTATCCTTCTGGGAAGACTGGCTGAGTTGGGAGTGGGAGGGACTGCATGGCAGTGGTTCCGCTCCTACTTGGCAGGTCGCCTCCAGAAGGTGGTGCTTGGGGAACATTGCTTGGCACCCTGAAGTCTCCAGTATGGGGTTCCGCAGGGGTCAGTTCTGTCCCCCATGCTGTTCAACTACATGAAACCGTTGGGTGTGGTCATCCGGAGCTTTGGAGTGTGTTGCCATCAGTATGCTGATGACACACAGCTCTATTTCTCCTTTTCATCTTCTTCAGGTGAGGCTGTCAATGTGCTGAACCGGTGCCTGGCTGCGACAATGGACTGGATGAGGGCTAATAAACTGAGGCTCAATCCAGACAAGACTGAGATGCTGCTAGTGGGTGGTTCTTCTGACCAGATGGTGGATGTCCAACCTGTCTTGGATGGGGTTGCACTCCCCCTGAAGGAGCAGGTTCGTAGCTTGGGGGTTCTCCTAGAATCATCTCTGTCACTTGAGGCTCAGGTAGCCTCGGTGGCACGGAGTGCCTTCTGCCAACTTTGGTTGGTGGCCCAACTACATCCCTATCTGGACAGGGATAACCTGGCTTCAGTTGTCCATGCTCTGGTAAACTCTAAATTAGATTACTGCAATGCACTCTACGTGGGGCTGCCTTTGAAGAAGGTTCGGAAACTGCAGCTTGTGCAAAATGCAGCAGCCAGGTTGGTAACAGGGACCAGACAGTCCAAACATATAAAACCGATTCTGGCCTGCTTGCACTGGCTGCCTTTATGTTTCCGAGCTCGATTCAAGGTGCTGGTTTTGACCTATAAAGCCTTACACAGCTTGGGAGCACAATACCTGATGGAACGCCTCTCCCGATATGAACCCACCAGTACACTACGTTCAAGATCAAAGGCCCTCCTCCAGGTGCCTACTCCGAGGGAAGCTCGGAGAATGGCAACAAGGGTGAGGGCCTTCTCAGTGGTGGCCCCCAAATTATGGAATGATGTTCCTGACGAGGTGCGCCTGGTGCCAACACTGTTATCTTTTCAGTGCCAGGTCAAGACTTTCCTCTTCTCCCAGGCATTTTAGCATGTGTTCTATATTGTTTTAAATTTTTAAATTGTATTTTAAATTGTTTTTTAAAAGATGTATTTTAAATTGTATTTGTTTTTAGTTATTGTAAACCGCCCAGAGAGCTTCGGCTATGGGGCGGTATACAAGTTTAATAAATAAATAAATAAGAGAACCCCTGGAGTTCTGAAAATCGTTAGGATCCATAGCGGAAGGGCAGAAGCTCTCACAAAATTTCCCCTTTCAACAGCATTCTGTAGCTGCTGAGCACACTCAGTTCTCATGGGGATTCTCCCCACTGCATACCTCTTTTAGGGCTTCCCCCCCCCTAAAATTTGTTTCTACTTCTGCAAACCTTGGGTTTTCCCCAAGCCTGCTGATACTACCCTTGTGTGGTGTGGATGGTACCATTTTGGTTACATAAGCAACAGCACTTACAGCCACAACATAATAGAGGGAAGGTTTATATTAATAAAATATTATGGCTCAGGTAAGGGCATCATATTCTGTTGGGTCTCCTTGTGCATTGTAGAACACAGGAATATTATAATGTCTCTAATGGAATTATTTTGCCTTACATTTAAGGAACAACAACAAAAAACATTGCAAAATGAGTCTTTCCCAAATATAGTGGTGCAAGTTGATCTAGAATAATTTAAACAGCAAGCCATAAATGTGACTGCAAAGGATCATAACCATTTTAGAAAAAAATGAAGCAGCCATTGATAGGCTGTGTTTCTAGTAAATGGCATTCTCATCTATGCTAATTAAAATTTAAATTGAAAACAGGGTTCTAATGAAGAGAAGCTTAGTGCTGGTCTTTTGGGAGCAACCCCAAAGAGGTTGGAGGAAGTATGCACAATGTTAAAAAAGATTTAATTTGTGCATATAGCTATTGTATACATAATTGTTACATTAAAAATCATGCAGCCTTTGCCTTTTTCAGTTACAGGAAGCAAATGGATAAAAGTTTGTTCTGTTGGCTTTTGGAGACAGTAAGGAACACGTTTCTAATCACAGTGTGGATTCAAATAAGCAGTGCTGCTCTCTGTTCAGTGAGTCTTAAGAGTCTCACTGCGAAGGGCCAAGTTCAGTGGGAGAGCATCTGCTCTGAATGCAGAAGGTCCCAGATTCAATCCCTAGCATCTCTGGGCCGAGCTGGGAATGTCTCCTGTGAAAGTCTGGAGATCTGCTGCCAGTCAGTATAGAGTAGACCGGGGGGGGGATCTTTTTGTCCTGGTGGGCCAGATCCCTGTTGGTCCCCACCCAAGAGCAGAACTTTTTGGGGGGAGGGCAAGGCCTATGAATTGTTACTTCAGGGTACTGGCAACCCACACCACCTACCATTACATTTAGAATTCCCCTGCAAACACCCTTGTCCTCACCCCCATGGGCCAACTTTGACAGATGGGCAGGACAATCCATCTGATGTCATTATGACATCGGATGCCAACCCTATGCTCGGGGCTTCCCAAGCAGGGCTGGCACCGGGCATGACAGGGCCCTTGGGCTGTCATACTCCCCAACACCCCCATGCAGCGTGGGCTTAAATAGGCCCACCCACTCCATCCTCCGTGGTGCCATGTCAGTGTGCTAGCAAGCTTTGTGCACAGGTCTGCCATCACCCAAGATGGTGGGGGCCATTAACCCCTTAGGGATGCCCCTTGAGTGATGGCAGTGAATGGGAGGTAGTGATGTAGTGAATGGGAGGTAGGTGGGGCAGGTGGGCTTATTTAAGCCTGTGCTGCCTACACTGGGGATGTGTTGCTTAGGAGGGTAGAGCACCCTCTCCACAATCCTTAGCAGTGTTGGGTAGCTGGGCATGATTCACCTCATGACCCAATGCCGGCATGGATCACAGAGCAGGAGCTCCACCCTCCTAGCCTAAGGAGGGTCCCTTCTGGGCTGTAGTGGCCCTCGGGCAGTGCCCCACCTGGCCACCCACTGATGCCAGGCCTGTTCCCAAGCATCAAGCATAGGGCTGGCAAGGCAACTTTCTGGAGGGATCAGCTGTGTGACTGAGTTCCACACAGGTAACTCTGTTGCACAGCTGATCCCACTGCGTCTCTACTTACCTCACATCTGATATCACATATGACATCAAGTGTGGGACAGGTAGGCATGGTTTGGGGAAAATAGCCACATAAGCCAATATGAGACCCATGCCAGGCCAGATTTGTCCCATCAGTTGGAGATCCCCCACTGCTGGCTGGTATAGACAGTATTGAGCTAGATTGTGATTATGGATACTGACCAAGTTAGCAAATAATAGCCTTATAATTTATATAATTTTAAATATTTATCCTTATCAAGAAACTCACACTTTGCCATGAATAATGAAAGATATCTTGAGCAGTGCCTGCATGCCTGTTGGCACATACTTAGAACATTACTACTTTAACGCAGCTTTCCCTAACCTGGCACCCTCCAGATATGTTCGACTACAATTCCCAGCAGCTAGGAAAGGCTGCTTTCACCTTTTCCTTGGGCTCAATAAGAAACTCTTCTTCTTTCTCCTTAGCTGTATTTTAACGTAGTCCTAGTATCCACATTTCTAGTATCCCCATTCTGTATGTAGGGTTCCCTATCTTTGAATCGCCAAGTCCTACCTGCCCCTCAACCATGATTCATGGCTCTAGAGGAACCTGTGCATCAGGCTCCACTCGTACATGGGGAGAAGACCTGAAGGCACGGAGAATCCATGCTTTTGAAACAGGTGCTGGTCTTAGGTGCTATCGCCTAGCATCTGGCAGGGGAGACTGCCCTCCATGCCCTGCTGCCTTCTTCAGCCACTGACAGCATCCCCTTGTCTAGGTTCCAGCAGTCAATTTGTACCCAGGGTGGTGTAACAGATGACAAGAAGCAGAATCACATAGGGACTTAGGCAACTTGCTGCTGCCTGCCCCCCCTCCTCCTGTGCTACAGTTCCCAAGTAGTGTTACAAGCTAATTTCAACTCTCATTTGTTTTTATGTAAGAAGCTCATAATTAGTGGCCCAAATGCAATTCGAGTGAGAGGCAGGGGTTAACCCATCACTCATTGCGATGACACCAATCTATCTCTTGCTAACTATACAAGTTCCAGTTTGAGGAACCCATTTTAAGCAATTTGTCTGCTTCTACATCAGCATTGCAAGTGCATACAGACTAATGTAGAGATAAACTAGATGGAGCAAATGAGATTCATTTGGACATCATTTTCTATGCTTAAAAGCAGCTGGGGAGGGGGATAGACTGCATTGCACTGGGGAAAAGAGTTAAATAATGCTTAAATACACTATTCAATGCAAGAATTGCACAAAATATGCATAAAATGATAACATACTTGATGCAAAGAAATTTATCTTGAAAAATGGCAATCTACCAATCATAGGTAACAACAAATAATACAAGCATGTATTTTAAAAGCTTCTTTTTCAGCTGCTACAGAAACTCAAGTTTCAGCAAGCAGTTAAAATCTAATTTAGCGTCAAGACTTTTCCCCAAGGTTGCCTATGTTTTTTGAAGACAATAGACAGATAAACAACAGAAAATGGAGATAGATTGCAAAGAGCAGCCAGGTCACCCCAGGTCATATGGCAAGACAGACCAGGCTGCAGTTGTCTTGTAGGGACATTTAATTATGCTTGTGCAATTTGGAAATGCAGTAAATTGCCTTTTTAGTTCCCATTTCTGAATAGTTGGAAGAATTCTCAGTTATTGGAGCATCAATCTCTGGCTTTTTGCTAGGTAAAAATGCAGTATTAAAGCAGTCTCTCTCCTTGTCTGCAGGCCCCTTCTAGATGAAAGTGAACTCACATCTTTTAAAGATGGTGAGTGGCAGGTTGCATTCCAAAAAATGAGAGATCTTGCAGCTAATCTATCATGAACAAAACGCTATGTCTCCTCACAATCCTCCTTCTGTCACTGTGTTCGGAGGACTGCGACAGCAATATATTTCTTGCTGGATGTACAGTAGAGAAGATGGCGACACCTGAAAAAACAACACAAAAGAGAGTTTTCATAGGCACTACCAGTTGAGTTTGATTAAAACATGCAACATTTTTTATTTTTCTCCCCACTTAACTATGAGCTTTAGTCAGCGTTGTTTAATGTCAGCACTGTTAATGAAGTTGTCAAGCTTGTAATTTTCATTGAATGCCAGCTTTGCCAAGAAGCTGGTCCTACAATTACCTCCAGCTCTATATGATTAAATTCATCAAAGCACATCAAGGCTCCAGACTGAGCCAGACCTTTGAAGAATTTCCCTGTGGCTTTGTAGTCATTGGCACTCAGCACAGTTAAACAATGGTCTAACAAAAAGAGGAAAGAAAAAGAGCTTCATTTTTTAACATGAAAAATGAACAGAGGTTGGATACATTACTACTGCAGTTCAACAGTTTGGAAGCAGGGATCTTCATAGTCTCTTAATAAAACTGTCCTTGCCTAATATCATTTTGGCCCACCAGGAAGAAGACACAAGACGCTGTATGCAATAAAAGGGCAACAGCTTTGCTACCTTGCAAGATCTGAAACAAATGCAAACATATTAGCAACAGGCTAACAACCCATCAGCGCAGGCCCCTGAATTCCACTCTGACTCTGAGCACCAGTCTGCTGACAGATCTGTATTCGTCCTTGGCTGCTCTGTTAAAAGTGTGCTAAGGAGGCATCCGGTCCTCTCATGCCATCATGGCTGGGCAGCCTTGGATATGAAGATACCACCAGGGCTCAAGTGTTGTGTCCCTTCCATAGCTCTTTGCCTTATTTGGCTGTGAGAGGTTGACTGGATGAGCATCCTTTTATCATGAAGATGCCTCAGAGTGCTCACCAGGGTAGCCTTTGCTTAACTCCCTCCCTGCCTACATCGAACCTTCTCTGCTGTGTTAATTAATTTGCCAAATCAGCCAAATGACCATATTGTCTCTCCAAAAATACTGCATCATGTAGTAGGTGAAGAAAGGTACTTCTAACTGCCAGTTCTGAGATACAATCAAGCACTCTTGCTTACTGCAAAGGGGGTGGAAGACTTTGAAAGTGGCCCTGGCCAGCAGTCTTACTATATGAAATGGAGGGGGAACCTCGGAAATGGAACAGAACATTCAGAAAAACAGAGAGATGCTCAGTTAATCAAATGAACAGGGAAAGCACAGCAGGATGGTATGTAGGGAGCTGGACAAAATGAAAAGCATCCCAGGGACCAACTGAAGAAGATGACTGGGTAAGGTAAATGTCCTATGTACCACTCTTCCTGGTACATTGCCTCTGAGATATGCATATGTATCTTTCCCCAAGACCTGGGAATCTGTGGTTAAGGACTGAACTGGAGGTCTCTTACCTGCCAGCCTTGGGATGCACTAATATTGTCTGTGTAGAATCATCTGATCCTATAGGACTTAACCCCTTTTTCTGGGATGCCTGTCACTTATGCATTCCCTGTGGAGGCTTCCTCCCAGCCTTTGGGCTATGGAGCCACTTGACTTTCATAATTCAGTTTGCAGTGTGCTCCTCCCTCTGTCACCTTGCAGCATTTTCCTTAGCAAAAGGATTGTTGTTCTGCTGTTGCCTGTGAGTGGCTAACAGGGGATTAAACATCTAGGGTGAGAAGAGTTCTGGATCTTAAGACTCCTCCTAACCTTTGAGCTATGGCATTAGCTATGTAACACAGAGTAGGTGAGCTCTTCCAGGTAGTGTACCTGTGCTTTGTATGTGGAAGAGGTTATGGAATAGATTAAATGAGGCTACTGCCACATATTGATTAGTACCATCCATGCACAGCTAATGTGGTGTTATGACTGATGGTTGGCACTGGCAGTCAGCCCTGTAACCAAGGTTTCCTTGTTAGGTGGGCACCACACTTCTAGAGAGGGTTTTCCTTTTTGTCCTAAGCTGTTGATAACATATTGAGGCTTTGCTCTATAAACTGCTGACGTTGGCTGAAATGCTCATGTGAATTTATTATAAACAGGTTGTAGAGAATGGGACATTTGTACTGTTAAGCTGTTTACTGGATACTGTGAACCAGAGGTTGAGGACCAGCGCTGTCACAAACAGAACCCAGCCAGGCTCGCAACATATGTAACTGGAAATAGGAATTCCAACACCTAGGGTTAGGGAGAAGAGTAATAGCTGAGTGGTAGGGCACACCACTCAATCCCTGACATCTCCAGGCACAGCTAGAAAAGACTCCCATATGAAACTCCGGGTGCTGCTCCTACTCAGCATACTGTGTTATTTTATTTGTTTTATTTTTAAAAATTATATGCCACTTGATTGTAAAAAAACCCTTCTAAATAGTTTATAAAAGAGACCAATGAACAGACTGAATAAGATATTGAATAAGATAGTTGCTTATGTGTCTGACAATGTAATCCTAGACATGACTACTGAGAAATAAGCCCCACTGAATTCAAGTGAGGCAATGTAGTTTCCAGGTGAAGTTAAGAGGGATGTATATGTGTTGTATCCAGCCTGATGGTTTCATTATCAGGAGTTGACTCGACATCAGAAAAAGAAACAAACCCAATTTAAAAGTGCCCTGGGTAGTGTAAAGTGCACACAGCTTATTGTACATAGTCCATTATACATAACTTTTCCTATGCCCCATTGTGTTCCAGCAATGTGTGTTTGTATGAGTAGACTGCAGTTGTGCCATAAGTGGAAAGTCACCCTGCAATTTTCTCCCTGTTGTCACTCCCTTTAGCATCTGCTGATGGAGGAGGGAGAGGATCCTTGCTATTCCTAGTTTTGAGTTCAGCCAGATCTCCAACATGGTCCTTTGAACGGATGAAAAACTGTGCTAAGTCCAGTGACTCACATACTTGTAATTATGTGCACACAGGGAACTCACATCCTTAATTTGTTTTTCGCCTCCTGTGGAGTGTAAATCATGATTTTCTTTCCATCCTCCTCCACTACATCTTGAGGTAGCTTTTTGCAAGTTTTCCTCACCTTTTTCTGATTCTTCTGGTCCTTCAGATCCTGCGCTAAGGTTTTACTGAAAGGTTCCCATTAGACCCCTTAAAGAAGAAAGATTTCCAGGGCGAAGATAGTATATTAATAAATGAAACCCAACCTTTTTAAAAATTAAACTGTCAGAAAAACCCATTAGGCTGTGAAAGAGTTGAAGTAAACATTAGATTTTAATACCTACTCCAGCTTAGATATTTCTGAACTGGAAAAAAAATCCCCAGTGAGCACTTAAAACTTCATTACTACAGCGAAAGGTTGTGAAAGGCTATTTAAAGGTTTTCAATTTTGCTGAAGTCTAGAGGTTATTACAGCTAGAAAGAATACAAACCTTAATATTACATGGAATGAAAGGAATCAAATTTATGTTCTCATCTCCCCGGCAGTTTAATCCATTTCTATTAGGTTCATTGGAAAAATTAGAGCAAATGGAAACTTTTTATAGGTCTGATGAAAAATAATGTTTCATTTTGGTAAAAAAAAAAAGCATTTCTATCCATTACTTGCATTCAGAATTTTCCCCCTCTTTCCAGTCCTCATCTAAAAAATATGCTGTGTCTAGAAACCCCTGGGTTATGACCTGTGGCAAACCTGTACAAAACATATCCAGAAATATACAAGTACAATGTTTGGCTTCTGATTCAAAACTACCTGCTGCAAACTAACACTCACAATCGGATTTGAATCTCTATGATCTATTCCATCAATAGATAAGTGAAAACAAAATTAATTAACCAGTAAACAAAACAAATTAACCAAAACAAATTGTGTGGCAGGTCATTGGGCAAGATGCAGTTCATAGACTGAGGTGTCCATCACTGAGAAGTATTCCAGATCTGTGTTTCTGGTCAAATGTTAAAACAAGGATGCCCTGTGAAACACCAGGATTTTTGCACATGGTAAAGCACTCACACAGCTGAAAGATCAGGACCTAAAGTCAACATGAATTCAATCAATATGTATACTTTCACACTAGTTTTTGATTGAAGCAATAAGGAAAATATTTCACATTGTGGGAGAAGGAGCTTTAATCAAAGTGAAGGAAGACTTGCACATTTTATATTTGCCAAGATTTCCTTCTTCTCTTCCTTGTTAATACTAACCTGTTTTGCAGAATCAAATGTCGGTATTTGGTGGTGATCTATTTGTTATTAAATTTATATCCCGCCCTTCCTCCAAGTAGGAGGCCCAAGGTGGCAACAAAAACGCTAAAACCACTATAAGACATCTTCAAGACTTAAAAATCTATTAAAACAAAACATCTTTAAAGACATTTTAAAAAGCAATTCCAACACAGACGCAGACTGGTTAGCAGTTGTATCAGACTGAAATAAGTTACAACCTCTGGCCCAGAAACTGTGAAGTATTTGCAGCCTATTGCCAAAATAAAACACAAACACCATTCATTGGGTTAAATCATGGGCCATTTTATTAAACGGAATCAATTAGAATAATGAACCTGCAGAGGGGAAATCAAGTGTGGGAGCAACCTGATGATCCAGGCAAAGCCTGCTTGCAGCTATAGGGTGACCAAACCTTGCCTGAGCCCAGGGCTGCCCTGTGCCAGACCCCAGCTCAGGCCACACCCTGAAGATGTGTAGGGGGTCCAACCCGCATCACCCCCCCGGAGCCCTGAAACTCCGAGCGGATGAGGCACGTTGGCCCCAAAGGCAGCCCGTATTCTGCCCCCGAGCCGTATAGCCCTGAGCTGCAGGCCTCCAGACTGCCTATCACCCCCAAAGGTGCCTAAAGGTGTCACCTAGCTGCCCTTTCCCTTTTAACCTTTTCCCACACTTCTTTGCCACAAAAGGGGGACAAGCCTCTGCTTAGTCTCCCTTTACCCCACACCCGATAAGAATCTCGTGCAGACCCCTCTGCAGGTCCATCAGGAAGATGCCATCGTTGCCTCACAAACTGCATGTCCACACATGCCTGCCACTGAGGGACTTGCCCTCCATTAGATGGTTATTAGATGGCATGAAGTTGAGCAATGTCATCTCCTAATATCTGCAGATCAAATGACTCTTAAAAGCACAGGACTAGTGGCCTGTAAAAAAGGTGGCCACCTTATCTACAGACCAGTTTGTAAACTAGCTAAAGAGAAGATGCAAGCAAATGTGCAGCCTGTACATGATTACTGAAAAGAATTCCATTATGTTTAAATAATTTACTCAGAGAAATATGAATTGGACCAATTCTATGCATATTTACTTATGAGAAAATCCCCCTGAGTGTATTGTTACTTCTTCCCACGGAAGGGTGCATGTGATTGCACACATATAGCAGAATATCACAGATTAAATGGGTTTTAGGACTGAGGTTTATGGGACTTAACTGATGGAAAGGTTTGTATATTTTTACCTGGGTTTTGAAGAACATATTTGGGGAGGAGAAGTTTGACAGTGAAAAGAGGGGATGAGTTCCCTTTGCATTTTTGGAGTTGAGGTAGTTTTGGAGGTGAGGTTGCAGCTCTAACTGGGATCCCTACTGGCTCCTGCAGCCTCCTTTCTGTCTCCGGCTGTCACCTGCCCTCCCCAAAAAGCCTCTGCTCTTTGTAATTACATTGTATTGCTCCAATCCAAATGGCCCCCAACTGATGGCCACCATATGTTTCTCCCCAAATGCTCCGGGACGAAACATCACCCACAGCTTTCCGCCGCTTGCGACTGCCATTTAATGGTGCATGCCGTAGAGGCCACCATTATCCTTTAGAATCTATCTCAGAATATTGCTACGTTATGACAGAGCATCTTTCTAGGGTATTCTGCAAAAAACAAGTGGCGGCCACGGGCAGCAGGAGGGTGCGGGAGTGCAGGCAAATTTTGCCCCTCTCATCTCCTCAAGTTCTCCCTAACCCCCTCTCTGAACTTTCCTGGTTTGCAAAAACTGTGTGGAATGGCCTTCTCAGTACATCACTTAATAAAAGCATCCCCACAGATGGCTGTCCAGCTGCCTCTGGAATGCCCCCAGTGTCAGATAGCCCATTACCTCTCTAGGTAATTGGTAAATGAAAAGTAACATTTAGTTTAAACTAAAAATACACTTCAGTATCAAGAAAAGGAATCTATTCCTATTTCACTTTCCGTAATGGGAAAGGGGACCCCAATAGAAGTATATCCTGGCCCTAACTGGAGGCACTGAGGGCTGAACCTGGGGACCCTCTGCCTGCAAAGCAAGTGATCTGTTACTGAGCTACAATCCTCCATCTCCAGGGTCCAAGATCCCTGTAAATGGTAATATAATCCTAGCAATAACAGCACATGAAGTGCATTGGCTCTGTTCCACTGTTGAGGCATCTGCAAACAGGTACAAGGTACATCCTTGAGACGTACACAAGGGACATTTAGGTAGGATAAAATTCCCCCTCATGTAGCTGCCCCACTTAGTGCACCAAACACACACACACCACTCGGCTGTACCTGCACTGCTACTGCCCAGGCTTTACCTGCACTGCTACCACCCAGGCTTTACCTATGTTACCACCACCTATGTTACCTTTGATGAGGAAGAGCAAATGCTGATTGATTCCTTCGGAAAGTTATCACCTGGAGGCCAAACTGATATCTTGAAAATATTCGACCATCTCAAGTCACATCTGATACACATTTTTAAACAGAAAAATTCCTCCCCTGACACCAATGTAGGGGCGATGGAACCAATCCCAAGGGTCCCTAACAGTGTGAGTACCCACAACAATGCTAAGGGAGGGTTGGTCCCCTTTGGGACCCAGATCACAACTATGAACTCTAAGGGGGTATCCCCTACCTCCCCGTCTAGCAGTCTGGGGGACCACGGAAAGGCAGGGTGGTCTTTATATGAGACAAGTTCCCCCCCACCCAGTTACCAATACATCACGGATAGTAAGGCCCTCTTCAGACCCATGGTCGATAAGCCTATCAAGATGCCATCTATCCCCAATGCAGTGGAAGGAAACAATAACTCCAGGTCTTCTAGCCACTGGCTTAAGATGCTCACCCTGGAAGAGGAGGAGATGGGCTCACCCGAAAGACCTACCTCGCTCAGCGGGGCAACTAGCATCAAAGGCCAGGTTCCAGTGGAAGTAAATTTCCTCTTACACAAGGCTTCTTCTAACTTCACTACAAGCCCCGGGGAGTCTGAAACAGTAGCCATGGGACCAAGTGATCGTCATCCTGCCACTACTATACCCACCCAAGCTTTACCTGTGCTACTATTCTGCTAAAGTCGGCGGTGGAGGCCCGAGACCAGCTTGACCGTCCCTTAGCGCTAGCCTCCCCCCCAGCAAGAGCTCACAAAAACAAATTTAAATGTCCTGGCCTGAGTGCCTGCTGCGCCACTCCCAGGGTCGCTGCCGTGCCTCGCCACTGCGCCTCGCCGCTGCTGCTACTGCTCCTCTCCCAAGAAGACGAGGGATCGCCGCCGCCACCGCCACCGCTGCACGCGAAGGCCTGGCCTAAGGAAAGGAAAGCTCCACGTATGCTGAAGGCGCCGTGCACGCCCTCAGAAGGCCTTGCCGCCACCACCGGAAGGCCTCCCATGGTCAGAAGGCCTTGCCACTGCTGTGGCAAGGCCCCTCTCGGCCAAAGCCTCACCGCTGCAAGGCCGCTGAGCCAGGAGCCTTGCCGCTGTTGCCGACTCTGCAAGGCCTCACCGCGCTGCAGGCCTTGCCGCACCAAAAAGCCTCGCCGCCAAAATTCAAAGGAGGGCGGGAGGCTGGCGGAGTGGCCTTAAATGGCCTTCAGCCACCCTGCCTCCTTTCTGTGTGTCACTCCAGCGCACTGCGTGCACACATACACACCCGCGATGGCGGCCTGGGCTTCAGCTGCAGCTGCAAACTCGCCCCTTTGCCCGGCAAGTACCAGGCACGGAACAGGAATCAGCACATTTGTTAGTAGCTATATCCTTGAACAAACAAGGGCTGCCCCAATCAAAACAGGAAAACAAGAGGGAATATTTCCAAAACTTACTGTAGACACCTTTTTTAAAAAAGGCTACAAGCCTTGTTTCATGAAAGATGTTCATGGTTTTTATAGGAGACCCTTTTTTCTCTCTTATCTCTCTGTCTTAGGTAAGATTAAGCTGAAACATAGGAAGCTGCTTTATGCTAGGTCAGACTAGCCCAGTATTGTCTACTCTGGCTGGCAACGGCTCTCCAGGGATTCTGGCAGAGGCCTTTCATAACTACTGTCTGATCCTGCTATCAATATAGAGATGCCAGGGATTTGACACATGTAAGGTATATGATCTTCCACTGAGTTATGGTTCCCCCCTCTAGCCAATGACAATGACCTGCCCAGAATAGTCCAGTGTGAAACATAGCTTAGCAGAGATTTGAACCTAGGACCACACCACATTGGCAATAATTCATGAACAAGGATGTTTCATACCATGGCAAGACTTGCATAATAGAGTTGTTGATGAATGCCTGAACAGAAGTTATCAACAAATAATATTTGATAACTAGCAGCACATGCCATGAGGATATTCATTTATTTATCCATTTAAAGCATGCTTCATTATTTAAAGTGTACAAAATATATTAAGGCAGAGACACACAAGATCCATCACTAATAGGAAAGCTAAAAGTGGAGAAAATGTAAATGTCGGTCAGGCCTGGTGCTAGCACACAACCAGGTTGGGCACTGGCCCAAGGGCCCAGGATCTCAAACAGAGCCCCAGGGGGCCCTTCCCGGATATGCGCAGGCCAGCAGCAGAGGAGGGAAGCAGTGGGCAGTGGCACAGGCAAGCCCCGGCCAGCTTTTAAGTAGAGCTTACTGGCCTGTAGCAGCAGAAGCGAGGCAATGCTGCGGGGAGGAAGTGGATGAAAAACCATATCTGTTCTAATGTCTCCTCAGAAATAAGCCCTGGTGAATTCAGAAGGGCTTCCTCCCAGGTAAATGTAGTTATAATTGCAGCCCAAGACAGGGATGTAGAGCTTGGAAGGAAGGTAAGGTAGATTTCCTGGTTTTCTGAGGCTGCAGTCAGATAAAGTCTACTCAGAAGTAAGCTCCATTGGGTTCAATCGGACTTACTCCCAGGTAAGTGTGCATTGGATTGCAGCCTTAATTACATACTAATTATTGCCTCCCACCTCTTAGTTCCCTTTATCCCACAGATATGATAGTGGCAATGTGTCTGTGTGTGTTAGGGATGGTGTAGAATAGTCGCAAAAGTCGGATTTGGTATGGAATTCTGGGATAATCCTAGGGTTGCCATATTGCCCGGTTAGCTGGGTTGTACCCAGATTCTATCCATGCTACCTGGTGCCTTCTTAGTCCATTTGGTGGCCTGGATTCTCAGCTTTCATTAAAAAAAAAAGCTAGTCTCTAGCCCTTGTGGATCCAGCGATGGAAGGCAAAACGTGGAGGCAGTTTTCTGCCCATTTTGCTCAGACTTCCAATGCAAAGTATTTAGAGTTTTCACCACAGAGTTGACCAGGGCTTTAGAGCAACACCCGTCTCCATCCATAAAGCCTATAAGTCTACCTCACTTCCTTGCTTTTTCTTTTAGAGCTTTGGTGGGTGCACGTGCTGCCCGCGAGTAATTTTTTGTTGTTACTGCAGCTGCCCTTTGCTTGGTCAGGTTGCTATGGTGAGTCCAGGAGATGGTGTTTCTCGCGCATGAGGCGAGTCGTGCCGTGGGCCCTTGCAGCGGGGGAAAGACTGGCGGCTCCTGAGTCCCAGGCAATGTTCAACCCAAAGGGATCAATGTAAGAGCATACTTTAGTCATAGAGGAGGTCCTGCTAATCTCTTGTCTAGTCTACAAAATCAACTCTAAACTCCTTTCACAATTTCTGTAAAAGATTTAAAACCTTTTATCTTGGGTAACTCTAATATCACACCAATGTTCCACAAAGACTTTGATTCTCACTTTATAACAACATTCTCCTGTGTAGTACACTGCTACAAACTGCATTGATCACATACTATAGCCATTCTGCCCCTGTGTTATCCTATAGGTTGTTTTAAAAAGATGAGTAAATATTAAATGTAGAGGGACAAAATATATCTTTTTAGAAAAACAGAATAAATGTGTTGATTACTGTTGTAGAATATATGATCAGATTGTCTCTTTAGATGTACTTTTAAACGTACTTTAGATGTGCTTTTTTAGACTAGTAAACTTGTATCATTTACAGTGCAATCCAGTACAAGTCTACTCAAGTAAGCACCATTGGGTTCAGTGAGATTTACTCCCAGGTAAGTCTGTATTGGATTGCAGCCTTAATTATTTTTTATGTTTGTTCACTACCTCATACTGAGGATATGATCAGAATTTCCCATAGACCTGGAATATATTGTTATTGTTCCCAGTTAAGGCTATTCTGCCTGCCTCATTTAGCATTAGCCTGCCTGGATTGGTAGAACTGGAATATAGCAACCATAGATAATCCGCAAGTTTGTCTCATCGTCGAACAGGCTCCCACTCTGCATCCTTTCATGGCTGTTAGCGATACTGTATTTTTAAAAAAATCCATGGTGAGAATTACATAATTATTTATGTAATTATTTTTGCAATCTGCTGCTGCTGTATGTATTATATAAATATACCGGAGCATAAGGAATAATGGAGAAAATTATGTAATTTTTTGGAAAAAATCATGGTGAAAAAAAGGGAGAACTGGAAATCATGATAACAAACAGAACACAATTTTTGGTGAATAGGAACTGGCAGCCCATTTCACGAATTGAAAAATGAAATGGAATCAGATAGCGACCCCCATCTCTTGTGTGTGTGTATGTGTGGGTGCATGCATGTGTGCATGCGCCTTAAGACCTTCCCTCTCCTTTTACAGGCAATCTTCCATTGTTCAGGTCTGTACTGGGGGATTTGTATATGAATTCCCTCTCTTCCCCCACTCACCTCCTCACCACCCCAATTGTAGCTGGGAAGATCCTGTTATTATTTTCATTTACGTCCTGTTTTTATATAAGAATCTCAAAGATGGTTCTTCCTCTCCCCATTTTATCCTGTCAACATCCCTGTGAGGTAGGTTATTTAGAGACAGTTACTGGCCCAAGGTCACCCAGTGAGCTTCATGGTTCAGCAGGGATTTGAAATCAGGTCTGGCAAGAGGTCCTAGCTATCATGTGTCTCTTTAACTTGTACATTTGTAATGCCTGATGGTAACATGGCACATTCAGAGACTAATAGCTTGTTCCTAGAAAGGCCCCCTTTTTAGTTCTTCATAAAGAGTGCTATATTAGTAGCACTAATAGCATTAAGTGCTAACAATTTATTCTGTACTACATGTCAAAGGTGATTCCTCATATTAGACATATTTATGAGGGTTTTTGATGGACTGAAGCATTCTGGAGTATTGTGTAGCATCTGCATTTATATGGGTTTACAGTAGGGTGCCAGGTCAGAAGCATCCTAAACCCCAAGATTTAAGGGGCAGGCCCTAATGATGTCATAGAGGTGGCCCTAGTGATGTCATGGGATGGACCATAGTGATATCATTAAGCATAATACATTAAGCATCAACCACAGTTGCTTTGAGCATACCACTCAAACAAACAAACAAAAACCATTCCTTCTCATCTGCTTAGGGAGCCTGGGTAGGGAACATTTAATCTAGCCTACTTGCTTCTAGCAAGGAGGATTTCAGTGCCCTCAAGCCAGGCCAGTCACCAGAAAGCCATTGTAGGAAAAAGCCTAGTGTTGTGGAGGTGTTAGATGGGAGCATTCAGGAGTGAAGATGGATGCCCCTGAAAGCTGCAATTCTAAGCACACATTAAGGAACTAAGCTCCATAGAACTCAACAGGACTTACTTCTTGGTAGATATGGTTAGGATTGTGCTGTTGGTAAGGCTTGAATAGGGATCTTCTGCAACGATATCTATGTCAAAGCAGGGTTGGCAGCCCACTGCCTGGAATGCTCTGCCTGCCTTTTAACAAGGTTACTCCAAACTTCCGTACAGACTTGACCCTTCACTGCAGAGACAGGTTAGAGCAGTGGTTCTCAAACTTTTTTGGTTCACGGTGCACTGTAAAACATATAAAAATTTTCTGGCGCACTTCATGTACAAAATTAAAAATATATTAATATATTTTAAACTAAGAATAAAAATAACTTAAACTATAGAAAACTATTACTTACCCTATACAAATGGGTTTCTTCTCATTTTTAAAATATACTTTCATAATATTTGAGGCACACCTAGCCACCTCTTAGGGCTCACCACTGTGCCTGGGTGCACCGTTTGAGAATCACTGGGTTAGAGAAATGAAGATTCTCTACCCTTTCCTGCCTACTCTGTGGGCTGCTATAAACTCACTTTGACAGCCAACCCAATTCCAGTGAGTAATAATTGACAGAGGGAAAACACACATGGTTTGGTCTACCTTCAAGGGCAGTAGCTTGGGAACAACAGCAACTGAAGCCACAATTTCCTGTATGTGAATTCTCTTTTACCACTGTTGGGCAAGAAACAAACCATCATGCAAACAATAAAGTGCATCATCAGTGGGTTTAAGGGGGTTGAACTGAGCACATGGAACCAATATTGTCGCTTCTATGGATGTAAGGGAGGGACGTCAAAGGTAAATGAAATGCAAATAGAAAAAGAAAAAGAAAAGACTGATTAACGCAAGATTCCTATAAGTAAGGCAGAAAACTTAGCATCCCACAACCTGTCAGGTTTCCTAACCAAAACTAAAAAAAATTCTGGCAGCCAGTCAGCCAGCCAGCCAACGTCACAGAAATCCCTATGCAGCATAATCTGACCCGGGGCTGCAGTTAGTGTAGAATGCTGTGACATGATTGCTGGCATGAGTGAGACCCTACCAGCACATAATACCTCTGCTCTGAAATCTGTACTGGTTGCTGATTTGCTACCAGGCCAAGTTCAAGGTCTGTTTTCCATGTTAGGGGTCCAAATAGTACTTGTTCTGCTCTTACACAGTAAGAAATCAATCCTTTAGTGTGGCAGCACCTACGCCTTGGAACTCTCTAACATTAGGGAGGTGCCCTCATTGTACTCTTTTTGGTACCTGCTAAAAACCTTTTTTGTTTAGGCAAGCTTACGCAGTAGAAGCTAATATGTTTTATCTGTTTTTAATTCATTGTTAGTTTTATTATTTTGAATGTTTTTAAATACCTGCCTTTAACTATTTTTGCCAATAATTTCATTGTTTTAATTCCTTCTGTAAACTGCTTTGAAGTTTTTTTTACAATAAAGCAATATATAAATGTTGTAAATAAAATATATAAATACATTTTGGAGTCACGGTGGCCTTGGGTTGCTCTCCTCTTTTAGAAACGAAGGAATCTATTTTATACCAACTCAGCCCATTTGGTGACCATCCAGCTCAGTACTGGTGACATGGCCTAGCATTGGGTCTCCAGGATTCCAGGCAATAGACTTTTCCAGAGAGTGCATTTTGGACCTTTGCATACAAAGCATGTGCCCTACCACTGAGCCCTTCCCTTTTTTAAAAAAAAGACAAAATCAGTATTAGTTTCCTACAAAATAAAAGCAGTGACACCTAGGCAGGGCCTGCCTAATTGCTTTTAAAAATAGGATTGGAGAGGGAGAGAAAGATTTACAACACAAACACAATCCTTTGCTATGTTCAGTCAAAAGTCCCATTGATTTACAGCACAATCCTAACCATATCTATTCAAAAGTAAGTCCTATTGAATTCAATGGGGTTTACTCCCGGTATGTGAGATTAACATTGCAGGTTTACTCCCAGAAAAGTATATATAGGATTAAGCTTCATCTTGGGAAGGTTTTCAAAACAGGCTATGAATTAAACAAATAAACTGCTCTCTTCAACAGCTCGGGAAAATTTAAACAAGTTGCATGTACACTTCTTTTAAATTTCTGTTCAAAACTTATTTATTTATTTATTTATTTATTGCATTTGTATACCGCCCAATAGCCGAAGCTCTCTTCTATTTGAAAGATAAAACTTTAAATATGCTATTTTTGCAAGTAATTTTTAAAAAACCCTGCATGTACACTTTTATTATAACTGAAATTATTTACAGTAAACAATTGCCTACCAAGATCCTGCTGTGATATTTTTGTTCTACATCTCCTGACATGCACACAGAGAGAAAGCTATAAACCAGGAAAAGACAACTTTTTTCTGGCCTTGCAAATGGTTCTAGCTATTGCCTGGAGGTTAACAAATCCCTTGTCAATCACAACCCTGTCTTCACTTATTGGCTGCAAACCAGAAAGTGCAGGGTTAGAGCAGCCAGCTACGAACTCATTTAACAGAAGTTGTAGGGGGGAGGCAGCTGATGTTTTGGTGTATATCTCTTTAACCAGACTGTCTAAAAACTTAATTTTTTAAAAATGAAAGCGGAGAGTCTGGAGATTGGGGTGATTCACCCACAGACCTGGAGAAGTCCCCAAAACTCTGGAGTCTCTGGGCAAAAACTAGAGACCTGGCAACCCTAGTCCACAGTATCTGAAAGTTTTTTTCTCTGCATGTAAACCCTGTGATGTGGAAGTATTAGTGTCATTTTTATACACTATACACACTTCTTAACATATAGGTGAATTGTAGTTGAATTATTGTGAATGCCTTTTTTTGAGAAATGAAATTTTAATTTTTTTAAAATAGTATTTGTTTAAGAAGGCAATCTTTCATCCATTGTTCTTTCCTTGGCTTGCCCTGGTGTTCTGATATAATAGTGCCACGTGGTAATAAGTGTTTCTAAGATTAATTCTAGAATGCCTCCTAATATCTCAGCACAGCTGAGTAAGTTGTAAGTGCGGAGAAAGGGCCATCGCAGCATCTGCCTTGATTGCAGAAGGCCCCTCAGGTTCTGTTCCCAATAGTATCTCTAGGTAGGAGAGATGCCATCAGGGATTGACCCCAAGTGACCTTCTGCCTAAAATTCTGGAGAGCTGCTGTCAGTCAGTGTAGACAGTGCTGAGCTAGATGGACCAATGGTCTGACTCAGTATAAGGCAGCTTCTTATGTGTGTAGAAAATCCTTGCGGAGAACTGAAATGTTTCTTTGAAGTGCTTTTTTCAGAGATCTTTGCAAATGACAGGAAAGGATGGATTCAACCCCCCTACACACGATTTTTTATCTGTGAAAACTTTAAAGTAGAGAAGTCAACAGAAACAGCAAAAAATAAGAATTATATGTGGAATATAATCTGCCTATCATTTACATGGTAAACTAGAATAAATTCTTAGGAGCCGAGGCCTACAAAATAGATAAATGTACCCTAACAACTTAAAATAAATCAAAATTTTATATTTTGATTATTTTACAGGAGGGGATTGCAATATTGGCCAATATATGTTTTCTTTGAAAGGGGTGGGGCCATGAGGAGGAGGAAGGAGGTTTGAGGAGGAAAAGGAGGGGACAAAGGCCCACTGATACCCTATGCCCTGGAGCCAGTCCTGGTATCTCTAACTACAGTGGTCTCAGTGTAACCAGCAAGGTTACAATGAGGCTAGATCCGTATGGGTAACAAAAGTTCAGACTTCCAATGATTGTGTTTCAATTATTTATTTATTTATTTATTAAAATTATATCCCGCCCTTCCTTCTAGAAGGAGCCCAGGGCAGCAAACAAAAACTCTAAAACTCTAAAACATCTTTAAAACAGAAGACTTTAAAACATACTAAAACAAAACATCTTTAAAACACATCAAAACAAAACAGCTTTAAAAACAGCTTTAAAAACATATTAAAAAGTAATTCCAACAAAGATGCAGACTGTTGAAAGAGGAAGGTCTCCAGGAGGTGCTGAAAAGATAACAGAGATGGTGCCTGCCTAATATTTAACGGGAGGGAATTCCAAAGGGTAGGTGCCACTACACTATGTTGTGCAGAATGGATCTCCTGGTAAGATGGTATCTGCAGGAGGCCTTCATCTGCAGAGTGCAGTAATCAACCGGGTATATAAAGGGTAAGGCAATCTTTCAGTATCCTGGTCCCAAGCTGTATAGGGTTTTGTACACCAAAACCAGAACCTTAAACCTGGTCTGGTAGCTAATGGGCACCCAGTTCAATTCTTTCAGCAGCAGCATAACATGTTGGTGATATCCTGCCACAGTGAGCAGTTGCATGGCTGCATTTTGCACCAGCTGCAGCTTCTGGACCAACCTTATGGCTATGCACAGACACATCCACCCATCCACCCTGTGGCTCCAATCCTGAGTGGGGTATCAGACTGACCCACCCTGGATTGAACTGGGGACCACCCACTCTGGCCCAGAGTCACTCCCGGATAAGTTCAGTGGGCAGGGCTCATGTTTAATTAGGGTTTTAAAAAACCCCTAATCAAACATTAGGTGAGGATGGGGGTACTGTCAGTTTATCCTAAGCAATGCTCATTCCTCAGGATCACTTCCCCAGCTCTTGTGTGGAGGGACCGATGCTTTGTGAAGTTGTTTTGCAAAGCAGGAAAGTCCTTTGGAAAACAGCAACATACAGGAGGGACCAATCCTGGGAGATGCTGTTTTGCAAAACAGCTCCTGCACCTTGGGAGGATTGTTGCCTCTGCTCATCAGACAGGAAGGAGAGCTGCAGCCGTCATCAAATCTGACCCTTCGTGATCTGTGGCTGTCAGAACCTGACTTGGCCCAAGCCTGAAGACGTCCAAATAGGCCCGATTTGACTCAGGACTCAGCTGAATTGGTGTACACCCCTAGTTTCAATTATTGAGTCTTAAAGGGTTTTCTCATCCACACCATAAAGCAGGTCATACTTCCTACTGACCAGGATATCCAATGAAATGTTAATAACTGTAGGAGGGATATCTTCAAGGGGGTCTTAACTTTGAACTTCGAATGTCGAAAAAGTTGCACTTTAGAATTATCAATAATACTGATCTAATTAGTAGTCCATGCAGTGACATACAGTGTTACATTTTAACAAAGGTCTAGATCACCATCGTGGATAACCTGGACTGAATGAAGGGTGGAAGGAGTCTATTGACTCTCTGGGATCTCTTAGCATAATTTCATACAATCAACCATAGTATCATTCTTTGTAGACTGGAGTGGGGAGAACAGGATTGGCTGGCTGCCTACCTCCTGAGCTCAACCAGTCCTGCAGGCTACCTGCCTGTCAATCCCCTGATGTCATCATGATGCCAGATGACTCAACTTCAAAGCAAAAAAAATCTAAATGCACTTCTGATTCTTGCCTTTCTTCCTTTGCAGGTGTGGCTTGAACCCAAAGCAGGGTTGGCAGGCACAGCCAATCAGTTGATTGATTCCAGTTGCAAAGCCCTCTTTGGCAGTGATTGATTGCACCTGGGAATTTCTGCATATAGTCAACACCAGAGTGTTTTACTGGTGCTGCCAGTCAGATAATGGGTGACACCTGCAAACCCTGCTTCCAGCAGGGATATGCTCCACTTAGGAGCTCCTGACTGGAACCAATCCCAGTGAGGTGTGCCAAATTTAAAAGGTGCCAAAGACAAGCTCCTCTTTCCAAGAAAAAATTGGGAGTGCACTGTATGGCTTCCAGTTATTCATTTGCAGCTGTGTCTTAACCTGTCCCACACTTGACATCACATATGATACCAAGTGTGGAGTAGATGGGCGTGGTTTGGGGAAAATGGCCTTGCAGGTGAAATTAGGACTCCTGCTGGACCTAAATAGGCCTGCAGGTTGGAGGTTCCCCAATACTGTTAGCAACAGATGTAAGGCTAGGGGTCACTACGCTGAGGTTGTTCCAGTCATTTTTAGAATCAGGGGCATCACTATGGCGGTGTGGCAGGTGCAGGCCGCACTGGGTGACACCCTGAGATGGGGGTGACACCATGAGCCACCCCCCCTGGCACCGCCGGGAAGCATCCCACCCCCGGGCAGTATGAGAGTTGCGTTCGCGTCTGGGCCGGCAAGATGGTGGCAATGTCGGGGTCCACCACAGAGCTGCCCTTGACTTTGGGGGAGTCCATCACGGGGGCGGGAGTGACGCCTCGCTCTCTCTCTCCTGAAGAGATCGCCAGCAGGCTCCACAGCGCAAGACGGGAACTGAGCAACAGGCGCAAGATCTTGCTGAGGAACCTGCCCGCCGAGAGCAGCAGCCAGGTGGGTAAAAACGCTTTCCTCCCCGCCTGGGGCAGCAGGGGAGGTGCAGTTCAAGGAAGAGTTTCGGAGGCGAGGATAAGGAGGAGCAACGACCTTGCCTCCTCCCCAGGGCTGAAGTCCAGGAGAGAAGGTGGCAGCCAGCATAAACTTAACTGCCTGCAGTTGTGGGAAGAGCGAAGGGAAAGACCTGAAGGGTTGAGAAGAGTTGGTCACGCAAGCTGCCCTACTGTAGGAGAGAAGGGAGCCCTGCCCATATGGGGAGAGAGGTTGGCCCAGGGTCCAGAGGCTAGGTGGAGAAGGGATGATTGATATCTATCAGGAATAATGTAGGCAGGTGAGCTGGGAGGGAGACATATATGGGCACACCCCAACCACCGTCCTGGAAGAAGGGTGGTAGGGATTTTTTTAAAAAAAACTGTTGGAGGAAGAATAAGACTCCAAACTTTAGAGGTGATACTTGCTTACTGGAGTCACTAGCATTATTATTCAGTGGTCCTGAGATAGGTGGGAATATCTCCATAATGGGATTAAGAGGAACAAATGCAGAAACCTTAGCCTTGAAAGATTGATTGATTGACTGATTATATCCCACCCTTCCTCCCAGTAGGAGCCCAGGGCGGCAAACAAAAGCACTAAAAGCACTTTAAAACATCATAAAAACAGACTTTAAAATATATTAAAACATCTTTGAAAATATTTTTAAAAGCTTTAAAAACACCTTTTTTAAAAAAAGAAAAGGCTTAAAAACATATTAAAAAGCAATTCCAACACAGACTCAGACTGGGATAAGGTCTCAACTTAAAACAACAAGTTGAAAGAACAAGTTCCTTATCACTTGAGGCTCTGCACACTTCCCAGTTTGAGTAAGCCCCATTGAATACATTGGGACTTGCTTCTGAGTAAACAAACATCAGATTGCACTATAAATATATTTACAGATCATGTAATTCATAAACATATTTGATAGTCATGTTTATATAAATATTTCTTCATATTGTGTCCCAGTAAGTATTTGATTTCACACTATGGTTGCAGATGATTTTTTCCTCTACATTTTAAGTGTGCCCTTCTTCCTGGGGGTGGTCATGGTTCTCCATTGTTTTCATCCTGAGGGGAGGATAGGCTGAGAGATAGTGAGTAGCACATTTAAGGTCTCTTCACCTCCCCCCCCCTTTTTATTTGTATTTATTTTATATTTCTCCAATATCTTCCCCTGGCTGTTTTTATGTTTTTTAAATATTTTGAGATTAAATAAATAGGAAATCATAATTGTGAACCTCCCTAAAAGCAATTTACCTATCCTTATGTTTTGGCAAAGTGATGGTGTGAAGGCATGCTGGTAGAACAAGAGACCAAGTTATAAGGTGTTTGAGGACTTTGTCACACATTACTTTTTGAGACCTGTAGATTCATGTCGGAAAGAACACGTGCACGTATTGAATGGTGGCTTGGGTGCTGTTTTTTCAGTCTACGCTGCATGTGTAGGGAAGGTGATACATCATCTGGCAGCTAGCTTCATAACGTGAGAATGAAAAACATTTGGATCACCATTCACTTGTTTACTTTTCTCATTATTGAGACCACTTCATATATTACTTTTTCATACACAGAAATTTAATCTTTGTATAGGAAAAAGTATTTTGTAAAATATGAAGGACAGTGGCTGCCCAGTCAGTATAACCACTGTACAAGATCTACTCAGCCACTGTAATTACCTTTTTGTTTTGAGTGCCCTTTTGTCTGGGTCTTGGTTCAGGTGTGTATCCAACTTTGATGTGCTTATGGAAAGGGTGTGCAAGTAGTGCCTCCCCCAAGTGTGGAGGCTTGGACAAACATTGTGTTACGGAAAACCAAAGTCTGTGTGAAAGTACGTATTTGGGAATGCCATCAGTGTAATCCTAAACACATTGAATAAATAATATCGAACTTGCACGTCACAAAATATATTACGGTCATGTCCATAAGCACCAGGAGGGTAGTCTTAGTCCCTCTGCTTTTTTGGGAGCAGGGTCGCTATGTCTCCAAGCATCCTACAGTCAGCATGAAAAGGGAGTGTGTTAGTCACTGAGAAGAGTCTTCTAATAGGCTTCCTTGCCTTTTCTGCTGATTGGAGCCAATCAGAATAAATGGAGGTCAGCCACTGAGAAGTCTCTTCGCAGTTGCTAACGCTCTCCACTTATATGCTGAATGGCTCCTAGAGATGTTTGTTGTGAGAGAATGCATTAACAAAGATCTCATTCTTAATCCAGAAGCAAAAAAGGGTGTATGTGGCTGCGACTATCATGAAGGGACTCTGCACTTCTGAATTTTCTACTAAACAACTGATAAATACCTATGTAACTTTGTGTCTGGACCCGGAGACTTATTATTAAGAATCACTTTCCATAATTGTAAGGAGGTATGTCCACACACATGCATCCCAGGCACCTAAATGAGGGGTGAGAACAGCATAGGGAAATAAGCAGATGTCTTATTCCAGGGGTTCCCAAACTTTTCTTCTACACAGACCACTTGAAAATTGCTGAGGGTCTGAAAGTATCTGAAAATTTACTATGGGCATATACAAGATAATTAACTCCCATTAGTGATAAGAGCAAGAATTTGGGCTGTGCGTATGATATTGTAATTTAAAGGTGTAATTTTAATTTTGCTAGTTGTTTATGTCACTACTATTGCCATTACATTCAGTGATATATGGGAATTACGATTTACGAGTAACATTAGTACAAAAAACATTACTAAGGATTCTGTATGGTCTGGTATGGGAGGAGGTCCATGGGGGTGACACCATGAGTTACCGCACCAGGTGACACCAACCCTAGTGACGCCACTGTTTAGAATATAAGTTCCAGAAGGGGGTGAGAGGCAGCTGCTGCTCCCTTCCATTGCTAATGATCCAACTTGTCATCCTATGTTTTTTAACAACTTCCAAAGTTGCTGGGTGAGGTCATATGGAGATGGAGGATGTGGTGCCAACAAGCAGTATGTTGAAATCCCTATCTCTTCTTCTTTAGATCCTCGGGAAGTGATAGCTGTCTTAATTGGTGCTTGAGGTCAGTGATGGACTAGATGCCAGCTGTGCCCCTTCTTGAATAGGATTAAACTTGCCATAGTTACCAGGACTGTCGTCATGCAGGGTGTCAGGGAGTCTTAGACCCTTTACTTTTTTGGGAGCAGGGTCCCAGCAGAGTCACTATGTCTCCAGCATCCTATTAGCTAATCAGTATGAAAGGGGATTGTGTTAACCACTGAGAAGAGTCTTCTAACATGCTTCTTTCCTTCTGATTGGAGCCAATCTGCATGAAAAGAGGAATCAGCCACTGACAAGACTCTTCTCTGCGCTAACACTCTCCTCTTTCATGTTTACTGGTTCCTATTCATTAACAAGGATCTCATTCTCAACCCCACAAAAAAAAGTGGGGAGGAGGCATGGCTGTGATCAATATGAAGGGACCCTGCACTTCTGAATTTGTCACTACACTACTGATAGTTACTCTTGCCTTAGCACCAAATGGGGCTACTGTAATGGGCTCCACATGAGCTTTACCTCTGAAGAGCTTTTAGAAACAGCAGCTGGTTTAAAACACAATTGCCAGACTTTTGGCTGGAACCATGCAAACAGAGTATATGGTTCCAACATTAACATTACTATATTTCCAGGCCCAATTCAAAGTGCTGGTCTTTACCTTTAAAGTTTTCATCAGCCGAGAACCAGGATACCTTAAGGATTGCTACCTTTTGCACAGTTTTCAACTGCACAAACCCAGCTCCATGTCTCTCTGCCATCTGAGGTTTGGCACACAACTTCTTGGTCATAAAACCTCAGCTTCCTTGTGCCAAGGAAGCCCACCTGAACCAATCCCTGATCAATTTTCATCATATGGCCAAAATCTACCTCTTCAGAGGCATCTTTGGGCTGACTGGGTTGCAATGGTATTGTTATCAGCTCATGTTATCTAGGGCATCAATTTTTATTTTAAAAGTTGACTATTTTATTATTTATGGTGTATGCTACCTTGAATATCATGACATCATATTCTTTTAAATATATGTATATAACAATTACAAGACAATAAAAATGGGGAGTTATGAACTCTGGAGTCAGTGGCTCCAGAGACCAATTTGATGTGTATGCCTTGTTTCAAGAAGGGAAAACCACAGTACAATGGACTTTGTTTAATGTTTGTATAAGAGGCCCTGAGGGTATGCACAGAAGTGGGAAGTGTGTTGCTATACACAGCATTCAATTAGGTATGATGTGAATGACTGCCCACAAGACGGCTGTTTAAAGCCTCCAAATGCATTTCACTTCCAAAAATACACACACACAAGCCAATTTGTCTTGATAAATCTGAAATCAAGCTTCAAGTTGATCATCAGTGCAATCCTATACATGCCTACTCAGAAATATATCCCAATTAGTTCAGTGGGGTTTACTCACAGGTAAAAAGAGGAAGGATTGCAATCTACATTTTTAATACACAGCAGGTTCTTTACATATTGGGAAAATATGAGTCTTCACCTTCTTTTGTATCTGCATTCTTCTATTATTTTATTTATTGGGTTTAAGAGATACTGCTCTTAATTTAGAAAATCCCAGAGAGGTTCAGAAATTATATGTATGTAGCCTACCAAATTGCTATATTGTAATTTTCCCTCTGCAGTTCCTGTATATTCTTCACTTTTGTTTTCAGATAGCTTGAACTTAATTTCTTAAATGTTGGCATGTGTGCAATCCCCACTATTTCCTTAAAGGTCACTGAGTACATTGTGAAAAAGAGAAAGAAGTAAATAAATGCTCGTTCACCCAAGAAGACAGGTGATATTTGAATCATTCTTACCAGGCAATTTTCACCCTCCTTCAGATTTATTCATTGTGTCAGCAACAACAAATCAATCGCAAGTTGCTTGTTCAAATACGTATTCTTGTTTAGCAGGTGGAGAGAATAAATTTGAGAAAAGCAACTAGTACAAAGCCAGAGAGTTTCAACTGAAAATCCTACCAGTGGCCACTACTTAATTTCTAAAGGGAGAGATTCTGGCGCTCAAGCCTACACAAATAGATAGAGATTAAATTTAGACATTATTTAGTTCTATTGAAATCTATGAGACTTAATTCTAGGAACGATATACAATTTCAATCCAGCCTAGATTTTACAGTGAACTACCACCACCTCTCTCATCCTGTCCAACCAGTCCTCAGATGGAACATAGTTGAATATTAGTTTAATATGAGTTTATAATATAATATAGTTTATAATATATAATATGTTATAGTTTAATATTCAGAACTATGAAACTTTCTAACGGCTGGTTCGACCATTGTACTTACAAGGTGTACTGAGGACTATTCTGTTTGTTTGCTTGCTTGCTTTAATCGTGTAAAGTTGCTAGGAGTGGCTTCAACACATGGCGCCTCCACCATGCAGAGTAGAAATGCTTTTTAAAATGATGTAGGAAGTGTCCATCATTGTAGTACAAGAAATGGCTGCTCCCAGTGTTGCAAAAATGCTGTTCATTTCCCTGGTAGGCTTACTCTGATTTACCACCAAGAACGAGACGTTAGACGAGGGTTACCCAAGTTTTATTCTGCAGAATAGAGACACACTCACCGCTTATGCTTAAAGTGAGCTGCCTGCCATATTCCTGAACAGGCCTTGTTTTATATCTTATCTCAATGATGCTATATGACAATAAAAAGTTACAAGCAAGCAGTTTAGTAAAACGAAACTTAAAGATAAGTCATCACCTTTTGGGTATCTGCCAATTACATCTGCATAGACAAGTACATCAGAATTCCCAGCTAGTTTCTTTGTTCTTATCTTAGTACATTGCAATCAATACCAGCAGTAGAATAGGAGGCAGCCATTTTGTTGTATGTATAATGGCACTTTGTGCACAGAATTACACAGGAAGCAACATGCAGCCACTTCTTGCACTGTTTTTGAAATCATTTTTACAAGTGATGGAGGGGCCGTGCTTTTAAGCTGTTCCAAGCAGTTTACGCTGATAAAAGCAAGGGAAACAAATACAGAACACCTCTCACTATACCTCATAAGAATTCTTTAATTTGTTGGGGGGTGGTGGAGGGTTGCCTTGTCTTATGTGTGGAGATTTTTTAGGATTTTCCCAGAATTATCCTAAACAAATCTGCACAGGAACAGGGCAGGCATTTGCAGACATCTGCAGACCAAAACAGGACAGGATGGCCTGGTTTAGATTCATCCATCCCTAGTCATGACTTACTTGTCCCATAAGTTTCAATGGGCCTAAAGAATGATAAACCTATTCTGGATCCAGCCCATTATCTTCTGACCTGAAAGGCCCAATCAGTTACCTAATCCCAGCTATTCGGAGCAAGCTGGGTTACTTTAAGGAACAACATGGACCTGTCTATGCTTATAGGCCCTCTCTGAAATGAAGAACTATGCATCTAATCTTAGTTTGGGATAAACAACTTTCAGATGTTATAAAACCAGGTCACATTGACTAAATTGTTTGTGGGATACTAAAGCTACATTTGTGCCTGCAGTTTCGAGGAAAGTTTGCCAGATGCCGATATTCATAAAATTATACTTTTCCAGCAAGGGGGGGGGAGAGAGATTCAGATATTTGATATCTGCAGTACCGAGAAATAGAAAGACATAATGACATATATAATATCCTGGCATTTTAAAGACAGCAAATCTCTACCCCCTTCCTCCTTCCCCAAACCATTTGATAGTCTCTCTTACTTGTCATTACACCAGCATTTGCCATTTCCTGAAGGTAAAGTACAAAGGAAGATAAATTTTATTTGACCAATTTTTGCTAGACAAGCAAACTGTCCACTTGTAAAGGTTAAAAATGTAACAATAAAAAATCCAACTCAGTTTTAATGTTCTTTCCTAAAGAAAATGGGTTACTTCCATGACTGTTCCTTCACATTCTTACAGATTTATTTAATTCAGAAAAATCAATGAGATGATGCAAAAAGTCTATATCCATTAAAGTACACCAGAGGATTTGTTTTTGAAAGAGTGGCACTAGCAAAGCCTTTTGGTAATGGATAAATAAAAAAGCAGCTGGTACCTTCTTACTGATAAACTTTCATGCTTTGTACTTAAGACATCTTTTTTCTTGTGCATTCATGATATTTGTGCTCAGGATGTTATTGTGGCGGTCAAATGTCATCCTGCTTTCAATACTGTTTGTACCTGCAAAGGTTTTGGGGCAGTCAAACTGCTTCATTTCCAATCTGTGCACATTTCGTAAGTTCCTGCTTCAGTACCATGACTTTTTATACCACAAATGTTCTGGTTTATTTTTGTCCTGCTTTTGTTGTGCTATAGCTCCTCCAGGCAGCAATAATGTAGTGTCACTGGGGAAGCATGGAAGAACAAACTGGAGCAGAATAAATCCACCACTAATGTACTATTATAATGTCAAGAATATGTTGCAGAATACACCTGCAATAAAATACCAGTCTAAAGAGGCTTAGACTCTCTTGTACCATCAATTTTGTCCAGGCTGGCTTGCTCTATAGCTAATTTGTAAAATGTATTAGGCTTGTAAATTTGTTTAATTATACAAAAGCAACAAGTGTCAACCCTGTAGCTGGACCAAAAGCTTTCAGTTGAAAGACTTTGAAATCAATCATTGATTTACATTCACAATATGTCATGGGGTGGTATTCAATGCTTGTCCGACTCAGAGTAGACCCATTGAAGTTCATGGAGATGACTAACTTATTTAGATAATCTGAAATAAAGAAAGGGCATGAAACAGGCTGATAATGCTCTTCAAAGGGTCTATTTAATAATTAATTTTAACTCTTGCATTTCAACTCTGGGGCCTTTAAATATGCATTTAAAATATCTTACAATCAAGCACAAAAATGAGAAACTGTGTAAAATGGATTCAGTAATATTCACTATCGACTGAAGGCAGAGCTACAAAAAGGGATACCCAGGATCTAGTGCATATACAAGAGCAATAACTAGAATGCTGTCACATTCAATATATACATGAATTGAAAGTTTTCTAGAAAATCCAGTAGGCAGAGCAATACTAAAGTGTGTGTGGGCATTCTATTGCAAAGAAACCTCCCACTTCCTAAACCCTACTGGCACAAGCTGGCCAGGGCAGAAGATCTTTATTTTTATTTTGTTATTTATTTTATTTTTAAAAATCCCACTCATTGACACTAATGGAAGGGAAAATAAGTACACCAGCTAGGTCAGAAATACTATTTTGCCCTTTGTTGCAGAATGTCAGGAGAATGAGGGTTCTTGGTATCTGGCAGATCCAAGATGTCTGCCACTCTGGCCCTGACTCAGCCCAGGAATACCCTGTTTCTGGCCCTACCACTCCCTGGCACACTGCCAGCAGCAAAGCGATGGAGGTGGACTTTTCCAGCATTGTACTAGGGGGGCTTTGTTTCCTGGACTTCTTCCTCTGCCTGTGGAGAGGGAGATTCATAGCATAGGATTGCTTGCAAAGCTTTAATTTGAAGAGAAGATATTTCTCAAAAAATCAACATGACATGATTCTTCCACTTGAACCTATGTGAACCTACAAAGACATGAAGCAATCTTCTACTGATTCAGACCATTGGACCATCTAGTGCAACAGTCTGTAGCTGTTCACGTCTTAGATAGAGGTGTCTCCCTTTGAACTGAGGCTTTCAACACACATAGCATGTGCTCTGTCACTAGGGTGTGACCCCTCCCCATGTATACTGTGGAAACACAGCACCTGGGCATTGCGTTGGGCCCCAAATGGAACATTATCATATATACACATGCTACTATATTGGGCCCTTTGTGTGTGTGTGTTTTTAATCATTATAAAAGATAAATCTAAAAAGGTAACAGTGAAAATTTAAAGCTTAAAACTTATAAGGCTTCTAACACCAATATCTAATGGATTCTGACTGATTAATGAGGTTTTTCCGGTATACAGTTTTAATGAAAAAAGTTAGTCTGCTTTACTTACACAGTTTGCAAGATTTTCAAGGTCCTAAATCCTCATTATGAATAATTACTTACTGCCCAGGAATGAAGAATAAACTGGAAGTGACAAAAGCATAATGTTATTGATGCACAAGCATAATGTTATTGAGGCAATAGAAATGAAGGGGGGGGAAGAGAACAGAATAGTGTTGACATGTGAATTATTCCATTGCTTTATTTAATGGAGGCATATGGGGTTTTGTTCCTGTCTCTTTATATTTATTCATGTAATGGACTGTCACCTAAAATAAAGGATGGGATATAAATTAACTTGGTAAAAGGTTTGTGTTCCAAAATTTCCACTAACAACGTTTTCAATGAACTTTCCTCATTTATAGATGGTTTCTACCCACCCCCACATCCCCAGTACACAGATATCCTGGATATATCAGGCTCCAAGCCCAGAAACTGACTCAGATGTGTCAAAGATTGTCTAAGAACTTGGCATCCTTATCTCTGGCTACATTGTAACCACTGCACTGTTAGGCAACCCAGTGTTTTCTGTGTTCCAGTTCACCAGAGTGGAGTACTTCCATTCTAGGTTTTATGCAAAGCTCAGCAGCTCTAGAGACCAGGCAGCTGAGGACATAGATTTCTGGAGGTCTTTTTCATGCGTAGTGTGTGCTTGAGTGTGCTGTAATGAAGTGTTTTGGTCACCATCCTTTGTGTAAAGAGTACTTCTTAAAGCCACCACAGGGTCAAACTACGGTCCAATCCATATTTGTGTTATTTTGTGGTCAGTGGAGGCTGGTTCACTAGGGCAAATGGGGCATTGCTCTGTCAGCCTCAGTACATCCTCAGCCAGGACTCCACCTCCCTCCTTACTAGCAACCAGTCAGAGTGGATCTGTCTGTCATTGGCTCTGGCTCCACCTAGGGTTGGTCTCCCGCAGTGGAGGTTGGTTCACTAGGGCAAGTGGGGCATTGCTCTGTCAGCCTCAGTACATCCTCAGCCAGGCTTCCACCTCCCTCCTTACTAGCAACCAGTCAGAGTGGATCTGTCTGCCATTGGCTCTGGCTCCACCTAGGGTTGGTCTCCCGCAGTGGAGGTTGGTTCACTAGGGCAAGTGGGGCAGTGCTCCACCAACCTCAGAGTGTCCTCAGCCATCCTGCACCTGTCTAACTAGTTACTTACATCCAGTCCAGGGGGTGGTCCTGGCTGTCGGCTTTCTTTTCCCTTGTAGGACTCACGAGGGAGGAGGATGGGGACACAACAAGAGTTAGTAGGCTCTGCCTGCCTTATGCCCTAACAGTCTCAGTGGGCACCAGCCACTGCTGCTGCTGCTGCTGCTGCTTCTTACTTGCCATGAGTCACATGTCACTAGGGATGGGTGAGAATTTCGATTCAGTTTGCATTTCCAGAATTTAACAAATTTGCACTATCCGAAACAATATGAAAACTGAAACACATCCATCCTTCAAAATTTGCATTTATTAGAATTTTGGGATGCAGTTCTCCAACTAAACAATATTTACAAAAATGCATATATTAGGGGAAAGTGTGCATAAAAATGAATATATGAGTAAAAATAACAGGCACAAAAGCATGATATGATGAGAAATGGTTTGCAAAAATGTGTACCTTTGTCAAAACTGCCTACAAAAATGTGTTTATTTGCAGAAATTCACACTAAAATGATGGAGAATTTTCATGAGTTTTTTTTAAAAAAATCGCAGATTGCTGCAGAAATGTAGAGAACTGAGTTTAACATTAGAAAAGTAGGAAACTGAGAGAACCGAAATACACAGATATTTCCATCCCTACATGACACATGACACAACTTGTAGTAATATAGCTGCTTCTGCTCCTTCATTCCAGGATTTTTCAGATTCTTATGTGATTCCTTTTTTACTAATTTGTATTGTTGATTTCCATGTGAACCAACTGCAGGCTATTATTACTACTATTGATGGGAGTGGCATTGAACCAGTTTGGTACCCTTTCTCCTCCACTGTCCTCCCCCCACCTTTAGCCTTTAACCCCAGACAATTGGGAATGAATATGCGGGAAGAGGTTTTATCCTCCATTTTCCTCTCAATGACTTGGCAATTTTTTACCGTCCTCCTCCCTCACTTCCTCTGCTGCCCCCCAAATGCAAAAACCTGGAGGACTGATTTCTGATTTCTCCAGAAGACTTAACCTCTTTCCCTATTAGGAATTCAAAAGACCTAGGTATCAACAAAGCTGGCCAATCCCCTTTTGCTCTTGTCTTCAAGTTTCATCTGTATACATGTAATGGGACAGACAGAAGCCTAGAATCAGAGTTATTCACATATATTGGATCAAGGGGTAAGAGAGTTATAGATTTTATGATCCTGTCTCAACAACTTGTTCCTTACCTCATGATCTTTAAAGTTCTTGCAAGGCCCAAGAGTGACCATGTGCCAATCCAATCTCATTTTCCTTTCCAGTTGGATTTATCCCTTCAGTGCCAGCCCTTCCAGAAAACCTGACAGTCCAAGGTGACAAAAGGGTCTGCTGGAGTGGGAAGGTACAAGAAGGAATAAATATATTTTTAATGTCCCCTAGGATATTAACTTTAAGGGATCACCTTTTGTTCTTTTCAGATCTCTTCAAAAATTTTGATAAAATAGTGAAAGAAATTAGGCCTCTTGTGATTAGCTCCAAAGCCGGCCACTCAGTTAGGCAGCCACATCAAGGTTGGTTTGATGAGCAGTGCGCTGCTCACAAACGCATCCTAGCAAAAGCTATAAGGAAATTAAGAAAAGTGGATTCCCTAGAAAATTTTAACTCCTACATACAACTGCGTAGAGAGTATAAAAATTTGCTGCATAGTAAAAAGGATAAGCACATACACCAGTTGTGGATGGAGTTAGGTTTGGCAACCTTAGAAAAGAATTCAGCTAGATTTTGGACCTTGGTAACAAGAGGGATAAAAGGAGGTAAAGGCTTCATTGACAATCCAGTTACTTCATCACAATGGTACACACATTTTTCCTCCCTTTTTAATCACCTCTCACCAGGGTACCTTTAGGTACTCCTCATAATATAGATTCTTTACTGCTCTCCTCTTGCCTTGAATGGGACCCTGTAACCCCAGATGAAATATATATTTTGATTAACTCTCTGCCTCCAAAAAAAGCTCCCGGGGAGGACATGCTTCCTGCAGAAGTGTTTAAATCAAATCCTGCCTGGTGGTGCCCAGTTTTTGCTACTATGTTTACATGTATTAACCATTATGGGAAAATCCCTCAGGGTTGGGGAGTAAGTATAGTTGTCCCCATCTATAAAAGAGGTTCTAAGGCAGATCCAATTTTTTTTAGACCATTTATTTATTTATTTATTACATTTGTATACCGCCCCATAGCTGAAGCTCTCTGTGAGGTTTACAACAATTAAAAACATTAAAAACAAATATACAAATTTAAAAACACATTTTTTAAAAAGCAATTTAAAAACATACTAAAATGCATGGTTTTTAGGCAATTAGCCTGCTCAGTGTTGTTGCTAAATTGTATTCTAAATATCTGTTATGCAAATTAGAATCTTGGGCTACTGAAAACTTAGTTATAGCTGAAGAGCACGCAGGGTTTATAAAGGGAAAGTCCACAATAGATCAATGCTTTATTCTTCATCACCTGATCCAGACATACTCCCAAAATGGTTGAAAAGAGCTTTTTGTTGCCTTTGTCTATTTTACTTCTGCCTTTGATCTCATTGACAGAGGTTGGTTGTGGCAAAAGTTATCTGCCAGTAACATTGACAGAAGATTACTGTATTTAATACAAATGTTGCAGTCTTTTTTCAGGGTAAAGCTTGGGCAAATGGATTACTATCAGAAAATATACCAACCAACAGAAGCGTATGCTAGGGATACCTCTTGGCGCCCTTTCTTTTTAATTTTTATATCAATGGCTTAGGTCATGAATTTAGTGGCTTGGAATATCTTCCAGTTTCAGTCCTAGATGCCAAGTTCTCTGTTCTCTTGTATGCCAATGACATAGCTATGATTTCCACCACATTAATTGGGATGTGAAGGTAATTAAGAGGTTTGAGTACTTTCTGTTCAAAGGAGCACCTATATATCAATCATGCCAAAACAGAAGTGGTAGCTTTGGGGAGGAAGAAAAAACCCATGAATGGAAATTGGATGACAAACCCATTGAACAACAACGTAATTTCAGATACTTGGGATGGGGGTTTAATGCCCAACTTTCATGGAAGCCATATTTGGATTCAATCAACTTGAAATCCTCCCATTCCATACAATCATTGATGTGTTTCTCTAAGTTCCACGGGGGGAGCTTGGTTGCATCTACAGTTGAGGTGTTTCAGAAGAAGATAGTCCCACAACTGCTGTATGGCTCAGAGCTTTGGGGGTATACAAATGTCTCTTCTCTCAAGGTAGTGCTGACTTCCTTCATGAGATCCCTGTTAGCTGACCCTCAAAGTACACCTGCATTTCTATTAAGGGCAGAAACAGAGCTATGTTCTATAGAATTGTGTGTTCATGCTGCACTTGCCTTGTATTGGCTGAAGTTGGCTTGTATGAATGATTTGCGCCTGCCAAAGAAATGCTTTCTAGAACAACTGCAAACTCCAACCCAAAGCTGCTGGGTAAATTCTGTTAAATCTACTCTGTCTGCTTCTGGGATCAACACAGAAGTTTTACCTTTCCTCTCTTCCGTTACAGTTAAACAGTTGTTCAAAGAAAGAATCCATCTTTATTCTAAATTGTGGGACCTCTACTCAGTAACCCAAATGTCATTTTCTATTTGGTATCCACTATATAAAACAACATTTGGCATGGAGCAATACTTCGTATTTCTGACAGCGGTGCCTTTCACAGCTTTACTACTTCAGACTATGCCCTCTGCTTTTTTGGATGGAAGAATTTTTAACATTCCAACTCATCAAAGAGTTTGTATCTGTGAATCTGGTGAAGTTGAGGACATTGTACATTATTTACTAAGCTGCCCCCTATACAAGTCCTCAAGGCTTAAATTTCTTTCCTACATCCTTCGCTCGTTGTCAAATAGATATTTCCGGGAGCAGATATAGCCAGGAAATGAAGAGGCAAGACAAGATGAAGTGTGGGTACATCAAGGGCCACGTTTATTCAGATAAAGCCATTAAGTGATTGCATAATAAATGATCTGCAGAGAAAATTGTGGGACCTAACTCTTACCCAATCAGGAGAGGACACTTTGCCATGGGAAAGGGGGTGGTCCAAGCCCAATTCCCTTCTCTAGGCCCCATCCCTGCAGGATGGTTAGGGAGGCCTTCCTGCTCCACCTCCCCTCAGGGCTGCACAACTCTGAGTGGGTGTTACAGGTTAGCCCCAAAGGTGAGTCTTATCCTGCCAACAGGCCTGGAAAGCAGGCCTCAGAACCCACCAATTACTTTAAAGGGTGCCTAAGGGGGCTCACCAAGCCCTACGCTGCGAATTTCCCACACATATCCACCAAACATGTCCAAAATAACATATTTGAATCAGTACACTATTGGGCCAGGCTACCAATCAGCCAAACTGAATTAAGCCAAAATAGCCAAATACATATAATCCAAGCAGCCAAATTAGAAGAATAGTACAGGGTAGGTAAAAAACTTGTCAGCAAATGAAGGCTGACGAGCCAAAAATTCCTACCCAGCCCCAAGGCGACCAGTTAAACTTGTACTGCTCTGCAGGGATGGTGGGCAGGTGTCACGTAAGGCCGGAAAGAGGCCAAAGGAGGACGGAGCAGGGCTTAAATAGCCACCCTGCCCCGCCCTCTACATGATGCAACGTGCGTGGCCACACACCCCCAAAGGGGGGAAGGGGCTTTGAAGCCATGCCAGGTCCTCCCAACATGGCTGCAAAGGCCCACCATCACCAGAGCTCTTGGGGTCTGACTGTGGCAGGCAACAATACATTCAGAACTACCCAGGTAGCAAATTTTGCTCTAGCTGCAGGGAAACTAAGAGCTAGATACCAAAACAAAAACCTTGTGGGTTGGGTGGGTTATGCCCTGGCACCATTATGGCTGTAATACTTATCTACTAAGTCATGGGTCAGTGTATCTTTCGCCCAGGAGAGGAAATTTTATTTGAAATTTAGTGCTGTTGACCCTATACTGTATGCTGTTGAACTGTGTTTGTTGAAATATGACTTGTATTTTAATATGTATTTTTTATTTTCCTTTTTAAAAAGTTAAAGGTGTCCCCGCATTTATAGTGTGAGTCGTTTCCGACTCTTAGGGTGATGTCTTGCGACATTTACTAGGCAGACCGTATATATGGGGTGGGATTGCCAGTTCCTTCCCCGGCCTTTCTTTACCCCCCAGCATATGCCGGGTACTCATTTTACTGACCACGGATGGATGGAAGGCTGAGTGGACCTCAACCCCTTTTACCGGAGATTCGACTTCCTCCTTCCATTGGAATCGAACTCCGGCTGTGAGCAGAGCTTCGGCTGCGTTACCGCTGCTTACCACTCTGCGCCATGGAATTGTGGTAGCCTATGGCTTTGAGCAATAAAGATTCATTTCATTTTGTTTCCCAAAACAGCTGGTGACCACAGCTTGGTGGGCCAGAAACACCGGGGCAGAGAGGGTGAAAGGAGCAAGAATGGGGCAGAAGGAGCAGAAGACCCCCAACTCCTAAGAGAAAGAGGAGGAGGATGCTTCTTACTCCCCTCCCAAGTTCTTGGGAACTAGCTTTCTTTCCACTAATGTTTTTCCTGTTCTATATTTTGAGCAACATGCTGCTGCCGCCGCCACCAAAACCATCAATGCAAATAGCAGCTTCAGAAGTGGAATTTTTCCTCAGGGCTGCAGCAAAGGAGGAAAGGGTCAAATTCACCCTCCATACCTGGTTTGTTCCCATTAGTTATTAGCAAATGGTGGGATCATGTTATATATAGATATGGATATAGATGTGGATATTAGATGAGCTATGCTACTGTGAAAGAGTGAAAAGTCTGGTCTGTGCATTGAATCTACAGCTGTGTGGGGAGGGGCCCATTCACCAAATTTCTCTGGGGGAAGGAATTCCCCAATAGTTTCTCAGGGTTGAGTCTCACCTTTCCTCTTCTCTAAGGGTCTTTTCATCTGCTATTACAACTAGCGGCAGCAGCAACTATGTTGGCAGCCTGGCCACCATTTTGCCTCCACAATGCTCTGAACCTAGTGTCTCCATTACCTTTTGTGGTTCCCCTCTTAGCTAATGTTTTAAGGAGGCTACAGAAGTATGATTTGGCTTAAACAGGGGTGTGGGGTTGTGGGTTTCATAAATTCATATTGTCCCATATCATTTAGTTTAGTTTATGCCCCTTTCCCCATATGAGCCTGCCCTCCCATTTTTTTATTCATTGAAATTTAAATATTTAGTAACTATATTTAATAAAGATTTAAATATTCAAATGTCTACTAAATATTTTAAATATGTTTGTACCACCCTTTGTCAACAAATTATCAGGGCAATGTACAACATATATAAAATCATAATACGAAACAATAAGTCAAATATCATTAAAAATGAATAAAATTAAAGAAGATTGAGCATAATACATTTTAACATGCCATTAAAAACTCCAGCAGCAGAATATACAACAAAACACTCAATGAAAAGCTGGGGAAATTAAAGCCTTAAGATCTTGAACTGATGCAGCCTGCCATATATCTTTTGGCTGTTTTACTGAACTGGTTTCAACTGTCCCTGCTGGGTTTCTTTTAAAAATATTTTTCATTTGCTACTGAACTGCTGTTTTCTGATGCTGTTTTAATATAGTTGCGTATTTGCATTAGATTGAAGGTGATATTTCAAAGTGTTAACTTATGGCTTTATTTTTGCTGTTTGACAGCTTGAGCTCTTCTAAGGAAACACAGGATATAAATGTTTCAATTAATTAATAAATAACCCCCTTCCTCCCCCTTCCCAATAATTCATGCACTGATCCAAATCCCTTGGAGCTCCTGCTAAACCAATGCTAAGCTTGTGCTTGGCTCGGTGGTCATAACAACGGGGCAAGCTCACATGGTCACAATTAGGGTTGCCAGGTTCATGGCCTGAGATTGATCCTGTATCTTTAAGAGAAGAGAAAGTCAGCCAAGTGCAGGTGTTTTTTTCAACACTGTAATGGGAAAAATCACAAGGTGAAATTCTCCCTTTCCCCTGAACAACTTTTAAAGATACAGAGGACCTCTTGGTTGCCAGGCCGAGCCTCCAACAGGTCTTCTGTATCTTTAAAAATTGTGCAGAGGGAAGGGAGAATTCCACCTTGTGGTTTTTCCCATTACAGGGTTGCAAGAACACCTGCACTTGGCTGACTTTCTCTTCTCCTAAAGATACAGGATCAGTCTCAGGCCGTGAACCTGGCAACCCTAGGTCACATGGTCTTTCCAGGAAGTGGGCTGGCCTAGAAATCTGTTGCAAATTGCTCCATGCCACTGTGAGCACAGGGCTTTTGAAATGTGTTTGAGCTGGGAGGGGGAGGAGATTCCTCAGCCATCTTTTTCAGTTCACAAGGTATGCACCTTCTCTCCTGAATTTTGTTGTTGTTGTAAAGTTCTAACCCCCACCCCGCACACCCTTGTCAGACATCTCAGCTTCCACCCTTGAAAAAAAGACCATGTGAAGGTTCACTGCAGCCTTAGTTGCAACCTTTAAACAACTGGAATTGCTAGAGAATATATGTCTTCTTCCCTTCCATCCTCTTCAACTTTTATCTAAGAATATGTGAGCTATTATTTTTGTCCACTCCTGGCATAAATCAATTCATAGCAAATATCCTAGTGAGATATCTATTAACTTGTCACTGGGGGTAAAATTTATTCAAAACTTAAAACATATTTTGCTCCATAAAATGGTACCCAGTGCAGTAGTAAATAGTACATGCTTGCCTAATAATGCACTTCTTAAGAACCATTTTGAGAAACAGAATCTGCTTACTCTTTGTAAGTGAATTAAAATCAAATACCATAGCCATGACATGATGAGAGTCCCAAGAGTAATGCATTCCATTTGTGTCAGCTTCACTGTCTCTCATACTATGATAAGATACTGAGTTTAGTTTAGTTTAGTTTATGCTGTTTTTACAAATAACTCTTCAGCATCTTTTTCAAACAATGGTTAAAAACTGAGCCAGATTAACCATTATGTTAATTAGAGAGCATCAGCTCAGTTGGGGCTTGTGCTCTCAAATAATTATCTGGTTTTTTTCTCATTGTAGAGAAGGCAAGTTATCTTACAAGCAAGGGCAAAAATAAGCAATGTCAAAGATGAATATTGGCATAGAATAAAAAAGGTGAAGTCATTTTAAAGAAAGCTGCAATTGATTCAGAGGGTGACTCTGAAGAAAAGCAGAGGTCATATTTTAATGCATTTAAAAACCTTTTTGACTGCAAAGGAGACATGTTGCTCTATTTTTCTACTCTGACTACCTCCTACTGTTAACTTCTCCTTTGAGATATGTTGAATCGGCCATTTAGCAATTTAGTGTGCATCAGAAGACTGCTGATTTCCCTTATCAGCCTGTGATTCATTTGGCTAGTAAAATCAGTATTGAAACCCATTTTGCATCATTAACTGCTATTACTAAATCATTCAAAGGACTGAGAAAATGCAGCCACAGGAAAGGTTGTATGCCCAATGTGAAACACATTTGATAAGCTCTTGGAAATAAAACCAGCATCTAAATCCATTGCTTGTATCAATGGAATCCTGCACAAGAATTCAAGACCTTTCAGGCATTTATACTGTGTTTTTTTCATGTAAAGATATTGAATCTTCTCTATTGGCAAATTATTATTCTTTTTTTTCCTGTCTCACATTCTCTATGTCATCTTAAAGAAATCTTCTGTCTCACAGGGCAATATTAGTTGCGACACTAGTTGTGTGAATGCAATTTAATGTACCATTTTTTTTAAGAAATGCAAAGAGCCGCAGCAGTGTCTCCCCCAACCCCCAAAGGGTAGGCACCAGTGATTCTGCCAGGGCTAGTGGCAGCTTCAGGTAGAGGTGACTTTTGTTGGGACTACAGCATGGAGAAGCCCCCCCTGCCCATCACCACAGTCCCAATCTTTATCTCATTGCATAGCTTGGACTTTATCTGCCCTGTAGGTGACATTTAGGGTGCAGTTTAAACATACTGCAAATGAAAGGAAGGTAATCTTGTGGTCAGAGGAGAACATAGGAAATTGTCTTATGCTGACCATTGGCCCATTAACTCAGTACTGTCTGCAATTACTAGCAGGGTTTCAGGCAGAAGTCTTTCCCACCCCCTGCATACTTTGCAATAGGAATGGTCAAGTATTTTGATTCAGTTCCTACTTCAAGCAGAATCTATCAAATTCATAGTATCCGAAACAATATATGAACTGAAACACAGCCCTCTTTTGAAATTTGCACTTTTTTGAATTTTGCAATGCAGGTCACCAGTGTTTACAAAAATGCATATGTTAGGAGAAAGTGTGCATAAAAATGAATATATGAGAGAAAATAACATGCAAAATTGCATTGTATGACAAGAAATGGCATGAAAAATGTGTACATTAGTCAAAAATTCCATTGAAATGTTTATTGGGAGAAATTTGCACCAAAATGCTAGAGAATTTTCATGAGGAGCTTTTAAAAAACAAAAATTGCAAATTGCTACAGAAATGTGGAGAACTGAATCAGAAAAATGAAAACTGACAGAACCGAAATTGACATATCTTTCAATCCCTATTCTGCAAGTGAATCCAATATAATGTTTGTCTTTGAATGTTAGAGATATAAAATCTTAACATACTGCTCTTGTTGTCAAACAGAGATTATATTCACATTTAGATGGGGTTTTTTAGTTGTGGGGGGGAATGGCAGAATGTAATTAAAAGAAAGGAGGGCCTTAAAAGACGTTCTGCTCCCTGGCCTCTCAGAATCTTTAAAAGGGCCTGATATACTATTTATGTGGTTTCCAGCTTCTGATTTTATTTTAAATATATTTTTTTCATTTTTATCTTTAGTTTGTTGCTTGAATTTCTGCTTGGCTTGCCTTACCCTAAATTTTATATAGGTTCTACTAGAAGTTGTGTTTTGCTCAAACTACCATTATTGGGGCAAGGCTTTCACACCAAAAGCATGCCCCATGCCCCTCCCGGTCTGCTGGTGCATATGCCCTCTCAGTTGGGATGAAACTCTGTCGCACCCACTCAGCCATTCACCTTCAGAGTCCTCCTGCATTTCTTGTTCTTTATTTTGTAAGTGTGAAGTACCTTGTGGCCTCTCATCCTAGTCCCCCATCTATCAAAGGGGCCATAGCAGGAGGATCAGATGCCACCAAAATGGATAACATGAAGCACTGCAGCACTCCCAAGCTGAAATGTTGCTGGGATCTGATACTTGCTCAGAATAGACAATGAGGCATAAGTCTCAGAGTTGCTGAAGGACACACAACTAGTCTCTATTTGCTGGTGCTAGCCTAGGATTCGGCCTCATGCTCAGCACTGACACAGAGCCAATGCACCAATACTTCCCATTTTCTTTTGGTGTGCAGCTGTGCTGGGAGCAGAAGGGGACAGGTAGAGCTGATTATGGCCCTTGATGAAAGATATTGAGGGCTGTTAGATTCCTGTGTCATTTCCTTTGTAGATACTAAGTGGAGGGGTGTTGGGTAGTGCCTCCTTTTCCCATCCTCAGGTGCCATATATAGAGTGGATGGGTTCAGCTACCCAGAATCCTCCTCCACTCTCCTGTGCTTTCTCTTGTGTGTTTCCTCTAAGGTAACCCCCCCCAGGCGTTAGCCTAGCTGAATTTAAGATGCCTTCCAGCACTCTTGGTAGATTCCCTGCTCCTCTTCCACCCTTCATGAGACATCTGGGTTTTGGCTGCAGATAGGGATAAATGACCATTTTTTTCAGCTTCTACTTTTACATGAATCTACCTAATTTGCACTTTTCAAACCAACAGATACAACTTCTAGTTTTGCAACACAGTTCTCCAACAACAGCAACAAAATTTTACAAAAATGCTTGTATTAGGAAAGAGCACACCCAAAAATCCATATATCTTTATATTAATGAAAATAGTGTAAGAAATGCATTATATTAGGGAAATGGCTTGCAACAATGTGTATATCAGGCAAAATGGTGTATATTATGAGAAATGTGCATGCATGCAAATTGTGTGAAAATGCAAATTGTGTGGACTTTTAAAAAAATCATAAACTGATGGAGAAATGGGACAAACTGAACCTAAGACTGGAAAAAATGAGAATTGAGACAAACTGAAATTGACATAATAATCAATAATCATCCATTCCTGGCTATGGGAGGCCATTCATCCATCCTGGTCTCCTTCAGCCAAGATGTTGGCTCCAGTTCTAGGCCATTGTTATACTGCAAATCTGGGAATGATGCAAATCAGTGGTGACAGCAGGCCATTCTTCTTGCACCGATTTGGTATGCTTTTGCAACGCAGTGGTGATAAGTTCCCGGCAAGGTCTTTTTAGTGGACAAGTACAAGATGCCACCAGCAGCCATATTTTAAGCTACTGGATGCCTGGTAATTTTATATGCCACAAGTGCTTTGGAGCATCATGATTGCTTATATACATTCAAATCTGAGTAATGCACTGAAATCTTGACTGGTTTACTAAGGGGTAATAAAATAAGTAAAAATGTACATGCTACCCAAATAAATAAGGTGCCTTTTGGAAACTTTAGAAGCTGTATTTATTACAGTGATCGTGAATGTCAGCAGTCTATTTGATTTTCATTGATCTCTTCAACTGAGGTTTTGCCTCTTTTACTTATCATAAAATGATAGTTTTGCTTTAAAGTTTCATTTATTTTATTTATTCCTCCCCACTTTACAATGCGGCTTGTCAAAACCATTTGACCAGGCCAATGTAAAACTCATCTGTTGACCTGAATCTCTTGAATCAGGCATTACCCATTTGAGAATAATCTCTTCCAAACATTTCCCTGATGAATTTGTATCTGAAGAGAAAAACAATGGAGACCACAGAATAAACTAATCATAAGAAAACATGTCAACCAATTTATATAATTGTTTATCTTAAAGTTCATTAAATATGTTTTTTGAATAAGCTGAAGTCAGTCAGATCATAGTATCTATTCGCCTCCTCCGTTCAGCAGATCTGCAGCCTCCAGTTGAGAACTGATGCTGGGAACAGCTGGGAGGGGAGAGAACTATAGCATCCTTATTGTCTCCTCTACCCAGCAGTCCAGCAGCTCCCAGCCTACAAGATTGGCGCTGAGATCAGCTGTAAGGGGGAGAGAACTATCATATTTTCATTTGCCTCCTCTGCTCAGCAGTCCAACAGCTTTTAGCCTATAAGGTCGATTTCAAGAACAACTGAGAAGGGAACTGGGGCATTTTAATTTATTTATTTTATTTATTTCATTAAGCTTATAGACCGCCCCATAGCCGAAGCTCTTTGGGCGGTTCACAAGACAAGAAATAGCAAAGTACAAGACATGTATCAATATAAAACATATAAAAAGTTAAAAATTATTAAAAATTAAAACAATGTCAGCGTATACTAAACATAATTAATTAAAAAGCCTGGGTGAAAAGAAAAGTTTTAACCTGGCGCCGAAAAGATATTAACGATGGCGCCAGGCGTATTTCCTCTGGGAGATCATTCCACAGTTCGGGGGCCACCACAGAAAAGGCCCTTTTCCGCGTTGCCATCCTCCGAGCTTCCCTATGAGTAGGAACTTGGAGGAGGGTCTTTGATGATGAACGTAGTGTACGGGCAGGTTCATAACGGGGGAGGCGTTCCAACAGGTATTGTGGTCCTATGCCGTGTAAGGCTTTATAGGTCAAAACCAGCACTTTGAACCGGGCCTGGAAACAAATAGGCAGCCAGTGCAGGCGGGCCAGAGTTGGTGTTATATGGTCGGACCGTCTGGTCCCCGTTAACAATCTGGCCGCTGCATTCTGCACAAGCTGCAGCTTCCAAACCGTCTTCAGAGGCAGCCCCACGTAGAGCGCATTGCGTGGTTTTTGGGGTTGGTGGCCTGCCTGACTGGCGGACGGGGATAGGGGCATGTGTAGACCTAAGGGGAGCATTATGAGGAGGGTGGGGGGCCAAGGTAAAAGAAGGTTGGGCGGCAGATACTGGAATGGTGCTGGTGACAGACCACGTTATATTCAAGGAACAAGAGATAGATACGTAATACCCATCCCTTGTTCCAGGCCTGTCCAGAACCAGAAGATAACTGGGTGATGCAGGACTCCGGCCACCCTTCGGCTGCTGTTATGTAATGCCAGGTCTGTAGCACAAAAAAATCCCTGATCTTGGATGAGGGTGCAGACGTGGCATGCATTACGGAGACTTGGTTGGACGAGGCCTCAGCTCCTACACTTGAGGCCATGTGTCTGTTGGCGTGTGCGTGTATAGATCATACAAGGATGGAATCCAAGAGTCGCATAGAACAGGAATAAGCCAGGCCAGGCAAGTTTCTTGTAAGAGTCTTTACTAGGCAAAGACATTAAACACAGTTCTCTTCACAGACAGCTTTTCCCCCACACTGAGCTTTTCCAAGCATCCGACCTTATCAGGCTTCCCAGCCAGCTACTGACCTTGGCAAACCTGGCGCTCTGTTCTCACGGCTTAACCCTTCTGCTTCAGGTTTCACTCTCTTTGCAAAAAACCCTGTCTGTGAGTCTCACAGCCTGCTTCACTGACCAACAGTGTCCACCGGGTTTCCAATATGCACAGCAGCCGAGGGTGGGAAGGCAGGGAGGGGGGGTGGCAGTTATCTATCGGGGGTCCTTGGTTTTCACCAGACCGCCTCTCCATAGGACCAGGTTTATAGATTGCATGTACTGGAGGTTGGGCCCGAAGGGCAGTTTGGGGATTCTGCTTGTGTACCGCCCACCCCACTGCACCGCAGACTCCCTGACCAAGGTGCTGGTCAGCTGTACGAACAATGCCCCCTGAACTGTTGGTGATGGGTGACTTCAATGTGCATGCTGGGACCGTCCTCCTTGGAGCCCCTTGGGATTTCATGGAAACCATGACTTCCTGGAAACTGTACCTTAGTACTACTGGGCCCACCCATGTAGCTGGTCATGCTCTTGACCTTGTGTTTGTCCTTGGAGAGGAGGGAAGTGCTCTGAAGATAGGGGCTATTTCTTCTACCCCTGTGTCATGGTCAGATCACTATTTGGTGCACATGGACCTCTTGATGCCACACACCCTCCGCAGGGGAAAAGGACCCATTAGGATGGTCCGCCCCAGACGCTTGATGGATCCAGATGAATTCCTGAATGCCCTGGGGGAATTGGAGCCTGCCGAAGGACGCCCGGTCGAAACCCTGGTGATGGAGTGGAATAGAGAACTCGCTGGGGCATTAGACCGGGTGGCTCCGAAACCTCCTCTCCCCCTGAATAGAACTCAATTGGCGCCGTGGTACACTCCAGGACTGCGAAAATTGAGACAGGAGGTTAGACGACTAGAGCGCCGGTGGCGGAAATCTCGCTCCAAAGATGATCAGACACAGGTCAGAGCAGCAATAGCGGCCTACCATGTGGCAGCAAAGGCAACAAAGAGGGATTTCTTTGCTGCCTCTATTGCGTCCGCAGAGTGCTGTCCCAGGAGGTTATTCCAAGTGGTCCGAAGTCTGGTCGGTCCAGTTACTCAGGAGCCCATGGAATATTCAAAAACCTCCTGTGACATATTTGCAAAGCACTTTGCCAATAAAATTGAGCATTTAAGGAGCTTAATCCTGTACACCGTGGACGCAGTAAGTGGTCCAGAGTCGGCCAATTGCAATCCAGTCTTGTGGGTTTGATTTCAGCCTCTTCCTTCTGAGGATGTGGACAAGGTGCTCTTAACTGTGAAGCCGACCACTTGTTTACTTGATCCTTGCTCATCGTGGCTCATTATGAGCTGCAAAGAGAGGTTGAGCGAGGGAGTCAAGGCAGTGGTAAATGCATCCTTGGAAGAGGGTGTAATGCCATTAGACCTCAAGGAAGCAATAATAAAACCCATCTTTAAAAAGTCCTCCTTGGACCCCCAAGATCTGAACAACTTCCACCCAATCTCAAATTTACCATTTCTGGGCAAGGTGATTGAACGAGTGGTGGCCAATCAGCTACAGACACACTTGGATGAAGTGGATTATTTAGATCCATTCCAATCGGGCTTCAGGACTGGACATGGAACTGAAACAGCCTTGGTCGCTCTGGTGGATGATATGAGGAGGGCATTAGATAGGGGTGAATACAGCTTCCTTGTCCTCCTGGACCTCTCGGTGGCTTTTGATACCGTTGACCATGGTATCCTGTTGGATCGTCTGGAGGGATTGGGTATAAAGGGCACCGTTTTACGGTGGTTCCGCTCCTTTCTCTCCAATAGACACCAACGGGTAGCATTGGGGGATGAGGTCTCTGACCCTTGGCCTCTCACTTGTGGAGTGCCACAGGGCTCTATCCTCTCCCCCATGCTATTCAATATCTATGTAAAGCCTCTGGGGGCTATCATCAGGAGATTTGGGCTGCAGTGTCACCAATATGCAGATGACACTCAGCTCTATCTCTCGTTCAAGTCCTCACCAGAGTTGGCTGTGAAGACCATGTCCAATTGCCTGGAATCCGTGAGTGGTTGGATGGGAAGAAACAGACTGAAGCTAAACCCTGACAAGACTGAGGTGCTACTGGTGGGAGACAAGGCAAGGTTAGGTGATATAGACCTGGTATTCAATGGGGTAAGATTGCCCCTAAAAGACCAGGTTCGCAGCCTTGGGGTCATTCTTGACTCCCAGCTGTCCATGGAGGCTCAAATTTCTGCGGTGAGCAGGGCAGCTTGGTATCAATTACATCTTATACGAAGGCTGCGACCTTACCTTCCTGTTCATCTGCTCCCGCTGGTGGTACATGCCTTGGTCTCCTCTCGCTTGGATTACTGTAATGCGCTCTATGTGGGGTTACCCTTGAAAACGGTCCGGAAACTGCAACTAATACAGAATGTGGCGGCACGTTTAATTAAGAACAGCCATCGCTATGATCACATCACCCCAGTGTTGGTAGATCTACACTGACTGCCAGTTGCTTACCGGGCCCAATTCAAGGTGTTGGTGATGACCTTTAAATCCCTATATGGTCTCGGCCCAGCTTATCTGGAGGAGCGCCACCAGTATCACCAATTATGCTGCCAAACAAGATCAGCCACACAGGGCCTTCTCTCAGTTCCATCAGCTAAATCAGCTCGGTTGGTGAGGACTAGAGAGAGGGCATTTTCGGTGGCGGCCCCCACTCTCTGGAACTCCCTCCCGTTCGATCTTCGTCATGCCCCTTCCCTGAATGTTTGCCGCTGGGCCTTAAAGACCTGGCTCTTCAGGCAGGCCTAAGGGATTTCTGTGGCGAGTTAGTTTTGCTGCTGCTGTTAATTATAGTTCTTGGTTTTAACCTATTAATTATTGTGTTTAATTATTGTTATTGTATTTTATTAATGGATTGTACGTCACCTAGAGTGGCCGTTTTTTGGCCAGATAGGCGACTCAGAAATAAATTTTATTATTATTATTATTATTATTATTATTATTATTATTATTATTATTATTATTATTATTTATTTATTTATTTATTTATTTAGCAATGAAAGGAACAAGGCACTTCCACAGGGTGGTTTATTGTGGACTTGATAATGCTCACGCATATAAGTTGTTCTTAGTGTCCTCATCTCATCATTCTCATTGAAATGCCATCTCATATTTCTCCCCCCCTTTAATTAATTAATTAATTTATTATTTGATTTATATCCCACCCTTCCTCCCAGCAGGAGCCCAGGGTGGCAGATTTACTGTTTCTAGCAGGTATGTGTGTGTTTCTTATTAGATTTTCCATGGAAGCAGTAAATCCAAATTAAATAGGAAAATAATATGGAACAGCATTTTGATGAGGACAGGGCTGTGGAGTTGGTACGCCAAACCTTCGACTCTGACTCCAACTCCACCCAAAATTGCTTCCAACTCCACAGCCCTGGAAAGTGCTGTAAATGTCTTTTTAAATTGGAAGCTCTCATAGGAGCATTTTTATCATTGCCTGAATATGTGCTGATCTTGGCATCACAGCATTTGTCTTCATCTGTGTCCTGTGTCATACACTGACACACAAAATGTTTTCCATCTTGAGTTATGGTGAAATGCTCAACTACAGCTGACTTCATGGGAAGCTTCTTTGACATTTTGAATTTATATTTTAAAAAATTTGTCAATCAAAATTTATTTTGAAGTCGGAGTCAGTACATTTCTTCTGACTCGGACTCCACCCAAAATTGCTTCCGACTCTGACTCCACGACTCTGACTCCACGACTCTGACTCCACGACTCTGACTCCACGACTCTGACTCCACAGCCCTGGATGAGGACATCATGTAGATGCTGTGCAAAACGTGTGCAGATTGAAGACTATGGTCCAGGAGGACTGAAGAGCTGATATATTTGTGGGGCAGGAGAGTTAAATTTTATGAACTGAACTGGCCCATGAACAGTGTAATGCTGTGTATGTTCACTTCTGCAGACAACACACAGACCCTTCTGTCCCAGTTGCTCACCTGACTTTCATTTCCCTACTACTTACTTCCATTCCCGTTTCTGCCATTCTTCTGCCTCGGCATCTCATTTTCTCAGGTCCCTCCTTTTCATTATACTGTTCAGCTTTATTTAGCCAAGCAGCCCATCAGTTCTCTTTCCATTTAATATTCCATATTCTTTATCCATTAAAATCCATGCCAACAGCACCTAGCCTTTTGCATGGCTAAGGCTAGAGTTAGGAGTTTTCTCACCAAGCTAGGAGTGCTTGAAGAATTTGATTTCTGTGAATTTCCGATGCAACCACCTGATCCGCACCTCCTGGACTAACGTGTGGATTAGAACATAATTATCCTTTGGACTTTACACTTCTCTTGATTTGAGAATGTGGCTGCTAAGCTGGTAATTGGGGCAGCCTAACGGAACCACGTGTCACTGATCCTGAAAGTGCTACACTGGCTGCCAGTGAGCTGCTGGGCCCAATCCAATGTGTTAGTACTAGCATATAAAGCCTTATATGGCTTGGAACCCAAGTATCTAAAAGAATGCTTTCCCCATTATGATACATCTTGGACCCTACCATCGACAGGCGAAGGCTTTGTTGGTGGTGTTGCCATTGAGGGCTGCCCAGTAGGGGCTGACTTATGTCAGGACCTTTTCAGTAGTGGCTCCCCATTTATGGAATGTCTTCCCCAGTGAGATGCATCTGTCTCCATCACCAATGACTTTCAAGAAGAGTTTGAAGACATTCCTCTTTACCTAGGTATTTGATGGCAGAAGGGGACTGTTCCTGGCAACCTGAAGATCACAGATGAAAGAATATTTTTAAGCTGTGTTTTATAACAGTTTAAACTGTGTTTAACAATATTTTAAACTGTGTTCTAGAATTTTTTAAAATTGTAATTTGTTTTGGAATGCTTTAAACTAGTTTTAGTATGTTTTTCTTTTTCTTGTTACATCCTTTTTTACGCTTGCTGCCCTGGGCACTTTTGGCAGGAAGGGCAGGCTATATATTATTATTATTATTATTATTATTATTATTATTATTATTACAGGGACCATAGGATTGAGGCCTCAGAGTTAAAATACTTATTTTACATTCTTTTGGCTCCCAGCTGGCATTTTCTAATGGGCCATTCGTTAACACTGATCGGTACTTGCTTTTATACACTTTGTCAACAATCTACTTCTTCTCAGAAAATAATGTTGCTAGGTCTAGAATTCTTCTGATCTGTACCCAAATGCAATAATGCTATTTGCATAATGAAACACTCACATGGTTGCCTTTTCTTATATTAGGCATTATGTGAGCAATGAATAAAAAGATAAAATAGCCCTGATCTTTTCGTCTGTGCACTTGATATCCATGCCTTTTTGCACCAGCTGCTATTGATAATAATTAGAAACAAACTAATTGTTCAGTTTGTTTCTTAAAATATATTTAATTTATGATGAACTTTTAATTTAATCAATAAGGCATGACAGAACATACATTATAATAAATGCAATATTAGGCACTTAGCAAAGCAAAGCTCTCCAATAAATCAAGAAGTGGCATTTTTCTTGCCTAACACTTACATACTTAAGGGTCTTATTGAAATCATATTTTCTACCATCCTTGATATACTGTCCTTTTCTATTCTTTTGATAGGTTCTCATTAGACTTTAATGATTACAAAATGAGTATTAGGATGGAATAATTTATTATAGTATGATTACTGAAACTTCCTAGTTTTACCCTTTTTTAACAAATGTCTGGGCATAGTTGAATGCAACATGTAAATTTGTTTTCATTTGTGTCTATTGATCATATTATTCAATGTGTGAATTTTGTAAATTGCTAACAAGGATGTTCTCTACTTTTCTTTTTAACAACTGAATTTTGAAAAATCAATTTTGCCACCTATATCAACAAAAGTAACTATCAGTGGAATCGCATTCTGTTTCCTGACTCCTAACTGAGCAGAGCAGAGGGAGCTAACTCAGCTGGTCCAGATGATATACAAATGAGCCAGCTCTCGGAGAGTGAGCAAACAGGTAGAGCTAACAGGAGTTTGTCAGAGGAGGTATGGGAGGGAGAGACACAGGCAAAGAGATGAGTGACCTGGAGTAACCCCAGGAGGCTGTGTGTTTAGAGTCACCAAGTGCTCTGACTGTGTGCTCTGACCATGTGTTTAGCTGTTCTGAATCACTGTATGCTTAGCTGGGAGGTGGAAAGGCTGAAGTGCTCAATAGCAGCTTGAGTGGAAGTGGCATGTCCTGATAAGAGTTAACTGAAAGGGAGTGGCCTGATAACTGCTGAGTGCAACTAGCAGCAGCTGTGTGCATTGGGAGGTTCATTCTGTTTCCTAACTCCTAACCATGCAGAGCAGAGTGAGCTGTCTCAGCTGGTCCAGAGGATACACAAGTGAGCCAGCTCTCAGAGACCAAGCAAACAAGTAGATCTAGCAAGAGTTTGGTAGTGGAGTTTGGTGGGGGAGATCAGGTGGGAGGTCCCTTACAAAAGAATTATTGTCGCACACACCACATGCCAGTGGGACTTACCTGTTAACCTTCAAGACAAACAGGACAAGCACAGGACATTCCCATATAATTAGAAAAAAAGAAACAAAAGGTAATAGCAACTATGGATGGAAAGGACACTCCAGTGATGGTGACCTGCAAGATGTGTGCAACGTTTGTTTTCTTGCCTGAGAATAATATGGTGTACACATGCAAAAAGTGCAAGCTGGTAGTGCTGTTGAAAGAAAAAGTTAGAGGCCTAGAGTGGCAGGCGGGCACACTCAAGGGTATAAGAGAAGTTGATGTGTTCTTAGACAGAATTCTGGAAGAACAGCAAAGAGAAGTACAGGACATGGAAGAACAACAGCATGTTGAAGCAGAACAGGAGAGTGTTGAGGAGAGGAATAATGAAGTGGAAGAAACTCAGTAGGAAAGGGTGACTGGAGCAGAAGAGCTAGAAGACACCTTGCACCAGTGGAACTATGGAAATGCTTTCAGGCGTTTGAGGATGAGACTGGAGGACAGCCTGCAGAGGAAGAATTACAGGAGACCCTGCACAAAAGCAAGTGAAAGGCTGAAGCTCAGCCAAACAGAGGCATTGAAACCACACACCACCACAACAAGAAGAGAAGAGTAGTAGTAATGGGAGGCTCCCTACTGCTTGGGATTGAAACCCAGGTATGCCAAGAAGACCCATAGACTTTTTTATTTTTTTTTACTTTTTTGTTGGTGTGTTGATGCAATTTGAGATGAATGGGTGCCTGATTATATGAATGTATGTCTGAGTGAGTGTGTATGTTTATATGCTGTATATATGGCTGTATATATAGCTGTTTTTATACGTTTAATTGTTGTATATTTTAGTTGTATTATGTGCTTCGGAGAGAGTTTTCTCCATCAGGTGGGGAGACTTGAGGGGGCCCCAATTGCCGTAGTGACGGGCAAAGGAAGGTATGGCGCTGTGAGAAGGACGTGCCAGGTAAGGGGAACGCGGTCCAGACATGTTGTGGCTGTGCCTTGTTCCGGTCCTTCCCACACCCGCAAGGTCGTTGGTAGTCCTATCAGCCAACTCTCAGATCTCCAGTTGCTGTTATTAAATGCCAGATCGGTATATAATAAAACCTCCCTCGTCCATGATTTGATTGTGCATGAGGCAGCCGATCTGGCATGTATAACCGAGACCTGGGTGGGTGAGCAGGGAGGAGTTGGTCTCTCTCAGCTCTGCCCACCGGGGTACTTGGTTCAGCATCATGGTAGATCTGAGGGTCGGGGAGGTGGGGTTGCTGTCGTCTATAAGAGTTCCATCTCACTCACCAAGCACCATGTTCATTCAGTTACTGGCCTGGAGTGTTTGCACCTTGTGTTGGGCCAGAGGGACAGGCTGGGAATCCTTTTGGTGTACCGCCCACCTTGCTGCCCAATGGCTTCCCTAACTGAGCTGGCGGAAGTGGTCTCGGATATATTGTTGAGGTCCCCCAGACTAATAGTACTGGGGGATTTCAACATTCATGCCGAGACCACTTTGTCTGGCGCGGCTCAGGACTTCATGGCTTCCATGACAGCCATGGGGCTGTCTCAATATGTTAGTGGTCCAACACATGTATCGGGGCACACTCTAGACCTTGTTTTTGCTACTGAGCATGGGGAAAGTGATCTGGATGTGGGGAGTTTTACAACACTCCCTTTGTCATGGACAGACCACTGCTTGCTGAAGTTTAGACTTTCAGTAACCTCTTCCCTCTGCAAGGGTGGGGGACTTATTAAAATGGTCCGCCCCCGGAGACTAATGGATCCTGAAGGTTTTCAAAGGGCTCTGGGGGATTTTCCGGCTGATAGGACTGGCGCTCCTGCTGAAGCCCTGGTCGCTCTGTGGAATACGGAGATGACCCGGGCTGTAAACACGATCGCTCCTGCACGCCCTCTCCTGTGTAGAGCTCATACAGCTCCATGGTATACTCCGGAGCTGAGAGCGATGAAGCAAGATAGGAGGAGGCTTGAGCGGAAATGGAGACGAACTCCCGACGGATACAATTATGCGCTGGTTAGTGCTTCGACTAAGCTCTATGTAGGAGCAGTGAAGGCAGCTAAAAAACATCATTTTGCTGCCACTATTAAATCATCTCTTTGCCGCCCAGCGGAGCTCTTTCGAGTTGTCCGGGGGCTTCTCCATTCAAACCCTCCGGACACGGTGGAATCATCGGAGGCCCGCTGTAATCAGTTTGCCGATCACTTCCAGAATAAGATCTCATGTATCCGCCAGGACCTAGACTCTCAAGTTATAGCAGTAGATCCTAGTGAGATGTCCGGAGCACAGTCTTGTCCTGTTTTGTTGGATGAGCTTCAGTTGGTTCAACTCGAGGACGTGGACAAGGTGCTTGGACAGGTACGTGCAACCACTTCGGTACTGGATCCTTGCCCCTCCTGGCTGATAAAAACTAGTAGGAATGGAACAGGTAGCTGGGCCAAGGAAGTGATAAATGCCTCTTTACGAGAGGGAGTGGTCCCGGGCTGTCTGAAAGAGGCAGTGGTGAGACCACTCCTGAAAAAGCCTTCCTTGGACCCAGACAATTTTAACAGCTACAGGCCAGTGGTGAATGTTCCATTCCTAGGCAAGGTCTTGGAACGGGTGGTTGCTGGCCAGCTCCAGGCGCTATTGGATGAAACTGATTATCTAGATCCATTTCAATCGGGTTTTAGGCCCGGTTTTGGCACTGAGACAGCCTTGGTCGCCCTGTACGATGACCTATGTCGGGAAAAAGACAGAGGGAGTGTAACTCTGTTGATTCTCCTTGATCTCTCAGCGGCTTTTGATACCATCGACCATGGTATCCTTCTGGAGAGGCTCGCGGAGTTGGGAGTTGGAGGTACTGCTTGGCAGTGGTTCCGCTCCTACTTGGCGGGTCGTCTCCAGAAGGTAGTGCTTGGGGAACATTGCTCGACACCGCGGGCTCTCCAATATGGGGTCCCGCAGGGGTCAGTTTTGTCCCCCCTGCTTTTTAATATCTACATGAAGCCGTTGGGAGAGGTCATCAGGAGTTTTGGAGTGCGTTGTCATCAGTATGCTGATGACACGCAGCTCTACTTCTCCTTTTCATCTTCTTCAGGTGAGGCTGTCGATTTGCTGAACCGTTGCCTGGCCTCGACAATGGACTGGATGAGAGTTAACAAACTGAAGCTCAATCCAGACAAGACTGAGATGCTGTTGGTGGACGGGTTCTCTGATCGGATGGTGGATATATACCCTGTCCTGGACGGGGTTACACTCCCCCTAAAGGACCGGGTTCGTAGTCTGGGAGTCTTTTTAGACTCTTCCCTCTCACTTGAGGCTCAAGTAGCCTCGGTGGTTAGGAATGCGTTTTACCAACTTCGGTTGGTAGCCCAGCTACGTCCCTATTTGAGTAAAGAGGACCTTACATCAGTGGTACATGCTCTGGTAACCTCACGTTTGGATTACTGTAATGCGCTTTACGTAGGGCTACCTTTGAAGACAGTTCGGAAGCTACAACTAGTGCAAAATGCGGCGGCCAGATTGCTGACAAGGACCAAGCGGTCCGAGCATATAACACCTGTTCTGGCCAGCTTGCACTGGTTGCCAATATGTTTCTGGGCTAGATTCAAAGTGTTGGTATTAACCTATAAAGCCTTATACGGTGCGGGACCACGATACCTTGCGGAACGCCTCTTCCGATATGAACCGGCCCGTGCACTACGTTCTGCTACGAAGGCCCTCCTCCGGGTTCCAACTCACAGGGAGGCCCGGAGGGTGATGACAAGATCTAGGGCCTTCTCAGTGGTGGCCCCCGAACTATGGAACATCCTCCCTGAGGAAGTACGCCTGGCGCCGACTCTGCTCTCCTTCCGGCGCCAGGTCAAAACCTTCCTATTCTCTGAAGCATTTTAAGTTACACTGATTTAATTTTAAAAATGTTTATTGTGTTGGATTGTTGCTTGTATTTTAGTATTGTTTTGTTATTTATTGTATTTTTATGCTGTTTTATGTTCACCGCCCAGAGAGCTATTGCTAGTCGGGCGGTATATAAATTTAATAAATAAAATAAATAAATAAATAAATATGGAGGATGAATTAGAGATGTGACTGAAGGGTTGCCATCACTCATAAAGCCCACTGACAAATATCCCTTTCTTCTCATCCATGTGGGAACAAGTGATACTGCCAAGCAGAACAATGAAGAAATCACATCAGACTTACAAGTTCTGGGAAGGAAACTCAAAGACTTTTCTAATCCATCCTTTTGGTACTTAGAAGAGGAGTAGAAAGGGAAAGAAAAATACTCCAAGTGAACAGCTGACTACAAAGGTTGTGCCAACATGAGAGATATGGATTCTGGGACCACAGACTACGCTTCCTGGAAGATGGACTGCTGCTGGCAAGTGATGGGTTGCACATCACAAGGACTGGGAAGAATGTGTTTGGCCACAGCATGGAGAACTTCATCAGCAGGGCTTTAAACTGAACCCTAAGGGGAAGGGAGACTTAAACTTGGAGATAACAACTGACGACAGCTTATGCACAGTAACAGGAATTGAGAGAATGGCTTTAATGGGGCCCAATAATAGTCTTCATAAAAATGTAGGAAGGAAGCCAGACTGTAAGTCACATGGTCTTCAATATCTGTAGACTAATGCCCAGAGTATGAGAAACAAACAGGATGAATTTGAACTCTTAATGCAGGAGGGTAAATACTAATTGATAGGTATAACTGAAACTTGGTGGGATACCATGGATACCATGGACCGTGAAAAAGACAAGCAATTAGGTGTTAGAACAAATTAAACCAGAACTATCACTAGAAGCTAAAATGATGAAACTGAGATTAGCATACTTTGGACACATATTGAGAAGACATGATTCACTGGAAAAGACAATAATGCTGGAAAAAACAGAAGGGAGTAGAAAAAGAGGAAGGCCAAACAAGAGGTGGATTGATTCCATAAAGGAAGCCACAGACCTGAACTTACAAGATCTGAACAGGGTGGTTCACAACAGATGCTATTGGAGGTCACCAATTCATAGGGTCGCCATAAGTCGTAATCGACTTGAAAGCATATAACAAGAACAAAAAGAAAGTGGAGAAAGCAACTAAAGGATCAGCTATCCTTGACTTGATTCTAACCAATAGAGATGACTTGGTGGATGAAGTGGCAGTTATGGTAACTCTTGGGGAAAGTGACCATGTTATACTTGAGTTCTTGATTTTAACGGAAGCAAAGGCTGACAGTAGCCATATGCATACCCTGGACTTCAGGAAAGCCAGTTTTAATAAACTTAGAACAATGATAAGTAAGATTCCATGGAAAGTGACCCAACCAGAAATGGAGTCCAAGATGGGTGAGAGTTTCTAAAAAGGAAATTCTAAAGGAGCAATTGCAAACAATTCCAAAAATGAAAAAAGGTGGAAGACAGCAGAAGAAGCCAATATGGTTTCAGAAAAAGCTTATTGATGAACTGACAACAATAAAGGACACATACAGCAAGTGGAAGGAAGGCCAGGAAGACTACAGACAGGTAGCACAGAATTGCAGGGATGGCATCAGGAAGGCTAAAGCTGAGAATGAGCTGAGATTAGTGAGCTGTTAGCAACTTTTTGATTGGGTAGCCTCCTTGGTAGACTGTGGGAATACTGTAGACATAATATATCATGACTTCAGCAAAGCTTTTGACTAAATATCCCACAATACTCTGATTATCTGCTTAGCAAGCCAAACCAAATGTGGGCTGGATGGAACAACTATCAGGTGGATCCACAGTTGTCTACAGAACTGTACTCAAACAGTTCTTATCAAAGGTTTCTTCTGAAAGTGGGGGGATGTAGTGAGTGGGAATGGCAGGGCTTGGTTCTGGGCCAAGGCCCAATGCTCTTCAACATTTTTATTAATATCTTGGATAAGGAGGTACAGTGAATGCTTATCAGATTGGCAGATGATACAAAATTGGGAGGGACAGCTAATATACTGGAGGACAGAAACAAAATTCAAAGTGATCTTGATGGGCTGGAACATTGGGCTGAACACAACAGAATGAAATTTAACAGGAATTAGTGCAAAGTTCTACACCTAGGAAAAAGAAACCAAGTGCACAGTTGGCAGCTGGACAGCTACCTGTTGGTGTGCTTTAAGCTGGATTCTTGCATTGAACAGGGAATCGGACTTGATGACCTTATAGGCCCCTTTCAACGCTATTATTTTATGATTCTATGGTCTATGATTCACATGACATTGTCTTTCTGAACCTAGAAGTGGTAATGGGCTGGATGAGGGCTGGATGGTCAGTAGAGAGACAAATTCTGGAATAGGGATTCAGCCTGTTTTGGATAAGGTTGTACTTCTTATGAAAAATCAGGTTCACAGTTTTGTAGTTTTTCTGTTTACAGCTTTCTGTCTAGATGACCAGGTGGCAAAAGTGCTTTCGCTCAGCTTAGGCTGGTGCACCAGCTGTGCCCATTCCAGAAGAAGACAGATCTAGCTATAGTAACAGATGCCATAGTTATGCCAAGATTGGCTTACTGATATGTGCTTCACATGAGGCTAACTTTGAAGAATCTTTGGAAGCTGCAGATGGTTCAGAATACCAGAGCCAGGATATTAGTGGGTGCATGCCCATGGGACCAGGTTATACTTGTCCTGCAATATCTGCACTACGATGGAAGGATCTGACAATTTTCTCTCTCAGTTTCTCATTTTTCTAATCTTTACTTCAGTTCTCCACATTTCTGCAGCAATTTGTGAATTTTGTTTTTAAAAAATCCTCATGAAATTTCTTCAGCATTTAGTGTGAATTTCTCCTAATTACATTTTTGGATGCCATGTTGACTAATGTACACATTCTTGCAAGCAGTTTCTGCTAATATAATGTATTGTTGTGTGTTATTTTCACTAATATAGGCACACTTCTAAAATATGCATTTTTGTAAACATTGTTTAGAGAACTGCATCACAAAATACAGATAAGTGTGAATTTTGAAGGATGGCTGTGTTTTCTTCTCATATTGTTCGGAAAGTGTGAATTTGGTCTATTCAACTTTAAATAAGAATGGAATCAAATTTCTCCCCCATCCGTAGTCTGCACTGTTAGAAGTGGGGCAAGAGCAACTCCTGTTTTGTTATTTTGTTTGTGCTCCAGAAGGGAAATAGAGCTAGGGTCCTCCAAATGGATAGGCTTGTTTACCTTTACCTGTGATGCTCTGACTGACTTCCTTCTGTCGCTAGACTGTTACCTCTTTAGGGAAGCTTACCTGCCTGTCCTCCTTCCGCCCTTTCCCTTCCTTTCTTCTCTGTCTGTCTGGGAGAGAGGAGACATCCCTTTGTCTCTGCTCTCTCTCCAAGCCATGAGGCTAACTCCCACACCTGGGTGTTACGCCTCCAACTTAGCTAGTTAGTTAGAACTAGGTATGCTTTTCTATCTACTGTGTATTTCTATAAATAAAGTAGCTTTTCTTATTTTACTAAGTCTCAAGTCTCAGTGATGCTGATGCAGGGTAAAAGCCTGCTTTCTTAGGTAAACGCACGCACATGCTGGCACACTCGCATTTCAACATCTGCTGTTACTCTTTTGCTGTGGTGTCGCTTTTAAACGAAATTAAGCACACAAATTACACACAGCGCAACATGCACTGGCTGCTAATTTGCTTCTGGAGAGAATTCAAAATATTAGTGTTTACCTTTAAAGTTCTAAATAGGTTGTGTCCAGGATACCTGAGGAAAAGTCTTATCAATCTCACATCATCCTGTCTATTCCTCAAGATCAGAAAGAGAGCCCTTCTCTGTGTCCTGCGTAGGGCAGAGACAAGAAGAGATAGGGCTTTTTCAGTTGCTACACCAAAATTGTGGAGCACAGATGATCCCCCTCTCCAGCTGTCTTTTGCTTGCTGGTAAATATATTTTTTATTACAGACTTTATTCCAGACTTTGGCCCAAATATTATCTGAAAAGATCATTTTTTTTACCTGTGATCTCTGCCACTGTTGCTTTTAAAATGTTTTATTTCTTTTAACAAAATGTATATACTGCCTGAATGTAAAGACGTATAAGCACTTTACAAAAACATTAAAAGTATCAATAAAACAGTTAAAACAAGTAATTAGAATCAGATTTAAAACAGCTACAAACTGAAAAAATTAAAACAGATCAACATCTCTGTGTCTGGAAAGGCTTGCATAAACATAAATGTTTTAAATAGGCACCAAAAGGAATACAGTGAAGGTGTCTGCCTGATATCAGTTGGCAGGGAGTTCCAAAGACTAGGTGCTGCCACACTAAAAGAACAATTTCTTACAAATGAGTATTCTGTGGCACCTGTAACAGTGATTGTTATGTAGAATGAAGTGCTCAAATGGGCACATATGGGGTAAGGCAGTCTCGCAAGTAAATTGGGCCCAAGCTGTTAAGTAGTAGTAACACCTTGAACTTTGCCCAGTAACAAATTGGCAGTCAGTGCAGATCCATGAGAAGAGGTGTTACATGCTGACAGGGTAACATCCCCATCAGCAGTCTGGCTGCAGCATTCTGCACTAATTGCTGTTTCTGGGTCAAGTGCAAGGGAAGCCCCAAATAGAGTGCATTGCAGTAATCCAGTCTTGAAGTCACCAATGCATAAACTACAGGAATGGTTGTAGTTGTCTCGCCAGATGCAGCTGATAAAAGGCACTTCTAGCCACTAAGGTTACCTGGGCCTTCAGTGAAAGCACCCCCAGACTGTGTACCTACTCCTTTAGGGGGGAGTGTAGTCCCATCCAGCACAGGTAATTAACCAATTTCTCAGCACGGGAAGCACTACCATCTACAGTGCCTCTGTCTTACAAGATACAAGCTCAGCTTATTTTCCTTCATCCATTCCACCACTATGTCCAGACACTGCTCCAAGGCCCTCATAGCCTCTCCTGATTCAGATGTTATGGAGAAGCAGAACTGAGTTTAACTAGTAAGCTCCAAAACTCCTAATGACCGCTCCCAGCAGCTTCATATCGATAGTAAATAGCATTGGGCACCCCATAGTGCAACTGCCAGGAGACTGAAAAACAATCACCAGACTAGGGATATGCTAGAATTCCACAAAATTCAAATTTGACACCAAATTTCCTATTTATTTTTTGGGGGGGGGTTCCTCGTGGTTCGGGTTTTCTTCTAGCAGTTTTCTGTGGCTGAAGCAGATTTTTTAAAATTCATCTCAAAAATATTGATTTTTTAAAAAAATCTATTTAAAATTGTACTTTAAAAAATATCAATATTAATATTAATATTTTTGCAGAAGAAAACCAAAACAGTATTTATTGCAAATAGTGAACATTGACCCCCAACAAAGCAGTACTGGAAGGAAGTTCAACAGAGTAAAAATCGAACCAGCCCTGAAATGCGGATACCATCCCTACACTCAACGCTACTCTCTGGACTCACTGTAGATAGAACTGGAACCACCGTAACACAGTCCCCCCAATTCCCATTCCATGGAGCTGTTCCAGGAGGTTGCCATGGTCAATGGTATTGAAAGCCACAGAGAGATCGAAAAGCAGGAGCAAGGTAGCATTTCCCATGTCCCGCTATCTATAGAGGTCATCTATAAGGGCAACTAAGGCTGGCTCAGTCCCATGGCAAAGTCTGAACCCAGATTGGAATGGATGTAGATAATCTGTGTCATCCAAGCCTGCAGCTGCCTCACCATTACACTCTCCACCACCTTCCCCAAGAAGGGGCTATTTGCACCTGGTTGACAGTTATTCCAATTCAAAAAGTCCAGAGCCAGTGTCTTTAGAAGTGGCCTCACCATCACCTCTTTCAAGGCCGCAGGGACCATCCCTCATGCAGTGAAGCATTAACCACACTCTGGTCCCAACCAGTCAACTCCCACCCCTTCTAGATTTGATAAGAAAATAGGGACAGGGGTCAAAAGGGCATGTGTTTGGATGTGTAGCTGCCAGCAAAATGTTGTTTATGTTGTATACATATTTATTGTTGTATTCTTTTTTTAGGTATTGTGATTTCAAATCGTTGTAAGTTGCTCTGGGTGGTACATTGGCACTAGGTGGGTGTGACAGAAATGTTTAAGTAAATAAAAGTAAAATATGTATGTGTTCTCAGAAGTATATCCCATTGTGTTCAATCTTACTCTCAAAAAGGGAACAGTATTCCTGCTCAATGACACATACATATATAGATTGGGTGATATCAAGTATTAGTCATCACAGTGTTTATGTAACCATCAATCAGCAGTAGATACAAAGACAATCCACAACTGTAAAGATCTAAAATATAGTACCTTAGAAAAAAGAGTTATTTGATTCTAAAGTTCTATCAGCTGGAACAAATGTATCACTACTATAAGAAAGATCTTCAGATACATTGGCCTAATTCCTGTGTCAAACACTGGTTATATACTGCTGCAAGACTACTGTTATATATCAGAAAATCCTGGTTGATTTGCCCTGCTTGAGTCCTTGTATTGATACAAATTAAGATCATAGTCTCAAATGAGGCAAATAATAAAAATTATTAGTTATTAAATTTACTTCAGCAAAATGCAGAACTTACAGATCCCTGATAAGAACTACTGAGTAACAAGCTTGTTTTATTAGGACTGCTGCTCAGTAACACAACCTGGCTGGATTTTGAGATTTTATCAGTATGCAGTATGTTGCCCTTCTAAATATACCACTCAACATGATGCCGGTGTAACCCAGAGCCAGATAATACATAATGCATAATACAGTCTTTTAAAATCTGTTTTTGAAACCTAGATCAATGAACTGTGAAAACATGGGAATGGCAATACTGCTGATTTTAAATATACAAGCGCAACAGCTGAAAAGGAGAGAGGTCTTCCTTCATTTCTTGGTCCCTTACTTATTTTCTATTGTGTTAACATTCCCTGGGATTAGTAGATGTCATGCCAAGGAGGTGTCTGAAAAGGTTGTCATGGTATGGTACAATGCACACAGTGTCGGCTTTGTATATGGGACACAACAGGTTAATTCCAGCTCAGCCATGGAGTTCACCGAAAGTCCTTTGGCAAGTTTTCGGTATTTAGCTATTTAAAACATGCCAGGGATGGCAGAAGAGTAGAATCATAGAATCATAGAATAGTAGAGTTGGAAGGGGCCTATAAGGCCATCGAGTCCAACCCCCTGCTCAATGCAGGAATCCAAATCAAAGCATTCCTGACAGATGGCTGTCCAGCTGCCTCTTGAATGCCTCCAGTGTTGGAGAGCCCACTACCTCTCTAGGTAATTGGTTCCATGGTCGTATGGCTCTAACAGTTAGAAATCTGGCTTCCTGCAACTTGAGCCCATTATTCCGTGTCCTGCACTCTAGGATGATCGAGGAGAGATCCTGGCCCTCCTCTGTGTTACAACCTTTCATGTACTTGAAGAGTGCTATCATATCTCCCCTCAGTCTTCTCTTCTCTAGGGTAAACATGCCCAGTTCTTTCAGTCTCTCCTCATAGGGCTTTGTTTCCAATCCCCTGATCATCTTTGTTGCCCTCATCTGAACCTGTTCCAGTTTGTCTGCATCCTTCTTGAAGTGCAGAGACCAGAACTGGATGCAGTATTCAAGATGAGGCCTGAATAGAGGGGAACTAGTACTTCACGAGATTTGGAAACTATACTTCTGTTAATGCAGCCTAATATAGCATTTGCCTTTTTTGCAGCCACATCACACTGTTGGCTCACATTCAGCTTGTGATCAACGACAATTCCAAGATCCTTCTCCCATGTCGTACTGCTGAGCCAAGTATCCCCCATCTTATAACTGTGCATTTGGTTTCTTTTTCCTAAGTGTAGAACTTTGCATTTATCCCTGTTGAATTTCATTCTGTTGTTTTCAGCCCAATGCTCCAGCCCATCAAGGTCCCTTTGAATTTTGTTTCTGTCTTCCACGGTATTAGCTATGCCCCCCCAACTTTGTATCATCTGCAAATTTGATAAGCATGTAAAGGTTGGCCTTCTAGATGTTGGGTTCCCTACTCCCATCAGTCCCAGCCAGCATAGCCAGTGGTGAAGGACCGTGGGAGATGGAGTCCAACAACTTCTGAGAGCCATAGGTTCCCCATCCCTAGTTTATACCCTGCTTCTCCAACTTTTCAAAGCAGCTTATAAACATGTCTAGAATAGCTACTTCGAGTAAAAAGGGGTTGTTTTTAGAAAGCGAAGATCTACGATCTGAAAATAAATAAAATGAAAGAGATTGTTTACTTTTTATAGAAGAAAGTCAAACTAAATACAGCCAAGCCAATTAAGACATAGGGTTGTATCCCAGGAAGTCATCCTGGTCTGCCACTCCTCTCCTTGCAGCCCCCCATCTGTTCTGGAGGGTTTGGGGGGGAAACCCAGAATCCATTGGGAAGTGCATAGGAAGGGGAGAGGGAGAGGAAGTCCTACTGAGCAGGCGGAAGTCCTTGCTCTAATGGGACAACTTTACTGGTTACAACCCATCTCTCTCTCTCTGGCTAAATTATCCAACAGGGTTGTTGTGAGCACAAAATCAGAATGTATTGCAATTGAGCTAGCAGAGTCCTTTGGAAAGTACAAGAAAGATGTCAAAATAATTGTTTATAAATTCAGTGGAGCTATAAGATCAAATGAGCATGGATAGCTGCAACAGAGGTCACAACCTGTTTAAAGCTTTGATGGCCTTGATGTTACGATGGCAATGTGAAATAGCAGTTTCTTATCTTACAGACAGTAGCCATCTCAAGAACAAAGATTCATCCACAGTAAGGTTATCAACAGGTGAATGATTAACAAATATGCAAGAGCATGCAAGGCTTCTCTCCAGACATTTCCTGTCTCCTGGGTAATCTGTTATAGCTCCAGTGAGAACTGAAACACTATAAGAATATATTAAATCTTCCAGCCCTACAAAGATCTGACTAATTATAGATGATCGTAACAATCAAACCATTTTATATGGGAGCAGGTGGTTCTCCAGACCAGGTTGTGATTGTGATTCTTGTTATTTGATACTGGTAGAAGAGCAGGACATACAGTATATTAACTACCCAGAGTGACTAAATAAAAGTAGCTTACCATTTAAACATGGTTTTATACAGTGTTGATATAAAGTGAAAATGTAATCAAAGGGGGAAAATCACTGCATTTTGAGTAATCTAAATCCTGATTGCACAGAGTTAAGTATTTTCATTTTCACGCTTCAGAAGTCCAAATGCCAGATGGTGTGAAGGTTTAAGGACTGGCAAATAAACAAACAAGCCCCACAATCAACTTTATTCTGGGAAGATTTTACCACCTGTTCATGTGGCTCACTCATCCACCCACAGAAACCTAACTGGCATGCACAATAAATGGTGATTTATCATTAGCAGAATCTTTTAAAATGCCAATCTTTATTTATCGATCCTACAATTCTACGCTATCTCAAACAGGCTGCAAGAAAAGGAATACATTGTGTGTGGATTAATCCTTGTAATTCTATACAGCATTTTCACTGTGATAAGTCACCTTCCCTTTGTCTCCTCATTATCTAAACAGACATGCATTTCCTTAAGTTATCAGTAAAGGTCATCACCAAAATGCCCTTGTGGAATATTCATTAATCAAATAACTAATTTGAAATAGATCTTCAAAGCATTATTCTTCCCCCATCATTCTCCATAGATCAATTTAAACGCCTTATGTGTATAATGATTAGGTTGATGGTTAATTAATTGTGAAAATATAAATTAAAGCTTGGTTAGAAAATGATAATTTATCTGGCAGAGAGGATACGTTTCATTCCCTTTCACTTACTTGGGGTTCGCTTTTTTACTTACTTCTGTCACCTTTCCACAAGCTGCACAAGTTGCACACAAGATAAGTGCTTGGTTATTCTAGGGGCCAGATAGGAGGAGAAGGAGCCTTATTGATTTATTTGTATTTTTAAATATTTGCAGATCTCACAGGGTGGCTTAGAAACAAAAATAGAACAATTCACAAAATAAAACAACAAATATTTAAAACAGCAAAACAGTAAAAATAGATGATGGCAATAAAAACAGTAAAAAACAAAATATGCTTGAAAGACTAGGCAAACAAAGGATCCTCATCTGGCACTGAAAAGAGATCTCTGGGAGGGTGTGTCAGGCCCTACAACGAAGAAGGCCATGTCTCTGCTAGGGATGGAAAGATCTGTCAATTTCAGTTATCTGAATTTCTAATTTTTCCAATCTTAAATTCAGTTCTCCACATTTCTACAGCAATTTGTGATTAAAAAAAAATCCTCATGAAAATTCTCTAGCATTTTAATGTGAATTTCTCCTAATAAATGCATTTTTATAAGCAGTTTTGAGTAATGTACACATTTTGCAAACAATTTATACTCATACATTTGGTATGTTATTTTTAGTAATGTATTCATTTTATGCACACTGTCCCCCCTAATATATGCATTTTTGTAAACATTGATTAGTTGGAGAAGTGAATTGCAAAATTTGGATACGTGCGAATTTGGATATGTGCTAGAAAGTGTTACTGAGTGGGAGATGTTGTGGGATTTGAGTTTTAACAGCATAGTAAGAGATAGGATAAAGCTCTAGAGTGGTTTCTTCCATGCATTATTTATTTATTTATAAACTTCTATTCTGCCCTTCCTCCCAGAAGGAACCCAGGGTGGCAAACAAAGAACAAAACACTAAAAACATTTTAAAACATCTCAAAAACAAAACATATTTTTAAAATGTTTAAAATATGTTTTGTTTTTGAGATGTTTTAAAAACAATGTCTTAAAAACAACTTTTAAAACATCTTTTTAAAAATCTCAAAAGGCAATTCCAAAATAGTTGCAGACTGGGCTAAAGTCTCTATTTAAGACTTGTCGAAAGAGGAAGGTCTTCAGTAGGCACTGAACAGATAACAGAGATGGCATCTGTCTAATATTTAAAGAGAGTGAATTCCAAAGGGTAGGTGCCACAACACTACTTCCTATGTTGTGCAGAATGGATCTCCTAATAAGATGGTATCTGCAGGAGGCCCTCACCTGCAGAACGGAGTGATTGATGATGTATCACATAAGACAGTCTTTCAGTATCCTGGTCCCAAGCAGTATAGGCTTTGAACACCAAAACCAGCACCTTGAATTTGGCCCAGCAGCTAATGGGGAGCCAGTGCAATTCTTTCAGCAGCAGCATAACATGTTGGCAATATCCTGCCTCAGTGGGCAGTGCCATTGCATTTTGCACCAACCTCAAGGGCAGCCCCACATTAATTGTATATTTATTATGTTGGGAAATTGGCTACCATTTCTGAGGGCAACCAGTTGCAGTTAACTGATTTGCTTTCCATTCCGTGGAAGTGTCCAAAAAGAACTGGAATTATTTCTCTCCATTGACTATGTCTCAGTGACTTTTCACAGAACTTTGTTAATGGTCATCTTTTTATCTCAAGGCACTTTCTCTTAACCTTTCAGTCTGTCACACTACACTAGAGTTTGTACCTTTTGTCTTATATATTTGTTCCCATTGTCATTTTCTCTATTATCCACTGCATTCAAAACTCAATCCATTGTGGTTGCTGATGGATCTGCCTGTCTCTGCCAGATCCATTGTCTCTATACAGTCAGTGCTGCTGCTAGACCATCTCTTTGTTTTGAGTTCTGAATTTCCTATTTTTTTTTGTTCTGTTGCATCCCTCTAATCCTATACACACTTGAGCTCAATAGAATTTACTTCCAAGCAGACATATATAAGATGGCACTCTAATTTTAGATGATGCATTTGGTGAAAGAGGGGCCTACCTAGCATATTGTTGCCATAAAAATAGGAAACTTGCATTAGACAAGATGTGGGCCCAGGGAAGGCAAAGTGAGGCAGCTTCATCCAACCGATGCTGGTGTGTGTGGAGGGGGTGACAGCTGCAGTAGCCCTTCATGGGTGATTCTACAGAGCCCTTGCTGTTCATTTGTGTTGAGGGCAGCGCTATGTGTACCAAACAGCCTGTCCTCATGCCTGCTTTCTTCAGATGTAGTGGAGGACACTGTCCCATGGTAAGATTACAGCCCATCCAGCTTCTGTATGTGGAATGGAGTGGGAGCAATCTGGTTCTGTGCCTCAGGAAGAAAAGAAAAAGGCTTGGGCCAGCCCTAAGTTGGACCAGTGCAGTATTTATCTCTGAAATGACAGATTCCAAGTTGACGTAGCAAGCCTTGAATGGTCATTTCCAGAGCTTGGAAAAGTTACTTTTTTGAACTACAACTCCCATCAGCCCAGTCCAGTGGTCATGCTGGCTGGGGCTGATGGGAGCTGTAGTTCAAAAAAGTAACTTTTCCAAGCTCTGCTCATTTCTTTACGTGTGAATACACAAACATTAGGGCTGCAATCCTGTGCATTCTTATCTTGGCATAAGACCAACTGAACACACTAAGATTTACTTCTGAGAAAATACACATAGGATTGCACTGCATGTATATAACGGGGGTTTTTCCTCACTTTTTGTTTCCATTGGTTTTTCTCTCAACAACCAAAGGCTTTCTCGAAGAAGGGAAGGAAAAGGCCTATTCAGCAATAACACCCCAGTTATGGAGCACGCTTCCCAAAGAATTCCCCTCTCTAGCACATCATTATGCTCTTTTCAGAACTAGGTAGAGAACCTTCAGTTTACCCAGACCTTTAAATAACGGATGTTTCACAATCTTGGCCTCTCAGCTTTAAATTATATTTATTCTTGGTTTTTATACTGTATTTTAATGTTGTATTCATTCATTCTTTTGCTTTGTGAACCACCTAGAGAATTTCTGTTATGGAGCAGCTATAGAATGTACCAAATTAATAAATATTTAGGAGATAAGTATTTTTATCTAAGATAAAAGCTGTAATAAGAGAAAATGATGTCCTAATAAAAGTTTACAAATACAGAAAAGGGCATGCCTATAAATGAGAGAATAACCAGCTCTCTGCAAAGAAAGAATGGGTTTAAATATAACAAAATAAGGTTTTTTGATACATTAGTGTGTGTATATATGTGTGCATGAATGTATGTGTGTGAAAAAGATAGAAGAATAGAAACTCTTGACTTGAGAATCACTGGTAGACTGATGCTGCTTTAGTAATCTTGGTGTTTTTATATTATTATTTTGTATGTTTTGGCATTTATTTTATTGTGTTTTTATTTAGTGAAGGGCAAAGTATTACAGGGAGGAGTTTGGAGAGATACTTCATTTCTATATCATTGGGGTGGCTGTCTAGTCCAGTGCATGCTCCTTCCAGGAGGAGGTGGGAACATACAAGGAGAAAACACAAAAATGATGGGGAAATGTCAGACTCACCCACAGCATCCCAGGAAACTCTACTAGTGCCCACTTCCATGGCCTGAGCTGGCAACAATACCCATATGCTATCCACCCACAGAAGCATCCAATGAGCTCACAACAATGGAGACACCTCTAGCACCTACCCTTCATCAAACACACACAAGATGACACCAGTGTAACATTATACTCCACTCGGGGTGGGACCAGTGTCTGATAAAATAACATATTTAAAACAGAAATTATAGAGAAATTAAAATACACTAGTGCCTTCCTACCCATGGTTGTGGAATGCCAACATATAAGAACTCAAACTTAATGCCTAGAGAAAGGAGTGCCACAGTTGGAGGCCACTTATAGAGAACACCTCAATGTTGATGTTCAAACAAAAGATGAATGGAATGTCTTGAGATCACTCTATCAACACATGTAAATGGAAAAGTTAGAACAATAGCATTAATCAAAAATGGAATGACCACCGTTTCAAATATTTTGAAAGAATTTTAGATGGTTTATTAGGGAGGAAATAGAGTACATATATCAACATCAATGAAAGCGGATAGACATAATAATATCAAAGAGAAGGAAGTTGGGGGAAATCTAAAGGTAAAAAAGAAATATATCAGTGAGATTAATGATATCAGTGAAGCTGAATGATGAAACAGTTGTCTATTGCTGTTTTATACAGAGAATTGAAAACTGTTTCTGAGCTTTTAATAAATAAATCATGAATAGTACAATAGAAAAAACCCTTCACCTGATGTCAAAAGCTCACAATGAAATAAAAAAGAGATAAAACACAATTCATAGTTCAGTCCAGAGGGTTTTGGACTATTTCCTATCAATAGCTATGGAAGTAAAAAAACTTTATTCACTGGAATAGTTGCATCAAAACAATATTAGTGGAACTGCTTGCTCAGTTCAACTTGTGAATAAATATTTGAAAAATTGTTGCCTTCATACTTAACTTGACAACACCCAAATATCTCAGTGAATATATTGCAACTGTTTGTTCCACCTATATATGCTAAATTTTCAATATTGCGTAATTCTCAGAATATGTGACTGCTAGATGTTGTAGCATTTCCAAAAGCCTAGCCTTAATAAACACACTATACAGTCATAGATAGCACTGACCATATGCACAGAGGCACATGTTACAAAATTATTCCAAGCTACATAGGAAGTGGATTGGACTGTGAAAGGCCAACCCAAATTGTGTTTGCAGGTTTACAAATGTATAGGCAGTACAATATCTCAGTCGGGTCTCCTGTTCCCCTGATGCATGCACTATAACTGCCCAATTTCCCTGCATTTTAAAATTTGATAGAAATATCTGTTGGCTATAGGTACATTCTTAAACCACAAGGTTGCTGTTGTTGTTGTTGTTGTTTTTGCCTATTAGTGAATTTTTCTGCTTTTTAATCCGGGAGGTAAGAAATGGGATCCTGTGCAAGTTTGCTGAGAATGGATTGATCATTTGCATGTTTATTGAGTTCAATGGGATTTGAAATAGAAATGGACTGCCTTCAAGTTGATCCCAACTTATGGCAACCCTATGAATAGGGTTTTCATGGTAAGCAGTATTCAGAGGGGGTTTACCATAGCCTCCCTCTGAGGCTAGTCCTCCCCGGCTGGCTAGAGCCTGCTCAGCTTGAAGCCAGCTGGGGGGAAACTGGGCTCCTTGGGACTATGCAGCTTGCCCATGGCTGCACAGGTGGCAGGCCATGTAACCCCTGAGCCACTCACTCTGGGGATGATCTTTAGCTGGCCCTTGACACCCAGGAGACATGAGTGGGGATTTGAACTCACAGACTCTGGACTCCCAGCCAGGCTCTCCTCCCCACTGTGCTATACCAGCTTACTTCAGTGGTATTTACTCCCCTGAAAACATGCTTAAGATAGGTGAAAGTAAGGAGGAGGAACAGGGGGAGGGAGGGCTGGAGTAGGCAGGTGAAGAGGAAGAAGGAAGAGGGGAGGGGAGCAAGAAAGGAGGAGGGGAGAAGAGGAAGAAAGGAGGGGAGGGGAAGAAGAGGAAGGGAAGGAGGGGAGAGAATGGGACAGGGAGGTGAAGGGCAGTTCTGATCATTGGCATACTTATTGAGTTCAATGGGATTTACTCCCATGCAATCATGCATGGAATAGGTAAAACTGACTATCGGGGAGGAGGAGAAGGGGGAGAGGGAGGGGAGGAGGGGAGGGGATTGAGGAGGGAAGGGCAAAGGAAGGGCAAAGGGCAAGAGGGAGGGGATAGAAGAAGGAGAAGGAGGGGAGTGCAGGTTTGATCATTTGCATGCTTTTTGAGTTCAGTGGGATTTACTCCTGTGCAATCATGCTTAGGATAGGTGAAACTGAGCTGGAGGAGGAGTAGGGAGAGGGGAGGAGGGGGAAGGGGTAAAGAAGGGGAGGAAGGGGGTAGGGAGAGGAGGAGATTGGTTGGTTGGTACTGGGCAGAGGTGAAGCCCTTTTCCTTTCCAGAAGGAAAACATTGTGAACAATATAATTGTTTTTCAAGAATTCCCCCATATTTTTCTTCTACAGCAGAGAAATGTAGTCTCCCACCCAAATTTAAACCAAAGCTATCCTGACTACATACACACCAGATGTTTATTTCACTTTAGACAGTCATGGCTTCCCCCCAAAAATCCTGGGAAGTGTCATTTGTGAAGGGTGCTGAGAGTTGCTAGAAGCTGCCCTATTACCCTCATAGAACTACAATCCCCAGAAGAGGGGCTGACTGTTAAACCACTCTGGCCACCGAATCTCTGTTGGGGGAATAGGATTCTCTTAACAACTCTTAGCACTTTTCACAAACTACACTTCCCAGGATTCTTTGGGGGAAGCCATGGCTGTCTCAAGTGAAATAAACGTCTGGTGTGGGTGTGGTCCCCTGATTAGCCAAGCCCAGCAGCTGTGAGTCTGACTTTTAGAACACTGACAGTAGTATCTTACTGAGCATGCCTTTTCTTATCATTGACTTCAATGTTAAATTTCTTAAATTAATTAAAAATCAGCCAGGCATTTTTTTAACTTTTAAACTGCAGAAGATGGAGGTCAGAGTATGCCGCAAGGTCAGTAATAGTAATACTCTGTGAACAGAGGTGAGCGGAGGGGTCCATCAGGGGCCCCTGTAGCTCCAGGGGCCCTCAGGCCAGTGCCCCACCTGGCTGCCCTTTAGAACCGGCCCTGCTTCCATCCCAAGCCTGGACTGCAATACACAACATGTAAATAATTATGTGATCTAGGCCGCAATCCTGGGAGTAAGTCCCATTGAATCCAATGGAGTTTACTTCTGAGTATACAAGTATTGGATTGTAGGCTAAGGCCTGAACTTCACTAAAGGGTTCCTAGTCTAATTCATTTATTATACTCTAGTGCTACTAATTTTATGCCAAGGTGAATAACCTTGCTGCTTTCAGCAACAACACCTCTGTCTCACAATTTCAAGTACTACCTCTGTGCAATTCTACTTTGTTGATGGGAAAAAATGAATCACAAAGTTAAGATAGTATTTCAGTTTTTGGAACATTTGCTGTTGATTCAGAAAGAAATGTGCCTTGAAATAAGTAGGGGTGTGTGTCTGTATAAGCACACACGCATGCATGCACACACATACACAAACACGCACACACACAGAGACGTGCACAGGTTTATCACTTTGATTCAATATATTTTGACAATGACTAATGGGTAAATGAATCCAACTGTTTAATTGTGTGAAATGCTTACTTACAGTTAGTTACAAATTAGCTTTTTCAATCTTAGGGGTTAAACAAGATTATTTTAGCAATGTGTGAAAAAATGTAGACTGTTACAGGGGAAAATTATGCATCTTTTTAGCTATTCTGGATTTTTAAAAATAGGGGTGACTAAAGTTAGTGTGTGTAGCAGGGAAAAACCACGGTGTGTTAAGAGCATTTGTTGCTTGTGATTGTTTCCTTTTTTAACTGCTGTCTTTCCCCCCTAAGAGTGAAGCAAATCAATGTTATCAACCCAGGACAAACCAACAACCCCCCCTTTTTGCAGCAAGATTAGCTTTATTTGTAAATGTATATGCAGAAGATGCTGAAAGCAAATTACATTCCTATAAACCACTAGTACACTCACTAATCTTGCATCAGATTCCCCATAGCACCTCTGTTGAGCTAGCTCCAAAGCTGCTCTTCCAGTTTAGCTAATTCCAAATGAACTCTGAAATCTCTCTGCCTCTCTCTCCTTCTCTCTTACATATTAAATTTGCAATCCTGGGGCCTTGATCCCAACACCCAGCCTCTTAGCTATGGAACATCTAACCTTCTGAGAATGGTTGGGGGAGAAATTAGATTCAGTTCTCATTCAAAGCTGAATCTGTCAAATTCACACTTTCTAAAACAATATGAGAATCAAAATACAGCCAACCTTCAAAATTCACTCTTATCCAAATTTTGTGATGTAGTTCAACTAATATTTACAAGAATGCATATATTAGGGGAAACTGTGCATAAAAATGAATATATTAGTGAAAACAACATATAAAAATTTGCGAACACTATTACAAAAACTATATTTGGAGAACTTGCTGCAAAAATATGTATATTAGTTAACACTGCATACAAAAATGGGTTTATTAGGAAGAATTGACACTAAAACATTGAAGAATTTTCCAAGAGGATTCGCAATGCAGAACATCGCCCACACCCTGAAGAACTGCCAAGGGATTGATCCTGGGGGGGATTGATCCTGGGGGCCTACCTTCTCCTGGAAGAAACAGATGGCGATCTGAGGTAGGTCTTGGCCTTTTCACAGGGGTTTCCCACCTGCCTATTCTTTCTTTCTTAGCTGATGCCTCATTTCCGACAGCCACAGATTACTCTGGATCATCCAACCTGCCCTGTAGTGATCCATGACTATCTGAACCCAATTTGCCTGATGCCTGAATACCTCTGAATAGGCCTGATTTGGCTTAGGACTCAGCCAAATAAGGCATAGTTGTAACTCTTTGTACAAGACTGAAGAAATGTGGTTGTGTTGTAGGGCTCAGCTGTAGACAATATATTTTGTGATGTGGAGGTTTGAGTTATCACCAACTCAACACCATCTTGCTTTTAAGTAATCATTGCTGACTGTTATTTTTGCAATGAATTTCCCTCTGACCTCACTCCCCTGCATGCCATCCCAGCCATGTGTATTCATGCTTACCAATTTAGGATTATACTTCATGCCTCTGATGAAGTGGACTATGGTCTATGAAAGCATACCATAGAATCAGAATAATAGAGTTGGAAGGGTCCTATAAGGCTATCGAGTCCAACCCCCTGCTCAATGCAGGAATCCAAGTTAAAGCATGCCCAACAGGTGGCTGTCCAGCTGTCTCTTGACTGCCTCCAGTGTTGGAGAGCTCACCACTTCCCTAGGCAATTGGTTCCATTGTCATGCTGCTCTAAAAGTTAGGAAGTTTTATTCTGATGTTCTGCTGAAATCTGACTTCCTATAATTTCAGCCCGTTATTCTACTCTGGGATGATCAAGAAGAGATCCTGGCCTTCCTCTGTGTGACAACCTTTTAAGTACTTGAAGAGTGCTATCATATCTCCCCTCATAGCTTTAAGAGCCCCATGAGTCCGATGGACGCAAAAAGTGGAAAAGAATATGAAATCTTCACTACATTCACACTGCTGTCTTAGTGCTCGTGAGCAGCTTTTAATAGCCAATCCCGGAGAACCAATGTTAGCGGCTTACCAGGCATTAATTGCAGAGGTAAGTCACTGCCTGACATCCTCCTTAGTGCCAAAGTCTGACTCTTGTCACAGGGCTTCTAAACCGTGGTTCGGCAAGGACTGCGTTACTTTAAAGAAACTCCTTGTTAAAAAGTATAGGGACTATAGATCGCAGGATTTGGAGGGTATCCCAGCTGAGTGCCTTGCCCTGAAAAAGGAATATAAAGCCCTTATTAAATATAGTAGCCCAAACCCAACTTTGGCAGTCGCTGATTGCTGCTTCCAGATCTAGAAATATGTCTGTGTTTTGGAGACTGGTGACTAAGGGATGGGCAAATGCGACAGCTACAGTGACTTACCATATTTCGGCCAATACATGGGAGTCATATTTCCATGATATTTTTTCTTCCTGCCTATTAAAAGCCAAAAGGGCAGAGCTTATGCCATCAACTCTACCATCCTGGCCTTCGGTTTCGGTCACTGAAATCAATTCTTTAATTGCTAGTTTAAACCGAATAAAGCACCCGGGCCTGACAGTATCATCCCCGAAGTAATTAAAGCAAATGCCGAATGGTGGGCACCGATCCTAGCCTCTCTCTTTACAAGCATCGACCAAACTCTTTGTATCCCCAAAGATTGGAGCTCTGCTATTGTCATCCCAATATATAAGAAGGGCAGTCGATCGGACCCTGCAAATTATAGGCCGATCACTCTTCTGAACGTCCTGAGCAAGTTATATGCTAGCCACCTTCTGAGCAAGTTACAATCATGGATGGAGCAGGAAAACATCCTCGAGGAGGAACAAGCGGGTTTCAGGTTGGGTGGCTCCACCCTGGACCATGTCTTTGTGCTACAACACCTTATAGACAAATACATTGCCAAACCAGGTGGATCTCTCTTTGCCGCCTTTATTGATTTTAAGGCTGCATTTGATTCCATCTCAAGAGACAAACTTTGGTCTAAACTAGAATCCTCCTCTAGAGATAGGCGCCTACTTGCCCTGATCCGAGGCCTCCATCATAATTCACAAATTAGGATCAGTTGCAATCAGGAGGGTAATCTTTCTAACCCCATTTCCACCTTTAAGGGAGTCAAACAGGGTTGCATACTGGCTCCAACTCTTTTCAATTTTTATATAAACTCTCTAATCAAGAGCCTGATGTTGATTCCCTCGCATTATCCCTCCTTAGCTAATAGACCCCTATTGATATTATTATATGCCGATGATGTGGTCCTACTATCGCTGTCAAGTACTGGCCTCTGCCGTTTATTGAAAGCTCTTGCTGCACACTGCACCAAGGATATGTTGACGATAACTATAGCAAATCTAAAGTTGTAGTCTTTGGCAGGAAGCGACTCCATCACCGGTGGGCAGTAAATGGTACACCCATCGAACAGGTCCCCTCATATAGATATTTGGGAATCACCTTCCATTCCTCTGGTCTTTGGCACCGTCAGGCAGAAATGGCCAGTGCGACTGCTAATAGGACTTCCAAGGCCCTCATCATTTTTTTATTCGAATGGGGGCCACTACATGCCCTCTGCGCTTCAAGTGTTCACTGCCAAGGTGATTTCCCAATTATTATATGGCGCACACGTAAGCTCTTATGGTTCCTATGCTCCCCTAGAAACCGTGCAGTCTAAATTTCTTAGGAGCATTTTTGGTACTCCCCCATGTGTTTCTAATGTGCAGCTCCGTCTAGAGGCTGGTCTCCCTTTTATTGAGGCTCGTATCTGGATACTTAAATTCAGGTACTGGTTTAAATTGGTTTATGCTCCAGTAGGATTGGCCCCCCTTGTGTTGCTGGATTCTCACCAATCAAAATGGAAGAAATCTCTATTTTATAAACTGGCTCGCCTAGGTTTCTCCCCTCCATCTATCCTAGCCTCGGGTCCATCAAAGGCCATGACGGATATCAAGCAGAGAATCCTTGATATGGAATTCCAACAGCATTTATCTCTTGTTGATAATAATTCTGTTTGCACTTTAAGTTTAAAGCCTTTTTCCTTAGCGCAGTATTTAATCTCTCTCCATTACCCAAGATTGAGAAAGGCATTTACACTGGCTAAATACAATGTTCTTCCATCTTCTCTTTTGGAGGGTAGATATTATAAAATTCCACGATCTGATCGTTACTGCCCTTGTGACTCGGGTGACATTGAGACGGCAACTCATGTATTGTTAGACTGCATATTTTACAATGAGCTCCGCAGTCGCTTTATTTCCCCTCTGCTTCAGAAACTGCCACATAGGGATGTAACCTCCTATATGCGTTTTTTATTTGCAGACTTAGATCGTTCCATCACATACAGAGTTGCACAATTTTTTGCTGCTGCTGTGGATCTCCGGAAAATATTTGTAAACTAGGGATGGTTACATTTTATGTTATCTGTTAAATCATTTTATATTTGCCCCTTTTAAATATTGTCTGTATAGCCAATTATATATTTTAGATATGTAATATATATGTTATTTTTATGTTTTTCTCTTCTGGTCACTGACCGTAATAAACCATTGTTGTTGTTGTTGTATATCTCTCCTCAGTCTTCTCTTCTCAAGGCTAACCATGTCCATTTCTTTCAGTCTCTCCTCATAAGGCTCTGTTTCCAGTCCCCTGATCATCTTTGTTGCCCTCCTCTGAACCTGTTCCAGTTTGTCTGCATCCTTCTTAAAGTGTGGTGTCCAGAACTGGACATAGTACTCAAGATGATGCCTAACCAGTGCTAAATACAGGGGAACTAGGACTCACAATTTGAAAACTATATTTAGTGCAGCCTAAAATAGCAATGTTCCAGCCTAACAAGATCACTTTGAATTTTGTTTCTGTCTTCCAGGGTATTAGTTATTCCTCCCATTTTGTATCATCTGCAAATCTGATAAGCATTCCCTCCACCTCCTTATCCAAACCATTAATAAAAATGTTGAAGAACGCTGAGCCCAGGACCAAACTGTGCTGTACCCCATTCGTTACTTCCCCCCAGTTTGAGAACCATTGATAAGCACTCTTTGGGTACGATTTTGTAGCCAACTGTGGATCCACCTGATAGTTGTTCCATCCAGCCCACATTTAGCTAGCTTGCTAATCAGAATATCATGGGGAACTTTGTCAAAAGCTTTCCTGAAGTCGAGCTATATTATGTCCACAACATTCTCACAATCTACCAGGGAGGTTACCTAATCAAAAAATGAGATAAGATTAGTCTGGCAGGATTTGTTCTTGACAAATTCATGTTGGCTTCTAGTAATCACTGCATTGTTTTCAAGGTGCTTACAGACTGACCACTTCATAATCTGCTCCAGAATTTTCTTAGGGATTGATGTCTGGCTGACTAGTCTGTAATTGCCAGGTTCCTCCTTTTTGCCCTCCTCCAGTCATTCAGCACTTCGCCCATCCTCAAAGTAATTAGGTATTCTTTGACAATTTGTCTATCAATTTTAAGCTGCAATCCTGCCCCTTATTTGTACTTCACATTTGCCAAGAGGGTCATAGACCCTGTTTTGGGAGAAGACTGAGCAAACTAAGAACTGAGCACTTCTGGCTTTTCTTTGTCATCTGTTATCATTTTGCCATCTTCACTGAGTAGCTGTCTTTTACTATGCACATACCTAAAGAAAGATTTTTTGTTTCTTTTAGCATCTCTCACTAAATTCAGCTCATTCTCAACTTTAGCCTGAGAATTTTTAATTACCATCCCTGCAGTTCTGTGCTACCCAACAGGTATCAGGGTAATTGAAGTCCCCCATTATTACTACATCATGCCTCTTTGAAACATTGGTAATTTGCTTTTCAGAAATTTCATCCTCATCTTCTCATTGATTGGGAGGTTGGTAATAGACTCCAACCACCATGTTCCTTTTATTACCTGCCCCATTTATTTTAACCCAGATACTCTTGGTGGGGCTACCAAGCTCATCTTCCTGTATTTCTGCACAGGGATATTTGTTTTTAACATATAGTGCAACTCCATCTCCCTTTCTATCCCTGCTGTTGTTTTTGAATGAGTTATATCTTTCAATTGCTGTATTCCAGTCATGGGAGTCATCCTACCAAGTTTCAGTTATACCTATCAATTAGTATTTACCCTCCTGCATTAAGATTTTAAGTTCATCCTTTTTGTTTCCCATACTCTGGGCATTAGTATACAGACATTGAAGACCATGTGACTTATGGTCTGGCTTCCTTCCTACATTTTTATGAAGACTATTATTGGGTCCCATTAGAGCCATTATCTCAATTCCTGTTACTGTGCATAAGCCTTTGTCAATTGTTACCTCCAGGTTTATGTCTCCCTTCCCCTTTAGGATTCAGTTTAAGCCCTGCTGATGAAGTACTCCATGCTGTGGCCAAACACATTCTTCCCAATCCTTGTGAGGTGCAACCCATCACTTGCCAGCAGCAGTCCATCTTCCAGGAAGTGTAGCCTTTGGTCCCAGAATCCATATCTCTTGCGTTGGCACCACCTTTGTAGCCAATCATTCACTTGGAGTATTTTTGTTTTTCTTTCTACTCTTCTTCTAAGTACTGGAAGGATGGGTGATAAAAGTCCTTGTGTTTCCTTCCCAGAACTTCAAAGTCTGACATGATTTCTTCTTGGCGCTGCTTGGCAGTATAATTCATTCCCACATTGATGAGAAGAAAGGGATGTGTGTCAGTGGGATTTATGAGTGATGACAACCCTTCAGTCACATCTCTAATTCATCCTCCAGGGACACAGCATACCTGGCGAGTCCATGGGTCTTCTTGGCATAACAATCCCACATTTCAGTTCCTGTTACTGTGCATTATCCCTGGGTATCCAACATGACACCATGGTTCCCAACCTGTGCTGGCTGCCGATGATGTCGAGTTGTAATCCAAAACATCTAGGGGCTGTCCTTAAATAACATGTCTACTACTACTACTGTTATTTATTAGATGTATTAGTTATTAGTTGCTTGTTACCAAAAGGTCTCCAGGTCACTTACAAAATTTATAAAAATCAAAATAAATATATCATACTATAAAACTAATTTCTAAAATAACACCTCCATACAACCACAGCTTTTGCAGCATACTAATACAAACAACATCATCTTGGCCTATCAAATGCCTGGGGGAAAATATAAGTCTTTACCTGTTACCAAAAATATATCAATGAAGGTGTCAGGCAGACGTCACCAGGGAGCATATTCCCCAGATGGGGAGCCAGAACTGAAAAGGCCCCCTCCCATGTCACCACCCTCCAAGCCTCCCTCAGAGGGGGGACCTGAAGAAGGGCCTCAGAAAAAGATCTACAGATCCGGGTAGGTTCATATCAGGAGAGGCATTCCACAAGATACTGGGGTCCTGAGCCATAAAGAGCTTTTTAGGTCAAAACCATCACTTCCAACTGGGCTCAGAAGCATACAGGCAGGCATTGTAACTGGAACAGAACTGGTGTTATATGATCTGTTTTTCTTGAACCCATCAACAATTGGGCAGCTGCATTGTACACTAATTGAAGCATTTATTGCACCTTTATTGAAGATTTCATTTCAAAGTGTAATGCATGTTAAGAATGGAAAGCAAATACTGTATACTACCATGACAGCGACTAACCCATTATCACTCTCATTCCATTGTTTTCATATGCAAGTACATTAAGGCTGCAGCCCTGTACTCACTTACCTGGGAGTAAGTTCCACTGAATTCAGTGGGGCTCTGAATAGACATGTATAGGATTGCACTGCAGACTATCAGTGATATGATAATGATATGCGTGTTATAGCCTTTTCTTTTATTCATTGTTTCCCACTTCATGCATTGTAATACAAAGCAAAGGCATAGCATTAATGAATTATATGAGAAGTGTGTTATTGTACACTAATTCATGCCATCCACCACAATGCAATTGCATTCTCAACCTAAGATATTTTATGCATGCGAGCCTTATTTTATATGGTGTGATACAGTCTCCATTACAATAATTTAAGGAAATATCTCATCTTGTTCCATGACTGCAAACATTTTGTGCAATCTTAAAGACAGATGATTATGACTTTCTGGTTCTTAATGTATAATTTATTAACATGCAATGCCTATGAGAGAATCATGTTGTTCCTCTGTTAAATGATAGCATAAAAGAAGTTTGTTGTCTAATCAACATTATTAGTTTAGTTCCACCCATTCTGTAGGAAACAGATAGCTCTTGTACTGATGGACCTACATGGAGAAGATATTTTTAAAATCTAGTCATAATGTAGAAAAGGGGCAGAGGATTCCTTAACAGGGACATGGAAAAATAGTAAACTTTACCTAAAACAAAGCCTGCCCAGTGTTGGCATTTGGGTGCTGGTTGCCGAAGCAAAGCCACTTGCAAAAACAGAATAAATGCCATATAAAGTGGAAGGGTGATTTTTTTTAAAAAAAAAAATCCAGTTTCCATTGTAATTGGCAGTTCTGTTGGTGTTGCCTGGTACTAGGGGCCTTCCCATTAAGCTGAGCAAATGCCACATTTGCATTTCAGAACAGTGTTAACATTCCTTACATTTCTCAAACAACCTTTGTTTAAGAAACAGTAGCTGAAATGTTACCCAAATTAATTTACCAAGTGAACTTAATCACAATGACAATGCTGTAGAATTTTTAGAAGACTCTTGACTCAGCAGAAAGAAGTTTGCCAGCAACATTTGGGGGCTGAAATGACTGAGATATCATGAAGCTAAGGCAACTCAGATGTATAACATTGTCTCTCCTTTTACGAAACCTCACAGCAGAACCAGACTATGATCTGTGCCAACACAGAGGGGTGTGACACAAAAAGTCCCATACTAGGGAACGCATTTATAAGAATAAAACAAAGCCCCAACATGGGTGAGGGGAATCTCAGTGCAAAATGGCACTGTCTGCTTTGCTTAGCAAACAAAATATTTGCAATCTTGCTATCTCTTTTAGTATTGCTTTGCTATTCTCAACAAAGAATGCACAATTTTATTGGAAAATTAGACAAAATGGACAATAGAGAGAGACCGAGTGCATTGCAATGACTAAAGCTGCTTAATTTCTATGGGAGATGTTAAGAAAGCAAGAAATAATGGCACATAGGATCTTTCAATATTATAACTATTTGCTGCTCTCAAAATAAACAACTTCAATGAGAAATACTAGGCCAGGAGGTTAAAAAAAACTACAAGGTATATCTGTCTTTCCAAAACAGATTGCTGAAAACATCTCTAAATTGTTATTGACAAAGAAGAGGTTTTTTTGTTTTCTATCCCTTTTAACACTATTGGGCCATCAAAATCTTACAAAAGGGGGGGGCTAAAGAGGGAAGCTAAACTAAATTAGAGAGCATCTGGGAAAAATTATAGTGACTGTGGAGATTGTTTCATAGCATCAAACCTTATATTCTGGTAAAATACATAAACAATTTGACTTCCTGTTAGTTTGTGCTGTCAACCAGTCAGGGGTAAAGCATCCGCTTTGCAAGCAGAAAGTCTCACGTTCAATCCCTGGTAACTCCAGGTAGGACTGAGAGATGTCCTGGAAAGCTGCTGCCAGTTGGTGTAGACAGTTCTGAACTAGATGGACCAGTGGCCTGACTCAGTCAAAAGCAGCCTCTTCTGTTCCTACTGCTGCTGAGGGAACTCTTCTCTACCCCACCACCAAGTTGCTCAAACTCTCAGTAGCCAATATGGCTTTGAGCTAGAATTCTTCCACCGTGCCTCTTGGCATCTGAGCAGAAAATTGTAGGTTGCCCACTATGGGAATGAAATCTACATGAAGTGGGACATGGGAAAATTCCTGGAACACTCCTCACTTCCAGTGGTACCACCAACTGACAATGGCATCTGATAGAAAGGTTGTGTTTGGTGAAGCAACAAAAATGTTTTGGCAGTTGTGCATCTGGAACTCATCTCAGGAACTAGCTAATTCTTCAACTGTGGGTCCCTTCATTCCGAACAAAAAAGCACCAAGGCTCAAGCAAAATGGAGAAGTAAACGTAAAAGTGTTGGAATTCTTATAAAGGAAAAAATTAAATTAAAAAGGTGCTCTAACCCTAATTTGGTAGCACTGCCCCAATATAGTTGATGCACAGCAGGGCAATCCTATGCAGGTTTTCTCAGCAGGAAGGCCCACTATGTTAAAAGCAGCTTTCTCCCAGGTAAGTGTTATTAAGACTTTCCCAGAATACATATTACTTTCTCTCTTTCAATCTAGGATCTGTTTGAATTCCTTGTTTATTTATTTTGAACTTTGAAATAAATGGTATGGGCTATTTTTATGTTACAGAACTAGAGAAGCTGTACATGTTTTGTAATAAGCAAAGTGACCTTTTTGTGCTCTCCCATAATTCCAAAAGTGGCTTGCTCTTAAAAGTTCAAATTTGTCATGCAGTTAATCCTGGATGAAGTCAAGGGCATGTGATGTATTGGGAAACAATGGGTTTAAAAATAAAAAGTATTAATATTCAAATTAGCTAACCTTTGCAGTGGTATCAAATCTATTGGTGGAAATTGCATAGTGAATTAGGGGCTTATAAATATTGTAATGTATTTCTGGTCACGTCCTTCAGACATCATGTTGGCCTCATGGCAAAGCATTTTATGGCATTTGTGACATCATCTATAGATTGTGATTTGTGTGCTCATTAATCCAGTGATCTAGAAGCTGCTACACATTTTTCCAGATACATGATCTCCCAGAAGCCTGAAAATGAGAAACACCAATTCTTTGAATGACTGTTAAAATAATGGAGACCTTGAAAGGCCCAGTGGAGATGCAGAGCACTCTGGATGCATCCAGCTTTCTGTACAAGCTCTGATAAACAATCATACAAGCAGGGAGAGGCAACAAAATGCTTTAAACGTCAGATGCTTTTTGTACTGGTAATTATTGTCTGGTAAGACAAAAAGTGACAAAAATGTACATTATCACAGTATAGTTATAATCCCATATCCCAAATATTATGAAGTGTTGCCCCTGAGTATAAAAGACGTTGACATAGATAAATGCAGGAATACATATGCTGGTTGTAAGTCTGTTGTTTATGGCAAACTAGAGCAGTGGTTATCAATCAGTGTCCCTTCCTTAAGAGAAAGGTTTCTCATTGGGAAGATCAGTAAAGGCCTCCATGACAGATATTCCCAGTAATACACAACTGCAAGGAGGAACTGGACATGCTGTTGGGCACATTTTCAATTTGGAACAAGCACCTGAGAATATGCTCCTGTATGGTTTACAATGTGAAGATGTTCTGTAACACATGCGGTGAGATTGCTTGCCAGATCAATGTATGTGTAAAGGGTTTGCAATATGCTTTTAATGTGTTCATTCCATGAAGAGAACACCAAAGAAAAGTTTAGAGAATATTTGATTGCCAAATAGATATAATTACTAAATACAGCTTCTGTTGGAGCTCCTCTCTCAGTCTGGCCATCACTCCATCCCCTTCCTCTGTGGATCATCTCGAAATTCCCATCCTTATGTTTCCTTTAAGAAAGTGTCTCTAAATTACATCACTCTGAGATTATCTCAAGGTAAGATGTTTGAATGCCACAGAACTAGAATTGTTCCAGTGTTTGCTAAAAATGGCCTTAAACAGCACTGCATCAAATTCTAGAATTCTTGTGGAACTAAATGTGGATCAGGAAGACATCACTTTGATAACTCACAAAAAATGCATGTGACTTATCTAGAGAGGACACTAATGTACAATACAGTCTTAAGCATATAATTATTTCTAGTCAACAATAATAAACGTTTAATGTATTCTAGAACATGAACAAAGTCAGTAACAGATTGTTGAATTACAGTGCTGCAGTTGTGCTATCACATTCTGTTATTTCACTGTTATTTAAAAAACATAAAAAACAAAGGAAGATTTAAACATTTGCACTTTATAGATGGGAATGGGGGTAAAGAGAAATCCATGCTTGTTGTCATATATTATTTATTTATTTGAGTTATATCCCGCCCTTCCTTCTAGAAGGAGCCCATGGGGGTAGGCATGCTTCTGTCTCCTATGTGTGCAGGTGGAAAGAGCCTATCCAGGTTCTGGGTGAGCAGGGGGTGGCACTCCTCATTGAGAAAGACCCCCATATGGGGTCTTGGGTGGGTGCCATCCTTAAGGCCTTGGCCTCAGCTAAGGATGGGGGAGAAATTCAATTCAGTTCACATTTAAAGCCAAATTTATCAAATTTCTGAAACAATATCAGAATCAAACACAGCCATCTTTCAAAATTCACACTTCACTGAATTTTGCAATGCAGTTCTCCAACCAATTACAAAAATGCATATATTAGGGGATAATGTGCATAAAATGAATATATCAGTGAAAACAACATACAAAATGCATTACATTAGGAGTAATTGCTTGCAAAAAGTGTTTATCGGGATATATTTGCACTAAAATGCTGAATAATTTTCATGAGGATTTTAAAAAAAGAATTCTAAAAAATTCACAGAAATGAGGATCACGAATTTAAGATTGGAAAAATGAGAAACTGAGAGAACTGAAATTGACAGATCCTTGACCCTAGAGTCAGCATATGGGGTTGAGGCTGGCCATCACCCACCCAGGCTAGCAGATGGGTGACTTCTAGTATGGTCCATACCAGGACAGGCCCTTCTTGTTGTTTCTCCCAGCTGGCGGGCTGGTGAGGGAGTATCAGCCAGCAGGCTGGTTGCCTGGCCATGTGATCCTCACCCTATGCCATGCCAATCTATAATAATAAAGTTGTGGCCTTGTTTTTTCCAAGCCTGTCTACATGTCTCAGTTGGTTCTGAAGTCTTCCCATGCACATCAAGAACAAACAGTATTTATATATCTGCCTTCCATGATCTCATACCCTCCAGGTACTTTGAATTACAACTCCTATCAGCTGAGCTTGCACAGTGCTGACTGGGGCTTATGGGAGTTTTAGTCCAAAACATCTGCTGGGCATCAGATTGGGGAAAGCTAATCTATAGACAGAAACTTAGCTTATAACCTTCTAACTTCACTCTGAGGGCTAAGGCAGAATTCTGCTGAGTTTATCCATATAACATCCACAGGACTACAAAAGGTTATTTTGGTCTTCTCTATCAAATCGAAGCCTGGCAGAGGTTTCATTACAGTTTGTAGAGGCTTCCTGCCAGCATAAATCAGAGAATTTTGTTATAACATGCATAATAAAAGGTTCTTGGCAGTACTTCGGCTGAATTATAGGTTGTGTCATGTAGACTGAAAGCTCTGCTGAGCTGAATGCTTCTTGCACTGCCTGTATCACAAATATGGCATCCTGTAGATCTGCTAAAATTATAGCCTTAGACATTTGGCACCATCCACAAACAGTTTGTTTAAAAATAAAAAAGCATGTTAGATTATTATAATCAAAGATTGTCCCACCAAGTGAGATTCCAAAGAAAAAGAGGCAACATACCTAACAGTATGTAAACATGGTGGTAATCTCCTTAATGACTATGAGTGCACACTGGTTATGTAGAAAAACATTTATGAGTAATTTCTTAGATTTGTAATATGTGATCATCAATAAGAACTCTCAGAGACATCAGGAAAAACTTCCCAACTGTTAGAGTCGTACCACAATGGAACCAATTACCTAGAGAGGTAGTGAGCTCTCCGACACTGGAGACATTCAAGAGGCAGTTGGACAGCCACCTGTTGGGAATGCTTTGATTTGGATTCCTTCATTGAGCAGGGGGTTGGACTTGATGGCCTTATAGGCCCTTTCCAACTCTACTATTCTATGATTCTGTGATTCTAAGAGTTTTTTATGGCTGAGTTGCCTCAAGGAGCTTTTGGAGACTGTTCATGTAGCTGTGGAAAAGACTAGGATCAGTTTAACATTTTATTGATTTGGATGTTGCATACAAATCCCCAGATTTCTTTCCATATGCACAGTTCATTGTTTCTTCAGTGTGAAACACCTATCTGATGAAGGTTGCTCCACAAACTCTCCTTGGAGCAGTCATACCATGTGCATGAGCCATGAGTTATATAGAAGCAAACTGGGTCTGAGGAAGTAGAAACAATGTTTGTTTGTTTTTAAAAAAGGCAAAGCATAACAAAAATAAATGAACTGGCCCATCCTTCTCAGATCAATTTTTTAAAACATTTCCTGAACATGACATGCCAAAGAAATCTGGGTAAAGCCAATATTGGCTGTGAAATGCACTGAAAACCCAAAGCAATGTTTAACTGCTTCTTCTCAAAAGTTCTACTCCCTCCTCCTGCTTTTATTCATTTCAGATAACCTTATTTACGTGTGCTAATGAACAGAAGCAAAGGAAGGAAAAGAAATAGCAGAGGAACAAGGTGTCAGGTGAGAGAAAAAGGAGACAAGAAGAAAGGATTTTTTTAGAAGTGTTCTGTAACCTAAAGAAAGACCTGATAGACAGATATAGGCAAGTTTCTCTGTCCGAAAATTAAATCAAAGCACAGAAAGCTGAAAATAAATATTCAAAAACAGAAGAAAAGGAAAAAATCAGTCAGAGGGAAAGCTTTTCAAAATCCATGGCCAGGTAATTATAAGCAAATGGAAGGCGGAGGTTTTTAATGGCTTCTCTTCATAATTATTCCTTCCCATGTTGTGATGGTGACATACCTATTTCAGAATAAGTATTTCACATTGTTGAATATAACATACTCAGTTAACATATTGCTTTCAAGGGTTTCAGAGCAACATTATCGAGAGTGACTTGAAGTCCATTCTACATTCACTTGAAATGGAAAACTAGAATTTAAACCCTAGTAGTCTGACTGAAACTAGGCACTCAACCTCCGGTAACTTTGCTCTCTTTGTTAGCATTTCAAGGAGAACAAGGAATCCACTCACCTTTTCCCCTGGAGGCATTACCCATCACTTTCTTGTTAGAATTGCCTCCTTCATTGATGATGAACACACTGTGCATTTACCAGAAACATAACAAAGAAACTCAACAAGTGTAATATTTTCAGGTATAGAGACACACATCAACTGAGAAAATTGAACACATCACCTGTTAAATTTGTTCATGCACTTGTTAAACTGTACATCAGCCAGGTGCATTTATTTATTTAAGTATTCATAAGCCACACTTTTCATAAAAGTACATCATGGCAGCTTACAACATAGAAAAGCATGATAAAATTAAAAACCAATAAAAATATCATTAAAACAATTAATAAAAGCATTAACAAATACTGCATTGATTTTAAACAAAAAGAAAATTCATGTTAAAAGGCTTGTCTAAAAAGTTCTGTTTCCACAGCGTTAAGGGCCTGCAGAATCTAGAGGATGCAAGGGCCATATCTCAGATGTAGAGTATGCAGAAGGCTCCAGGTACATTCTGTGGCATCTCTAGGTAGGACTGGGGGATCCCTGCCTGAAACCCTGGAGAACCACTGCCAGACAGTGTAGACAGTCACTACTGAGCTAAATGGAGCAATCGGGCTTCCTAGGACATTATCCTGCATAACTTTTAGTACCAAGAACATTTTGTGGACTCACAATTGTTTTCGGTTTCTGCCACAGTCCTAAATAATTATGCCTTAATTGAAGTTAACTGGGATAGCCGTATCAGGGTCTGACTTGCTCCCACTTACAAGATGTTAATGTACATTCTTCCAGTTTTTATGAATGGACTCCTTGTTGTTTAACAGGAGCATGGCAGCTAGAAATGCAATTTCTGAAAACATTCCTTATCTGCATGCCAGGAACAGGCTCAGTTCTTGCATTTCTGCCCATCATGATAGCTTTTAAAGGCATGAGAGTCTTTAGAAAAGGTGGCAATCTGTAATATATAAGAGGGTGGCCATTATTTGACACTGAACTAGGCATGGAATCCTCTCCTTTTTTATGTTTGATTTTAAGTGTGGCCCCCTGGTGGCTGTTAATGATCTGGCTCCTTTTTCCTCTGATATCTTTTCATTTTTCCAATCTTCTCCAATATTTTCTTTTCTTTGCAAAGAATTATTGATATTATAATCACTATTTATTCATGAGTCTCCACTGGTATCGATCTTTATTCTGAACTCTGTAATGATTGACTGTTTACATTCCTTTTCAAGTGCATTGCAGAGCAGATTAAGGCAGATGATCAAATCAGTGTCTTCCCCCTGCTGCTGACACTCAACACCTCATTCCCCTGTGCTGCTTTCTGTCTGTTAGTTACAATGAACACTTCACTGACATCAGTGAAAGGAAATACACATTTGCAGAGCTCACATAGAAAGTAGATCATAAAAGTATCACTCACACTATTGATGATTTCAAAACAATTAAAAAAAGAATAAAAAAAAGATTGAATTGGAAACAGAGAAGCACAGAGAGTTGCTACTTCAAACTTCTCTCTACAAAGGTAGAGAATATCAGAAATAATTTGGATGGAGATGCTTTCTGCTTGTGTCAGAAAGAAAGAAATGGAATAATTTCAAATATTACTTTTAGCTATCCATAGTAAGAATTTTGGCACTCATCCAGTCATAAAAGCTAATGCTTAGATTATTGTTCTAGTGGAATTATAATGCATTTAACAACTATATTTTAGTATCTACCAATAAATCTGTATAGGCTATCTGGAGATCTCCAATGAGTTATTTGTCATTTTCTCTTCTTCGGCTAAATACTGAGCTAAGAATGGAGGCTCCTATTCTGTAACGTCCAGTCAGTTACCTTACAAAATATTAGCTCTATTTCATGATTGGCTTAATAAAATCAGTATTTAGCCAACTCAAGGCTTATATGTAAGGATGGAGGTAACATTTGTCTGGTCTGCATTTTTAAGTGAAGAATCTAATTTAGACTTAAATGCAGATCACAATGCAGATAATAAATTTTGTTATGTGGTTTCAGTAGAAAAAATGTGCACAGAAATGCATATTTTCCAGAAAAATGAATATAAAGTATGTATTTTAGGAAGAAATGCTTTGAAAAGCACACACATTTGTGTATTTTAGGGAAAGTATGCCTATAAATACATGCAAAATGTGTACAATTTAAATGTGAAAAAAAATTAATCTGCCAAAAACAAGACAGAACAGGACTGTATATGTGAAACTGACATAGAATGGAAACAGGCTGGTCCATCCATCCTTAAAGAGAAGGAAGCTTTTCAGTGACCAAAAGAAAAAAACAAATGTGTCTGAAAAGAGACTTGAAAGTCCATGCCAGTTTGCATAAGACCATCGTGCTTTTATTCCAACTGCCTACACAATGCATTTTTTAAAAACAAAATGTATTGAATTTTTAAGAATTACATAAGTGTAACTCATCCAAACGTATCAAAGGCATATCAAAAACATAAAATTTGTTACAGTGGTCAGTGCCAGTCTAACTGCTCTGTTTCTTTTTATAGGGTTCCACTGAAGAAGCAGATCCCTGTACCTGAACTAACATTTGCAGGAAGGGATTCTGAGGAACTGAGACAAATAGTGGTAACGAGAGAGGAAGTTCTAGGCTTAATAGACAATATAAAAACTGACAAATCACCGGGCCTGGATGGCATCCACCCAAGAGTTCTCAAAGAACTCAAATGTGAAATTGCTGATCTGCTAACTAAAATATGTAACTTGTCCCTCAGGTCCTGCTCCGTGCCTGAGGACTGGGAAGTGGCAAATGTAACACCAATCTTCAAAATTACAGGCCAGTTAGCTTAACTTCTGTCACTGGAAAACTGGTAGAAAGTATTATTAAAGCTAGATTAACTAAGCACATAGAAGAACAAGCCTTGCTGAAGCAGAGCCAGCATGGCTTCTGCAAGGGAAAGTCCTGTCTCAGTAACCTATTAGAATTCTTTGAGAGTGTCAACAAGCATATAGATAGAGGTGATCCAGTGGACATAGTGTACTTAGACTTTCAAAAAGCATTTGACAAGGTACCTCACCAAAGACTTCTGAGGAAGCTTAGCAGTCATGGAAAAAGAGGAGAGGTCCTCTTGTGGATAATGAATTGAAGGTAAAGAAGCAGAAAGCAGAGAGTAGGAATAAATGGACAGTTCTCCCAATGGAGGGCTGTAGAAAGTGGAGTCCCTCAAGGATCGGTATTGGGACCTGTACTTTTCAACTTGTTCATTAATGACCTAGAATTAGGAGTGAGCAGTCAAGTGGCCAAGTTTGCTGACGATACTAAATTGTTCAGGGTTGTTAAAACAAAAAGGGATTGCGAAGAGCTTCAAAAAGACCTCTCCAAACTGAGTGAACAGGCAGAAAAATGGTAAATGCAATTCAATATAAACAAGTGTAAAAGTATGCATATTGGAGCAAAAAATCTGAATTTCACATATACGCTCATGGGGTCTGAACTGGCGGTGATCGACCAGGAGAGAGACCTCGGGGTTGTAGTGGACAGCACGATGAAAATGTCGACCCAGTGTGCGGCAGCTGTGAAAAAGGCAAATTCCATGCTAGGGATAATTAGGAAAGGTATTGAAAATAAAACAGCCGATATCATAATGCCATTGTATAAATCTATGGTACGGCCGCATTTGGAATACTGTGTACAGTTATGGTCGCCTCATCTCAAAAAGGATATTATAGAGTTGGAAAAGGTTCAGAAGAGGGCAACCAGAATGATCAAGGGGATGGAGCGACTCCCTTATGAGGAAAGGTTGCAGCGTTTGGGGCTTTTTAGTTTAGAGAAAAGGCGGGTCAGAGGAGACATGATAGAAGTGTATAAAATTATGCATGGCATTGAGAAAGTGGATAGAGAAAAGTTCTTCTCCCTCTCTCATAATACTAGAACTAGTGGACATTCAAAGAAGCTGAATGTTGGAAGATTCAGGACAGACAAAAGGAAGTACTTCTTTACTCAGCGCATAGTTAAACTATGGAATTTGCTCCCACAAGATGCAGTAATGGCCACCAGCTTGGATGGCTTTCAAAGAAGATTAGACAAATTCATGGAGGACAGGGCTATCAATGGCTACTAGCCGTGATGGCTGTGCTCTGCCACCCTAGTCAGAGGCAGTATGCTTCTGAAAACCAGTTGTGGAAGCCTCAGGAGGGTAGAGTGTTCTTGCACTCAGGTCCTGCTTGCGGGCTTCCCCCAGGCACCTGGTTGGCCACTGTGAGAACAGGATGCTGGACTAGATGGGCCACTGGCCTGATCCAGCAGGCTCTTCTTATGTTCTTATATGTTCTTAAAGTTTCTACTGTCTCTCTGAACTCACATATGCAGTCACTTTGACCATTAAGAGTTCCACAAGCTTTCATATCTTATTGGTGTATTATCCTGGGTGCATTATTTATTGACTATTATGCATCCGATATGAAGGATCATTGCTTGCTTATAGACTGACCAGGGTCTGTAACTGATATATTATACCAGGTGTGGGGAAACTTTGGCCCTCCAGATGTTGCTGAAGTGCAACTCCCATCATCCCTGGCCAATGATCATCCTTGCTGGAGCTGATGGGAGTTGTAGTTCTGAAATATCTGGAGGGCCAATGGTTCCTTACAACTGTATTACATGCATGAAATGTACCTGAAAAGAAAAGGAATTGGCACACCTCTTTGTTTCCTGCCACTAAGATTGCTTTTCATACATACAGACACAAACCAATCAGAGCCAAACTTTTCAAAAGATTGTGTGCTACATGTTCTACAGAGTTTAGTGTACTATATACAGAGATGATTAAAAAGTGTGTTTGCCACTTTAAGATAAGGCCAGCAATGAAAACTAGAAAAGAACAATGAGTTACAAGGTAAGACAGACACATTTTTGTTCAATAAAATTATATTAGTGTATGAAGCAGTGAAAAATGGATGAGCAGCTCTTCACAAGCAACAGTGTATGAGGTGATGAGGTATAAAGAAATAGAAGCCCAGGATCACATGAGAAAAGCTCACAAACCAGCTTATGAAGAAAATGCTTCCTTCTTTTATACAAAGTATGCAAAGTATCATTATGGTTTTTCCAGTTCCCAAAGTGGCAGGCAGCTTAATGTCCCTATTGAACCGCATGCAAGCACAAGGTAGGAAAAATGGACACAGATAATACAAAACTTATTTCTGGCTAGTTCTGTTGCTGACAATATCAGTAAGATGGGGCCGTCAACGCAGTGCTTGCAGTCACTGGTGCATCCACCTATACCTCCTATCCTTCCCCCCCAAAGGTATCAATAAAGATTCGCTCCACAATGCCTGCGAGACTGTTTGCTGTTCCTTTTTTATAATTAATTTTATTCAAATTTTCCAACAAAACAAAACAAAACAAACAATAAAATAAAATGTTGACTTCCGATTTGTCGCAGATCAGTTATAGGTCTATGATATATAACAAACCTGTCTCTTAATATATTACAAAATCACTTTCCTCCAGTAGTTATCTTAATTAATCATCAAATCTCATTAACATCACTTTATTCTTTCCGCAAAAAGTCAAAGAGAGGTTTCCACTCCTTGAGAAATATATCCCTCGATTTTTCTTCAAATAAACATGTCAATTAATCCATCTCATCAAGTCTACTAGGACCAATAATTTCAATAGCCATTTTTCCATTATCAGTGTTAATTCCATCTTCCAACTTCCATCCTTGCACCCATAATAATCTTGCTGTCATAGTCATATAGTAAGAGTCTAATGGGAATTTCCTTCATCACAAATATTTCATTGCCATCAATTCTGAATGTGTTGCTGAAATATTGTTGTAAAGTCATATCTCTGTTCCTCTTTTTTTACGAAATGCACTAGCACATCTCTTGAGAGTTTTTCCATTGTCACATATCTGGAATTAATTCTATAAATTTTCTCTATTTCAAGTTCCATCAAATCATTCCAGTCCAGAAATTCCATTGAAACATTGATAGCTTTATCTCTGATATCTTCATCAATTTCTCCAGGGACAACGTCGAATTCCAAACAGTAATCTTTATCTCCAGGATCCACAAACTCCAAATATTTTTCCATTTCCACACTTGATAAATCTGTTCCAATCTCCAGGACTTGCATCCTCCCTTCAATTTTTGCCATAAAGTCCAAATCTTTTTCCAATTCCACATTTGATATATCTGATCCAATCTCCAGAATTTGCTCCTTCCCTTTAATTTCTTTTTCATATTCTATTGCTTGTCCATCTGCTTCTTTTCTCATATAATCCTTTATTTCTTTCAACTCCTGTTTCACTTTACCAAATTCAGTTGCCATCTCTTGTCTACTCTGTCCCAGTTCTTGTTTCGTTATCTTAATCTCATCCATTATCTTCTGAAACATATCCAGAGGGGAAAACCCTTCCAAGGGTACATCCAGGGTCTCTGCCACTTCTTTGATTGTGATTCTTAAAGCCGAAAAAAAAAACCCTTCAAATTTCCAATATAGCCACAATTCCCAAGCAAAGAGTAATTTGCTTCTTTTTCCAGCAATAAGGGAGTTAATATTCCAGGCCTGTTGACATCTGGCCAGCACAGTTCTTATCTCCCGCACGTCCAAGAATGCAAAACAAATTTGGTTCACAACGCCGAACAATTAGTAACATACACAAACAGCAGATTCGTCTAAAGAAAGTAGTCCAAGAAAAAGTAGTCCCAGACATATATCAATCAAATAATCATCTAAATCAGATTTTCTCTTCGGATAAGTTGCCCCTCATCCATTTTAATCTTTATAGTTTCCAAATTCAGGCCTGCTTTTTGCCATAAAAAATAAGATAAGCTTTTTAAATTTTCTTTCCTCCTCCTTAATTCCTTGTATAAAAGAGAGAAGTGTAACTCACCCAGGTATCTTAATTGCTGATTCTAAAACAAATCTCTTTTACTGTAGTAATTTAAGCCAAATGATAAGATTAGACAGAAGAAAGCTCGCCCGTTGTGGATCGTTTAAAAGAAAAAATGTCTCGCTTTTTTTCAGCCCAGCTTGCTGGAAGTCCTAACTCCATCCTCGGCTGCTAGGTATGCCTTCCTTTCCCAGGGAATTCCTGATCAATTCCAGCCACCGACAGCCCAACGAAGTTTCTGTGGATAATCTATTCGGTTCACCCTTGCCTGGGAGAACATTTACACCAGTCAAAGTTCCCTTTTGACTGATTTTAAACTGAAAAAAGCTTCCTCTGAGACAGAGCTCTCTCAGAGGCAGCCACAGGCGGAGCAATCTTCCGGGAAGTCCGACTGTTTGCTATTCCTGATCAGTTCCTGTTTGCACTGGCTCAGCCTCTCCTACACTGAACACACCAACTTAAACATGCTCACATTGCATTGGATGCCAGGATTGGACACCCACCCACCCATTCCTTCTGAACACAGGAGAGGTGCAATGAGCTTCTCTCTGTGAGTGTGTGGCTGATGTAGTTGCCTTTTCCCCCCATTGATGGGGCACCTGATGGGGAGAGATATGCCCATACCATTTTGTGGTCCTAACTCTTTTTCTGCTCTGTTGAATGTGGCAGACATTTTGTGTTATGCCATGTCCTCAAGGCAGCCATTTTGTGACTGGTGCTTAGGGCACTTTATCAAAATTCCAAACGTGCCCACTGGAGCCAAAAGGTTGGTGATCCCTGCAGTAAGAGGATTTGATCTTGCATTCTGTAAGGATCAAATTTGTGATACATCTGGCACAGGGTCAGGAGATAAAGGCATGCTCCAAAGAATGCATCACTGATAGTTTTCACCCCCTCACCCGAGTTCAAACTATAAATATTTAGGCAAGCAAAGCAGCAATCAGCTGGAACAATAGAATCATAATGTTGAAAGGGATCTCAGTGAAGGATCTCATTTAGTCTGTGCTTGCTGTGGCTTTTGGGATTTGTAGTCCAAAACATGGAAGACACCAGGCTAGGGAATCCTGAACTAGTCCAAGCTCCTGCTGCTGATTCAGGAAACCCACCACTGCCATCTGGGAGCACTCTTTAAACCACCATTTGCGCAAGTCTTCCGCTCCCCACTTTTTCATCTTTCCTGGTCCTTTATCACTGCTGCATTTACAGCCCTCTTTATAGTCTTTTGTCATTGCCTCTCCACTGAGTGTCTTTTTAGTATGTAATATGTTCAGTCAAATAAAGAAATATTGCTCAGCTACTGATATGCATTTCTTTGTTTACAAGGTGACATAAATAAATCCATGGAAAGGTGGCCCTGTCTGCCTGCTTTTCTCTTACTGAAATATTAACAGGTTATCTGTGTGTCTTAGCATTGCAGCAATTCGATTTTGAAATTGGTTTCACTGTTGCCCTCTTCACCTCATTTCTATGAGGGTTTAGTGTCATATTTTCCCATTGATTTGTCTCTTCTGACCCTAGAGAGATTGAATGGATACTTAGCTTTTACTATGATTTTCACTAAACCTCAAATTTATGTTCCAACTTTTCTTTGCTAGTTCCTTTTTGGATCAGTAGAAAAAGGAACAAACTCAGTAAGGTGTAAAAGTAACTATGCTGGATGGTTAGAGTAGCTGCAGAACAGTTATGTAATCACAAATGTTCCTCACTGATCATATTAAACTCATGATTCAAACAGTATGCAAGGATGAGTGACAAAAAGAACTAAAATGTACTCCATTTATAATGAATTTTAAACATGTCTGATATTGGCAGAGGTGGACCATGTGACATATATGGACATCAGTGTCCTGCTATTTGAGACAGTTATGACACCTTTATCAGTTTCGCTGGGACAATTTGGTTTCTTCCTTCCAAGAATTGCCTCCAATAGAAAGGTGGTAAAAAAAGCAGTGAATAAATAATTATATGCAGCTAATGCTCAGCAGTGGGAAGCTGGCAATACAGCATGTTCTATTGAATATTGTGTTTGTTGATTATTTCTCCTTATGTGCTGCTGAGGAAGGAAAGGAGCTAAACACTCATGTAACATCAGAAAACACCTCCAATGAAGCCTGAAGCAGTCTGCACCAGCACAAACTAATGATATCATAATGCAAGGCAACAGCTGAAATACTTGGACCAGGCCAGCAGCCACTGCTTAGACCAGGAATTGTTGCTGAACTGCAATTCCCATCATCCCTGAGCACTGAGAATGCTGGCTGGATCTGATGGGAGCTGGAGTCCAACAACGTCTGGAGGGTGATAGGTTCCCCACCTCTGCCTTAGGCCATGCTCAGCTACAGTGGCTGATAGGACAAAAATCATACTGTTTCCTATGTGATCTGTTGTAGGCTGCCTTCAAAAGGAAAAGTGTGTTTCAAGTCTAAAAAGGAAGGAAGAAAGAGAGAGCATTTGTTGAAAAGCTCAGTCACCTACCCTTAATGTAGACAATGGGGGGGGCGCCTGCAAGTAAGATCTTCCCCATGGAAAGAAAGACTGGGGAGCAAAACTATACAAGTCAACACATTTTATTTATTTTATTTATTTAATTACATTTATACCCCACCCTTTTTTCATCATAGAAATTCAAGGCAGCTTACATATGGTTCCCAGGTGGTCTCCCATCCAGGCACTGACCAGACCTGATGGCTGCTGGCCTCATGTGCCTTCAGACCATAGTGTGGGACCATCTTCAGGAATCTTGGGTAACCCCTCCCTCCTGTAATCAAGTAGACCACTGTTAGGTTGCAGTTACTCCAGCCTGACTCAGTTCTTCAGGACTGTGGTCAGGTTCACATAGCTCTGTTCACTCCCCTACCCTTTCTCCCAAGTTTCCCTTCCCTACCTCCACCTTTACTATTTTGTACTTTGTCTAGTTAAGGCTCCAGGGGAATGCATACTGTCATGTTCCCCTCTAAGTCTATATCCAAGATAAGGCTACAGGGAGCTAAAAGAGCTTCATTTGTGCCCAGTTCTCTTATTGCAGACTTGAGAAGCACAACCTTCGTGGCTTGGCACCAGAGGATGGCCTCCTGCTTTCCTCTGAAGAAAATGCCCTTTTCCTCCTTCATTTGGAACAGGTAATATCTGTGCTCTGCTTCCTTTCTCCTCTTTTGAAACTTCAAGCAAGCAACCACACAGCTCGCATCTGCACTATACATTTAAAACAGTATTTATACCACTTTACACAGTCATGGCTTTTCCTAAAGACTCCTGGGAACTGCCTTTTGTTAAGGGTGCTGAGAGTTGTTAGGAGAGCCCTATTCCCCTCACAGAGCCACACTTCCAGAATGGTTTAACAATCAAGTCCTCTTCACAGGGAACTCTGGGAACTGTAATTCTGTAAGGGGAATAGGGGACTCTTAACAAACTACAGTACCCATGATTCTTTGAGGGAAGCCATGACTGTTTACCGTGGAATAATACTGCTTTAAATATATCGTGCAGATGGGGCTATTGTTTGCCAGCCAAGTGTTATTTACCTCCTAACGTCTCCAATCTAACTCAACTGAACTTCCCACATGTCTGTCTGGCACATATTGCCCTCCCCTTCTCTCTTTCTCTCTAATCTACTCATAGCACTGCTCCCTGTCATTCTATCTGCCCCAATCACATCTGCTCTCTGTAGAGTTCTTTAACCAAATTGTTGCCAGTCCAAGCTGAATGCTGCCTCCACACATAATCATTCTATTTCTGTAATAAACTATTTTTGATTGCACTGACCCTGGCTCCTTTTTAGAAAGGTCAAGCTGTTCCCCTGGTGTACTGTGGCTCTTGATTCACAACCAAACATGTGTTCTTCCTCTACATGGGCATGGCTCCCTTGCAAGCAAAAGCTTCCAGTTTCAATCCTTGGCATCTTCAGGTCAGGCTGGAAGAGACTCCTTTCTGAAACCCTGGAGAATGACTGCCAGCCAATGTAAACAATATTGAGCTACATGGGCCACTGGTCTGACTCATTATAAAGCAACTCCCTATTTTCCTATCTACATGAGTTGTCATTGGCCTGTATAGATGGGAACATGTGGTAACAAGAATCTCAAAAGTGTTTTTACTTTTCATTTATTCATCACCTTCCACACATATGTCTCAAGGTAACGTACATTACAGTGACACCATAAAAACAGTTTACAATCTGTTCAGTACACAGAAACAGCCAGAGCTTGGAAGATTACTTTTAAAAAGTAATAAATTACAGTTACAATTACTTGGCCAAAAAAAGTAGTAATTACAGTTACAATTGCAATTGCTCTGAAAGTAACTGATTACAGTAGGGCCCCACTTATACAGCGGGTTCCATTGCGGACCCCCACCGTAAAGCGGAACCCCATTGACTTGAATGGGCCGCGTCGCGTGAAAATGACGCAAAAACGGCGTGAAATGTCACAAAAGGGAAAAAATCCTTTAAATTGGAAAATGAAAGCCGCCGCATCAGTGGAATGCCTTAAAGCGGAACACCATAAAGCGGGGCCCTACTGTACTTTTTTCTCAAAAGTAATCGCTACAATTACATTTCAGTTACTTTTTTAAAAAACCGCCTACAAGGTACTGGCCTTGGCTGCTGCACATCTAAGTAGCCTAAAACAATATTAAAACTAAACACACACACATAGGCAGTAGTAGAAGGGTTCAAATCCCCACATAGCCATGAAGCTCACTGGGTGACCTTGGGCCAGTCACTGTCTCTCATGAAAACCCTATTCATAGGGTCACCATAAGTCGGAATCAACTTGAAGGCAGTACATTTATTTTTTATTTTGAAGCTGAAGATTATGATAATGCAGCATTTCAAATTAATTCTGTATGAGAAGCATTCCATGCCAAGCTTGGAAAACCCAGAAGGAGGTATAAAATGTAGACAAAAATACTTTTGACAAAATGCCGTTTATCCTTTATATCTATAATTAGCAATACAGCTGAATGATGTATGTAAAGTATTTTTTCTCTTTCCCTTTTCTTTTTTATTAGTATTTTAGTACTACTGCTAAAGTTCTGATGAAAGAATAAAGCATTCATTAGCCAAATTCAAAAGATTAGAACACATCACATAAATTCCACTGAAGTTGGAGTTTTTGCCATAGAAAAGGCAAAAAACACATACCCTAAAATAGCCCAATAGACAATCAGAACTAATATAAAACCCTATTGCTTCTCATTTGCAAATGTTGCAAGATCTAAGGTAACTCTAGATCATGTGAGTTCAGGTGATGCATGTTATGTAAATTTGTATAGATATTAGCAGAGATTGTCAACAGTCTGAGATGTGTGTGTGCCAATGTGTGCGTTTACCTAAGTGGCAGGCTTTTACCCTGCACTGAGATCACTGAGACTTAAGACTTAGTAAAATAAGAAAAGCTATTTTATTTATAGAAATACATAGTAGATAGGAAAGGCATACCTAGTTCTAACTAGCTAACTAACTTTGAGGCTCAACACCCAGGTTTGGGAGTTGCCCTCATGGCTCAGGAGGGAGAGAGCAGAGACAAAGGTGTCTCCTCTCTCTTGGATTACTTTATTGCTTAACTGCATTCTGTGTTTGCCTCTGTAATTCTCACTTTTTTTTACCCACTGTTTGAATGTCTTTTGGGAATGCCTGCTGATTATTTGTTATCATTTTGGGCTGATTACCTTCAGCTATTATCTCACCAAAGTTGCATATACATGATAGATTTAAAGCACATTTCCACCACCACCCCAAAAAAGAATCCTGGGAACTGTAGTTTGTTACGGTTGCTGGGAATTGTAGCTCTGTGAGGAGTAAACTACAGTCCCCAAGATTATTGGGGAAAAGCCATGTGCTTACATGTATGGTGTCTACTGGAGACTCTTACGGATTGATTCTATACTCCCAGAAGTAAATCCTATTGACCGCTATGGGAATTACTTCCAAGTAAGTGTGCTTGGAATTGCAGTTTTTAGGTCATGCTTAATAACCACCTTGTGTCAAATTGAACAGAATACAGTTTCCAATCAGATTTAAACACTAACCACTTAAACTGGTCTGAGTGTCATTCCCTCTATTTCTGAAGCTCAGGCTGGAAGTGTTGTTGCTTATGTAGCCATGGTATCACCATACATACCACACATAATAAGGAGTATTAGTGGGCAAGAGGGAACCCCAAGTGTTGCAGAATACCAAAAAAGTGAAAGAGAAAACAGAAAGGGGATGACTCCCAAAACAGCCCAAATGAGTACTAAGCATGCTCTGTTATGGAATGCTCAGTGGCTGTGTGAGTAAGTGAGTGAGTGTGTGTGAGTGTGAGTGTGAGTGTGAGTGTGAGTGTGAGTGTGAGTGTGAGTGTGAGTGTGAGTGTGAGTGTGAGTGTGAGTGTGTGAGAGAGTGTGAGAGAGTGTGAGAGAGTGTGAGAGAGTGTGAGAGAGTGTGAGAGAGTGTGAGAGAGTGTGAGAGAGTGTGAGAGAGTGTGAGAGAGTGTGAGAGAGTGTGAGAGAGTGTGAGAGAGTGTGAGAGAGTGTGAGAGTGTGTGAGAGTGTGTGAGAGTGTGTGAGAGTGTGTGAGAGTGTGTGAGAGTGTGTGAGAGTGTGTGAGAGTGTGTGAGAGTGTGTGAGAGTGTGTGAGAGAGTGTGAGAGAGTGTGAGAGAGTGTGAGAGAGTGAGAGAGAGTGAGAGAGAGTGAGAGTGAGAGAGAGTGAGAGAGAGTGAGTGAGTGTGTGTGTGTGTTTGAGAGAGAGAGAGAGAGAGAGAGAGAGAGAGAGAGAGAGATGTCTCAGCTAACAGAAAATTATAAAACAGTAGAGTTGGAAGCAACCTATAAGGTCATCGAGTCCACATCCCTGCTCAATGCAGGAATCAAAGTTAAAGCACACCTGATAGGTGGCTGTCCAGCTGCCTCTAGAATGCTTCCAATGTTGGAGAGCCCACCACTTCCCTAGGTAATTGGTTCCATTGTCATACTGCTCTAATGACTGACAGTCCTTTTTAGAGCGTTGAAAGGTGTTTCAAATAAAATTCTAACTTTTATAATAGTCCAGATTTTTTTAATGTCCATATGATTGATGGGCAGGCTTGAAAGAAAAATGACTCACCAAGGCTACATCCACACCAGACATTTATTCCACTTTAAACAGTCATGATTTCCCAGAATACTGGGAAGTGTAATTTGTGAAGGGTCCTGAAAGTTGTTAGGAGACCCCAATTCCCCTCACAGAACTCAAATCACAGAATTATCTGAGAAGAGGGGCTGACTGTTAAACCACTCTGGCCGTTGGAACTCTGTCAGGAGAGTATGAGTCTCCTAATAACACTCAGCACCCGTCACAAACTACACTTGCCAGGATTCTTTGGGGAAAGTCATGACTGTTTAAAGTGGCATAAATGTCTGGCATGGGTGTGGCCAAAAGGTCATCCAGCAAGTTCATGGCTGTGGTAAAATATGAACTCAGAACATCCCAGCTGCACCCAGCACGGAAATACACTTTCAGCAGCAAATACCAGAAAACCAACTAAATGTGTGCTGTCAATGTGCAAAGCATTTGCTGGGGTGCATTTGGGGAGGTGAAGCAGGAGATAGATGGAAGGGGCTGTTTTAACTTTCCATGCCTGCCACTTTACCACTGCAATGCCCCATATTTTTCCTTATCGACCTCCATCAGCTAGGGGAAAGTGGCCAGGGAAGGGGTTGCAGATAAAAAGTTTCAGCAGCAAATTACCCCCTCTCATCACTTCTCCCTAACAAAATGTCCCCCACATCAGTAGCAGACACCAGCAGGGAAGTTCTTTTTTTAGTTGTAATTCAGCTCTCATACTGTTAATTCCCAAACCACACCAGTTGTCATTTTGACCTACATGCATAGGGAGAAAGACAGTGTAAAAGGTGTGCACAAGGGGGAGGGGATGACAAAGGATTTAGGACTTAAAGATTTAATATTCCATAAGTAGAAAAAAATACCCTATGCAAATGTCTATATTATTGCAGAAAAGTTCAGTTCTACATATGTTTGCCATCTTTTCCTCAAGCACAACTGTTTTTGAGATAATAGTCTTATTCTCTTGCTCTTCACCAAAAAGCCATGTTAGTTGTCCAGTATGTGAAATGACTGCAAGCAGGTGCAGCCCAAGACATTTTGCTACTTGAAGCAGAAGAGCAAATGGTGCCCTGCCCCCAAGTCAAGGTATAGTACCATAGCTTGAAAAGTTATGTTGGCATTTGAGGCAGAAAATCTCACAAGTACCTCTTCCTGACAGTAAATATACAACAACCAAAAATTAAAATAGCTAATAATTTGTTGCATGGTGCCCCAAATTAGTTGCTTAGGGTAGTCATCTCTTGCTGCCTAGTGAGAGTTGCTCTATGAGAGGCACATAACTGAAGCAAAACACACAAACAGAAGTGTGAGACTGCACCTACCTCCTAGTCTTGCCAGTTCCCAATTTTCGCTTCAGAAACAAAACACATTTTGCTGCTCTTGTCCCAATGGATTCCAAATACATCCTTTCCTGTTTGAGCCTCCCCCCCTTTCTTTTCCTGTTGACTCACATCTAATCTGGACTGGACTGCTTATCTAACACAGCAAGTTGACCATTAACAAATGGGAATAAAACAGACTGACAAAAAACTAAAACAAGACTCAAAACTCCAACAATATTCCAGAGAGAGGGAGAGCCACGTGAGAAAACTTCTCAGGTAAAACTGGGGGGGGATGAGCAGTGGCGACAGTAAGATGCTCCTGCAACTTCATGGCGGACATGAGGGGGAGGCAGCAGCCACAGCAGGCGCAAGTACTGTGTGAAGAGGAATTGATTTGAAGGGGATCCGGCACCTTGGCCACCAGAGACACACAGAAAGAGGTACAGGATCTCAAGCGGCTGGGATGCTCCTGCAACCTCGTGGCAGGTGCGAGGGGGAAAACAGGCACAGGGGGACAGGCACGAGCATGGGGCACTAGGACGAGTAGAGGGGGTGTGAGGACACGTGGAGGGGGCACCAGGATGAGCAGAGGGGGTGCCAGGACAAGCCAAGGGGATGCAGAGGGGGTGCAAGGACAAGCGGATGGGGTGCCAGGATGAGCAGAGGGGGTGCGGAGGGGTGCGAGGACAAGTGGAGGGAGTGCAAGGACAAGCGGAGGGGATGCAGAGGGGGTGCAAGGACAAGTGGAGGGGATGTGGAGGGGGTGCAAGGACAAGCAGAGGGGGCACCAGCATGAGCGGAGGGGGTGCCAGGACAAGTGGAGGGGATGCAGAGGAGGTGCAAGGACAAGTGGAGGGGGTGCCAGGATGTGCAAGGACAAGCAGAGGGGGTGCCAGGACAAGCAGAGGGGGTGAGGAGGGGTGCAAGGACAAGCGGAGGGACTGCAAGGACAAGTGGAGGGGATGCGGAAGGGGTGCCAGGACAAACGGAGGGGGTGCAGAGGGGGTGCAAGGACAAGCAGAGGGGGTGCAGAGGGGGTGCAAGGACAAGCGGAGGGGATGTGAGGACAAGCAGGGGGCACCAGGACAAGCAGAGGGAGCCAGCAAGCAGGCTGAGGGGAGGCAGGACGAGTGGGGGGGCAGGGCGAGTAGGCCAGAAAGGGTAACACATACACTCACTTCCTCAGCTCTTCACCTCCATTCTGCTGCTTCTGCCTTCTCCTCCTCCTTGCCCTCCAGCGCTGTCTGCCTCTCCACTTCCTTCCTTGTGCCTCCTAACATAGAGCATGAGGGAAGAGCTACACCGTGCAGAAGCCCAGTTTGAGGTACATGTCTTTCCTCCACCATTCCACCAATCACAGCAGCAGATGATTTTCCCTGCTTCCCCCCCAGTAATGTCCAAATGTAAAGCAAAAAATTACATTTGCAGCTGAAAAGTAATGAAATTACCACTCGTTCTGTTACAAACAAAATGTAACAAAGTTACCCACTCATTACGCAAAATAGTAATGAATTACAAGTAACTTGTTATTTCTAACGAGTTACTTCCAAGCTCTGGAAACAGCAGATGTATATATTTTTGATAAACCAACAAAATAGACACCCATGGTAGAGTCCCATTCATCCAGCTAGTATAGCAAAGGCATTGGTGCCCACACATTTCTTTTGAACCATACAATCCCTTTGAACAACTACAAACCCCTATAAATCCTGTTTACCAGAGACAAGAGTTCACACTACAGACAATCATATCCGTTTCATATTATTAACATCCTGGGGAAAAAAACATATTTCCTGAGTTTAGCATTAGTGATATACCAGGTGCACACAGTTCATATGCACAAAGTTCAGCTAAAAATGCTTAATGGCAACTCTAAATTAAAAACAACAGCAACAGCAAAATAAATGGGCCAGTGCAGAGGTTTGGTGAATCAGAGAGTAATTCTATGTAATTACAGTGAAACATTCTTTTCAGAGTTAATTCAGTTTGCATACTTATGTGAACATTCTTCACAACTTTTCACTGGAAAACATATGTTTGAGATTGAGATATATAGAAAAAGAATAAATCGTATATATGCAATTTGTAAAAGCCATCTTTAGTCAGTTAGCACAAAACATGAATGTAAGAAAGTCAGACATTGCCATGCTAGTGAGTCACCCCACTCTTTCTACTGAGAAATCTACATTAAACTTAGTCGATCCATAGTTTTCCTACACTTATCTCTTCCTTGATCTTTTGGTATCCTTTGTGTATTCATCATCACTATAACCTTTTGCAGTACATCCTTGTGGGATGGGATACCTTTTGACTGAAACTAATCATGGCCCTGTAAATGAGTGGGTGGCTATAGAAGATTTGATCCAGACCTTTTTATTAAGTGCTGTTTTCTTTGAGCATGTAGGTTCTCTTTGTATCCAAGCAGGCTGCTAGGATTCTTACAAAATTACAATTCCCCTAAAACTAAGGCTAGTGCAAAAGTTCAGAAAGTGTGAGTTTCAGTCAAGCCTTGCAGTTATATGGCAATTAAATCTGCTGTACCTGTTTCTTTTTCAATAACATTTTTTATTGAATGTTGTTTTAAATGTGAGTACAAGAAATCAAAAATATGAAAACCAAAAAACACCTCAGGAAATACATTAAACCAAAAACAACACAGTTCAGAGTAAAGACAGGTTCCAGAACATTTAGACTCAAAGTATACGATACATGTTTGTTTGTTTTTTAAAAAATTACAGCTGATATTTTGCAAGGCTTGAAAAGTGATTGAATGAACTGATGAGCAACAGAGACAAGAATGCCCTGTTATCCCTGACACTTTTTACAGTTCCCTCTAGGCTCAGAAGACCTTGAATGAAGGTGGATTCTCAGAGATCTGTGTCATCATCAAGGTGCTATGATTAGGAGAGCTTCTCCAACACTGCTGAGTGCAGGGTAGAGTGTTGGCAGCACCCTATGTAGGATGTGGCAAAAAGGTGTGAGACACATGGTTCAAAGTATCCCACCCACTACCTAAATTTAGAGTCAAGGGTAGCTCCATTCAGCTGGGATAAGGCATTGGCATTCTGGTATGCAATGTTTGACCGATGTTCAACAGTGAATAGGTATGTTTGTGAGCAAGATACCAGCATAGCATGGTGGGGGGTGTTATTCACGAATTACAGCCACTAAGGAAGGTAAGGTAAAAGTGCTGGCCAAGCAGCACTAGTAGAAGGATGATAAGGGACCATTTGATGGCTAGTGTTTTCATAGTGGCATAATATTGCTCACTGGCTACAACTTTTGAATGGTGAAAGCCACCACTCAGTCTTCTCTTTGCATATCTTGGGCTAGAAAATAGAATGCTTGATTATGGACTCTTTGTTCCAGCAGGACTTTTCTTAAGTCCTTAAAGTCATTGGGGGTAACTGTACTATTTGGAGAGGTTGACGAGACTATTTCTGAACTTATTTGACTCCTCAAATGGGAGAGAAGGGTCCATTGTTGCATTGGCTTTCAACAACTTCATGATGGACAAATTGAGAGTAGAAACAGTGGAAGGCAGAACCAAGAGTGCACTCATTACTGCTTTCCACCAATTCTTTTCATGTGTAATAACAGCTCTAAGATTCAATCTGAATTAGTCTATAATAATAATAATAATAATAATAATAATAATAAATTTAATTTCTGTGTCGCCTATCTGGCCAATGGCCACTCTAGGCGACGTACAAAATCGTTAAAACACAATATGATAAAATACAGTAATACAATATAAAAACAGTATAAAAGCAATACAGCTGGAACAACAATATTAAAACAGGGCAGGAGGCATTTCAATCATAGCAATTAACCCTCCCTGGAGATCCCAAAGGCCTGCTGAAAGAGCCAGGTCTTTAAGGCTTTCCGAAATGCATTTAGGGAAGAGGCGTGCCGGAGATCTTGTGGGAGGGAGTTCCAGAGGGTGGGGGCCACCGCTGAGAATGCCCTCTCTCTAGTACCCGCCAATCTAGCTGTTTTTGTTGGCGGGATTGAGAGAAGGCCCTGTGTGGCCGATCTTGTCGGGCGGCATAATTGGTGGCGTTGAAGGCGCTCCGTAAGATAAACTGGGCCGAAACCATTTAGGGATTTAAAGGTTAATACCAACACCTTGAATTGGGCCCGGAAAACAACTGGAAGCCAGTGTAGATCGAACAACACTGGTGTGATGTGATCCCGGCGGCGACTGTTCGTAAGTAGTCGAGCCGCCGCATTTTGTATAAGTTGTAATTTCCGGACCGTTTTGAAGGGTAACCCCACGTAGAACGCATTACAGTAATCCAAACGAGAGGTGACCAGGGTGTGTACTACCAGTGGGAGCTGATGAACAGGAAGGTAGGGTTGCAGCCTTTGTATGAGGTGTAGTTGATACCAGGCTGCCCGGCTCACTGCCGAAATCTGAGCCTCCATGGACAGCCTGGAATCAAGTACAACCCCAAGGCTGCGGACCTGGTCCTTCATGGGTAGACTCACCCCACTGAACTTCAAGTCAACATCTCCCAACCTCCTTTTGTCCCCCACGAGCAGCACCTCGGTCTTATCGGGGTTTAGCTTCAGCTTGTTCCTTCCCATCTATCCACTCACGGATTCCAGGCATTTGGACAAGGTCTCCACAGCCAACTCTGGCGAAGATTTAAATGAGAGATAGAGCTGAGTGTCATCTGCATATTGGTGACACTGCAGCCCAAATCTCCTAATGATTGTCCCCAGCGGCTTCATATAAATGTTAAATAGCATGGGAGAGAGGATAGAACCCTGTGGCACACCACAATTGAGAGGCCAAGGGTCTGAAACCTCCTCCCCCAATGCTACCTGTTGGTACCTGTCGGAGAGAAAGGAACGGAACCACTGTAATACAGTGCCTCCAATTCCCAATCCCTCCAGGCGAAGTAAAAGGATACTGTGGTCGACAGTATCAAAAGCCGCTGAGAGATTGAGGAGGACAAGAAAGGTGAATTCTCCCCTATCTAATGCCCTCCTCAAATCATCTACCAGAGCGACCAAGGCTGTTTCAGTTCCGTGACCAGTCCTGAAACCCGATTGGTATGGATCCAAGTAATCTGTTTCATCCAAGTGTGCTGACAACTGGTTGGCCACCACTCGCTCAATGACCTTGCCCAAAAATGGTAGGTTCGAAATTGGGCGGAAGTTATTGAAAACTTGGGGATCCAAGGAGGGCTTCTTTGGGATGGGCTTTACAATTGCCTCCTTGCAGGCTGATGGCATCACACCCTCTTTCAAGGATGCGTTTACCACCACTTTGATCCCCTCGCCCAATTTCTCTCTGCAGCTCATAAGGAGCCACGAAGGGCAAGGATCAGTAAGGCAAGTGGTAGGCTTCACAGACAAAAGCACCTTGTCCACTTCCTCAGAAGGGAGAAGCTGAAACCGATCCCAACTTACCGGCGTGCAACTGGCCAACTCTGGTTCATCCACTGTATCCACGGCGCACGGGATCGAGCTCCGTAAGTGTTTGATTTTATCAGCGAAGTGCTTTGCTAATAAGTCACAGGAGGCCTTTGACTGTTCCAAGGGCTCCTGAGCAACTGGACCGACCAGGCTTCGGACCACCTGGAACAACTTCCTGGGACAGCACTCCGCAGACGCAATAGAGGCAGCAAAGAAAGCCTTCTTTCCTGCCTTTATTGCCACTTGGTAGGCAGCTACTGCTGCTCTAACCTGTGTCCGGACATCTTCGGAGCGGGATTTCCGCCACCGGCGTTCTAGTCGTCTCACCTCCTGTCTCAGACTATGCAACCGTGGTGTATACCATGGTGCTAGCTGAGTTCTATTCAGGGGGAGAGGACGTTTCGGAGCCACCCGGTCTAATGCCCTGGTGATCCCCTCATTCCACTCCTTCACCAGGGTTTCGACTGGGCGACCTTCAGCAGGTTCCAATTCCCCTAGCGCAGTCAGGAATCCATCCGGATCCATCAGGCGCCTGGGACGGACCATTCTAATAGGTCCTTCACCCCTGCGGAGGGGGCATGGCAACGAGAAGTCCATATTTACCAGGTAGTGATCTGACCATGACACAGGAGTGGCATAAACCACTCCCAACTTCAGACCACTTCTCTCCTCTCCCAGGACAAACACAAGGTTGAGAGCATGACCGGCTACATGGGTGGGCCCAATATTACTTAGGTGCAGTTCCCAGGTAGCCATGGTTTCCAGGAAATCCCGAGGGGCTCCTGTGAGGGCGGCCTCGGCATGCACGTTAAAGTCACCCAGTACTAACAATTCTGGGGACAATGCCCGTACAGCCGAGACCACCTCCAGCACCTCGGCCAGGGAATCTACTGTGCAGCGGGGTGGGCGGTACACCAGCAAGATCCCTAAACTGCCCTTCGGGCCCAACCTCCAGTACATACAATCAACAAATCGAGTCCTATGGAGAGGAGGTCTGGCAAAAACCAAGGACTCTCGATAGATGACTGCCACAACCCCTCCCCGCCTTCCCACCCTCGGCTGCTGTGCATAACGGAAACCTGGCGGACACATGGCCTCAAGAATGGGAGTAGAGGCTTCGTCTAGCCAAGTTTCCGTAATACATGCCAGGTCTGCCCGCCCATCCAAGACCATATCATGGATGAGCGAGGTTTTCTGAGCCACAGACCTGGCATTACATAACAGCAGTCGAAGGTCGGTAGGAACCTTGCGTCCCCCAGTTTTCGTCTGGTTCTGAGCAGATCCGGAACACGGGATGGATATAATGCATCTGTCCTATTCCTGATCCATGATGCTTTTGCATATGTTCAGTCCATTCTTGCCTCATTACTATATTCATCTGCAATTTTTTTTAAAAATCTGCACATAATCTGCATTTAAATATGTATTTTAAAGCATTTTGTCCCAACATATGCATTTCTAAACTCATTTTCTCTCAATATATACAGTTTTAATTGTATTTTGATACTTTTTTTTTTAGCCAAGAAATGCATTGCAACATTTGTGAAATGCCTATGCTGTCAGATAACTAAGTTCCAATCTACACAGTGGTTCAGAAGATGTGGATCGGGTCAATTCATATCAGAATTCAGATTATCAGATTCCTCAATCATCCTTACCTAAGATTTTGTGCATCTGTTGCACCTTTATACATCTCATCCAGGAGGGCAATGTCACTGCACTGCACCTAAGGATGGCAGAAGCAGAATGGAAGTGGCACAGCTTTCATTAGTCCTACCCAATATATTAAGGCTGTTGTTAAACACCCTAAAAGAATTCAGCAAAATCTTCCTCCCTGCCACCCATTTATTTCCGAAGCAAAGGCATTGATATGTGATAGAACAGATAAGGAACAGGAATCCACTTCTGATATAAGCCCATGTAAATCAGAAGCCATTCTCACCAAAGCCAGTTCCAGGTGTCTGAGGGCCCTCGGGCATAGGCGACCAGTGGGCTCCTTGTCCCTTTCCTACTCAAATCACACTCCTCCCTCTTGGCCCCAGCCCTTTTAAGGAAAATGACGTATAAATCTTCACCAATGTAGAAGCCCCCTGTTTCCAAAGTAAGACAATACAAGCTTTTGGATATCTTTTGGATGCCTTTTAAACTTTTTTATGAACAATATAATTTGTAGATATAGGTTAATCGGTAATCCTATAGTTTCTTACCTGGGAGTAAGTCCCATTGAGCTCAGTGGGGCTTACCTCTGAGTAGGCCTGTCATTTATTGGGATTATTTACTTCTCTTAGAAATCCAAAGTGGGGAGCAAAATGCAAATAACACCCCTTCTCCATAGCAAAGTCTCAATTGTTCCAAACTCATTTTGGGGAAGGGCCATAGCTCAGTGGTAGAGCTCCTGCTTTGCATGCAGAAAGTCCCATGTTCAGTCCCTGGCATCTCCAAGTAGGGCTGGGAATGCCCCTGCTGGAAACCCTGGAGAGCTGCTGCAAGTCAGTGCTGACAGTATTGAGCTAGGTCTGACTGGGTATAAGGCAGCTTCCTGTGCTCTTATATGTCCCTGCTCTTTTTAAAAAAAGATTATTAATATTCTTAAAAATAAAATGCACATAATCTGCCTGGTTTCTCTGATTTGGGAAAGTGTGAAGGCTGGAGAGAGAAGATGAAAAGCACGGAAGTCAAGGGGGTGAAATGATGAGGGGGAGGGAAGGGGGAGGAAAATATGCCAAAACATTAAAATGTCTATATAGAGCTGAATGTGTGATGGACTTTGCAGCCAGGCAGAAGTGACTGTGGGAAGCATCAGCCACCAGTCCCAAAGTCTGTTTTTCAGAATATGCCAGGAAAGAACTTTGTGAGACGGGAAATGAGACAGGTGTTGTGTTCTAATGCTTTACACTGCAGACATAAGTATGTTTACTCAGAGGGAAATCCCATAAAATCAGTGGGGCTGAAACTTAGATAAGTGTGTTTAGGACTGGTTAGAGAGCGAGGTGAGAGTGAAGCTGTAGCAAGCAAAGTTGGAGGGGAGGAAATGGACAGCAGATGGTCAGAGGGGCCTTTGGAGTGTGAGGAAAGGAAGAGAAGGAATGGGAAGGAGGGCTGCAAAGGGGACAAAAAGACTGAGGGACACACTAGGGCTGCTGCTGCTGTTGCGTGTTCTCTCACCTCCTCTTCTCTGTCTCTCTCTCTCTTTCTTTCACACACACACATGCCTCAGCAAGGTAGAAGAGCTGGCTGGCTCCCAGAGCTGCATTCCCTTGAAGGAGCCCCTTTTCTGGCAGTGGTGGCTGCTGCTACCTTTGCTGCAAGTTCCAAGCCCCACATTTCTCTCCAGCTCCTGATGCCACAGCATTCTGGCCCTACTCCTTAGCCTCTTATCACTCTGGCTCGTGAGCCAGACAACAACAGCAGCACCTTCTCTTTCTCCTACCCTCATCTTCTGTGTGCACTGCCAGTAAGGTCTGGGTCATGAGTCACCCGGAGATTGGACTCATTGGTGGGGGCAGAAAGCAAAGCCCGTGAGGATGAGGGGCCTCTGTGAGCTCCCAGGCCCTCGGCCTCATTCTCATTAAGGTTGCGATTCTCATTAAGGCTGCAATCTTAAACACCAGGTGTGGGGAATCTTTGGCCCTCCAGGTGTTGCTAAACTACAACTCCCATCATTCCTAGTCTCTCTGGATCTCATGGGAGTTTTAGTTCAGCAATATCCAGAGGGCCAAATATTCAACACACCTGTTATACACACCTACCTGGGAGTAAGTCCCATTGTACTCAACTGGGGTTTAATTTTGGGGAGGCATGCATAGGAGTGCATTGTTGAATGAGGGAAAAATTAGGACCTAAAAATTCAACCTGTTAGTATGAAATACATAGACCAGGTGTGGGGAATCTTTGGCCCTCCAGATGTTGCTGAACTACAACTCCCATCATCCCTGGTCCTTGGCCATACTTGTTAAGACTGATAGAACTTGTAGTTCAGCCAAATATGGAAGGCCAAAGGTTCCCCACCCCTGACAGATATATGCTACTAGAGATTTGTAATTCTCCTGAATGTATACAACAAGCTAATGCACTGCTCTGAAGATCAGTCATTCTGCTGTTTCAATCCAATTAGAGCAATCTGTGATTAATATAATACTGATTTTAGATTGCAGCTTTCTCTTGCATTACAGTAGGCAGTGTTCCCCTTTTTTAACCTTGGTGACAAATATGTCAGTCACAAATGATACCTATATGCCAATGAGCACCATTAAATCAACTGCAAACTTTTCAGAGGACTTAAATTATCCTTAATTGCTCCAGCAAATAAATAAATACCGGACTTCAACCATGATATGGCTGAAGGAAGGAAAGATGCACCTTTCCTTTGCCCATGTTAGCTTTCCATTGCCCCTGATGAATTATTGCTATTACTCTGATGTATTATTTGCTTTACTATTTTAGATGTTTTTAGATAATAAATATTTTCCTCTAGATAGCCACTATTATTCCAAACCCACCCCAGGTCCGGTTCACACACATATGTAATTCACTTGGTTTCTTCATTCTTGAACTACTTTACAGGTAACAAGAATTGCTAAATGTGTGAATCGATGTCATTTTGGTGAACAATGTTGTCCCAGTTCATGCCTTCAGCTGAGGCAACACTGCAGTATATGGTGGAAGAATAGTGTAAGACCTCCATCTTCACCAGGCAGATAACTTCTTTTCTGAAATGAGTGCCAAAAGGTGCAGAAAAGGCTACAACAACATAAGAACAGTTCTTAGTCACCTTCAGACACACACACATAAGTTCCTACTTTATATTCCAGTTATGTCCTATCCCAGCCTTATTAGCAAATGTATATGGAGTAGAGATGGGGGTGATTTTCCGCATTTTCAGATTTGTTACTGAATTCTGTCAGAATCTGCAAATCCTGTATGCCTTTGGATCGGGATTGACTCCTTGCTAATGTTTGCAACTGTCAGCGACACCGGTTTTTTAAAAAAGGAAATCCATGGCTTTGTTATTAACATAAACAGCTTTGCTCTGAAGTACTGCAATGTGTATTCCTTTGAAGTTCTATCTCATTGAGGTGATAACAATCACCATTAACATCCATTAACTTTCATCCCTCTCGGTAGATTGCAGCAGCCTTTCTTTGACAAAAGAGTTCTTAGCTCCTCCCTCCTGCTTGACTGAGTGAGGTTGGGTTTTTGCGGGGAAGGCATAAGCAGAGGAAGCTATTTAGCTAAGACTACTATCAGCACACCTGGATATTTTAACAATGAAAGAGGGAATGAGCCCCTCTTTCTCTCTCTAGCTGTGATCTGTCTGTGGCTGCTTAATGGGGGTGGGGGTTGACAATCTTTGGTCAGCACCACAGTAACCTGAGGCAATAGGCCAAATTGACAGGTGATGATCTGCCTAATTTAAATTTAAATAGAAAACCCAAGAGCCATTGGTAGAAAGATTGCCAACAGCATTAGCAATTTTGTTACCTATTACAAGTGGATTGGAAATACCCCCCCCAAAGAAAAAATTGGAAGAAAATGGTGCGGATCAGCATCACAAGCCAGTTGCAGAAACCAAAACACAGACCAGAACTAAAGAGTGAATTCCATCCCTAATGTGGAAACAGAATATTGGTAGCATAAAGAAAATAATATAGTCTTGTAAATTCTTGTATGCTTTATTCTTACTCATTGTATCAATTCTAATACCCTTAGTACTTACTGTGGTGTGAAAAATCTGTTTTGCTACAACTGTTTTGAAAAAACTATGTTTTGTTTCAATAATTATTATGTGGCATGTTAAGATGTAGGTTAAGTTTTCTAAATTAATTTTAAAAAATTAAAAAAGATTATTGGTAGAATGAGGGATTTTGTGAAATCAGAGCTGGAGTCTTGCTGAAGTTTTCCAAGGGTCTATGAAAGGTAAAACTCCTGGTGAAATTACCTCTTCCTCCACATCTAACCATGGTAAGAATGAAATCAGGGTCTCCCTGTTCTCTCTCAGGACAGTGGTCATTGGTCAACTCCCCACATTCAATGTCACTTTATTTTTTTAATACCCATGATGTAAATGAAAAAGATTATACCTAAATCACAGAGTCCTGCAACACTTAATGTTTTGTATTATGTTAGTTTTCAGAGGAACAAATATATGCTTGTTAGAATTTATAGGAGACAGGTTTATGTGAAGAAAAACTAAATATACATGGGTGTGCATGTGCTGTTTTCAAACACAAATTTCATTAAAAGCACTGGCAATGAAAGACACAAGGAATGGGAATTCTGTACAAAACTGGTGTTTAAGTTTTTTCTGTTAAGAAAGCTTTCTTTTGAATTTGGTGAATGAACACTGATTGCACCTTGAAGAAACTTAAGGTACCATGAATGAGAAAGATAAAGACAGCCACCTGGAACATTCAGACTAAGTCTCCTATCACTAATCAAAGAAAGCTGGAAGTCCACATAGCTGTTCAATATCCAGCTGTTAACCAGGTCTCATCTGAACTGACTTGCTGATAAGTGACTAACATAGATTACTATTAATAGGTTTCTTGGACAGTACTGCTTCTTAAATGATATTTTAATTAAAATACATATATGTATAACCCTGAGGGGGGTGATCTCAGGTGTGACACAAAGGACATGTAAATCACCAATTTTAAAAAAAGAATTAGTTTATCAATGTACATGAGCTGCAAAAAAAAGAAAAAAAAGAGGAATGCTTTGTTCCTGTTGCATACTGGCTTTGATTCTAGCCTGAGATCTTCTTGTGGTGTGTCTTGCCAGTGTGGTGCCCTCCAGATGTTTTGGACTACAACTCCCATCAGCCCCAGTCAGCATGGCCAATGGTCAGAGATAATGGGAGTTGTAGTCCTTTTTAAAATCTGTGTAGAATGCATGATCAGAGCTTGGAAGATTACTTTTAAAAAGTAATAAATTACAGTTACAGTTGCCTGGCCCTGAAAAGTAGTAATTACTGTTACAATTACAATTGCTCTGAAAGTAACTGATCATTTTATTTTTACTCAAAAGTAATCACTACAATTACATTTTAGTTACTTTTTTAAAAATTTGCCTACAAGGTGCTGGTCTTGGCTGCTGCACATCTAAGTAGCCAAAAACAACATTAAAAATAAGAACACACACAGAGGGTAATAGAATATTTTTTTTATCTGTAAGATTAACAGAATGGCATAACAGAATCTCACATCCCCCACCCCACCCCCAGCAGTGATGATACCTCAACATACATATAATTCACTTGAAATCAAATTTTACACTTGAAATGCTGCTTTTAAAATACATTTCTATTATGTCTCAAAAGAACAGGATGCTCAAAGAGCATGTCAGACAAATAATGTCTTTTTACAGATTACGTTGCCACCAGTACTGAACAGGCATGCCTGTGTTGTGCTGCAAAAAACAACGCAGCACCCCTTTCAACTAAAACACATTTTGATCAATATGGCAATCCCCTATCATCAAAGAAAAATGCAAACTTTAGTACTTTACTAGGCTTTGTAATTTTTTTTGTCAACAGTGTAACTTACCAGGAAGTAAGTCCCATTAAACTCACTGGGTAGACATGTATGCACAATTGAACTGTCAGAAGCAGAACTTAAGAGACATAAATGCACATATCAAAAGTAATCCACCAGCATAAACATTATCCCTTCTCCTGCAATTAAAAATGTGGTCTTGCCCAGCATATAGTGAAACTATGGAATTTACTACCACAAGAAGCAGTGATGGGCACCAACTTGGATGGCTTTAAAAGAGGATTACACAAATTCATGGAGGATAAAGCTATCAGCGGCACCTATTTATTTATTTTATTTTATTTATTAATTAAACTTATATACCGCCCGACTAGCAATAGCTCTCTGGGCGGTGAACATCAAAAAATACAATAAAATTACACAATCTAATAGAACAAAGTATATAAAAACTGTACAATCTAAAATCAGATACAACAATTTAAAATTAAGTCAACTTCAATTAAAATGCCTCAGAGAAGAGGAAGGTTTTAACTTGGCGCTGAAAAGATGATAATGTTGGCACCAAGCGCACCTCCTCAGGGAGACTATTCCATAGTTTGGGGGCCACCACTGAGAAGGCCCTAGATCTTGTCACCACTCTCCGGGCCTCCCTATGGGTCGGGACCCGGAGGAGGGCCTTCGTAGTAGACTGTAGTGTACAGGCCGGTGCATATTGGGAGAGGCATTCCGACAGGTATCGTGGTCCCGTGCCGTATAAGGCTTTATAGGTTAATACCAACACTTTGAATCTGGCCCGGAAGCATATTGGAAGCCAGTGCAGGTGAGCCAGAACAGGTGTTATATGCTCTGACCGCTTGGTTCTTGTTAGCAGTGTGGCTGCCGCATTTTGCACTAGCTGTAGCTTCGAACCGTCTTCAAAGGTAGCCCTACGTAAAGCGCGTTGCAGTAGTCCAGATGCGAGGTTACCAGAGCATGTACCACTGATGTGAGGTCCTCCTTACTCAGATAGGGATGTAGCTGGGCTACCAACCGAAGTTGATAGAACGCATTCCGAGCCACCGAGGCTACATGAGCCTCAAGTGAGAGGGAAGAGTCTGAAATGACTCCCAGACTACGAACCTGCTCCTTTAGGGGGAGTGTAACACCATCCAGGACAGGGTATATATCCACCATCCGATCAGAGAAACCATCCACCAACAGCATCTCAGTCTTATCAGGATTGAGTCTCAGTTTGTTAGTTCTCATCCAGTCCATTGTCACGGCCAGACAACGGTTCAGCACATCGACCGCCTCACCTGAAGGAGAAGAAAAGGAGAAGTAGAGCTGCGTGTCATCAGCATACTGATGACAACGCACTCCAAAGCTCCTGATGACCGCGCCCAACGGCTTCATATAGATGTTAAAAAGTATGGGAGACAAAACCGAGCCCTGCGGGACCCCACATAGGAGAGCCCACGGAGTCGAGCACTGTTCCCCAAGCACTATCTTCTGGAGACGGCCCGCTAAGTAGGAACGGAACCACTGCCAAGCAGTGCCTCCGACTCCCAACTCCACAAGCCTCTCCAGAAGGATACCATGGTCAATGGTATCGAAAGCTGCTGAGAGGTCAAGGAGAATCAACAGAGTTACACTCCCTCTGTCTCTCTCCCGACATAGGTCATCAAACAGGGCGACCAAGGCCGTCTCAGTGCCAAAACCGGGCCTGAAACCCGATTGAAATGGATCTAGATAATCGGTTTCATCCAATAGCGCCTGGAGCTGGTCAGCAACCACTCGTTCCAAGATCTTGCCCAGGAATGGAACATTCGCCACTGGTCTATAGCTGTTGAAATCCTCAGGGTCCAAGGAAGGTTTTTTCAGAAGTGGTCTCACCGCTGCCTCTTTCAGACAGCCAGGGACCACTCCCTCTCATAAAGAGGCGTTAATCACTTCCTTGGCCCAACCAGCTGTTTCCTCCCTGCTAGTTTTTATTAGCCAAGAGGGGCAAGGATCCAGTACCGAAGTGGTTGCACGTACCTGTCCAAGCATCTTGTCCACATCCTCAAACTGAACCAACTGAAACTCATCCAACAAAACATGACAAGACTGTGTTCCGGACACCTCATTAGGATTAACTGCTATTAAATGGGAGTCTAGGTCCCGGCGAATGCAAAGGATCTTATGCTGGAAGTGCTCAGCAAACTCATTACAGCGGGCCACCGATGTATCTGCCATGTCCTGTAGGCCTGGATGGAGTAGACCACAAACCACTCTAAAAAGCTCTGCTGGGCGGGAGAGAGATGACTAAATAGTGGCAGCGAAATGTTGTTTTTTCGCCGCTCTCACCGCTCCTACATACAGCTTGGTAGAAGCACGAACCAGCTCATAATTGCGTTCGTCAGGAGTTCGTCTCCATCTCCGCTCAAGCCGCTTCCTGTCTTGTTTCATCGCTCTCAGCTCTGGAGTATACCAAGGAGCTGTATGAGCTCTACATAGGAGAGGGCGCGCAGGAGCGATCGTGTCAACAGCCCGGGTCATCTCTGCATTCCACAGATTAGCCAGGGCTTCGACAGGAGCGCCAGTCCTATCAGCCGGAAAACCCCCCAGAGCCCTTTGAAAACCTTCAGGATCCATTAGTCTCCAGGGGCGGACCAATTTAATAGGTCCCCCACCCTTGCAGAGGGGAAAGGCCACTGAAAGTCTAAACTTCAGCAAGCAGTGATCTGTCCATGACAACGGGAGAGATGTAAAACTCCGCACATCCAGATTACTATCCCCATGTCCAGTAGCAAAAACAAGGTCAAGAGTATGCCTCGATGTATGTGTTGGGCCATTAACATATTGAGACAGCCCCATGGTTGTCATGGCGGCCATGAAGTCCTGAGCTGCCCCAGACAAAGTAGCCTCGGCATGGATGTTGACATCCCCCAGTACTAGTAGTCTGGGGGATCTCAGCAATACCTCCGAGACCACTTCCGTCAGCTCAGTTAGGGAAGCCATTGGGCAGCAAGGTGGGCGGTACACCAAAAGGATTCCCAGTCTGTCCCTCTGGCCCAGCACAAGGTGCAAACACTCCAGACCAGAAACTACATGGACATGGACCAGATATCCTGGTGGGCAGAGCTAGGAGAGACTAACTCCTCTCTGTTCGCCCACCCAGGTCTCGGTTATGCATGCCAGATCGGCTGCCTCGTCCATAATCAAATCATGGACGAGGGAGGTTTTATTGTGTACCGATCTGGCATTAAAAAGCAGCAACTGGAGATCTGAGGGTTGGCTGAGAGGACAACCAACAACCCTGCGGGTATGAGAAGGACCGGAACAAGGCACAGCCACTACATGTCTGGGCCGTGTTCCCCTTACCTGGCACGTCCTTCTCACAACACCATACCTCCCTCTGCCCATCACTACGGCAATTGGGGCCCCCTCAAGTCTCCCCGCTTGATGGACAAACCTCTTCCCCAGGCACATAATAAACTATAAATACGAAAAACTTATATACATAAAAATACACATTCACTCACAACATACATTCATACAATGATGTTCTGCTTCCACTGTCAGAGACAGTACTCTTCTGAATACCAGTTGCTGGAAATACAAGTGAGGAGAGAACTGCTCGTGCACTCAGGTCCTGCTTATGGGCTTCCCTTTAGCACATCTGATTGGCCACTGTGAGAACAGGATGCTAGGCTAGATGGGCAGCAGGCCATCCAGCAGGCTCTTCTTGTGTTCTTGTATGTATTGCAACAAACAACAAAAGTTACTTGTGGGGCCTTACAGATCAGGGATAGCCAACGTGGTGCCCTCCAGATGTTGTAGGACTACAATTTCCATCTTCCTGATAATTGATTATGTTGTCACGATGCTGAAGTTGGCTCCTAGTTCCCAGTTCCTTATTTGCTTGGAAGGTCAAAACACTAAAAAAACAAGAAAAGTTCACAGCTACAGCAACTTCATAGGAAAGTTAACATGTCCCTGAACCCAAAAATATATGTTGGGGTACCCCATATCATATATCACTATGATCTGGGGACTCTCCCTGGCAAGAATAACAACAAATTTATTCAATCAAAATTAACAGGCTTCTGAAATCTCATAAATGCATAATGATGTCATAAAATCATAAAAAATAAGTACCTGAGGGTGCCCACCCCAGAATCTGCTCTGGGCTGGGACAAATCATACACCCTAGGGAAGGGGAGGGTGTCCTCTATGAGATGCCAATGCATCCTGCCTGGCCCAGAGGTTTTGCTGGGTGCAGGGCAGGGATAAGGGCATCTATGCACAACCAAAACGGACAAAAAGATGCAAAATATATATATAAGAAACTGAGGGTGCCCACCCCACAATCTGCTCTGGGCCAGGGCAAATCATACACCCAAGGAAAGAGGAGGATATTGTCTACAAGATGCCAATGCTTCCCACCTGGCCCAGAGTTTCTGTTGGATTCAGGGCATGTATAAGGGCATCTATGCACAACCAAAAGAGACAAAAAGTAAAGAAAAGAATAAATATCCAGGGGTGTTCACCACAAAATCTTATCTGGGCCAAGACAAATCAGACACCCCAGAAAATGATAGGGTGCCCTCTATGCTATGCCAGTGCTTACGGCCAGTGCTTATGATCTATGTGGATTTTTTTTTAAATTGTATTGGTCTTCCTTGTTACATACTTTGTTATAGCTCAATTATTATTTTTAAAAGCCATTGATGTTGGTGACAGAAGGATTTGTGGCAGGGTTAACAAACAATGATTTCTTGAAGAAGATGTAATTTCATAGATGACACTCTAAGGTATGCATGGATGGCATCTCACAGAACACACTCTCCCAGATGCATGGAAGTATGATATGTTTATTTTATTTATTTATTTATTTAATGGATTTATATTCCGCTCTAGTTCAAAAAATTTAGAATTCAGAGCGGAGAACAGTAAGGCATAGTCCAATACAAAATACTAAATAACGCAATTAAAAAATATAAAAGTATATCTACTAAAACAATTTTCTACAACATTTTCAATCAGATGTTAAAAGCTTGGTAAAATAAAAATGTTTTTATCCGGTGCCGGAAATCGATGATAGAAGTGGAAAGTCGTATCTCGGGCGGAAGCTGGTTCCATAAGGAGGGAGCGGCAACCGAGAAAGTCTTATTTCTGATAGCCGTGTGTCGGATGGTAAATGTTGATGGAACAATCAGAGTAGATTCGGTGGTCGATCTGATAGGACGGGAAGACTGGAATTCAGAAAGACGATTAGTCAGATATATCGGTGCTAATCCGTGTCGGGCTTTAAATGTTAGAACCAGAATCTTGAACTGGTGCCGGAATTCGATGGGGAGCCAATGTAGATGATAAAGAAGGGGCGTGGTGTGGACCCACGGACTGGTTCTAGTGATCATTCTTGCTGCTGCTCTTTGAACTAATTTAAGAGGTCGGAGCGATTTTGCAGGTAGTCCGATGTATAGGGAATTACAATAGTCTAATTGTGAGGTCACTAGTGCTTGAGTAACTTTTCTTAAATCAGACATTCCCAGAAACGGTCGAAGTTGACGAACGAGTTTTAATTTAGCAAAAGCCGTTCTAGAAACAGCCGTAATCTGGGGTTCTAAGGTCAGAGCTGAATCCAAAATTATGCTCAAGCTACAGACTTGAGTCTTTAGGGGAAGGAGAACTCCATCTAGTGAAGGTAAATTGCCTAATTCTTGTGGAGGACTTTTTCTGATGAGAATGACCTCTGTTTTTTCTGGATTGAACTTTAGTTTGTTCCTGTTCATCCAGTTTTGTACTGCCACAAGACATTGATTAAGGGGATAGACAGCATCTTTTGCATTCGGTGGAAAAGAGCAATACAGCTGAGTATCGTCCGCATATTGGTGATAATGAATTCCAAATTCCTGAATAATCTTACCTAAAGGTCTCAGATAAATGTTAAACAACATTGGGGACAGGACAGAACCTTGTGGGACGCCAAACCGTAGCGGCCAGGGTGTGGAATGATAATCCCCAAGGGCAACTCTCTGAGTCCTTCCCCCTAAGAAGGAGCGGAGCCACTGTAAGACTATACTTCTAAATCCTATTTGATATAGGCGATCTAAAAGGATGTCATGATCGATAGTATCAAAAGCGGCAGATAGATCTAATAGAACTAGCAGGGATAAATTACCCTTATCTAGTTCTAGCCGAAGATCGTCCATTAGAGCAACTAAAGCTGTCTCAGTTCCGTGATTCGGCCTAAAGCCAGATTGAAAGGGATCGAAGCCGCAGGTGGAGTCTAGAAATGTTTGTAATTGAGTGGCTACAGCTCTTTCGATGACTTTGCTCAAAAAAGGCAGATTTGATACTGGACGGAAATTATTTAACAGTGCGGAATCAAGAGAAGGTTTTTTTAATAATGGGGTAATAATAGCTACCTTCAGACATTCAGGTAAATAGCCTTGTTGGAGGGAGGAGTTGACAATTACACTGAGCCAGTTAGCTAATTCAGCTCTAGATATTTTTATGAGCCAGGAAGGGCATGGATCGAGTGGGCAAGTAGTGGGATTCATACCCTTCAGAGATTGGGAGATGTCTTCAGGGAAAACAAATTGAAAGGTAGAAAAAAGAGAGGAGTCATGAGTTTCAGATGTAGTATTATTTTCGTCTGTTGTGGTGGTATGATCTAAGATAGAACGAATCTGATCAATTTTAGCCTCAAAGAATGTTGCAAATTCTTGGCAGCGAGCCTGAGAATGAATTGTATGCGAAGCGGAGTGTGGCAGATGCAGGAGATTATTCACTATGCGATAAAGTTCTTTTGGTTGATTATTCGCTAAAGCAATTTCCGTTGAGTAAAAGGATCTTTGGGCTCCATGTCTAGCTGAGGTATAAGTTTTAACGAATTTTTTGACAGCAACCCGATCAAGTGGATCCTTTGTCTTTTGCCAACGACGCTCTAATTGCCGATAAACACGCTTCATTTTTAACAGTTCTATTGAGAACCAGGGAGCAGGTTTAGGTCTGGCCATTTTCAATGGACGGAGAGGGGCAATTGTATCTATTGTTTCAGACAACCTATTATTCCAGATGTTGGTAAGAATGTCAATTGGTTCTCCCGAATGGACATTGGGGTAGTCTTTGAGTCTGGATAAGAATACATCTTGGTCTAATAATCTTCTGGGGTGATATAATTTGATAGGAGGCGGCGCCTTAGCTGGAGAAGGCATAAATGATAACTTAAATTGGATCAGGTAGTGGTCAGACCAAAACAATGAGGAAGTGACAATATCATCAATTTGAAAGTCGTTCGTATCTGAAACTGGCTGAAAAATAAGGTCAAGGGTGTGGCCAGCTGTGTGAGTTGGGGTCAGTACTAATTGTTGGAACCCCAGAGTTGACATCGAAGTCATGAAGTCCTTTGTTGATCTTAGGGAGAAAGATTCTGCATGGGTGTTGAAATCTCCTAACACTAGAAGATTCGGGGATTCCAGCATCAATCCTGAAATTAGGTCAAGTAGTTCAGATAGGGAGGTAGTTGAATAGTGAGGTGAACGATAGATTAATAGGATTACAGTGGGATTCTGGTGATTAAATTTTAAACCGAGAGATTCGAAACCAGGATGGTACTGAGATGATAGCCTAGATAGAGAAATAGCTTTGCGGTGAATAATGGCTACACCCCCTCCACGATTATCTAATCTAGATTGATGGAAGGCGGAATATCCTGGGGGGCAGAGGCAATTTAGATTAACACCCCCTGCATCTTCCAGCCAGGTTTCAGTTATGCATACGAGATCAGCATGTTCGTCTTTAATAAGGTCATAGATAATGGCAGTCTTGTTGTTAACTGATCTCGCATTAAAAAATAAAACTGAGTAGTCTGAATGTGTTAGTTTATTTTCACAGTAGCATATTTCTTTTTTTAAATGCACTCGAGTTAGCGTGGCTAAGCAGCGAGATGGACAAGAGCTAATTTGAAGTCAAGAACTGTTTTGACGATTGTGTTTCCCTTTACCTAGCACAGTGGGTATAGATCTAATCACACTAGTGTTGGGCCGTGCCTTTTTGAGACCGGGGGATATTAGGGAGGATCCATTTGATTCATATGGTCCTGGCTCAGTGATTCAGCATGATGGATGTATAGAATTAGTACGTCTTTCTATTGTTAGTTCGAGGGTCAAGGGCGAGGAGTTAGGGGAAATTTCCAAGGGTATATCAGCAGTGTCGGTCTCAAAATGAGGCAAAGATTGTTTATTCTGTAAAGTTACCAAGAGGTTTTGAAGGTTGTCGATGATGTCGTTTTGAGCATTATCAGAGAAACTGGAGAATTTAGATGTTAAGTCATCAACTTTGTCTTCCAAAAAATTTGGAGATTGAAATTGGTAGTGGTCAGAATTTAGTGATGATCTTTCATTGGCCGTCTTTTTTTGTCTTGTAGCTGGGGGAATGTTCTGGGGATCTAAGATAGAAGCAGTATATCTGGGGGTGTCAGCTGGAATGATAGGTTTAGATGGCAATGCAGCTAAATGGTCTGTCAAGACTGGTTGTTGATTCATAGAAGTGCGTTTCAAAATTAAAGGGTGAGGGCTGGCAACATTAATGAAATGTCTATGCAGTCCAATGCCCAGATTGCTAAAGCGACGTCTATTGTTCAAAAGCGAGATCACAGTATTACTAGTTTTAAAAGTGAGTAGGATTGACATGCCAGGCTGCGCTTTAGATAAAATTTCAGCTTTCATTATGTCATTTAAATTAAACAGATGTAAATTTTGAGTCTGCAAAAAATGATGAATATATGTCTTGATATTGAAGGGGTTGTGATTGTCATATCGATTAGATGAAAGGTGATATGGTACTTGAGACAAGACTAAAGTCTTGGGGCTAAGTCGTAGTTTCCAGTGTGTATGAGCATCTAGCTTTTCCTCAATGAGAGGGTCAACTGAGGATCGATGAGAAGAAGAAAAAACATCAGGAACTGGAAGTGGAGCTTGGGAAGTTGCCTGCTGCACAGGGACTTGAGATGTTAAAATATGTGCTCCTGCTTCTTGGGACAGGTCAGTCCGATTTGAAATTCCTTTAGATCGTTCTAAAGCAAGTAATTCCTCGAGTAGTTTAAACAGTCTATGGAAATTCATCTTCCGATATTTAAGGCGCTTCACATTTTTTATATTTTTCGATTTAATTGTTTTTTGCGGTTTTCTAAAATACTTTTTCTTTGAGTTATGTTTGTGAGGCTTTTCTTCTTTTGATATTGTTGAGGTGGCTTTCGGAGGGAATTTGTCCTCAGTAAAAGTGGAGTTGGCCAGAAGAGGTGCCCCAAATAATCTTTTAGGATGGGCACTCCAGTTTCTTATTTTCTTTCCTCTAAATATTCGCTATTTTTCTAATACATATATGCCCTTGCCTGTACCATACATACAAAAGAAGCTCTGAACTGGGTGGGGACCCTCTCCTGCATGCATGGATGTATGACTTGTAGTACCCAAAGCATGTTTTGGGGTGGAAACCTGCAGTTCCTTATGTACATTCTACGTTGCTTGTTGTGCATAGATGCACATATCCTTTTCGTGTGTCCACAAGAAAATCCATTCCAGGCAGCATACAATGGCATCTCATTGAGGACACTCTCCCCTTTGCTCAGGTGAATGATGTTTCATGGCCCACAGCAGATTTTGGAGTGGTCACCCCAAATTACATATTTTTCTCTACTTACTCTTCATTATTTTAGTTCTGCACAGATGACCTTATGAGTGCCCTGTGCCCAGAAGAAACTATAGGCCAGGTGGAAAGTACTGGAATCATGTAGAGACCACCCTCCCCCTTCCTGGGATGTATGATTTGTCCTGGCAGCAGGGGTGTAGTTGTCCAGGTGCTCAGGGAATCCTAGACCCCTTACTTTTTTTGGAGCAGGGTCTCTATGTCTCCAGCATCATATGAGCTGATTGGCATGAAAGGGGAGTATGTTAGTCACTGAGAAGAGACTTCTAATATGCTTCCTTGTCCTTTCCTGCTGATTGGAGTCAATCAGAGTGAAAGGAGGTGAGTCATCCACTGAGAAGACTCTTTTCAGTAGCTAATGCTCTCCCCTTTCATACTGATAATCTCCTAGGGACATCAGTTGTTGTGGGAGAAAGCATTAACAAGGACCACATTCTGAACCCAGGAGCAAAATAAGGAGGGAAGGGGGTCTGGCTGTGGCTGAGACTACCATGAAGGGACCCTGCACTTCTGAATTTGCCACTACACTGCTGCCTGGCACAGTGCAGATTTTTGGGTGGGCACCCTGAGTTTCTTATTGTTTTCTGCATATTTTTGTCCCTTTGGGTTGTGCATAGATGCCCTTATCCCTGCCCTGCACCCAGCAAAACCTCTGGGCCAGGCGGGATGCACTGGCATCGCATAGAGGACACCCTCCCCTTCCCTGGGGTGTCATGGCTCAGAACAGATTGTGGGGTGGGCACACCCAGTTACTTATTTTTTTATGATTTTATGACATCATTATGCAATTATGAGATTTCAGAAGCCTGATCATTTTGATTGAATAAATTTGTTGTTATTCTTGCCAGGGAGAGTCCCCAGATCACAGTGATATATGATATGGGGTACCCCAACATATATTTTTGGGTTCAGAGACATGTTAACTTTGTCTTGGAGTTATTGTAGCTGTGAACTTGTCTTTTTAGTGTTTTGAACTTTCAACAAATAAGGAACTGGGAACTAGGAACCAACTTCAGTGTCGTTATCTGAGACTGATGGGAGTTGTAGTCCAACAACATCTGGAGGGCACTATGTTGAAGACCCAATTAGATTAACAAAACTCCCTTCCCACATACCCATCTATTTCAAACACATCTAGAAAAGTATCTCTTAAATTCTATGTCTGACAGTGCGTTTCTTTCAGAGGTAAACAATCTGCAATCCTATATACTTATCCATTTAACTAAATGAGGCTTAATTTGGAGTAGACATATATAGGACTGGACTCCACCAGAATACATTTCAGCATTTCAGGGGCTATACTTTATTAATGCTGTACCAACTACAACTACCAACTGCAGCTTATGTACATATATTATCTCAGCCTAAGCTACCTCACAGGGTTGTTGCAAATATAAATGGGGGGAGGGCATGGCAATGGTCATGGCATTCACAAATCAAAAATAAATCTGGGGAGGGACACACACACAAGTAATAAGATGTCTGACAGATAGAATGTTAACAGGTGAAGCTTTCTCCATAATTGTATTTTCATACAAAAAAGGCTTACTCCATTTAATTTCTACCTGCCCCACAGCTGTCCATATGAGCCTGACCTCCTGCAATGCCAACCCTAAACCATGCAAAGAACGCAAGTAAAAAAAAAAACAACCACAGAATTTGGGGAAATTTTTTTTTAAAAAGAACATCTGTAGCAGTATGAAATACGACATTCTCAGGCAAAAAGTTATGAGACAGTAGACATAAAAAACCCCACACAAAGCCTTGACAAAGAGTGACAAAAATACTCTGAGCATGAGCATTTTCACATTTTAAATTTTTACTCATCATTGTTTTTGCTTATTTATTGCCTTGGCCCCATCCCTAACTCTCAGCCTAACCTACATCACAAGGCTGTTGTGAAGATACAGAAGGCAGAATTAAAATGGGAAAGAAGGAGATTAAGGCTGCACTGCAGTACATGTCTACTCAGAAGTTAACTTTATTGGGTTCAATGGGACTTACTCCCAGGGTAAGTGTGTACACAATACACACTTGCCTGGGAGTAAGTCCCATTAAACCCAATAGGACTTACTTCTTAGACATGTACTGCATTGCAGGTTAGTCCTTTTATTACATGCATCAAATTTTACTTGCATTAACCAGATTGATGCATCTTTGTACTATAAAGGGTCATATTTTTTCTCTCCCTCCCTGCAAATGGGAGTAAGCTCCATTAAATATAAACAGACTTACTTCTGAGTAGACGTGTATATATTGTACTGTAAGTCAGCTATACAATCATTTTTAACAAGTGCCTGGACAAGTGCCTGTTTGAAACTCTTTGTATTTGCCATGGGGAGGAGGATTTGCACAAAAGAGCTTCCTGGAAGCAGCAGGTCTTTAGGACCTTGGCTGCTTGCTGTTGCAACTTCTGCCTGCCCCTCACTCACCCTGAAGCTGTGGCTTTTGGCTTGTGTCTCTCTCCACTGGTAAGAGAGGAGAGGTGGGAAGAGAGGCAGAAGCCACCTTGAGCTTTGCGCGACACACACATACATTGTTGTCTCTCACCTCCACAGTCAGTTCTTCATGTCCATTTTTCTGCTGCCTCTTTGCCCTCCGGCTCTTTTTTCCCTCCATTCCTGACCATTTTTAAACAATTGTTCTCTCTACCCCATCTCATTCTCCACCTCCTCCCTCGTTGCCTCCTAAGCACCCATAGAGCATGAGGGAAGAGTGACGCTGCACAAAAGCCCAATTTGAAGCACATGGTTTTTATTTACAAATCAGAGGAGGAGACTTCCCCTGTTCCCCTCCCCCAAGTATCTCCCAAAAGTAACTCTGGAAACATTAGTTACAGCTCAAAAGTAATGAAATTACTACTTGTTCTCTTACCAGCAAAATGTAATGATGCATGATGTCATAAGAAAGCATAGTAAGAGGGGCTGTGGACTGCAGGTTAAGGCCACAGAGAGAGAAGATATAGCTCAGAGAGCCGGAGGCTTCAGGTTCCTTCCCAAGCATCCTATGTGCATAAGATAGCACAGGAACAAACGGTTATGTCTGTTGGCTAGCTGCTACCCCTCTGAAGTGAAGTTAGGCTATGACTTGGCAAAAATATGATCATGAGAATGGAATATGAATGGCAAAGCTTCAGTAGCATAGTGAAATAGTATATAAGCCTGACAGTGTCCCAATTCAGTGAGATCCCAGAAACCCATGCTGTATGCCTTGAGTAGGAGAGGCCTTAAGATGGTGCACCTAGAAAGAGAACCCACTGCATATCTGGAGAAAGAGAGGCCTTAAGAGGATGAGCCTTGAGTGATAGGAGTTTGGAATCATTACTAACCAGAGATGATTCTCCAGCAACTGAAAGAGCCCTAAGATTATCTGCTTTTGCTTTACCATATTTAGGCCTATGAATAAAACTTGGTGTTTCTTTCATTGCCTACCTGGATCTTTTTGGCAATTCACCCAGCCAGCACAGCTGATGGGAGTTGTAGTTTAAAACATCCCGAGGGCACCACATTGGTGAAGGCTGGTCTAAGGGCTTATCCAAACGGAGTGGGATAATCCACGGTTTCCATATTCAGTTTGTCATCTGATAGTCCTCACTTTGCCTTTTAGTTCGCTCTTTCCCAATTAAAAAAAATGCTTTTTTGCACACGCACACGCAGCGGTAAGACCCCTACATTCTTTTTGCTTTTTCCTTTTTTTACAATAATTTTTATTCAAATTTTCATGAAACAAACAAAACAAAATCATAAAACATTCAAAGACAAAAAACAAAACAAAACAAAAATGATTAAACAGTAAAATAAAATGTTGACTTCCGATTTGTCGCAGATCAGTTATAGGTCTACAATATATAACAATCCTGTCTCTTAAATTATATTATAAAATTACTTTCCTCCAGTAGTTATCTTAATTAATCATCAAATCTCATAAACATTACTTTATTCTTTCCACAAAAAGTCAAAGAGAGGTTTCAATTCTTTGAGAAATATATCTATCATTTTTTCTCCAAATAAGCATGTCGATTAATCCATCTCATTCAAATCTATTAGGTCCAATAATTTCAATAGCCATTCTTCCATTATCAATGTTAATTCCATCTTCATCTTCACTAATCCTGTTAAGTCCAGTAATTTCAGTAGCCATTCTTCCATTATCAGTATCCCATAATAATCTTATTGTCATAGCCATAGTCCAAATAAACATATCGATTAATCCATCTCATCAAATATGTTAGGTCCAATAATTTCAATAGCCATTCTTCCATTATCAATATTAATTCCATCTTCCATCTTCAATAGTCCTGTTAAGTCCAGTAATTTCAGTGTCCATTCTTCCATTATCAGTATCCCATAATAATCTTGCTGTCATAGCCATAGTCATATAATAAGAGTCTGATGGGAATTTCCTTTATCACAAATATTTCCTTGCCATCAATTCTGAATATGTTGCTGAAATATTGTTGTAAAGTCATATCTCTGTTCTTCTTTTTTACAAAATGCACTGGCTCGTCTCTTGAGAGTTTTTCCATTGTCACATGGCTGTAGTTAATTCCATAGATTTTCTCTATGTCAAGCTCCATCACATCATTCCAGTCCAGAAAATTATCCAAGACATTGATAACTTTATTTCTAATATCTTCATTAATTTCTTCAGAGACAACGTTGAATTCCAAACAGTAGATTTTGTTTCTAATATCCATAAACTCCAGATCTTTTTCCAATTCCACATTTGTTCCAATCTCCAGGGCTTGTATCTTCCCTTTATTTTTTCTTTTCTCATCTCTGATCTCATTCTCCTCTCTCACAAGATCCCCTATTTCTTTAAGCTCCTGCGTCATTTTACCCAATTCAATTTTCATCTCCTTTCTACCCTGTCTCAGGGTTTGTTTTGTTATCTCAATCTCATCCATTATTTTCTGAAACATAATTACTTCCAGATTCTCAGCCACTTTCTTGATTGCCATTCTTAAAACCACGAAAACAAAACAAAACAAAAATAAAGAAAAACCACTTCTTATTTCAGCAACAATTGGGTTAATATTCCAGGCTTGATGACATCACAGTGTAAACAGAACAGCCTGCCTTATCTCTTATATGTTCAGGAATACAAAACAGATTTAGTTCCCAGCATCAAAACAGTTAGTGGCGTCGTGAACAAGCAGATTCGTCAAAATGAAATAGACCAAAAAGAAAATAGTCCCAGACATATAATGTTCCAAAGTTCATAAATCAAATTTATTTATTTTTTTTCTCCTCGGAATAGAAATCCCTCTTCCGTTTATATCTTTAGAATGCACTTCCAGGACAGCTTTTTGCAATAGAAACAAAGATAAGCTTTTTCAATTTCTTTCCTCCTTAATTTCGTGAATAACAGAGAAGAGTTATAACTCACCCAGGAATTCTTTATAGCTGATTCATTGACAAATCTCTTTTTGCTGCATCAATTTAAACCAAGTGAAAAAAAAATAGAAAGAAGGGTGCTTGCCTGTTAAAGTCCATTTTTCTTTGAAGAAAAGATAAACGTGTCGCATTAATCAGTTAGAGCTTGTTTGGAAGTCCGTCCGGCATTGCTGGCTGAACCTTCTCTCATAAATTAATGAAATCCAGTCCTCCCAACAAAAACAGGCTTTTGAGGTTAATCTCTACGTTTCTCCCTGCTCGGGAGAAAATCTTTACCAGTCAAAAAGAACGTTCTGACTGATTTTATAACTGAAAAAGCTTCTTCTGAGACGGGAGCTCGTCTCAAAAAGCAGGCACAAGCGAAGTCACCCTTCCCGGAAGTCCTATTTTTGCTTTTTCCAAGCTCCACCTCTAAAACCTCCCCCTATCAACCAATTGGTCAGCAAAAAAATGACGTATGCTCCTCTCCCCCTTTGCAATGAAGCACAATATGGCTGTAAAGGAGTTCTTGCCTCGGAAGGAAAGGCTGCTGGTCGGTTTCACTCTTGCCTTGTTTGTATTTGCGATATTATGCTTAAATGAATGTATGCTTTTCTGCCTTTATTGATATTTAAGGAGATACACACGCTGGCAATTGCACTTATTTCTCCAAAAAAGCAAGAAACATGTCACCCCCCCTCCTTCTCCCTTTCCTTCCCAGGGAGAATGAAATTGACAAAGCTTTCTGGAGCAGGCTTGAAACCAACCATAAGCCCTTTTCTTGTTTGTATTTGCGATATTACACTTAAACGAATGTATGCTTTTCTGCCTTTGTTGAAATTTAAGGAGATACACACGCTGGCAATTGCACTTATTTCTCCAAAAAAAGCAAGAAACATGTCACCCCACCTCCTTCTCCCTTTCCTTCCCTCAAAGCTTTCCGGAGGAGGTGTGAAACCGACCAGCAGCCCTTTTCTTGTTTGTATTTGCGATATTACACTTAAACAAATGTGTGCTTTTCTGATTTGAGGCAAAAAACCCAGCAAGTAGAATGAAATTGACAAAGCTTTCCGGAGGCAGGCTGAAACCAACCACACACCCCTTTCTCGCTTGCTGTGCATTGCAGATCTCACCCAGAGCGGCCGCCCAGTTTGCAGGCTGGCAAAAAATAAAATGCATCTGCGCAGTAGTTGCAGACCCCCACCCCCACCCCACCTTTGCGATGATTGGTTCTATTTTCCTGGGCTTATTCTCGCACATGCGCAAAAGTGCAGATACGTGATTGGCTGGAATGAGGAGAAGGAGCAAGGGGAAACGCCCAAGAACCACCCATCAGCTGTAAAGTCCACGGTATTGCATCCTAACTCCTGAAGGCACAGTAGATGATTCCCGATTTTAAACAACAAATCACATTTTTGCCGGTATTGCAAGGAGAGGATTTAACCCACGAAAATGCGTAACAGCGCGAGACGTCATTTGGACGACCAAAAAATAATGAACACACATAGCGGGCGTGTCACACATTTTTCAGTCGTCTGGATGAGCCCTAAGAGTATTCTCCCCACAAAGTGACTGTTTTAAACAATGTCTTTGATAAATAATCACTCACCACTATGGCTGGAGTCCACTTGCTGGCCCTGATCCACAAGCATTCTGTCGAACTGGAATGCATTTTTGAGCTGCCTTCATTTTCCCCAGCAGCTTCAGGTTTGATCTGTTTTGATGAAGGAAGGAGATAGAAAAGGCATTTAATGGGTTAATACTGTAGAGACTAATGGGATCCTAGACTCCCAGATTATTCTCTTTAATTAACCCTTTAATTGCTGTACTTCTTCACCCCTTCAGCAGGAAGGGGAGCAGGAGGCAGGAGAAGATGTGCCCCCGCAGCTGAAAGGAAAGCATGGCAGCTGCAGCTCCACCAAGCTAGGTTAGATTCCAGGCCCCCATTAGTGAGGAAGGAGTGGGCCCAGGCAAGGCAAGGGATGTGTGGCTGGCAGCATAGGGGTGTGTAGCAGCTAATCCGGTGTTGCAGAAAAGCCTCTGAGTTCATGACAAACATGCTTGCTCCTCACATAGAATGAGCATGCTGAACTCTTTCAAATTCCGGTTTTAAATCCAAAGTGGGCAGAATTCTCCCCCATCCCTACTCACCACCATTATCACCTCGCAATTTGAGCCTATGCAGGTAACACAAGATGGCCAGCTTTAAAGAAGATCAACATGCTTTCCTTGACTCATGTTCTTGGACGTCCATTATATTGACTTCTCCAAATTTCTTGCCATCTCAGCCTTTCTGTCTTTGAGGATTTCCACACAGCTTATTCTCATGCCTCCAGAGGACTATTTTAGCCACCCAGTGAAAACCTGGGCATGCAGGAAGCAGTCCCTCACCACAAAGGTGTGTGGAGTAATATGTGGGTGGGCGTGAGTGCACAGGTTTATCCATGTTGGCCCTGCAATTCCTCTACAATTTCCCAAATTCTTCCATGTTGATAAGTGCAGGCAGTTCATAGAAGTTGTGTATGTAAAAAGATCAAATGCACCGAAAGAGTGCATCAAAGCCCTGAAAAGATAATACATTTAAACATGCCCTCATTCTCTAAGCGTAGCACTTCCTCATAGGAGACCATAATGGTGCTTGGTTCTGGGGGTATTGTTGTTGTTGTTGTTCCCTCTCTTTAGCTGCCTTCATTCATTCTTATGGTTTCACTTATAAATTAACTCTGGCTGTGCAGTCCTATTGCACACCACAGACCTCACAACTGGCCATCCATTCAGCATTCAATCTTTTCTTTTTCATTGACCTGTTTATACCACGCCTCGCTTACACAGGATACTCTTGGAGCGATTCCTTTGCCTTTAATTACCTCTCCTCTCCTGCCTTCCAATCCACCCTTTTAAATCCCCTGTGTTCACTCTTCTTTTTCTTTTCCCTACTTGAGAAATCTTTGGATTTTGAAATCCTGTGGATGGCCTCCAAGCTATTTTCAGATGTGGGACATAAGCCAAAGGTTTATTGAGATTGATTCCTAGGATCAATTGTATGGGACTGTAGTTTCTCATTTTCTTTGTGTCCCAGCAATTTTTTGAAGCATATTCATATCATAGAATCATAGAATAGTAGAGTTGGAAGGGGCCTACAAGGCCATCGAGTCCAACCCCCTGCTCAATGCAGGAATCCAAATCAAAGCATTCCTGACAGATGGCTCTCCAGCTGCCTCTTGAAGGCCTCCACTGTCGGAGAGCCCACTACCTCTCTAGGTAATTGGTTCCATTGTCGTATGGCTCTAACAGTTAGGAAGTTTTTCCTGATGTCCAGTCGAAATCTGGCTTCTTGCAACTTGAGCTCATTATTCCGTGTCTTGCACCCTGGGACAATCGAGAAGAGATCCCGGCCCTCCTCTGTGTTACAACCTTTCATGTACTTGAAGAGTGCTATCGTATCTCCCCTCAGTCTTCTCTTCTCCAGGCTAAACATGCCCAATTCTTTCAGGCTGTCCTCATAGGGCTTTGTTTCCAGTCCCCTGATCATCCTTGTTGCCCTCCTCTGAACCTGTTCCAGTTTGTCTGCATCCTTCTTGAAGTGCGGAGACCAGAACTGGACGCAGTATTCAAGATGAGGCCTAACCAGTGCTGAATACTTCATGCAATTTGGAAACTATACTTCTGTTAATGCAGCCTAATATAGCGTTTGCCTTTTTTGCAGCGGCATCACACTGTTGGCTCATATTCAGCTTGTTATCGATGACAATTCCAAGATCCTTCTCACATGTCGTATTGCTGAGCCAAGTATCCCCCATCTTATAATTGTGCATTTTGTTTCTTTTTCCTAAGTGTAGAACTTTGCATTTATCCCTGTTGAATTTCATTCTGTTGTTTTCAGCCCAATGCTCCAGCCCATCAAGGTCCCTTTGAATTTTGTTTCTGTCTTCCACGTTATTAGCTATGCCCCCCAATTTTGTATCATCTGCAAATTTGATAAGCATGCTTTGTACCTCCTCATCCAAGTCGTTAATAAAAATGTTAAAGAGCACTGGGCCCAGGACCGAGCCCTGTGGTACCCCACTCGTTACCTCCCCCCAGTTTGAGAAGGAACCATTGATAAGCACTCTTTGGGTACGATTCTGGAGCCAACTGTGGATCCATCTAATAGTTGTTCCATCCAGCCCACATTTAGCTAGCTTGCTAATCAGAATATTATATATGTTTCTAAGAAAATGCAGTGGCCATAGGTGTGGGGTTTGGTTTCTCTCAGTTTCTCATTTTCCCAATCTTAAGTTCAGTTCTCCACATTTCCCCAACACTACGACCTGGGAGACCAGGGCTCGAATCCACACATAGCCATGAAGCTCACTGGGTGACCTTGGGCCAGTCACTGCCTCTCAGCCTCATGAAAACCCTATTCATAGGGTTGCCATAAGTAGGAATCAACTTGAAGGCAGTACATTTACATTTAGTGTGAATTTCTTCTAATATGCACATTTTGTATGCAATTCTGCCTAGTATACACATTTTTGCAAAGCAATTATCCCCTAAAATAATGTTTTGTATGTTATTCCATAATATATGCATTGCTAATATATGCATTTTTAGGCAAACTTTATTCTATTATATGCATTTTCTTAAACATTACTTAGCTGGAGAACTGCATTGCAAAATTCAAGAAGTACAAATTTCAAAGGGTGGCTGTGTTTCAGTTCGCATTTGGTTTCAGAACATGCAAGCTAGATAGGTTAACCTTTAAACACACACTGAACTGAGCTTCTCCCCCATCCCTATCTGGTCATTATGTATTGGTTTATGCTTCCCATTAAAATCAATAAGGATGTACATCTCAAAAAATGTTATTAATACTATGGTGGTATTTTCTGTTTTCCTTCAGCTGACATAAATTCCATCCATGAAAGAGAGACAGAGGAAGAAAGTGACTGAGAAGCATTGGACTATGGATAGTGCATCAGACCTATGGAGCAATCTACAGTCAGGAAGTGTGCCATGTCCAGAAAAGGAAGAAGGGTGTCGGGGACTGAAACCATATTAAGCAGACAAAGAAGAAAATAAAAATGCTGAAGCATCTTCCTGAATAACAAGAAAGACTACATTACTAATTGACTTTAGGCAGGGCAGGATAAAAAGATACAGTGGTAAATCAATGCCACAGTGGTTTACTTCCTTTAAGCAACAGCATAAAGGGCATGGCCATTGCGGTTATTGTCAATAGAGTAGCATTTTCTGTCTTTCATGCAACTCGGTCATTGCTGATTAAAATTCATTGGATGCAAAACTCTCTACTCTGGAAGTTGCTAGCCTTGCTGACCCAGTGGGCACATCTGGAATTTTGAGAAAGTGCCATGGGTACCAGTGACAAAATGGCTGCCATGGGTATGTGGCATAACAAAAAAAATGGTTGCCACATCTAAAAGAGCAGAAAAAAGAGCTTGAACCACAAAATGGTGTGGGAATGCCCCTGCATCAGCTTCCCATCAACTATCAACCATCTAGAACCTTACAATCGACAGGTGGTGCAATTGGTGGTGGTGCCACCAGGGGCTGATCGGCTGATGCTGACCCATCACAAGGCTTTTTCAATGGTGGCTCTTCATCTGTGGAATGCCCTCCGCAGTGAGGTGTGTCTATCTCCATGATTATTGACTTTTAGGAAGAATTTGAAAACATTCCTATTTTCCCAGGCATTTGATGACTGAAGCAGACTGTTTCTGGAAACCCAAAGATCACTGGATAAAACAATGTTTTTACTATAATGGCTCCCCCCTCTCTCAGAATTACAAGTTTTACTAGTAAATCAAACAAACTGGGCCCTGCCTCAGAGGTTATGGGTATGTGAGGATCCCAACCTGTTGCCCACCACCTGTCAGGTCCCTCCAGTCAGGATCCTCAATTTTATTTGTTCTCTCACCGGCTCTAGCACAGATCTCGCAAGATCCCACTGCTAGGCAGCACCACCAGCCACTCCCTGTTTCACAATATTGCCTTAGGACTTTGCCTTAGTCCCCTTCTGGCTTATTGTTACTTTGTGTCTGGGTGCACTTGCAGGCCACAACCCCCCTGTATCTTTGTGCCTATAAAGCATACAGCCCTGGGTTGCCCTGGATACTTGATGGTACACTATCTCTTCACCACTGCCACCATTTGATACTGTTTCTGCACCTTGGTAATTACCCTGCCCACCCTTCTGGTCTGTGAAAGCCCCAGCCAAGGATCAGGCTTTTGGTAAACCAAGAATAATATATATTTATAAACACCAGGAAATAACAAGATTACTTTAGTTATATTTAACAAGCATATGGTTTCATATAGTATCACTCTTTATGTTTCCAGACATATATAATCTGTCTCAATACCAGCCAAATATAATCCAACTCACAACCAACTCCAATCCACACTCCACAACCAACCGACCCAACCAACCGACCTCTCATTTATACCTTCAGCCACTCGAACGCTCAGCCAATCTTCATACAGCATTCTCTAGCATTCTAGCCCATGTACTCCCCCCTCTCACTCAATCCACTTACCATGTATACTTTAATAAACCTGCACTTACCATATTTACAGTTATCAAAATACAGGGGCATCATAGGGTACAAGAGGAAGTCCTCCAAAAAAAGAAGGTACAAATGGCACTGCTGAACTCTGCGAACCATGCCTTCTGTCATGTGGTCAGTTCAGGTGTCAATCAGCTGGAAAACCATTTCAGACTGTGGTTTGTTTCAGCAAATCAGTTAGGACTAACACATTTTTGCATTCAGACATTATGCTAAAATGCAATCAAAAAAGTGACTATCTGCTTCTGTGCTTTCTGGACAGAAGTGAATGTTTTTGATGTCCTCTTCATAGCCATGCCAGAGGAGGGGAGAGGAAGGCAGAGTGCATGAGTCGAATACTCACTGCAGCTTATTCCTGCAACAAAATAAACTGTAATTTATTGTTATACCTGCATGCAGTCTATGTGCATGGAAAGGGCTGCACAAATATCAGATTACTGGCCAAGCGTTGTAAGGGGTGTGAGTAAATGGTTACTAGTTGCTTAATTCTTGGACCACATTTATGCACGTTGTGCTGAGCTGTGTCTGTGGCTAAACTGGCTCCCTTCCATGAGCTTTGAATGGTCCCTCAGAATAGAAACTCTCTTCCTCAGCATTTCCCATCTGCAAAATGGGTAAATCCTTTCCTGTATCTTGAAGGAATGCACTGTCTGATGGCAGGGTAGTTGTAAACACATTAAACATGTTTTTGTGGGCTTCATCCTTTTATTGGAAAGCCCATTCCAGGGTGCATTGTATCCATCCTTTTACCCTTCTGGGATCTGCCCACTGACCATTCTGATTCCTGGACTTTCACTCCTCATGGTTTCCATGGTTCCATTTTTAAATTCTTTTTGAAGGGAAGCATAGACTTGAAAAAATGAAGCCAGGTCTATTGACAAATGTGTTTGTTACAGATTCCCCAAACCAATAATTTAAATGAAGGTGTTCGCCCACCCACACCCCTAAATACTGATAACGTCAGACTATTTATCCCATTATTTTGGTAACCTCTTGAATGTTCAATTTTATTTGTTCTATTTTAATGTATAAATGCCAACTATCTTAACAGATTTAGGGAATGGCAAGATATACAGTAAGACTGGGTGATCTGCAGCACGGCTGTGAAATCCTAATTGAATTTTTTTCCCCTCCTTGATCCTTTTTGCCATTAATCTTTTTTTCATCCTGTCTAACTCTTTTGGCCATTACACTCTTTACTCCCTCAGTGCATCCCATAGAAAATGTTTTTGAAGAAAAAAATTCTTCTACTACTGTGGAGAAAGGTTTTATTCTTCTTATCATCATCATTAGTTCCTGTTTATCTAAAGATAAACTATTGAGTTTCAGAGGGAAGGAACAGCCGAGAACCCAGACATTGGCCTTAATTGGTATGCCAGCCCACGCAGAGCTATCTGATTGCATTTGGTAACTAGCAAGCGACAGCCAGCATTTCCAAGAGAAACAATATCTAGCTGTGTGAGTGTGTGAATATGTGCATCTGAACAGTAAACATCATCCTTAATTTTAATATCTTGCATCATACAAAACTTTTTCAAAAATGAGAGATCTGATATACACACAGCCCCACTGGGCTAGTAATGTTATCATAAGAATATGATGGAAGCCAATGTCAAATCTCCAACTGACAGGAAAAGCTCAGAGTTTAAAGAGCATTTTCATCATTCGGGAGAAGCTTTACCTATTAGGAAACAGGAAAAACCTGTTATTTCACTGGGTTATATTATTGCAGGCAACATTGCCTTTCAGGTTTGGTTTTTATGGGCTAGCATGTAATACTCTAAATAGCCTTTAAAACTGAAAGGTGAAAATATAAAACTATAATCCAGCTGTAAATGGTCACTTTAGCAGCAATCACACCAAAGCCCAGGAGAGCTGAATATCATCTGTGAGGTGTTCCTTTTGAGAGAGAAAAAAAGTTGTGCCATAAATGTGCGCTGAGTGGTACTCCTTGAATATGTATACTGATTTTCCCCCCCTCCCTGCTGTGATATGAATGAGATGGAGATACTTGGTTTAGCATACTATATAAGAGCAAACTCATTCTCCAAGTATGGATCCTCATGTGGATGCAAAATGGTACCATCCACAGGCAAGAGGGACATATCAGCAGGTCTGAGAGTACTTGGTCGGCATGGAATGCTGGCCAACTGTTGCAGGGGATGGAAATCTGGGGGATGGGGGATGGAATTGAGTATCCTAGAAGATGATGTGGCTGGCTGGAATCCTAAAGAGAGCCACTGCACACTGCATCACGTCAATCACAGAACATAGACATTCATAGACCACAGGGACAAGCAAACACAAAGATTCTGGGCTCTTGAGCTAAGTAAAATGTTGTCCTAGATGACAAGGATGTTCCTATGTATAGCAGGTGCTGGGTCCACACAGCAGGAAATGATAGGTGTCCATGTATAGAAGCTTCTGGCTGGCCAGTGTTGAAAACAGAATAATGGGTTATATGGACATTTCCCCCCTCTGGATGCGGTAGGGTTCTACATACATGTGAGTGGAGGGAAAGAAGGAGAGATGGATGAATTATGGCAGAGACAATGGATACTGTCAGGACTGGCCCTAGACCAAATGGTGCTCCAGATAAGGAGTGTCTCCAGCTTGCATCACCACCTTCAATTTTTTCTACTTATAAACACCTACTTCTTATTGCATTTGTATTCTCTTTCACACATTTGATGTAAGATTTGTGTATATAATTTATCCCTGTCATATGATAAATATGCATGGATGCATCTGATCACAATCACTCACATACAAACTGTTTGTTCAATGTGCACTGATGTTGCAAATTGACCTGTGCATTAAAAAACAAAGCGAGAAGATCCTTAACGCAATGCTGGTCATGCATTAAGAGTGCAGACAAACTGTTTCTATTTTTTGTTTCAGCTGTTGAGTGGATAGCTAAGTAGATCGCCTGAGACAGGCACCCCCTTACCTTCTTCCTACTTCGAACAACTCCTGCAGTGACACATAACAGTTTTCTCCCATGTTTCACTTAGTAGAATAATAAAGTGAGTAAACACTGCCAATAAGAAACAACTACTTGGAGTGGAAGGGAGGCTCTATACCTATAACACTAGGCTGCAAACCTATCCTCGTTTTAAGAGACTAAGAGCACTGTTGGATCAGGCCAAAGGTCCATCAAGTCTGGCATCCTATTCCTACAGTGGCCAACTTGGATGCCTATGAAAAGCCGTAAAGCAGGAGCTGAGTGGAACAGTGCTCTCACCATTTGTGATCCCCAGCAACCAACATTCAGAGGCATACTGCCTCCAACAAGGGAGACAGAGCATAGCCATTGCAGCTAGAAATCACTGATAGCCATATCTTCCATGAATTTGCCTAATCTTTTAAAGACATCCAAGTTAGTAACCATCACTACCTCTTTTGGGAGATAATGCCATAACTGAACTGACAAAGGCCAAAGAGATGGATTGTACTTATGTATTTAAGTTTAGATTATTTCTTTTGTAATACTGAATTTATTTTATGTTCGCTAAATTGTTTATTTTTGTCTTATTTGTATTGCTATGTTTTGTAAACTGACTTCTCTCCCCTGCCCCAGTGCTTTTATTTTGAGTGTTTGTTGTAAGCCACTTTGGGCACAGGTCACTGTGGAAAGGTGGCTTATAAATAAACCTAATCAATCAATCAATCAATCAATCAATCAACTATGCACTGTCTGAAGAAGTACTTTCTTTTGTCTGTCCTGAATCTTTCAACATTTAGGTTCATTGGATGGCCTCAACTTCTAGTATTATGAGGGGGGAGAAAAACTTCTATCTATCTTCTCCACACCATGTAAAATTTTCTGCGCTGAGGTTAGTGGGGCTTACTTCTGTGTAAACATGTAAAGGATTGGATTGTTAATGGCACTGAAATGAAAACTGTCATTTAACTGCAAAAAAAAAAATCTATCTAAAACATCCCCAAGGTCTGTTTCTATTGTGGTGAAGACATAACAAATCACTGATTACAATAGGAAATTAGTGGGTGTGTGGAATTAGAGTCCCTTAAAGAACAGCTCTTCAGAGGAAAATGGAATAATAAAATCTTTTGGATTACCATAGTTAATAATCCAATTTTCTTCAAGCACTGTGCACAAAGAAATGATGGCAAGCGAGAAATACGGCTGATTTTTAAAGAGCATGGTACAAAATAATATGATTTTTTTAGTGCCCTATTTAAAATGTGACTATGTACTTGAGAGCTATTCAAGATTTTCAAGTCAAAGGGGAAGAGAGATAACAGGTCACCTTCCTTTGTAGCTATGTTCAATGTAAAAAATAGAGTCACTTTGTTCTAACAATAATTCCATGGCATTTGAATGAGTGGCTTCAAGCCTTGGCATAAAGACTGTTTCTCTAATTAAAGGACTGTAAACCTGGCAGAAACATCTAGCCTACTTTCTGAACATTTTGTAGAGAAAATGAAAGAAAAAGGTGGTTTTTCTCAACAAATGCCTTACCTTATGTACAACACAAATCACAGCACAAATGATGTTGTGCCACTCCTTGCTGTTGCTTACCCTAGGTTGCTTGCAAACTGCAGTGAATTGAGTGACAATTATGTCAGTCTTGCTACATGGCTAATTGAGTATGTGGGTGCTCCAATCCCAAATATGGGATGATCTTTGGAATAGGGAATCATGAAACAATCTATTTCTTAGATACATATCAAAAGCATCAAACAGACAATCCATTAGGGAGAACATGTAGCCAAGGAGGGCTTGGATGTGCAGTTCTCCAGGCTGAAAGAAAGGCAAGAAGCCTCCAAGTGCAGCAGGAGTGACCAGGAAGGTGGGGTGATTACTTTTGCAGGTGTTCATTCATAAATCCATTCCATCCACTTTCCACATTAATCTGGAAATTTTCTGAAAATCTATCTGAAAATCTACATTTAAAATCCACATTTAAACCCATATTTTAAAACATAAGCTCCTCTCAAAATACACATTTCTAAATGTATTTTCACTTCAAACATGCATTGGTAACTGTGTTTTTGAGCTGAGAAATGTGTTGGAACATTAGGAGGATGCAAAAGTCTGAAGACAGCTGAGGTCTGATCTACATATTAGTTCAGGGTGTGGTCAGTGAAGACCAGGTAATTTTATATCAGAATCCACAAAAACAGAATTCCCCAAGTATCCCTGCTTTGGAGGCTCACTTATGATGGTGTCTGGCAACATTCTAGATGATCTTTTAATTTATATTTCTTATTTTAGTCCATGGAGGTGATCCATATGCAGTAGGAACATCACATATTTCATTTTAGATCAGGTCCACACACCTAAAGAAGGGTTGTGCATGCAATTCCTGGGTGTCTTTCCTCACAAGTAGCACCTGTGTCTTCTCCTGTTAGACTGGGAGCACTAACTTTTGGTTGGCTCATCTTTTGCCTGATGCATGGATCTCTGGATAAGGCCTTTCTGTCCAACTTGTTTATAGACAGGTTTTTAAGAACATACATATATCTTTTTTATTATTTTTTAATTCATCCAATTCTATTGCCACAGTAAACCTGCAATTCCCATTGTGAATTTAGTGTAGCTTTGTGTCTGATGTTATTTGGTATGATTTATCAAAAGCATCAAATAGGCGATCCAATAGGGAGAACATGTAGCCAAAGAGGGCTTGGACGTGCAGTTCCCTGGACTGAATGAAAGGGAACAAGCCTCCAAGTGCAGCAGGAGTGACCAGGAGGGTGGGGTGATGCCTCCTGACACTGGCAGTGCTGCTGCTTACCTGGGTGCAGCAAGGGTGGGGCATGGCAGTGGCCAGGTCAGGGCTGCATAGGAACACCAGCAGAGCTTATCCAGCGCTTTCACCAGTGCACCCATACAACTTTACACCATCCAGATAAGCAGCATTACTGCCACTGTCACGAGGATGGCTCAGTAGCAGCACCCCACTGAGCTGGTTGCTCCTGAAGTCCTGAACTTGAGTCTTGGATCATCTCCAGCTCTGTTGCAAAACAGAACAGAGACCAAAGATTCAAGTTAATTGTGCTTAAGAATACCCCTGAAAAAATATATATATCCAAAATGCATTGAGCTGAATAAACATACTTCTATGCACCTGGAGATTTTCTCTCTTCTTTTCTAGCATTTGCTGCATCCCCCCCAGGCTGAAAGCAAGAGCCAAAAGTTCTTCCGTAAACAGATGATCAGCAATATTGAACACACTGCTGGATTGGACCCTCATCCTGGTGAAACATTTACATGCGCATTTCCTCAACTATATTAGGCTAGGTATATGTCTATAACTTGGGACACCATTCGAAAAGATCTAAGGAGGGCTTCTAATAGGGATGGACAAACCTATCCATTTCTGTTTCTCTCTGTTTCTAATTTTTTCCAGTCAGTTTGCCACATATCTGTATCAGTTTGCTAATTTTGTTAAAGTCCTCATGAAAATTTGTCAGCAGTTTAATGTACATTTCCCCTAATCTTCTGGTATGCAGTATTGTCTAAAATACACATTTTTGCAAGCAGTTCTCCCTCATATAATGCATGTTTGTATGCAAGTTTCATGAATATATGCATTTTTATACATATATATTCCCTATTATATATTATATATTCCCTAATATACACATTTATGTGCACACTATATGACTGGAAAACTGCATTGCAAAACTGCAAGTTTCAAAAGACAGCTGCATTTCAGTTCACATATTGTTTCAGAAAATGCAAACTAGGTAGCCAAAGCAAAGCTTCTGTTCCTAATGAGGATCCTATGAGATGTGTCAGACACTGCAGCACAGGGCTCTTGTAATTTCATCCTAGTTCCCATCCTTCTGCAACCACAATATTCTCTATAGAACAAGCAGAAGATCAAACATCATGGGTCTGCCTTTGATACTAGAATAGCAGTAGCAAATTTTAGTGCAATGGAATGCAAGTTTTAGATCTGAATTGAACAAATCAAATATTTTAATTGATCAAGATATTCCCTTGGCTATCCAAATTTCAAACTTTTCTTTAGCTTTTTCCTTTAACCCTCCTCCAAATGTGCTCTCCAAAAGAAGCTCACCAGGTGGCAAAAAAGGATGTCTCAACAGTGGTCTCCACTCCATTTGTGCAATGCTCTCCCCAAGCAGACTCACCTGGTGCTTGCAAGAACATCTTTTGCAAAAAATATTTTCAGCACTAGGCAAAGAATTTTGTTTGATTGTTAACATCTCTGATATCTCTGTGAATGTTTTAGCTTGCTAATTTCTTGGTGATCATGATCATGTGTATGTGGTTGAAGGAAGGTGAGGTTTCTTGAAGAATTACAGAGCAATCAAACTTAGAGGTAGCCAGCAGACGGGGGGCCAGCAGAGAAGGAGCTGGCAGAAAGCTCTGTGGCATCTACTTGCCGCTCGGAAGCTGCTGGCCTGGCTGAATGCAGGCTCCATTGGGAGCTGAGTGTGGGAGCTGGAAGGGAAGAGCCAGCTCCCATGAACAGGCCTACCAGGGAGTCATTGCTCCCCATAGACCACCATTAGAATAATTTTACTGTGCTGGCCTTTTTGCCAGCAGAACTTTGGGCCAGATCAGGACCTGTGGGAGCATTCTGAGAGGGACTTGGATGCTGCGTAAGTCCCCCAATGGCTCCTCCCCCACCACACCCCCAGAACATCCCATTTTGGGGACTACCACTAGCTTATGCCAGCGCTCCATCCCCCGAGCTTGCCATCCCCAGCAGACCCCCGACAGTGACAGCAGGCTCCTGGCATCTCCGCAACTCAATGAAATGGAGCAAAAGTGGTTGACATCCAAATTAGCAGGAAAAAGGGGGAGAAAAACCAGGATGTCAAGAGGCAAATGTTGGGCATACCTTTTAAAAATATTTTTACAATAAATCTCCAGACTTTGATTCACCCACATTTGTCTCTTGACATCCTGGTTTTTCTCCCCCTATCTCTGCAACTCAGCCAGAATGGAGCCCAGCAGAGCCTGGTGGCACCAGGAGATTGCCAGCTCATCTGGGGGTCTGCCACATCCAACTCCTCCCAGACCAGCATAAACTCAAGTTGGATTGCTCCCTTGGTGTGTGATTATTCTAGTGCTTGTTCTTTTCTTTTTAATCTTTTGTATATTTTATGTTGCAATGTATTTTTGTATTATAAGCCATCTCAAAACCTTTTTGTAATAGGCGTATAACAGTCTGCATCTGTGTTGGAATTGCTTTTAATATGTTTTTTTTTTAAAAAAATATGTTTTTAACCCCTTTTTAAAGATAGTTTTAAAGCTTTTTTAAAAAATGTTTTTTAAAATTTTGTTTTAATGTATTTTAAGGTCTTTTTTTATGATGCTTTGATGAGCTTTTAGTGCTTTTGTTTGCCACCCTGGGCTCCTGCTGGGAGGAAGGGCGGGATATAAATCAAATAATTAATAAATAAATAAAATTAAATAAATACATACAATTTCAAAATCTTCTTTGTATATAAATCATATAAACGTCTGTGGAGAAACCAATTCATTTCAGACATTTTCATTCATGGCTGCTCTTAGGGTTGTATCAAATCTATTGATTTATAATCTATTAATTCAATTTCTAAGGCCATGCTATGAGTGAACAGACTATGATGGTCACTGTACCACTATGCCTAATGCAGCTCATTAATCCAGCTTTCCAGCTGATAAGATATCTAGCATGCTTTTGCACATAGATAATTGACTGCATGATAAGGTACTGAGAGACAGAGAGCTGCTGGATATTAAAAAAAGAAAGGGAAAAAAGCTCAAATCTTGGAAGGCAATATCTGAAGTGAATGTGAATGCCCTGTAAGTCACATATACATAAATTGACATGGATGTATCTTAATGTAAATTCCATATGTGTTTTTTTTTTAAAAAAAACAGCTACTGTCAGAATGATACTGAAGTTAAGACAAAGTAGTTCTTAATAATTGGACTGTTAGGCTCTGGAGCCCCAGAATGCAGTAAATAAATATTTTTTATAAGATGGGAACCTTTATTTGTTACAACAGAGATAGCTGTATCTGTTCTAAACCAAGAATGTAAACACGTTGGACTAGAATATATTAAAGCATTGATATTCTGGCAGTGTTTGGAAAATGCTTCTTTTAGCAAGCAAAATATCTGAGATAGGTACAATATACAATCAGTTATTTTAAACTGGCATATAGAAGGGATCCGTGAGTGGGTGAAGACTTTAAAATCATGTATAGACATGAAATGATTTGGAAAATGGAATGTATCATCTTTACATCCAGTATCAAATTTATGTTTTCCACCATTCCTACTGTGCAATGCACCAAATACAATGTTATCAGCTGTTTTAGTAGACTCTTATCTCTACTGCTTGGAAATGGAACTCATAGTGACCACTCTGCACCTCTTGGCCACAGTCCAACACAGGCTTTGATGTGGTTAAACCCTTTGATTTCAACAGACTTAAACTTGCATGTGGCTATAGTGTTTTCCAGTCTGTATACAGCATACTGAATTAGAGGAAATTATCCTTAATGGAAAACAATTAAGCATCTGATTAGTAGAAAGTTCATTTGGATTGAAACAATCTAGTTCATTCTGCATTATGCTGAAACACATACTACTCATCCTTATCTTCCAAACAGCTCTTAATAATAGAGTTTTTTTAAAAGATTAATTATAGGATCCGTGCTCATAAATCTTCGCAAAATGATGATATTTTAATCTTCTGAATCACACCAGTAATGAAATTATTATCATATCTACATGTGATTTTGAAGCCAACCCATATCTTTATAAGTTCTAAGTATAGTTCGTGAAGTCAGTGCAGCTTATTAAAAATCTAGATTCCTTCAGCAAATGAAAAACCAATGCAGCTTGTAAAACTGCAGTCTTTCTTCAGGCAATACTTCAATCACCTTCAGTAGTCAACAGTTAATAGGTATTTTGCATTCTACAACTGTCAACAACAGCCTTATGGGGCTTTCAAAGTGGCTTTAAATTACGTGTATGTTAAAAGATACTGGAAGACAGCAAGTATGACCATGTCCATTATCCCTTGCTCTGACTGTTGCCAATCAATTGAAAAGACTAACAGATGCCATAACCAACTTTTTACTGTGTGTACACAAAAAAAGAAACCATGATTTCCATGTCTAATTGATTGTCTAAATCTTATCTTACTATATAATATTTTTCTAAGCATCATGCTACCCGTGAATGCATCTGCGCAGGTGGCGGTAGGGCGTGAGGTGCCCAATGGCAGCAGCAGCACATGAGGTGCCTGCTGGCTGTGGCATGTGGGTGAATGAGTGACTGAGTGACTGAGCAAGAGGGGCAGACGCAGCTGTGGTGGCTAGCCCTGGCCCTTGGTGGGTTGGTTGGTGGGAGGAAGGGAGGCCCATGGGGGGAGGGCAACACATGGGGAGGGGGGGAGGGTGACATGTGGGGGGAAGTGGGAGGGTGAGAGGGCTGGTGACCCAGAAGTGGGAGGGAGGGGGAGCACTGGTGACCCACATGAGGAAAGGAGGGGGAGTGCTGCCAACAGTAGCTAGGGTTGGTGAGCAAAGCAAGCACAGGCGGAGCTCCTAGTAGTTTTGTTTTTACGATTGACACTGAGGGTAGATGAAGAAAATGATTACCTTAAATGAAGCAAGGTGTTTTTAGCAATATTGTAGACAAAATCCTACAATTTATTGAGTGATGATGGCATACAGTTCCTAAGCCACTTGAAGTATCTCTGCCAATGGATGTTTTTAAAAAAACATACTGAAAATAAAATTGCCTGGAATTATTAGAAATATTTAAGATGTTCTTATGAATGGCAACTCACATTAACAAAATGTTTTAATGTATTTCCCCTAAAGGACAAAATAAAGACAAAATAAAGACTATGATTTAGTAATGACAAGAACCAAAAATATAGTGAATATCCCAGGTAAATAGGGTCAGTTGGAGTATATCAGACAGTGATCTGAAGGTGGGGGACATAACAACAGTCCGTGCTGGTGAGATTTAGACTTACAATGGACTTTCTCCTCTCTACAGGAGTAAGGGGCCTATTAAGATGATCCACCCCCAGAGACTAATGAATCCTATTGGTTTTCAAAGGGCCCTGGTGAGTTTTCCGGCAGATAAGGCTGGAGCTCCTGTCGAAACCCTGGTTGATCTGTGGAATACAGAGATGACCTGGGCAATTGCCAGTTGCACCTGATTGTCCTCTCACAACTGGCAGAACTCAGAAAACTCCATAGTATACCCCAAAGCTAAGAGCAATGAAGTGAGAAGAGAGACAGCTTGAGTGAGGTGCATAAAAACTCCCAACAAATGTAATCAAATGCTGGTGTATGCTCATGTTTGAGCCTACTCAGTGACAGTGAAGGCAGAGAAGAAAACTGTTTAGAGTGGCTAGGAGCTTATTACATACTGGCTCTAGGGAGGTGGTAGAGCCATCTAAATCCCACTGTTCTCCCTGCAACTCCCACCCCCAAATCTGCTCTAAAGCACTGGGAGGCCTCCGGAGTGTATTAGAGGTGGAAAGGGGCTGAAAGGGGGAGGGAAATTGCTGAATATTACTTCCCTCCCTGTTCCACTGACAGAAGGCACACCACCAGCTGAGCGACACCATTGAATGCAACCCTATGTTTTTAGTAGAACGACAGGATATAAATAAATAACGGTTAGACATGAATTCAACATGATTTTTCCATATAGGCATAGTCATCAAATGCTACTGAATAAGATATTTAATACTGAATCTCTCCTTTTTTGGACAGGGAAAGCTCTGCAGCTTCACATGAGGTTTTTCCAGGAGTAGTTTCATTTATCATCGTCATCCTGAAAAATCCTGCAAAGGAGAGCGCAACTGATTAAGTTAAGACAAATGCCCATAAATGATGCTTCATCCATGGGCCAGTAAATCAGGAGATGCTTTCCAATCAAGAAGAAAAGTTTGTACATTAATAACTTTGTGAAACAGCCAAATTCATCTCAGATAGTGATGCTGGAGAGGAAGAAAATTAGAGTCTCTGAAGAGATACATGACTGACTTCTAATTTCTGAAACATATAAAACTGAATTTAATAGTTTTTGAAAGCTGGAACAGCACAATGTGATGCCAAAATGCTTTGATCAACTTACAACCACTTCCCAGTTTTGCCATTTCAGCCTGGAGAAGGAAGTCTAAAGTCAAATCAAAAAGGAGAGAGAGCAGGGAGAATGGTGAATGTTGTATGTAAGAACTATGTAAGACCAGAGCTGGATCCAACAAGATGCTTAGGTTCACACAAGGGGGCATGCATTAGCTTCCCTCAGTTTCAATAGCAGTTTGTCATCTATGGATAGGGGAGAAATTTGATTTAGTAAGTTTGCATTTAAAGGCAAACCTACTTAATTTGCCATCTTTTGAAATTTCAAATTTTGCACTGCAGTTCTCCAGCCAAGTAGAGTGTACAAAAATGCATATACTAGGGCAAAGTGTGTAAACAAATGCATATATTAGTGAAAATAATGAACACAAAGTATTCAGAATTGCTTTGCAAACTTGTGTATATTTGGGTAAATTGCATACAAACATCCACCTATTAGGAGAAATGCATACTAAAATGCTGATAAATTTTTATGAAGCCTTAAAAAAACACTAAATTCAAAATGTGAAGAACTGCACTTCAAGCTGGAAAAAGGAGAAACTAAGAAAAACCAAAATTCTCACATTCGCCTACCCTTAACTAAAATATAGGCAGTTGCTTTATACCAAGTTGGACTATCAGTCTATCTAGCTCAATATTGTTGGCACTGACTGGCAGCAGATCTCCAGGGTTTCAGCCAAGAGCCTTTCCCAGCCCTACCTGGAGATGCCAGAAATTGAACCTGAGAACTTCTGCATGCAAATGATGTCCTCTGCCACTAAGCTATGGCTGAATCCCAAATCCTGAAACTGAGGCTGTTGTCTGAGAAAAAGAACTCAAAACAAATCTAAAACCCTTTTGTGATGGTGGAACTGGTTACATCATGTCTCTTTGGATCCTAACCTATATCCATAAGTGTTATAGTATGCGTTTTTCTCACTTTCAAGAAAGCCTACTTTGGAATGTTCTGCACTATTAACGGTAACGTGATTGGTGGGATGAATGACAGATTACATCTCTGTCCAGGCTTTATATAATGGTAAGATCCAGAAAATGGCTTAAAATATGCATATAATGTGATGAAATCATTTACATATGCTTAATTTGCTTAGAAGATGCTTAAGACTTATTGAACTGGTGAACAAAGTTGGCTATAGGTACAAGAGCCAAACAGTACAACAGGAGTAGTTTGAAATTGCCCCCTCCTTCAGAGCTGGAGAAAAATCATTTTAAAAAAGACAAATGTTTCTGTACCCATTTTCCCCCTCCAGGAAGTCTATGCATGCAGCCAAGACAGTAGCTTCTACATCAACAAGTCTGAGAAGTTTGAGTTAGAATGTAAACAAGGAAGAGATCAGGAAAATATCTTAGTAGGATTTTCTGAATGGCCAGCAGTAACCTGGCCAATTCACCTATGAACTTATATGAATCTCTGAGAACATCTATGTTTATAAAACAGATAACTATGAGAAAGGAAAGGTGTTTGTAAGACTGTCCCATGAGAATATTTATGACAAATCTGTGGAAATGAATCCATGAAAAAAGGCCATGGGAACACACATTCCCATAGAAAAGAAAGTATATAAAAAGCCAGGTTTCATAGCACTCAGGGCCCCCTCCACTTTGCTAGAGTGGGGGAGGGGGTCAAAGAAAGCAGGAGAACCATCCATCTATTCCATCCATAACTTCTGATGGGTGATGTATCGTGACATGTATTCCTATATCCTTTGTACTTTGGCTCTGTGATATGACTTAAAGTTTAACTCAGTCCTTCAACTATTGTAACTTGTTTTAATTAAGATGTGCCTTCGGAGTTTTATAGTTTGATATTAAATGGATATCCAGCAATTTCTTTTGTGCAGATATATATATTTCTCTTTTTCTCTTTTCTGATTCTGCAATGAAAATGCAAGTTATTAGTTGTAGTGTGCAAGATATAAATAAATAGCATATATTATAAAGACTGTTCTGCTGTCTAAAGTCTGACTCCCAAATAGAAAATTTCTGGTACCTCCCAAGACTCAAGAATTCTTGAGTGTGGTCTCTTCTATTCTCCACCTACACTAGACGACTGCTGTTCATAACCTGTGAGCTTAGGTGACCTAGCATTTGATATACAAGGACTCTGTGTAGATACAGGGGGAGAAAGCAAGAACCCTCAATCCTATGCATATACTGGCAAGGGGGTAGTCTTGCCAATAACAATTAGCTCCAGTGTTGCTGCATAGGGAATAAGAAGCGGGGCCATGCTGAGTAGCCTTATCCCAACATAATGAAGCATCCAGCCTTACACATGATGTTCATGCATACAGCACCAACAACGTTAGGGAGGGGGCCTTCACATATATAGCTGTTCATGCAAAGGCTTCCCCAGAATGTGGACACTTGAATGATGAGGGCATGAAATTCTGTGAAAGCCTTGAAGGCCTCCTTACAGATGTTTGCACTGTCAGAGAAAGAGATTTCAGTGTTGTTATCTGTCCAACTATATAGAAGACTGGCCTCTATTTGAAGGCCTGAGTCTGGTTGAAAGACAAAGAACCCTAAGATAGTAGAGCAGAGGTCTTAAAGTTGCCCATCAACAGTTAGCACCTGGAGAGGAGGGTGAGCAAGCACATAGGTCATCTGGTCACAGCCTTCCCCATGGTGAGATGTATTGGGTTGTATTTATATTCACATTACAACAATTATTTCTAATTCACACTGACCCAGGACAGGACTTTTCAGTGGTGGTTCCCCATTTGTGGAATGCCCTCCCAAATGAGGTATATCTGTCTCCATCATTGCTGACTTTCAGGAGGAATTTGAAAACATTCCTATTTACCCAGGCTTTTGATAGCTGAAGGGGACTGTTTCTGGCAACCCAAAGTTCACCTATGAAAGAATGTTTTTACTGTGTTTTAGAATGTTTTAAACTGTGCATTAGAATGTTTTTCATGGAATTGTTGTTTTGGAATGTTTGTAACTCTTTTTATTATGTTTTTCTTTGTCTTGTTAAATTGTTTCATTTATGTGTGTCACCCTTGGCTCCTTCAGGAAGAAGGGTAGGATATAAATTTAAAGGGTAGGTATATTATTATTATTATTATTATAAATTGTCATATGCAAATTTTATGCAAATCTATATCATCTTTTGCCTTCTTGGAGATGCATCTTCTCTTTTGGGGTGATGTGTAAGGGGCTACCCTCTTCCAATTAGCTGTCATAGAGTTATCTGTGCACTAGTATATAAGTAGCATAGAGATTTGCCTACGCCAAGCTTAAGTTTAAGACCTTAGAAGCTTTTGGCTCCCTTTGAGTGCATGCCCTTTTTGTTCAGTGCACTTTCTCAGTGCCTGTAATATACTATCTTCTGAATTTGGTCTTTGGTAGGGAGCTAGTGGGTAGATTATTATGTTGGCATGGAGTTGGACAAGGTGACCTTTGGACCTTTCTGAAATGTTATCCCTTTAATGCCAGAATTGCTATGCTCCCAATGAGCTGTATGACAACTGTTACCGCAGTACCCAATGCCATGATTGATCTACCAACTGTTCATTGCCATGGGCAACCAATGGATATCAGAATTTGAGAAATATTGCACTAGCAAAGACTTCAAGGTCATAACTGCTTAAGTGAAAACACTTAAATATAGATATATTTGTTGACTTGGCTTTTAAATTTCTCTCTGCAGGTGCTCTGCTGGAAAAGCAGTATTTCTGTAGAATTAATGACACATCATCATTATAACAACTTCTTTGCAAGTCCCTTGAGTGCCTATAATTAACAAGTTAGGCTGTGCTTCACATGATATAAAGTATCATTATATGCATGATAAATCATTGAGAATTGCTGGATTATTTACTAAAATTACTCAGGTAATTTCCTCAGCTTTGTTAATAACAGATTTCATATGCTTCTCTTTATTTTGGAGATGCCTAACCACAAGGGCTTTGGTGTCTTCAGAGTGCTGCGTTACAAACCGAAATCTGCAATGCAGATTAATGCTATTAATGTTGTTAAAAACAAAACTTACATATGTTATTGGACTAACACCCCTACTACAAATATCTGCTTACCTCATTTAAGATTAACATATATCTGCAAGCCTTATTTAAGGCCTTCCATCTGCCCCACCCCCTGTACCCCAATAGGGGTCACAATGCTTCAGCTGAGAACAAAGGGATCTGACCTCAGTCTTTTTGTTGCCCACAGAAACAAAGATTTATGAATCCAAAAAGATTTATGAATCCATGCTGATCTGGTAATTCTGTTTTCTATCTGCTTTGACTTTCAACTTTCCTTCTCTGACCATTACTTGGTTTTCCATAGAGTAGTGTTCTTGTGAGCTCCACTAATCAAACTTTCATTGAGCACTGGTCTACTGACCATTAGGGCTGGATGTAGGGTTGCCAGGTTCAGGGCCAGAGAATGATCCTGTATCTTTAGGAGAAGAAAAAGTCAGCCAAGTGCAGGTGTTCTTATAACACTGTAATGAGAAAAACCACAAGGTGGAATTCTCCGTCCTCCCTGCACAACTTTTAAAGACACAGAAGACCTCTTGGTTGCCAGGCCTGGCCTCCAAGAAATTTTCTGTATCTTTAAAAGTTATGCAGGGGGAAGGGAGAATTCCACCTTGTGGTTTTTTCCATTACAGTGTTGCAAGAACACCTGCACTTGGCTGACTTTTTCTTCTCCTAAAGATACAGGATCAGTCTTAGGCCCTGAACCTGGCAACCTTAGTTGGATGAATTTTGGTTTCCCTCACTCATTTTTCCAAGCTTAAATTCAGTTCTCTCCAGTTCCACATCAGTTTCAATTTTAAAAAAGTCTGCATGTAAATTCACACACATTTCCATGTGCATTTCACACATGTTCACCTTTTTGTATGCAATTGTGTCTAATACATGCACTATAGCAAGACATTTTCCCTAATATAATGCATTTTTGTACATTATTTTTGCTAATATAAGTATTTTTAGTGCACTTTCCGCCAATATACACCTTTTTGTATGCATTTCTTGCGGGTGGGGGGTTGAAGAACTACATCATAAAACTCTGAGAAGTGTGAATATTGAAGGCTAGCTGCATTTCAGCTTGTGTATTGGTTTGGGATGTACAAATTAAATAGGTTCACATTAAAATGTGAAACAAATGAATTTCTACCCATCTCTATTAACAACTCACACTACTATGCCACTCTCTCCCTAGCTCTGAGCACTTCCCTCCCTACCATCACTTGACTCCATTCCGCCATCATTCAATACTCCCTTGTCTCTGCCTTGGGCAGGCTTGCTTCATTCACCTCCCATGTTGTCTTGAAACCCCCCATGAAACCTTGAACAATGCTGGACCTGAAATACCGTCTTCCCCTTTACTGCCTGGTAAAAGCATTAAGATCAACAAATGGAACCCAATTAGTTTGCTTCTGCCTGATGATTATCAGCTTGTGGTACCATAAAGGTGGGCTTTTTCACTGTTTACACTGACACCTATGTTGTAGAATGCTCTCACTGCTGAAATACAGGAGGGCCTCTCGGTATTGGCATTCTGCCGCCTCTTGAAGACAAACCTGTTTAGACAAGCATTTCCCTCATCTCCCCACTTAAATCTCCTGCTCTGAATCCTTTTTAAACTATTATGCCATTTTAATGGGCTTGTTAATTATTTATTTTAATTATGGATATTTTAATGTAGTTGTTTTACTATATATTTTAATTATGGGTAAATGTAAATGTACAGCCTTCAAGTCGATTCCGACTTATGGCGACCCTATGAATAGGGTTTTCATGAGGCTGAGAGACAGTGACTGGCCCAAGGTCACCCAGTGAGCTTCATGGCTATGTGGGGATTCGATTCCTGGTCTCCCAGGTCATAGTCCAACACCTTAACCACTACACCACATAGCTGCATTTTTATAATAGGTTTTATTCTTGATATTTTGCTGTTGGCTTTTACTTGTTTGTGAACCACCTTGTTATTTCAATAACAACAACAACAACAACAACAACAATAATACAGGTTCTAGGGTACTTAGTGGAACGCTCCCAGAGTGGTTTAACAATAAATCCCTATTCTGAGGGAACTCTGGAAATTGTAGCTCTGTGAGAGGAATAGGAGTCTCATAACAACTCTCAGCACCATTTACAAACTACAGTTCTCAGGATTCTTATAGGGGAAGCCATGGTTGTTTTAAGTGGTATGATACTGCTTTAAATGTATAGTGCAGATGGGACCAGAGAGAAAGAAGACAGGGAGGGAAAAGTAGGATGATCTTTTCATACCCTGGTGCAGCTGCATTTGGAATACTATATACAATTCTGGTCACCTCACTTCAGAAAGGATACTGTAGAGCTCGAAAGGATTCAGAAAAGGGCAACCAAAATTATTAAGGGGATGAAGTGACTCTCTTGTGAGGAAAGGTTACAGCATTTGGGACTTTTTAGTTTAGAGAAAAGGCGAATAAGTGGTCACGTGACAGAAGTGTATAAAATTATTCATGGCATGAAGAAAGTGGATAGAAAAAAGTTTTTCTCCCTCTGTCATAACTCTAGCACTCATGGGCATCCAATGAAGCTGAATGTGGGAAGATTCAGGACAGACAAAAGAAAGTACTTCTTCACACAGCACATATGATATACTATGGAATTTGCTCCCATAGGAGGCAGTGATGGTTACCAACTTGGATGGCTTTAAGACAAATTCATGGAGGAAAAGGCTATCAATGACTACTAGCCATGATGGCTGTACTCTGCCACCATAGTCAGATGCAGTATGCTTCTGAATACCTGTTGCTGGAAACTGCAGGAGGGAAGAATGCTCTTGCACTCAGGTCCTGCTTGTGGGCTTCCCTTAGGCATCTGGTTGGCCACTGTGTGAACAGAATGCTGGACTAGATGGCTGGCTTGATCCAGCAGGCTCTTCTTATGTTCCTATGTACTCACCAACCCTTTGGCTTACTCTGCATTGTCCATCCCCATTTTCCAAAATGCCTGTGGTAAATAGAGAAGGAAGCTGGCTTGGCGACTGTTTGGGAATTGCCTGCTCTGAATGCCTTGATGAACTCCTTCAGTTTTAGGAATGTTTAATTCTGAAAAGAAAAAAAGGTCTGCAGAGATGAAATTTGCTTGCCTTAACACCATTTTCTTTCCTAGAGAGTCTCTATTCCTGCCCTACACAGCTGCAGCCTGTTTGCGTCAGTAGAAGAGGTTGCACGTTTAGATATCAACCATTGCTTGCAAGTTTTTAATGGACCTGGCCTCTGCAGTCATATTCAGACCCTGCAGTCTCTACCCCAGCTGCTTCTCATTACCTGATGTTGAATATATTCTGATGATGCATCAGTGTCAAGATGGTGAAAACCAACGACCTCCAAACCCAGCTGGCAGCATCTCGGCTGTGCCCATTAAGTTGTCTACATAAATACTTAGTATTAAGTCATCCACTTCTCCCACTGACAACAGTGGACAACAGAAAATTGAAGCTAAAGATTGTCATTAGCATTATTGCAGGCACACATGGACATTTATTCAGGGATTCATTTGGTTAGAAAATGCCAGCAGTCAAGTGTTAAGAACATGCCTAGTGACAAGTTTTCATACAGCTCAATTCTTCTACCAGCACTAAGTGATGTAAATGTGAAAGGCTTGTCTTTCGAAGGTAATCTCCTTTGTACCTTGTGCAGTAACATCAGAAAATTGCATTTTCGCCATTGTGATGAAAGGAGGTGAGGGACTGCAGACAATGTAACATTACAAATAAGTGTGTGAACAAATCCCACATTTGCTCATGGAATCCTAAAGCTTTGTTGTGGAAGCAGCTCACAAATCCTGAGAGTGAGAGAAAAATGAGGGGTAGGGAGCCTTTCAAAGTGATTTCGAAGCTCTGCGAAACTGTCAAATCATCCATTTAATCAATCAGAAAATTAAAGAATGGGATAGATCTCAGAGTAGCTTGTGGTTAAAACACTGCCAAAAAACTTCAACTAAAGCAGAAAGCTTGTGTCACAATAGCAATTACTTAATGATTCATTTTCTATATAAGTGTTGATGTAAAAATGCAATTTAGTTTTCAGATTCTTTGCAGCTGTACTTTCACCTGCAAGACAGGCTATTTCACCTAAGGAAAAGTTTACACGGTTGCTTCAGCCACTGTTCACAGTAAGGTAATCTTTTGCTGTCAGACCATCACAAACTCTTATTAGTTTAATATACGCACCCATACTAATGCTGTGCCAAAATAACCCTGTCCCACCTCCGTAGGCCCTCTCACAGGCCACACAAGGGTGTATGTGTTTTCTTCCATGTTTAGAGAGGGCTGGAAAAAATTACAACTTATTTAAAGGTGTGGAGAGCTTTATTTATTTATTTATTTATTTATTGCACTTGTATACCGCCCCATAGCCGAAACTCTCTGGGCGGTTTACAGCAACCAAAAACATTAAAACAAATATACAATTTAAAACACATATTTTAAAAACAATTTAAAACACAATTAAATAATTTAAAACAATTTAAAACACATGCTAAAATGCCTGGGAGAAAAGGAAAGTCTTGACCTGGTGCTGAAAAGATAACAGTTTTGGTGCCAGGCGCACCTCATCATATTATTCATTCCATAATTTGGGGGCCACCACTGAGAAGGCCCTCTCCCTTGTTGCCACCCTCCCAGCTTCTCTTGGAGTAGGCACCCGGAGGAGGGCCTTTGATCTTGAACGTAGTGTACGGGAGAGGCGTTCCATCAGGTATTGTGGTCCCAAGCCGTGTAAGGCTTTATAGGTCAAAACCAGCACCTTGAATAGAGCTCGGAAACATAAAGGCAGCCAATGCAAGCGGGCCAGAATCTGTTTTATATGTTCGGACCGTCTGGGCCCTTGTACCAATCTGGCCGCTGCATTTTGCACAAGCTGCAGTTTCCGAACCTTCTTCAAAGGCAGCCCCACGAAGAGTGCATTGCAGTAATCTAATTTGGAGGTTACCAGAGCATGGACAACTGAAGCCAGGTTATCCCTGTTCAGATAGGGACATAGTTGGGCCACCAACCGAAGTTGGTAGAAGGCACTCCGTGCCACTGAGGCCACTTGAGCCTCAAGTGACAGAGATGGTTCTAGGAGGACCCCCAAGCTACGAACCTGCTCCTTCAGGGGGAGTGCAACCCCATCCAGGACAGGTTGGACATCCACCATCTGGTCAGAAGAACCACCCACTAGCAGCATCTCAATCTTGTCTGGATTGAGTCTCAGTTTATTAGCCCTCATCCAGTCCAATGTCGCAGCCAGGCACCGGTTCAGCACATTTTCCGGCTGATAGGACTGGTGCTCCTGTCGAGGCCCTGGTCGCACTGTGGAATACAGAAATGACCCGGGCTATTGACACGATCGCTCCTGCGCGTCCCCTTCGCTGTAGAGCTCATGCAGCTCTGTGGTATACCCCGGAGCTGAGAGCGATGAAACATGAGAGGAGGAGGCTGGAGTGCAGATGGAGGAAAACTCCCAGTGGATACAATCATGCCTTGGTAAGTGCCACCAATAAGTTGTATACAAAAGCGGTAAGGACAGCAAAGAAGCTCTATTTTGCTGCCTCTATTAGATCATCTTTAAGCCGCCCAGCGGAGCTTTTTAAAGTCGTGCGAGGGCTCTTACACTCTGGCCCCCACGATACTATGGAAACATCTGAGACCCGCTGTAATGAAATTGCTGGACACTTTCAAGATAAGATTGCATGTATCCGCAGGGACCTTGACTCTGATGTTGTGACAGATGAATCCATTGAAGTGTCCGGAGCACGGCCTTATCTTTCTTTATTGGATGAGTTTCAGTTGGTGCAGCTCGAGGAAGTGGACAAGGTGCTTGGAATGGTTCGGGCGACCACGTCTGTTCTGGATCCTTGCCCATCTTGGCTAGTGAAAGCTGGCAGGGCTGGAACCACCGGTTGGGCCAAGGAGGTGGTTAATGCGTCCTTGAGGGAGGGAGTGGTCCCTGGTAGCCTCAAGGAGGCAGTAGTGAGACCTCTTTTAAAGAAACCCTCCTTGGACCCAGATAATTTAAACAACTATAGACCGGTGGCGAATGTCCCTTTTCTGGGCAAGGTTTTGGAGCGGGTGGTTGCCAGCCAACTCCAGGCACTCTTGGATGAAACCTATTATCTAGATCCGTTTCAATCCTGTTTCAGGCCCGGTTTTGGCACCGAAACAGCCTTGGTCGCCCTGTATGATGACCTGTGTCGGGAGAGGGACAGGGGGAGTGTGACTCTGTTGATTCTCCTTGATCTCTCAGCGGCGTTTGATACCATCGACCATGGTATCCTTCTGAGGAGACTCGCGGAGTTGGGTGTCGGGGGCACTGCTTGGCAGTGGTTCCGCTCCTACTTTGCGGATTGTCACCAGAAGGTAGTGCTTGGGGAACATCACTCGACACTATGGACTCTCCATTGCGGAGTCCCTCAGGGGTCAGTTTTGTCCCCCATGCTTTTCAACATCTACATGCAGCCGCTGGGTGCAGTCATCAGGAGTTTTGGAGTGCGTTGCCATCAGTATGCTGATGACACGCAGCTCTATTTCTCCTTTTCATCTTCTTCAGGTGAGTCTGTTAATGTGCTGAACCGTTGCCTGACCGCGATAATGGACTGGATGAGAGCTAATAAACTGAGACTCAATCCAGACAAGACCGAGACATTGTTGGTGAATGCCTTCCCTGCTCAGATGGTGGATGTTAACCCTGTTCTGGATGGGGTTACACTCCCCCTGAAGGAACAGGTACATAGTTTGGGGGGTCTTCTCGACTCTTCCCTGTCTCTCGAGGCCCAAGTGGCCTCGGTGGCACGGAATGCGTTTTACCATCTTCGTCTGGTAGCCCAACTACGCCCCTATCTGGACAGGGACGACCTCGCCTCCGTTGTTCACGCTCTGGTAACTTCAAGATTGGATTACTGTAATGCACTCTACGTAGGGCTGCCCCTGAAGACAATTCGGAAGCTTCAGCTGGTGCAGAACGCAGCTGCCAGACTACTGACGAGGACCAGTCGGTCTTCGCATATAACACCTGTCTTGGCGCGTCTGCACTGGCTTCCTATTTGCTTCCGGGCGAGATTCAAGGTGCTGGTTCTTACCTATAAAGCCTTACACGGCGTGGGACCTCAATACCTTGTGGAACGCCTCTCTCGATACAAACCTACCCGTTCACTTCGTTCAGAATCTAAGGCCCTCCTCCGGGGACCAACCCATCGGGAAGCCCGGAGGGTGGTTACTAGATCTAGGGCCTTTTCTGTGGTGGCGCCTGAGTTGTGGAACAGCCTCCCCGAAGAGGTACGCCTGGCCCCTACACTTTTATCTTTTCGGCGCCAGGTAAAGACCTTTTTATGCTCCCAGGCATTTTAATTTTCTTAACCATTTTAATCTTTTAATCCGTATTTTTAATTTTTGTCGTATTGTGTTTTTGTAGTGTTTTTGTTGTTTGTTTGTATATGTTTTTATGATTTTTATTATGATATATTGTATTTTATCTTGTTTGTTCACCGCCCTGAGAGCTATTCTGCTAAGGGCGGTATATAAATTGAAATAATAAATAAATAAATAATAAATTGACAGCCTCACCTGAAGAAGATGAAAAGGAGAAATAGAGCTGCGTGTCATCAGCATACTGATGGCAACACACTCCAAAGCTCCGGATGACCGCACCCAATGGTTTCATGTAGATGTTGAACAGCATGGGGGACAGAACTGACCCCTGCGGAACCCCATACTGGAGAGTCCAGGGTGCCGAGTAATGTTCCCCAAGCACCACCTTCTGGAGGCGACCTGCCAAGTAGGAGCAGAACCACCGCAATGCAGTTCCTCCCACTCCCAACTCAGACAGTCTCCCCAGAAGGATACCATGGTCGATGGTATAGAAAGCAGCAGAGAGATCAAGGAGGATCAATAGAGTCACACTCCCCCTGTCTTTCTCCTGACAAAGGTCATCATACAGGGCGACCAAGGCTGTTTCTGTGCCAAAACCAGGCCTGAAACCCAACTGAAATGGATCCAGATAATCGGTATCATCCAAGAGTGTCTGGAGCTGGCCTGCAACCACTCATTCCAGGAACTTGCCCAGGAATGGAACATTTGCTACCGGCCTATAGTTATTAAAATTTTCTGGGTCCAGGGAGGGCCTCTTCAGGAGTGGTCTCACTACTGCCTCTTTCAGGCAGCCAGGGACTACCCCCTCTCGCAGAGAGGCATTAATCACTTCCCTGGCCCAGCCGGCTGTTCCATCCCTGCTAGCTTTTATTAGCCAGGAAGGGCAAGGATCCAGCACAGAAGTGGTTGCACGAATCTGTCCAAGCACCTTGTCAACGTCCTCAAGCTGCACCAACTGAAACTCATCCAAGAAATCGGGACAAGGCTGTGCTCTGGATACCTCGTTTGATTCACCTGCTATAACACTGGAGTCTACGTCCTGGCGGATGCTAAAGATTTTATCCTGGAAGTACCTAGCAAATTCATTACAGCGGGCCTCAGATGGTTCTACCATGTCCCTGGGGCCAGAGTGCAATAGCCCCAGACAATTCTGAAGAGCTCCGCTGGGCGACAGATTGATGATTTGATAGTGGCAGCAAAATATTGTTTTTTTGCTGCCCTTACTACCCCTAAATACAGCTTACCATAGGCACTTACAAGTGTATAATTGCATCCACTAGGAGTTCGTCTCCATCTGCACTCAAGCAGTCTCCTATATTGTTTCATCACTCTCAGCTCTGGGGTATATCATGCAGCCGTACGAGCTCTACACAGGAGAGGGAAATCATGTCAACCGCCCGGGTCATTTCTGTATTCCACAGTTCAACCAGTTTCGACAGAAGCGCCAGCCCTATCAGCCGGAAAACTCCCCAGAGCCCTTTTGAAACCATCTGGATCCATTAGTCTCTGGGAGCGGACCAACTTAATAGGTCCCCCACCCTTGCAGAGGGGAAAAGCCACTGTAAGTCTAAACTTCAGCAAGCAGTGATCTGTCCATGACAGAGGGACTGATGTAAGGTCCCCCACATTCAGATCACCAACTCCATGTCCAGATGCAAAAACCAAATCTAGAGTATGCCCTGCTACATGTGTTGGGCCAATGGCATATTGGGACAGTCCCATGGTTGTCATGGAGACCATGAAATCCTGTTCCGCCCCGGATAAGGTGGCCTCGGCATGGATGTTGACATCCCCCAGAACCAACAGTCTGGGGGATTTCAACAGTACACCCGAGACTACCTCCGTCAGCTCAGCTAGGGAGTCTGTTGGGCAGCGAGGTGGGCGGTACACCAACAGAATCCATAGTCTGTCCCGCTGACCCAACACAAGGTGCAAACACTCCAGACCAGTAGTCACATGGACAGGGTGCTTGCAGAGGGAGATGGAGCTCCTATAGACGACTGCAACCACCCCTCCTCGACCCTCAGGTCTACCCTGATGCTGAACCAGGTACCCTGGTGGGCATAACTGGGAGAGACTGACTCCTCCCTGCTCACCCACCCAGGTCTCGGTTATACATGCCAGATTGGCTGCCTCATCCACAATGAAATCATGAATGAGGCAGATCTTATTATGCACCGATCTGGCATTTAGGAGCAGCATCCAGAAGTCTGAGAGCTGGCTGATAGGGCAACCAACAAGCCTGTGGGTGTGAGGAGGACCGGAACAAGGCACAGCCGTTAACTGCCCGGGCCACGTTCCCCTTACCTGGCAAGTCCTCATCACAATGCCATATCTCCCTCTACCCGTCACTACACTAATTGGGGGGCCCTCAAATCTCCCCACTTGGCTCTGAGTCCTCTGTCCCAGGCAGTCTTTCTCCCTTTTTTTGAAGTGTGGGTTTTTTTGGGGGGGGGGCACAGTGGTATCAGCAGAGCTCTTGCAAACAGCATGGCAGTCATGTCTTCTCCGCCATACTAAACAGTTCTGTGCTGCATTGTGAAATAGCATAATTCCAGATGAATTGTTGGAGGGAAACATGGCAGCCTTCTTGCCTGCCATTTCCCCCACCATCACCACCAATGTATCTGGAACTCAACCACACCACTGTGCCACTGCTACATCATGATGTAGCACCATTCAGGCATTGTGGGGGAAACTGGAGGAGCACTACAACCACCACTCAGACTGTTGCCAATTTTTATATAAAACTCTCTACCTCTAAGAAAACGGCATACTTTTTCTCTCAGCTGCTGAATATGTATTGCGTTTCCCCCTCCTAAGGCCCTCTATTTTCCTTAAAAAAATTCATAGCAGAACTTTTGGCCCAGGACTAACACATACACAACCTCCAGATACAAAGAGTATCCCTTAAGACAATGCATCATATCCCTCTGTAAAAGCTATTTAAGTATTCATAGCATTCACAGTGCAGTAATGACCTAACATCTCAACAAGTGCAAGGCGTTCATTCCATAATGGTGATGTTGTTTTTGTTGGCGATTGCGTGTATAGATCAAACGTGGTTTGAATTCAAGCGCCGTATAGAACAGGAATAAGACAGGCCAGGCAAGTTTCTTGTAAGAGTCTTTACTAGGCAAAGACATTAGACACAGCTCTCTCCATTGACATTTCTTCCCCCACACTGAGTTCCTGCAAGTTTCCCACCTTATCACACTCCCAGCCAGCCACTGACCTTGATAGTCTGGCACTCTGTTCTCACAGCTTAACCCTTCTGCTTCAGGTTTCTCTCTCTCTGCTAAAAACCTTGTCTGTGAGTCTCACAGCCTGCGTCACTGACCAACAGCCCCCACCTGAGACTTACAGACTTCAAAACTTCATGTTACAATTATTACATTTTCTACAACATTAACTTTTCATTACAATACATTTCAGTACATGGTTTGTTTTCTTTACAGTTTACATTTACATTTTCAGTTCAGTTCAGTTTCTCTTTATTCTTTATTTACACAAGTTTCACAGATTCATGTTTGTTCACTTTTATTTGACAATACATTTATTTCATTCCTCAACACAAAACTTCCACATGAGATCCATTGTTTCTTTATCTATTGGTCCCTCTTTTTCCCATTCTACTGGAAATTCATCTGTTTCATTATTCTGTTGTGTAACATTAAATGCAAATCTCTGAGGAGGTTGACCTTTCGTTTTTCTCTCTGATTTCCTGACATTATCTATTTCCATTTCTTCTTCACTTTCAATTTTACTCGGACCTGCACCACTGGTACTTGGCATTTCTGTATCGTGTGTTGCCATGTCTTCACTTCTCAGCCTTTTAACAGTACGTTTGCCACCGTGTATTAAATCTGTTAATGCAGTTTTTAATGGAATTTGCTGCCCGAAAGGAACATCCGCAGCTTCCTGCTTGTTTGCACTATCTAGAATCACTGTTTGACTGTCTCTCTAAGGTTTATCTATCACCTTTATATTTCTGCTTAACACCACTTGTTGTTTCTCAGGCAACCAAACTCTATAATATGAATTCTGAAATCCCAAAATGCATCCTGCCTGCGCTCTTGACTGTTTTGCAACATGTACCCAGCATTTTGCCCAAAAACGTTCTATGTGTTTCACCCTGGGTTTTCTTCCAGTCAATTTCTCATAGGGGGACATGCCTATTGTTCTGTGCATTAGGCGGTTCTGAATATAAACAGTGTACAGAATACATTCACCCCAATAAGTGTTATTCATATCAGCATCTGCTAGCATTGCTCTCAATGAATCCTGCAATGACCGGTTCCTCCTCTCTGCCGTTCCGTTGGAGGATGGGCTGAAGGGAGCAGTGAGACTCTGTATTATTCCCTTCTTTTCCAGATATGTTTGAAATGAATTACTGGTAAATTCACCACCTCTATCTGATCTGATATTCTTGATAACAACCCCATGTTGTGTTTCTGTTCTCTGTATGAATGCCTTTAATTTCTCTTCTGCATCACTTTTCTTTTTCAATAAGAACACATGTGTAAATCTGGAGAAATCATCCACAATCACTAAATAAAACCTTGCTCCACCTTTTGAGCACTGAAAAGGTCCAGCTAAATCCACATGTATGAGCTGATAGGGTTCAGTAGTCGTGCTTTCACAGCTCTTATTTACTGGAGTTACTGTCATTTTTGTTTTATAGCATACCTCACACTCATCCACATGCTCACAGTGTGTTAATTTCAAATCTTGACTATGCTTTGGGGTGTTTTGTATCTTTTGAAAATGTGCGTGTGCCAGTTTTCTGTGCCATTCATGGAAACAATTATCATGTTTATCTTTATTTACTGCTATCCAAGCACACATGTGTTTATCAAGATTGCATTCAACCATAAACATTTGGTTCTGTAATTTCCCTTGCATGCATATTTCACCAACTTTTCTCACAAAACATCTATCCCCTTCAAATGTAACTTTGCAACCTATTTGAGCCAATTTTCTCACTGATAGAATGTTATATTTTAAACCAGAAATCAATAATACATCTGTTAAAATTCCCAAATTACCCATCTTCAGCGTGCCTCTTGCAATCGCGTCCTGAGTCGATCCGTCAGCCAGATAAAGCTTCTCCTGCGTCGGCTTTGAAGTGTAAAATAAACTAGAGTCTGTGATAGTCGCTCCACTGTCAAGAATCCACTTAGAGTTAATGAGTTTATTGTCCTTAGTAACAAAGTTCACGCTTGTTCTCTGACTTTCAAAGTCTCTGTAATTCCTCTTATTTAAACAATGTCTCTGTATATTCCCACGTGATCCACAAAAATAACATGTTTTAGTCTCTTGCCTGCTTCTTTGATTTTGGTGTTGTACAGACACAGTCACAGTCTCTTTTAATTCTGTTTTCTTATTCTCTTGTCTCCTATTCCACTCTTGTTGAAGTTTCTGTTCCACAAAGTCCAAAGTCAGATTCCCATCAGGTTGGGTTTCAAGACTAGATACCAGAACGTCCCATTTTTGATCCAATGAAGATAACAGGAGATAAATCATCTGTAGGTCATTATGATGCACGCCTCGATCTTGCAGCTCAGCATTTAATCTATGACATTCAGCCAAATGCTCTTCCATAGTCACATCATCTGTAAAACGCATCTGATAAAGCTTCCGTGCTAAACACAGCCTGCTCCCCGCAGTTTGTTGAACATGAGCGGCTTTTAACTTTTCCCACATCTGATTAGCTGTCGGCTCATTACTCACCAGCAATAGTTGTGAATCTGATAGCCCCAGAGTAATAAAAGCCTTCGCTTTCTCGTCTTTCTTCAGCCACGCTGCTGAAGGAGCTGCCGGAGGGGGGTTTTCCACGACATCATTCAAATCCTCTTTAATCAGAACTGCTCTCATTCTCCACTTCCAGCTGGAGTAATTTACAGCATTCAGCCTCTCCATCTGCATCCCGGATGATAGATTTACAGCCATTTTGCCCACTCTTACTTGCCTCTTACTTGCGCTTTGTTTCTCTCTGCAACAACGCCACTTCACCGGCTCTTGAACCCGCTACCACGCCTGATAAGCTGGGCCCATAACCCCTGTTGGCGATTGCGTGTATAGATCAAACGTGGTTTGAATTCAAGCGCCGTATAGAACAGGAATAAGACAGGCCAGGCAAGTTTCTTGTAAGAGTCTTTACTAGGCAAAGACATTAGGCACAGCTCTCTCCATTGACATTTCTTCCCCCACACTGAGTTCCTGCAAGTTTCCCACCTTATCACACTCCCAGCCAGCCACTGACCTTGATAGTCTGGCACTCTGTTCTCACAGCTTAACCCTTCTGCTTCAGGTTTCTCTCTCTCTGCTAAAAACCTTGTCTGTGAGTCTCACAGCCTGCGTCACTGACCAACAGTTTTGTGTCCATTTTTGCAGAGAAAGATGCTCTCAGATTCCTGAAAAGAGGATGCCAATAGGAGAGAATGAACCCAGGCTATCACAACATGTGATAGAGGCTGCAGCCCTTTGCAGGAGAAGCTGATTTCCCAGTACTTTTAGAAACAAAAGACTGAATATGAACAAATTAGATATGATTCTGTAAAGGAGTCTAACAGGTTTTATAGTATTTGGCAATCACATTGAGAAGTGTTTAAAGTCCTATTGATTTCAGCAATCTATGACAATTAAGGACATTCTTAAATCTATCTCATTGACATCGGTGAAATGTAAAAGTGCTTAAGTTTGGTTGGAATGGAGCAATTGAAAATGCTGGAAAATGCTGAGAAAAGACTTCTCTGAAGCCTTAACGTGGCTCCCTGAGTTCCATCGTGGAGGAAAGGTGAGATATGAATGTAATGCAATATAATAATTAATAAATAATGCTTGCAGGACAAGGCAACTCCAGATAAAATCCTCACAATACACAACATTATTTATAGGACTTATCTAAATGGTGGTTCATGGTGTGTTTGCTGCTACTCACATCTCCTCATAATTCACATCATTCACATAACGTTACCAGCAAACAGAAGCTATCGCACAGTTTTATCACTGTAAATACATACTAACTGAATCTGCTGATAATATGAAAAGTGGAGAACAACACATCTCCACTCTGCTCCACTAGTAATTGCAGACACTTTACTTCAATGTTTTTAGGTGGGTGTGTTGTTACTTTTTCATACACCCCTTTCTACTCCCACTATATCCTCCCTTCTTTCATTTGTTTCCTGTGAATTGATAAGCAACTTCCAGCTGCTGTCCTCAGTTCTGCTAGCAAACAGTTCTGCAAACAGCCACAGGGGGCAGACTATTGACAGTGTTCTATAGCTATTTACTGCAGCAAGCAGCCCCATTTCTTGGCAGATGAACAATGCCTTTCTTTTTGCTTTGCTTTTCCCTAACTTGTGTGCAAAAGTATAATACTGCTTAAACAAAGGTTTGCACTTTCAACTGTGTCCTATCATAGGTAGTAAAGATACAGATAATAGCACTTCAGTGTTTTTTTTAAAATGGAACCTACTGCAGCTGGTAGAATAAACTGAGCATGCTCATTTGCCTAGTAACAAGAAGGAGTGGAAATGTAAAATAATTAGAGGGCATGGTCATTAGGAAACTGCATGATTGATCCTTCAAAGAGGCAGGGCTGCTGATGTGAATTGAAAAGACCATGTTTGCAGCTAGCATTGAGCACTCATGAAGACAGTGCAAACAGAAAAAGGAAGAAAAACAGCGTCTTTAGTACAAAGTAATGCTCCTGTGTGGATCCTTTGTAGTTAACTATGTCGCTATTTTCCAGAGAGTATCTGCAAAGGTGGCAGTCACCACTACAGATATTTTGCCGTGTGAACACAATGTACATGTATCCAAGTGCTAATATAAACCTAAATAAATCCAGGATGGCAAATGCACATATACTATACATGAGTATGGCTATATGAACTGTTGAATTTATTGTAAGCATATCCATGTATGAAGTTGTCTTCCAAACCACAGGGACAGCTGTGCTGAGTAATGCAGGTTGTCTATCTTGACTTTATTGTTAAGAATTAATGTTTTGTAGCTTTTCATGCATGCCTGTTTCCTACCTCATCTTCACTGCACAACCAGCCGGGATATTATCCAGCAGCTTGCTTTCATCAGCACACATCATTTGCAAGTGCAAATAAAATGAATGTGTATTCCATGAAAAATAATGGATGAATGTATTTCACTATGGATGAAAGCAAACATGGACAGTACACTAGTTATGCAGATGTTTAATGTAATGGCTGATCTGGGCATGTGTGGCTTGTTCTTAGTCCCCTGCTTCTCTGAACCATAGAAAAGGCTTTTAATACGACCTGGGCAGAAATTATGTGAGCACAGAGTTTTTCCAGTCCAAATGTCCCAGCTAATTCTCGGGCTTCCTGTCGTTAAAGCACACATATAGCCTCAGTATCGTCATTATGTAGCTTCTCCCCTGACTGCCTTTCGCTCGCCAGCAGTACCTATACACTTTCACAACAATTTCACACACCCCCACTCTTTCTCCTGTGCAAATTAATGTGTTCTTGCTTGTCTTAGTTTTGCTCTGTTACCCAGGTTGCCATCCTGGTTTCTCATTGCTCAGAGCTGTAGGCACCATCCATTAGTTCAACTGAAAAAGACTAGAGGTAGAAGGCATATGCTGTGCATCATGAGAGTTTCGTCTGTGGTGATGCTTTGCCTGCAAGCATAGTCTGCTCTCACTGCGGTGGGGTTTATCAGGGAACCATAATTAGGCTTCAGAGAAGCATTTGTCAGGCAGGAGGTGCTGCTGACCCATTCCATTACTCTCTTTCTCTGCAATAGGGCCCAAATATTTATTCCACAAACAAAGTAAACAAAACTGATGTCCATTCAGAAAACATCTACTTTGGGGAATTGGACTCCTAACGTTGCCAGGCTCATTGAAGGAATTTGACAGGAGTTCAGGGATACTGGTTTCTACATTCATATCTGAGAATGCCAGGGATGTTATTTATCATGTGGATGTTTTATATGTAACTGCATGTGCTGCCCTAGCATTGTGGTGAAGATACTGAGCTATGAATGGAGAAGTCCCTAACTAGAATTTTGCCCATGCCATGAACTTTCTAGATAGGCCCCTTATGCATCACCACAAAAGACGATACAGATTTGTATAATATTTGTGTATGGTAATTTTCAGGGGTTCCTAACCTGGTGCATATGGGTGCAAAGGCCTTTGTTAGGGCCCATGGGCAGAAGGTCCAGATTGTGAGGGTTTTTTTTAAAAAAAAACAAGCCTCTATCCCTCCTGAAGAGAAAGATATGAAGCAAAATATGCAGGTAGGCATCCTTCTAAGTGATTTCTGTGAAATGAACCTAGGTTAAGTGGGTACAGGGCTGCAGCCCAGGCTTTGGTTTAGAGTTGGCATTGGGGAAAAGCAGTGTCCTTGAGCCTTTAACAGATGAATGGCAGGCAGAAATACAACACGCTAAGCCTTTTCAAGTACAGAAATACAATTATGGGGAAAGCTTCACCTGTTCATATTGTGCAAACATGTTATTACATGTGTGGCCACTCATTTATTTTTGCATCCTCTACTCCACCTGCAAAAGAGAATACATATCTGCATATGATACAAAGCAAATTCAAATCTGTGTCTTCTTTTGCAAGTGGGTCAGAGGACCCAATCCACATAGAGTTGCTGAGTCCAGAAAATCATGTTGGCAATGCATGTTTGTCTGTAGTCTGTATGTGTGGGGGGGAAGGGGGGGGAAGAGGTGTGGCCACTTTGTATATTTTTCCTGGTACTAAGAAATGCTCTCTACTGTTATTAGACAGCAATAGCATCTCTCTCTCTCTCTCTCTCTCTCTCTCTGTGTGTTTGTGTGTGTGTGTAAGAGAGAGAGAGAGAGAGAGTAATCAATATAGTGTGATTTCCACAGTCAGGACTAGTGGGACTTTGTTGACTTCCTGTGATAAGCATGAGGTTGCCCAGGGTAGGGAGAAGCAGCAATGACTGTACTCTCTCTAATTTTGTGTTATGCCATGTTCCCCCACCCATGGCAGCCATTTTGTGATTGGCATCCAGAGCACTCTCTCAAAATTTGAAATGTGCTCAATGATCTGAAAAGGCTGGTGACCCATGATTTACATGCATATATTCAAATTTAGTAGTAATTAAAAACAAAAATGCAAATACATCTCATCACAGTATTTATTTTATTTATTTTTATTTTATTTTATTCAATTTATTAGTCGCCCATCTGGCTGGAACTCCAGCCACTCTGAGTGACATACAAAATAAAGGCATATAAACATCAAACATAAAAGTATATAAACATCAAAAAAACAAGCAATAAAACTAAACAACAAAGTAGAAGCTATTCCCCAACCCACACAGCCCAACCCAAAGATCAGAAAGTCCTCCTAAAGAAGCTGCGTTTGAAGGCTGGAGGGTGAGGCAAGGCAGGTGGAAACAGCCTTCCCTGATAGCAACAGAATCTTTCTCCCCTCATAGTCCTTCTCCTGAGGCAGCTCCCTTTTGAAGGCTGGAGGGTGGGGCAAGGCAGGTGGAAACAGCTTCCCCTGATGGCAACAGAGTCTCTCTCCCCTCATGAAAAGTAGAAAAGATTGTGACCAGGTTACCTGTGTGCCTGCTATGGCCATTTCCAGTGGGCAATTTCATGGCTGCTACTCCCCCTTCTTAGGGTTCTATATCTTAATATTAGACCTGGACTGGACAGCCCTTCAAATAGAGGACTCCCTCAAATAGAAGACTATGATCTGTAAAGCAGAATGCAGGACCACCCTACTCCACCCCCCTCCTATTGCAATATGGAGACAATATTTATATTGAGTTTTATTAGCACTTCTTACAGGATTGTTCTAGGGATACAAAAAGATAATGGGTTGTATTCAGCTAAATCATACCATTAGGGCAAGGACTTCTGCCTGCATAGTGGGTCTTCCTTTCCTCGCGCTTCCCCCATGCAGCTCCCATGGAAAATCAGAACAGATTGGGGAGTACAGGGAGAGGAGAGGGAGATGAATTCCCATTGCACAGGCAGAAGTCCTTGTGCTACTTGGACAACTTCACTGGATACAACCAAATGGTATTGTAAAGCATATGGAACCCTAAATCACTACATAAATCACAGTTATTTGGGGGGGATGTTGGTCACTCATTCCTTTTGTAGGCAGATTGCTGGCTAATCACCCAGAATAATTAATTAGGCTATTAACTATCTAATCTGGGAGTAAGCACCATTGAACTCAATGACACATAGACCTGAGTAAAAATTAGGGATGTGCTAGAATTCTGTCAAATTTGGATTTGTCACTTAATTTTTACTGATTGGTAAAAGCAGTGACTAGCAGACAAAGAATGAACTCAAATTGATCCCAGCCTGTTAGGTCAATGGAATGTTTTTGAACCACCATTGGCCAACAAATCCCATCCCTAGTAGAAATATATATGACTGCACTGTTAATGTATTATAAATGGTAGCAAGTTCATTATCTCTTTTGAGAATTCTGAAGGAGACAGACATCAGAATTTAGATAAGGTGGCCTCCTCTCTTCACTTTAGTACAGGGAGCAGGTGTGTGTGTGTGCTGAATAGGCATAACCCTGCTTAACTTTAATAATGCAACACCATCTTGTGACCTCAACCAAGAGATCTGAAAGCTGTTGGCACAGAATTAGTATCAGCTGTGAGGGGTATACAGATGAATGATTGGGCTCACAGACAGAATATCCCAAAGAATAAGATATCTGAGAGGGTCAAACCAACAATCCAGAAAACTGCTTTCTGGACCCTAAGAGGGTAGCTGCTACACCTGAAATTACCTTTACTGATCACCTATATGTGCTGTTCATTGTGTATGCTGGGTGCTTCTCAGGAGCACTTTTCTTAATATCTGAACATTTCCCAGGAACTAGAAAAAGAATGCAGTTGCACATATTCAGAATTTGCATAATTTGGCCACTTCCTGACTTTGATAGGACTTAGATACAAGGCATTTCCTCAACCAATTTTCTTCTGTTGTGCAAAATCTCCAGGAAAAGGAGTAGCAGTAATGAAAGGCAATATGTTACCTGTGGAGGCAATCTCTGTGCAGTTTTTACTGACTCTGTCTCTTTACCATCTGCTGAGATCTGATCCCTTTACAGCACTCCTTCAAGCAATACCTTTTTACAGTTTCAGAAGCAACCCTGAAACTGAAGTATTCATGATGGAATAAGGGAAGCAAAGCATGAGGCTGTAAACATATATCCAGGTCACTTCCCAAACCAAATGGGTGTGATTTATTTATATATTTGAAAGGTTTAGACCCCACCTTTCAGTCAAAAGATAACCAAAGCAGCTTCTGTAGTTGTTATGCCATTGCTTTATCAGCTGCCAAAGCAAGGTTTTTAAGTCCAAGCACAAGCTGTGGACACACTGCATCCTTTCTTCCCCTGGGGCTGTGAGAAACTCAGACATATTTCCTCTTTCCTCAATATTAAGCTTGGGATGAAGCTACTCACAGGTTTTCACACACATTTTCAGCAGTATTGAAAAATGTCTTCATTTTTCTGGATTTTTTGACATTCAAACTGGATGAAACGTTGATGAGAGTTCCACTCAGGATATTTCAGGCCCCTACTCCTGAATGTTCAGCTTTCATTTTAAAAAGTTACGCCTCTGGTAGGGATGTTACAAACATTCTGACAGAGGTGCTTACAAAAGCGAGCACACCTGTTTGAATGCTGTCAAGCAGAATCAAGATGTGCAGGTCCCTTGATCCCATTGACTGAGTACCGTATACCATGTGTAGATCTAAATTTCCTAAAACCACATCCTCCTATTCTTTTGGACTTTTAAAAGAATTTATTAACAACCCACTGATTAGTAGAAACAAGCATAGATTTGTCAAGAATAAATCCTGCCAGAGAAATCTTCTCCCTCTCCCTCTCCCTCTCCCTCTCCCTCTCCCTCTCTCTCTGAGTAGATTACTATTTTAGTGGGTTATGGAAATGCTGTAGACTAGATAATGTACAAGCCAGCCTCTGATTCTATGATTTTTGGTTCTAATTGTCCTTCTGGGAGAAGACAGAAGTGGAACAGGACCTACAATTTAAGGACAGCAGAAGCAAAGCATACAGTACACTAAGGGTAAGTAATTTAGTGATGGCCACCAACTTGGATGGCTTTAAAAGAAGACTAGACAAATTCGTGGAGGATAAGACTATGAATGGTTACCAACCATGATGATTATGTTATACCTCCACTGTCAAAGAGAGTTGCACTCCAGCCCTCCTTTCAGGCTTCCCACAGGAATCTTGTTGGTCGCTATGACTACATGGGTCTTTAGCCTTATCCAACAGGGCTCTTATGTTCTTAATTGTATTTGAATATTACATACTGGATTCCATCTTGAGACAGTGGCCATGCTGAAGTTCCCTTTAAATCAGTGGGATACAGTTAGCACAACAAACTTAAGTCCAATTGATTACAGTGAAACCTAAGGGCAATTATTTTTATCTGGAACAGAACCAATGTGTTGAGAAGGTAAGGGTTGTGTGCTTGTTTGTGCTTCCTGAGAAATATTTGAATAGAGAATGATGAAAGTTCCTCCTTTATATAAAACTTCTGCATCTTCTTCAGGGAAAATTTGTTGCCCTCACTTCAGATGTGACATAAGATATAGTACACAAATACATGCTGTCCTAATTTGCTGCACAAAAACATGCTGTTCTTAAAAGAGATATGAAATGGATGGTTTGATATGGTTATGGAAGATATGCCCTTGAGAAAAGGAATTGAGAGTAGGTGGGAAATGTGTCATCCCTCAGGTGACAGTGGAACATAGGATACTTCCTTATACTGAGTTAGACCACTGGTCCATCAAGCTCAGTATTGTCAACACTGATTGGCAGCAGCTCTCCAGGATTTCAGGCAGGGTTCTCTCCCAACCCTACCTGGAGAAGCCAGGAATTGAATTTGGGACCTTCTGCATGCTCTACCTCTGAACTATGGCCCTTTCCCTGCTTATGCAATATCCATATCTGCCAATGTTCCCACTGACAACTAGCCCCACAAATGTGCTTCTTTAGGGATACTTGCTCTAACATTGAGCAACATGGTGGTAGCGTACAAGGCTGAAATCCTGTTCCTGAGAACTGATGAGAGTTACCTTTGAGCAGATGTGTATAGGATTGCACTGCATGGGTTTTGTTTTCACTAGGTTACAGATCTCCTTTCATGAATTATTGCTGCAATTTTCAGTGAAGAGCCATGTCACAGATGAAAAGCAGGAAAGGCATGGAGAATATGGACCATAGTCACTGAATGAGTTTTAGGATCCTGTTCAAGATCAGTCACCATTGATCAGAGCTTGGAAAAGTTACTTTTTTAAAACTACAACTCCCATCAGCCCCAGCCAGCATGGCCACTGGATTGGGCTGATGGGAGTTGTAGTTCAAAAAAGTAACTTTTCCAAGCTCTGCCATTGATATATGCTGTTAAGAGATCAGCTCTACATGCTAGCAAGAAGTAGGAGATAGGACCACCTGAAGAGAAGCATGCCGTATTCATCACCCCACCTATACACCAACTCCTCACATAATCGTGGTGTGCAGCATCACTTTTTAGGGTGTTTCCAGGCCAAGGGTTCTCCAAGTGTCCAGAGCACTGGTTCACACAGCAGCCTGGGATAGTGCATGATCAGTGTGGTTGGCACACTTCAAAAGAGTGACTTTTGTAGAAAACCCCCATACTGTTTTGCTTATTTTTGGTTTAGTGCTATCACTGTTGATCAGCCATGGAAGAGACTATGTTCTGGATGCATTCTTATAGAACTTGATATTAAAATTACAATGGACTGAATCTGCCAAGTTTGTGCTATGATCATCTGAAATGTGAAGTTCTCTCCCTGACTCGGATGATTTTAACTAGAATACTTTTTTTAAAAGTGTTGTTTGCATGCAAAAAGTATATTTTATGTTTTATGTTTTAAAAGTGCATATATGAAAAGTATGTACAAATGTGTACAATTTAAATGCCAACTTCTTTTGCATTCTTTCAGATACAAAAGGTCAACAACAGACTCCTGTGTATTTATTTATTCATTTAAATAATTCATTTATTCATGTAAATAATTAAGAACCATCAAACTTTTGGAAGGTAGGAAACATTTTATATTAGAAAATTAAGCAATTATATATAAAATAGAATCTGACTTTCCTAGATTCCTAAACTTCATTTTCTGCCTGGCAACAGACAGGTGTTTCCTCGATGTGACCAGTTTAACCAACAACAACAACACACACACCATAACTCTAGTATGTAGTGAACAGGCAGAATGTTTTATTAGAATAGATTGAACAGATTAAATAAGCAAGGCCACTTGCAGCAGTTTCTGTAGTACTGTGATATTTTTGTGCTCTTTTGATGTATTTTAAATGGTTTTTTCCCCTAGAAATTTACAGCACTTCACAAAAGTTTGTTATATCATCCTGCTTGTTAACAAAAACAAAAAAATCCAACAATTTATTAACTAATATACAGGATTCATTTTCCAAAACTGTTATATTTTTACACAGTCATTCCATAGCATTTCCAAAAAAGTTATTTTAATGTTACTGTTTTTCCTGCAGAGTGAAACCAAGTCCAGTGGCATAAATGCTTTTAATTCTCTATGATGTCAAGTAACAAATTGCTGTTATGTGAAGCAAGCTTCCTCTAAGTTGTTACATGGGAAACAGTATTACTCAAAGACTTGGTATGTACTGCCATGCTATTTTAGTTACTGGTGTTTCCAGTTTACACTCACAATAGATTTGACACTATCCATAAGCAGAACCTTTTTCATTATACTCTAATAATGAGTCTCTTTCAATAATATCCTTTCCAAAGGTGTGCATAGTCCTGAGAACATAAAATCAAACCAAATAACTATCTAATCCAGCATCTAATTTCCCACAGTGGCCAACTAGATTATGGAGAACTCACAAACAGGACATGAATGCAACAGCACTATCCTCACTTGTGCTCCCCAGGAACTGGTATTCAGAGACATGCTGCCTCTGATAATGGAGGTAGTATATAGCCATTATGAGTAGTAGCCACTGATAGCTGTATTCTCCATGAATTTCTCTAATCCTACTTTAAAGCCACCTAGGTTTGTGACTATCACCACATGTTGTGGTAATGAATTTGACTATGCATTGTGTGAAGTAACTTCTTTTATCTCCCACTATTCAGCCCAAACTATTCTCCTACTATCTCCCAAGCGTGTCATAGCAGGAACACTCTTCCATAGCTGGCACAATCAGAATTTGAGTTTACCAACTATGTGCATGTAAATACATGTAAAAATATGAGAGGGAGAAGAAAAATCTTTCTTCTGGGAGAGTCTATATTAAGATGTAATAATCTAAGAGCTTGCTTTCTAAAATAGTTTTTTGACCCCACAAAAGTGCATAATTCCAAGTCTGATCAAGTAAGGAGGGAACTCCGCAACTGCGCAACCAGTCACTAGATATGTACTGTTTATTTATTTATTTGATTGACTGATTGATTGATATTCCACCCTTCCTCCAAGTAGGACCTCAGGGCGGTAGTTACCATCTCTTTAGTGATGGGATGGGATGGGGTGTGAGTAGGAGATAAAAGGACATTTCTCTCACACATTTCCCCATCCCTACATGTCCTCTCCCACCTGTACACTATCAGCCCACTATGTAGGTAGTTAGTGACTCCATCTCTGTCATTCAACACAATAAAAACATCATAAACCAGCAGAGGTTACATGACGATTTTCTGCCATAAAGTCCAGGTGCAAATTTGACGGGGTACTAGTTGCACATGTTTTGTACATGTTTTGTTTATTATGGACATAAGGAGCTTCACAGATAAACAGCAAAATGTTTGAGTAGATAGGACTCTTGACTGCATCCTTGAGTACTGTCTGTGCTTGTGGTTCTCATATTGGGTGCCAATGGTAGATCATCCATTTATCTGTAAATAGATACCCAATCCAGTGAACTGGAGCAATTCTTCTCACATTTTGATTGAGACTCAGTGGCCCTAAATTAAGAAAGAAATAGCTTGAGAATCTCCACATTTGACTAAAACCAAGGCAGGCAGAAAGGGATAAAGTCTTCTAACACATTCTTCATGCAAAGATCCTCATTCTTCCAAAACTTTCAGTCTGTGATTGCAAAGAGGGAAAATATCATCACTGCTTCACTCTCACCTTTTTCGGTGGGAGTGGAAAAACTAATTACAGAAAGAGCTTTGGGCTCCAGCAGCCAGTGCCTCCTCAGGAATGGAGGAATCTTATATATGAAGAACCTCAAGCCATGGCACTCCATTTGATAGGACTCAGACCAGCACTGCAACTCTAAAGGAATCGTGATCATACTCCTAACAAAATTTTATGGCTATTGCACATTGTGAATTATGATACACACACGCTGCCCTCCTACCCCATTTCAGGCACTTTGCTTTATTTGAAATCCATCTGAGAAATGTATAAAGCAAGATGCTGCTCACACAATGATCAAATTCAAACTGTGGTTTAATTTAGGTTATGTATTGTGTATTGTTTTATTCAAACAAATGATATTTTAAAATTAATCTTAGGGACAAACCTTAGGTAAAATGTGTGATTGCATTTGCATATTTTCTTGTTCTTTGTAACAGCGGCCATAGGGAGCCCTGATCTGAACTGAGACTGTGGTGTCATTTCCTACCAAGCCGTTGTCTTGATGAATATCCCACCCAACCCCCCCAAAGCAGCTATTTCTCCCAGAAGAGAAGCTGTTATTTATGCCCATAGCAGTTTCTCTCCCATGGCCCAGTTGTGATAAGAGATTGAGAACTCTCCATGGCTTGCAACTGCAATCATGCATTTAACATATCAACTAGCTTCATTCTATATTATGTGTGCCATGTTGTGGGAAATCCTTATTGCTCTTGATGGGTCTGCATCATCAGAATGGTCAACTACGGAAAGAGATGTGGAAATAAAAGAGAAAGTCATATTTGTTGTTTTTGAGAGTAACAGAAGGCTGAAAATGATAAAAGTAAGTTTTATTAAATCTAACTTGGGGAAGGGAGGGAGAGACAAAGAAATAGATAAAAACAGATTCTAGACCTGTAACGATGTTGCTAAGTATCTCCCAAAGAACATCATGATCCGAATAACCATCAAGAAATATAATGATACATACAAAACTGATGATACTAAGCAAATAGCATGTATTAAGGCAGTGGTTCCCAAACTTTTTCCCCCCATGGACTACTCGAAAATTGCTTAAGGGTCTTGGTGGACCACTTAACGATTTTTTTGCCTGTTGTAGCAATTGCAATGAACTATGCTAGATGCTGTATGATTTTTTAATTGTATTTGTACAGACACTTCGTGGACCGCCTGAATGAAGCTCACATACCACAATCTGGGAACCCTTGTATTAAGGAATTGTATTTGGAGCACGCTTAGACACACCCTTGTGCAGACTCTTATCTTGGCAGTATGATAACCACTATGGCACTGCTGGGGACCATACCACTCCACTCACATTTGTAAAAAAGCACTATGTAAACCCAATGTGGCTGTCATCTGCTTCCCATGCCACTGCTTGCCTATCCCAGAACTCTACTAGCCTCCACCCCCACCCCAAGAATTCATGTCATTTCAGGAAAGGAAAAGTACATGCTTTTTGGAAAAAATACATCAATGCAGAATATTGAAACTATTGCTTCTATTCTGCCTTGGAAGATCATTTCCTGCGTATGGGAGTAAAGAAACCTGGACCTTTTCATAAAGCCATATAATTTGTTTTTATAGCTCACGTAATTCAGTGTTTCATGCACAGTGTTGTCTTTAATAACAAAAATTTAAAAAATGCACTAAAATATAAGGCTTGGATGCTGGCTCAAAAGATGAATTATCTTCTTAGAAACTAGTCCCCTTATCCTTCAAACTCTATGGGTGAGGCAATGAAGAAAAAAGTGCAAGCGTGGAATCAACAACACAACATACTACATCATTTTCCAATAATCATTATGAGCTCTGCTACCATAATGATTCTATTCTGATGGCTCATCTTAGTTGATGATTTTTCACAATGTATTTCATGGCTTCCATCCCTACATGAGACTTTATTACTATCACATAGGAATAAAAAGCCATAAAACACTAAAGTGAATTTATCTTGATCAGAAGCAATACTGATTTTCTTCACATGATTTCACAACCATTTCCAAACTAACTGAGAATTTCATGCTACATTACTCAACATTTTAAAACTACATTTCAATGATTAAGAAAAATACTCCACAATGGTTACAACACAAATTAACAGCAATTTAGACTTCAGAGACGTTGCTAGCTAAACAGATTGTGGGGGACAATCACAACACACAACCATTGAATTCACTGAATAGACAGGACACCACAGAAAATAGCACTGTGACAGACACCTTTGAACACATACAAAAGACAAGAGAACTATGAACACTGCCTTGGAAAGTTTTAAGAATCCTTTCAACCTTTCCCACTATAGCTTCCTGGTGGCCATTTGCTTTTGGGGTGGGGGTGAGAATCAGACAACAGCATTGAAGGTACAGTAAAGCACCTCAGATTAACAGGGGGCAGTAATGTGGAGATGATAGCACAGTGCTGTAAGTCAAGACAAATCTTTCTCTAGATCCCAAACCATGATAAATCCACCATCTACCCTACAGTCATATTTCAATTGGCCAGTGAAGAAATGATCTTGTACTGTTATTTCCAAAATCAAGCTAGGACCTGGAACCAATAGAATAATTCATAGATGAAATTACTATTCTTCATATTCCTAGTAATTTGCCAAATTGAAACACAAGACTCAAGGGTCACTGAAATGTCAAGATAACCTATCTCAAATTCAAAGGCTTTGGAAAATAATTTTGCTTCCACATTTGTACATAAACTAAAGAATATCCAAAGTGCCTCAGAAGGTTGAAATCAACGCTTTAAATAAAATAGCTAACCTGAACCTTAACAACAAAACCCCCTGATGTTAGGATTCATTTTAATTTGCAGTTAATTATTACCACTGAAAGCCTACTCCATTTTATTTACTGACCCTATTACTATTCTCTGACTTCCTATCAAATCTATTCTTGTCTAGAACAATATGGTTAGCATGTGAAACCCATAAATGAAAGGAAATGCATAAATTAAATTATCATGCATAAAACATGCAAATGATTTAAAGACTGCATATGAAACTCTAACTTATATTAATTAATATCAGGTTGCACTTGGGAAGGACAAAAAGACACAAATTGGGTCCAGATTAATGCACTCCCAAACTTTCCAATGTGTTTGAGGTGAGTTTTAAATGACGTGTATTGAAATGTGCAAATCCGCTCATTTCCCTTTTTATCTCTCATGCTGCAAGGGGCAGTGACAACAAATACAAATCAAAATATTTATTTGTTCACAAATTAATTAAGTGTAAAACTAATCTCTATACAAAATAAGATATATTCAATTATATTATATGGTGCTGTATGTATGTTGACATGTACAATTCAGCAACTTTAATAATCTCTTCCTTTCACACAGGTGACTCAATCCAGCAGGAAGTTCTACAAGCAGAAATAGGCTTCCTTGTGCTCAGTCCATGTGGATAGCTGTGCCCATCTGGATGTATATCTGTACTTGTACCACAATGTTAACCTGTAACCCACTGAACTTGTTGGATATGCCTTTTTGTTGGATGTGGCATACACATCCACCTTGTACCCAATAGTTGTTGCACATGACCAGTTTGTGAGGCTATAGCCATTGCGTTTTTTTAAAAAAAGTTCTTTCCTACCTTCTTTTAAAAACAAGTGTTGTGAAAATAATAGAAAAATGTGCCCAAGGCAGTCCAGGTTGAGTACTTCTAAACCTACTGAATTTCTATAGGAGAGATTTAAGTACATATTTAACTTTTTCATCTAAATCAACAGGACATAAAAGTGATTAAAGTTTGGCTAAATTATGCTCAGTGTTCCTAGTTCAGTTTTGGATTTCAGGGTGTTGTGAATTAGGCTATGGCCTTGTTCCTTTTGAAATAGTTATTTTGGGAAAGATTAATGCTAGGTTGGCATGCTAATATCACATGGCTCAGATATGTGGGAAACCCAGAGTCATGAAACTTGGTTTTATTTTGGCAAGAGAGGAAGGAAAGGAGTAGACTTTTCCTTATTGTGCTGTTGCTTAGCCAAACAAAATTCACATAACAAAATTGGCTTTTGGCCAATGAATCAGCCTTTTCAATCTTGGAGTCTTCTCAAGAAACACAGCCATGGGTTGAAAGTTTCTTTCAGTGCTTTTTGCATTGCATGGCAGCCTTTATTTCTAGAAGAAGGAAATTGTTTGTCTCAGCTGCACTCCCTTGTTGGCTGACAGCCTGAAATGAAAAGGAGGAAGCAAAGAGCTATAGGACATTCAGCAGGGAGGAAACCCAGGCTCCAATTTTTCCATTTTTAAAAGAAAGGCTGCTGGTCTAACAAAAAGAAAACCAACAGCACTGAAAAATAGGTTTGGGGTTAGGATTTCAGAAGGCTCATTTTGATTCTGTGTTTGTTTATTGGGTCATATAAAGCAAAAGGGATACGGCACAATGAGAGATTCTCAAGCTTAGTTCACACTGAAAACTGATTAATAATTTGTTGGAGGGTCCCAACCAGGAATGTTTAACATTTTGCCATGTATGTCAGTTGGGTCCCCTTTGCATACATGTATTGGAAATGAAAGTTTAGTTACAGAACCCAAGTTAAATACACTCATATATTTAACTTGTTTATGGAAGAATTGAAACAGCAATGCTTATCTAAAACTTCCTTTGAAAAATGTAGGCTATGAACAATAAAAAATTACTACAAGGAAGCAAGGACACAGACAAAGACACATACACACATTCACATAGATGTTCAGACACATACATTTATTAAGTCTCCCATCCTGAGAGCTTTTCAGGCTATTTGTGCATATTTGCATATATTAAACTAGTTGTCATAAAAAACAGCGATAAGAACGGTATCTGGTCTGTTAACACAGTATCAAATGTTCAAACAGACATTTAGTGTGGAGATATGCTTGTGCTGAAATATGCTTTCATTCAAGGTTCCTAAAAAAGAAAATGATTGTATGGTTACAAAACCTTAAGTGAGAACTGAAGATATTTACCTCATGAAGCCATTTCTCAACCAGCCCCTTGGCACTTGCTGGAATTATTTGCAGTAGGCCTGCTACTTGTACATTTTCTGCTGACTCTGTGCAGGTAATTTTTTTCACTCATTATTAAAAGTGAGCCTGGCAATCCTTTCAAAGTTTCCCCTTAGGTGTGGCTGGGTCTGGAGTGCATCTTTTGTCTCAGAAATGTATTGCTGAAAGCTCATTGTCACTTAGAAGGGAAAAACCTGAAAGTGATAAAGTAAATTTTACAGATATCTATATAAACATATTTTAGACCAATATATACAGCTGACAGATGAAATGGACTATTTACCTTGGAAAGAATAGTCTTTTCTTCTCCAAATCATCATTCAGACCTGAATGTCATCCAAAAGCGATTCTGCCTTCTTCAACTTATCCAGCATCTGGGGCTGTGAGATAACCCCCATGGCATTGGCCTCCTTTAGTGACTCCTTCATTATTAGCCTCCTGGTGGGTGAGATAGAATACAGTGAATGTAATAACCATACTTCACACAACAGGCCCTCTCTTGCTTTTAAATTGAAAATCCCCTTATTACAAAACAGGGGTGTTCTTTTTCTTCTACCTTTAAGTAGGACTGCCACATTCATTGGTTTTTACAAAAACGCAGCTGCTTTTTAAGCTAGAGATAAATAGAATCTGCTAGGTGGTAATTCTCCACAGTCTGAATTGTATTATTTTCTAAGAAGCTGGTGAGGGACTCTCTCTCTCTCTCTCTCTCTCACACACACACACGGAAAGTCTTTTTCTCTTCTAGTTATGATTATGTTTCTGTTTTTCACTATTAATTTGCAATGTCATGTGAATCTCCTAGGGGTTATGTGTGTGTGTGTGTGATTTTTTGCTTTAACAGGTTCAATAAAACAATATTTTCCCTAGTTGTAGGAAAACAGATGATTGATTATGATAATTGCACCCACTATTCTTCAGAAACAACACCTGACAATAGAGATGTAGCTATAAAAACAGATAAATATCCCGAATAGGTATTTGGATGGCCAGGTTTGGATTTCCATTAACAGCGGAGACAAACATGAATAGCTGTTTCATCATAACGTTTTCATCCTAAAATATTGTTGTTTTTTATTATTCTCTAGGATAAAAAATATATTATTTTTTCTAGGATCTGTTAACAATACATCTATTAGTATTATGTGTTAGTAATCACTACCTCTCATTTCTCTCTTAATCCATGTATATAGGTAAATATATACTTAGAACAAAAGGAGCACTATATTACAACAACAAAAAAGGTCAAAACCCAGGTTTTTGGACTCACTTCTTGTTATTAAAATAATTTTCTAACCATCAGGGCTGAGGGACTAATGGGTTAAACAATACAATTAAATTATTAATTCTTTACACTACTGTGCATTTCAATGCAATTTTAATGCAGGATGCCTTAGTGAAAAGATGTTAAGTGATTGTGTCATTAAGGTAAACTTTCTACATTCATTCTTATCTTATGATTCTGCCATGTATTTAAGACAATTTTCATACAAAACCAACATGCATCATTTAGTCAAAACAGCCCTTCCATTAAAGGTCTCCAAAACTGTTATTTTTAAAAAGTGAATTGATTGATTGAAACTGAGACTTTACCTACTGAAGACTATCAGGAACAATAGAAAATCAGCTTATTAACTTCATTATGCAAATCCACAAAGAAAGTCACTGTTACAACAGTGGAATGATACATTTTGCTATAAAATACTGACACTTTAATTTAATATATTAGTATCAACGGACTGCAGATTTTGACATCCCCACGTGTTTTGTAGTATAAAACGGAGTGTTGAAACGGCGATGTCAGAAACTGCAGGAATGAATGAATGCATAATTCCTTCTGTAATTTCAAGGTCAGTTTCACCTTCAGTGCCTTTGGTAGTAAAAGAAAGTATAAAAGTGGAGGAAGAACTCAAAGGATCAAGGCAGTTCTCACCGAAAATATTCATTATTTAAATATAATCTTGAACATAGAAAACTTGGAACAAAAAAACCTTTAATACTGTGGCACAGTCCTGAAATCTTTTCTGAATTCAAAATAATAACATTACTCTGGATTTATTGCTTGAAGCATTACTAGTGATCCATCTATTATGCCGCCTGCATTTTCCCCAAAGCACATCCTTATAAAAAGATATATAAATGCAGCTAACAGTGCTGACATTACCATGACATTCAAATGTGCTACCGCAAAGAGGCATTTTTTAGTCTAATGGGCAGCAAACAGAGGGTCTCTTTATGTTGTCTTTGTCAGATGAGCAAACCAATTAAATGAAGCAGTGCCCAGAGAAGACTAAATTGTTCCAGAATAAAGGACAGCAGAAGATGTCTATCTAGCAGCCCAAATACTTGCCCCAGGTGTATTTGCTGGTAGTGCTTGTACAACATTTCTACATGTTTATGAATGTTTTGTGGGTGCAACAGTAGTTTTTGGAGGCTAATGTGTATGTACCATAGAAAGACTTTATGCCTTGTAGTGATCTCCCCAGCAGTCCACATAGCAGACTGTGAAATCAGCAAAGGTGGTGGATTTCACACAGTGGAAAACTGTACATGCAACAAGGCAGGTACTAGTTTCTTGAACATATAAAGATACCTTATGCTGAGTCAAACCATTGATCCATTGCTCCTCTAACCAGCAAAACTCAACAGAGTCTTTTTGCACCTTAAAGCAGAAATGGGGAACTTAAGACTAAATGCAGCATTCTAGACTTCTCTACCTAGGCACACCCATTTTTGCCTCTAGCCATGCCCGCCACTTACATGTGCCCCCTAGAAGGTTGTTCATGAAGAAACACAGCCCTTGTGCTGAAAAAGGTTCTGTACACCTCCCTTAAGACTAAATAATGTATTATGGGGTAAGCATTTTATTCACCAAGGCATTTTAAGTAGTTCTAAATTCTCTGATGTTCCTCTTGCTTTTACTGTAGATTGTATTGCACTTTTAACTTTTTAAATGTTGTAAACTGCCCTGAAATCACATGTAATGAAGGGTGGTATAAAAATATAAGTAAATTCTCCACAGCCTCATACAGGTGTCTTTCCTAGCCCTGAAGTTCTTCAACTTGGACAGGTTCGTGCAACCACTTCTGTGCTGGATCCTTTCCCTTCTTGCCTAATAAAATCTAGCAGGGATAGAACAGCTACCTGGGCCAGGAAAGTGATTAATGCCTCTCTGTGAAAGGGGGTGGTCCCTGGCTGCCTGAAAGAGGTGGTAGTGAGACCACTCCTGAAGAGACCCTCCCTGGACCCAGAAAATTTTAATAACTATAGGCCGGTGGCAAATGTTCCATTCCTGGGCAAGGTCCTGGAACGAGTGGTTGCAGGCCAGCTCCAGACACTCTTGGATGAGACCGATTATCTGGATCCGTTTCAGTCGGGTTTCAGGCCTGGTTTTGGCACAGAAACAGCCTTGCTTGCCCTGTATGATGACCTTTGTCAGGAGAAAGACAGGGGGAGTGTGACTCTGTTGATTCTTCTTGATCTCTCAGCGGTTTTCGATACCATTGACCATGGTATCCTTCTGGGGAGACTGGCTGAGTCAGGAGTGGGAGGGACTGCATTGCGGTGGTTCCACTCCTACTTGGCGGTTTGCCTCCAGAAGGTGGTGCTTGGGGAACATTACTCGGCACCCTGGACTCTCCAGTATGGGGTTCCGCAGGGGTCAGTTCTGTTCCCCCATGCTGTTCAACATCTACATGAAAGCATTGGATTCGGTCATCCGGAGCTTTAAAGTGCGTAGCTATCAGTATGCTGATGACATGCAGCTCTATTTCTCCTTTTCATCTTCTTCAGGTGAGGCTGTCAATGTGCTGAACCAGTGCCTGGCTGCGACAATGGACTGGATGAGGGCTAATAAACTGAGGCTCAATCCAGACAAGACTGAGATGCTGCTAGTGGGTGGTTCTTCTGACCAGATGGTGGATGTCCAACCTGTCCTGGATGGGGTTGCACTCCCCCTGAAGGAGCAGGTTCGTAGCTTGGGGGTTCTCCTAGAACCATCTCTGTCACTTGAGGCTCAGGTAGCCTCGGTGGCACGGAATGCCTTCTACCAACTTTGGTTGGTGGCCCAACTGCGCCCCATCTGGACAGGGATAACCTGACTTCAGTTGTCCATGATTTGGTAACCTGCAAGTTAGATTACTGCAATGCACTCTTCGTGGGGCTGCCTTTGAAGACGGTTTGGAAACTGCAGCTTGTGCAAAATGCAGCGGCCAGATTAGTAACAGGGGCCAGATGGTCCGAACATATAAAACCAATTCTGGCCCGCTTGCATTGGCTGCCTGTATGTTTCTGAGCTCGATTCAAGGTGCTGGTTTTAACCTATAAAGCCTTACACGGCTTGGGACCACAATACCTGATGGAACGCCTTTCCTAATAAGAACCCACCCGTACACTACGCTCAACATCAAAGGCCCTCCTCCGGGTGCCTACTCTGAGTGAAGCTGGGAGGGTGGCAACAAGGGAGAGGGCCTTCTCAGTGGTGGCCCCCAAATTATGGAATGATCTCCATGACCAGGTGTGCCTGGCACCAACACTGTTATCTTTTCGGTGCCAGGTCAAGACTTTCCTCTTCTTCCAGGCATTTTAGCATGTGTTTTTAAATTGTTTTAAATTGTGTTTTAAATTGTTTTTAAAAGATGTGTTTTAAATTTGTACATTTGCTTTAATGTTTTTAATTACTGTAAATTGCCCAGAGAGCTTCAGCTATGGGGCGGTATATAAATACAATAAATAAACTGGAGACACCAAGGGATATATGCAAATATGTGCTTCACCACTGAGCAATGGTCCACTCCCCAAACATGGTCACACAAAGCTGCCCTATACTAAGCCAGACCATTGGTGCTGGGTGCTGGGACAGCTTTCCCAGTTCTGCTCTCTGATATTCTTTTAAATGGAGATGATGGGGCTTGAACTTGAGACTTCCTGAATGCATTGCATATACTTTTGGGGAAGGTAGAGCATCTGCTCTGCATGCAGAAGGTCCCAGGTTGAATCTCCAAATCACCAGCATCTCCAGGAAGGGATGGGAGATCCCTCTCTGAAATCCTGGAGAACTATTTTCAGTTAGTGTAGACAATACTGAGCTAGATGGACCATTAGTCTCACTCGATATAAGGCAGCTTCCTATGTTCCCCTTTGTTTCACTATCTTTATAGGATATCACATATCTGTTTGGGTGAAAGCACTGGGCAAGGAGTGAAGGAACATCCTGTACAGACATCATTTTAGGAACAGGCTATCGGTATAAATAAAAAAGCTTCAGATGCATTGAATTAAAGTAAGTACAACAACAGAACAATCACAGCTCTTAACTAAGGAAGGAGACTGCCTTAGATGTTTCACTTGGAATATGTTTTATTCTTATTGCATTTAGATTTTGCTTAGTGCTACTTTTTCAGAAAGAGAAGTGCTGGGACTGAAACCTGCCTTGAAGTCACATCCTCTGGCCTGGAATCTCTTTCCCCAATCTCAGTTATGTTGGCAGCTGGTTGTGGCTGCTAAGAGGTGAGCAAAGTTGCTCCTCACATGCCCATTTCTTGGATTAATACTCCACTTCTAACCTGGCTGGGAGTCCAGAGTCTGTAAGTTCAAATCCCCGCTTGTGTTTCCTGGGTGTCAAGGGCCAGCTAAAGATCACCCCCACAGTGAGTGGCTCAGGGGTTACGTGCCCTGCCACCTCTGCAGCTGTGGGCAAGCTGCATAGTCCCAAGGAGCCCAGTTGCCCCCCAGCTGGCAGTTGCGGACAAGGAAGGGTCTGGCTTGTGCAGCTGTGGCAAGCTAAGCAATGTCTGAATACCATGGGAGTAGCCAGTAATGCCTGAGGCTTCGTTAATACCAAGCACATTGATAAGATACCTGAAAGAGTACCTACTTCCATGACAACCTAGCCAGCTGGGGAAGACTAGCCTCAGTGGGAGGCAATGGTAAACCCCCTCTGAATACCGCTTACCACGAAAACCCTATTCATAGGGTAGCCATAAGATGGGATCGACTTGAAGACAGTCCATTTTCATTTCTAACAACTAGGTGCAACCTAGTATTGAAAATGGATCCTGAGTGGAGATGACAATAGGGGCAGAAGCACCTACTTCTGGTGCTGAATGCATTCAAAGATGATGCATGAAAATATTGAATATTACCAGTATCTTCTTTCATTCCATCCAAATATGTGATTACAGCAATCTGAGTAGAGGAAAGGCTTATTCTTCAGACAAAATGGGACAAAAACCACAAAACTCTGTAGTCATGGTTGGCTAAGGACTGTAATTGGACATTTCATTTCCTCTGTAGCAATGCTCATTTTCTTTAACAGGGTAAAGCACTTTGGACAATAAAGAAATTATCATGAAAGAAGACAGCATGAGCAAACATGGACCATTTACCTTTGGAACACTGTTATTTGATTATACTCTTTCTGTTTTATGAGAGATCAGGGTCATTAGGAAAGACAATAATTTTGGAAAGGAGTTTACATTGAACAGAAAGTCTTAAAGCTTGATCTCTAACAATTGTGCCAGGGGATTATGTGTTTTGAAATGCTGACAGTGTGCTTGGTCTTTAATGTCAGTGTAACATCATAGCCTATGCTCTGGCACCCCCATCTCAGCGCCTATGTACTGGTGCAAGTGGTTTAAGGAATAGGTAATAGCACATGGATGGTCTAATTAAAAATTAGCTAAAAAGTGCTATTATGGACACTCTGTACATACCTAACAGAACTATGTTATCAATACAAATGTACATAAAAGGTAATGAATTAGACCTTTGAAGAAACCTTTAAAAATTGTAGTACAGTATAATTTAAAAATGACTTCATTCCATATTTGGTAATGTGCAACTGGTTTTGTGCAACATCTATGGTTCAAAATAAGGATACATATCCCCAACCACATCAAAAGTTCAATAGAACATGCATGCACATTGGAATGTAAATATGACAAATCTTAGAGCCACATAGCACAGATTCTCATATTCTGCATGCAGAAGGTCCTATATTTAACCACCAGCAAGGATTTCTGGTAGTATGCTTAGAAGGAACCACTTTCTGTTTAAGATCCTTGGAAAGCTGCTGCCTGTCAGCACACAATCCCAATCTTGTGGCACACACCCATGACACAATGCCACAGAGCAAATTAAGAGGGAGGGTGCCTGGGATCTCACCAGCACTGCACTTTGTAGCAGCCCCTACTACCATGTAAGCATAGTATTTACATTTTTTTTAAAGGGGGAGGAAGGCAGAAAACTTGGCACTAAAGACCCAGGGCTAACAACACATCTGCCAAGCTAACTGAACCAATAGACATCATATGGTAGCTTCATTCATTTTATGAAATATGCTTTAGCACACAGATCTCCTTGGCTGGGTTGGAATAGAATATACATATTCTAAAAAGTATGATTTTGCTGGCAATTAATTAAAAACATAAGAAGAGCCTGCTGGATCAGGTCAGTGTCCCATCTAGTCTAGCATCCTGTTCTCATAGTGGCCAACCAGATGCCTATGGGAAGCCCAAAAGAAGGACCTGAGTGCAATAGCTCTCTCCCCAGACAATGTAACACTGCACCAACTAGACTGCATCTTCACTGTTGGCATCATCATAATTTACACTACAAATTTTACACATAGGAAAGGTGATGCCTCACAAGCAAGGAAGCCTCTTTAAAATGATCGCCTATAGCTGGTCAGATAGTAACAGGAGTCACATATCTGGTTCAATTTTCTAAGTGCTCAACTAGTCACATTGTTCACATTTTAATTTAGTTTAATTTAGTTTAGTTTATAGTTTATTTATATACCACTTTTTGGCCAAAAGGCCCCCAAAGTGGTGAACAACATATTAAAACATATTACAAAAAAATAAATTACATAAGAAATAACCAGTAGAAAAATACAGTAAAAATACAATGCAACAAGAATAAAGTAAAAACAATTTGCACCAAAACAATGTTTTCTTTTATTTCAAATGATGCACATAGCTACCCACAGCAGACATGGTCTTAGGAGAGACATTCGCCCTTTACTGAAACATTTTATGGAGCCTTTATATATTTTATGAATTATTGTCATAACACAGGATATGAAGGAAACAAAACATCCATTTATGTCTGATTTTCTGTCAAGAATCACCAATGGATGGCAAGGGCACCATAGTTAGATATGCAGGCATAATCCATGGAAACTTTCTCATGCAGATCCTATTGTGATGAACAGAGAGTACATTGCTGAGCTCTTAAAACAAGGGGAGCTATCTAGTAAACTAAACACTTAAGCCTATTGATTTCAGTTTCACTGACTGAGATCAATTTGACATTACAGCGCTTAACTTGGGCTGGATTGTGTCCATATTTGGAGCCAATGTGGTGTCAATAGTTTACACCAGCTCCTCTCTTTGAACCTATCTGAAACAGTGACCACAGCACTCCCAACATATATAAGTGGACAATTGCCAAGGTAGCCCAACAAAGTTACATTTTATTTCAAAAAGAAATAAACTTCTCAAAACTGAGGGAATTAGTAAAAATGAAGCTGAAAGGTAAAGTCAAGAGGGTTAAACCTCCCCAGAATACTTAGGGGTTATTCAAACCACAATAATAAATGCTTAGCTAGATTGAATAGCACAAATTGGGAAACGTACAACCAATGCCAAGAGGATGCCAGTGTAGTTAACAAGCATAGCCAAAGAAGCAATTAGAAGCAAGTAGGAATATTTCAGAAAATGGAATGGAAATTGCCCAAATGAGAAAAATAAAATGGAATGCAACCTTTGCAAAAGAATTGAAAAGGATGGAAAAATTAGCATATTACTAAAAACATTAAGATGAACAATAAAAAAACCTTAAATACATTTGAAGACAAAAACTAGCTAGGCTGTTCACCATTGGATGAAAAGGGAGTCACAGGAAGGAAAAGAAAAAGGAGGAAAAGGAGATTGAAGAAGGAAAAGGAGATTGCAGAGAATGTCTGTCTTTACTGTGGAAGATGTAGGGCAGATCTCTGTGCCTGAACTAACTTTCTCAGGAAGGGAGTGTGAGGTAAATAGTGACAACAAGAGATGAAGTTCTAGGCCTGTTTGAGAATTTAAAAATTAACAAATCATCAGGCCAAATGGCATCCACCTTAGATTTCTTAAAGAAGTCAAATGTGAAATTGCTGATCTTCTATCAAAAATACATGTCCCTAAGATCAGCTTCTGTATCCAAAGACTGGAAAGAGGCCAATGTAAAACTAATTTTAAAAGATGGAGCTAGGAAATTACAGATTAGTTATCTTAATATCTGTTCTAGGGAAATTGGTGGAAGTTATCAAGAATATAGAAGAACAAGTCTTCCTGAAAAAGAATTAGCATGGCTTCCACAACAGAAAGTCCTGCCTAACTAACATTTGCATACTTGGACTTTCAAAAAGTTTTGCTAAAGTCTCTAACCAAAGACTTCTGAGTACACTTAGCAGACATGGGATAAGAGGGCAAGTCCTCTTATGGATCAGTAACTGGTTAAAGAACAGGAAGCAGAGTATGAATAAATAGACAGATATAGGATATGAAGTTGTCAAGGACCTGTATTGGGACTAGTACTTTTTAACTTGTTCATGAACGATCTGGAGTTAGGGCTGAGGTGGCCAAGGTTGCTGGTAACACCAATTTTTTTAGGGTGGTAAAAAAGTGGGAGAGCCATTACAAGGAGCTGCAAAGGGATCTGTTCAAACTGGGTGACAGAGCATAAAAATGGCAAATGTGGTTCAATGTAAATGTAAAGTGATGCACACTGGGGCAGAAAAATCCTAACCTCATATATACACTAATGGGGTCTGAGATGGCAGTGGTTGACCAAGAAAGAAATATTGGGGTCATGTTGGATAACTTGCTGAAAATGTTGACCCACTGTGCAGTAGCTGTGAAAAAGGCAATGCTAGGGATCATTAGAAAAGGTACTGAAAATAAAACTGCCAATATCATAATGCTATTATATAAATCTATGGTGCAATCATATTTGTAATGTTGTGTATAGTTCTGATCACTGCATATCAAACTAAATAGTGTAGAGCTAGAAAAAGTTTAGAAAAGAGCAACCAAAGTGATGGGACTGGAGAAACCAACATTTGGGGCTGTTTAGAGAAAATTACAAGAGATGATACCACAGAAGTAAACAAAATTATGCAAGGTGTAGACACAGTGATAGAGAGATATTTTTCTCCATCTCTCGTAATACTTGGGACCATCCAATGAAGTTGAATAATGGAAGATTCAGGACAGGGGAAAAAAACCCTTCTCCATACAGCACATAGTGAAACTATGGAATTTGCTCCCAGAAGAAGTAGTAATGGCCACCAACTTGGGGAGTTTTAAAAGCAGATTGGATAAATTCATAGAGAATAAGGCTATCTGTGACTACTAGCTACAATTTCTGTGTTCTACCTCCACTGTCACAGTACGCCTCTGAATACCAGTTGCTGGAAATGACAAGTGGGGACAGTTCTGTTGCACTCAAGTCCTTCTTGCCGGCTTCTCATAGGCATCTGGCTAGCCACTGTGACAACAGGATGCTGGACTTGATGGAAGGAAAGCACAGCCATCATGGCTAGTGAGCAGTGAGATGGGGATGGGCACCTTATTTTTCATCAGCAACATACATGGAAGGAGGCTTACATACACAGATCTCTGGACTGAAATGCAAAAGTATTTACTAGATAAAATATAATGTAAGTTTCTACTATCTTAAAAACTGCCAGGAACTTGTGTACTCCTGTTTGGTAAATGTGCTCTTAACTTCTGATTTCTTTTCTATTCTGTTCATTGAAGCTTAAAAAAGAATCGGCTAGAGCAGCAGTATATTTATGCGTCCCACTTGGGTGACTCACTTACTTACTGGGCCTTTGTGTCCATCACATTTGATAACTAAAGGGAAATCAATTGAACACAAATAACTTTTAAACTCATTCACTCTCCCATCCCAACTTGTTAATATTCTGCAAACTCCAGCAGCATAGCTAAGTTTAGGAAGCTTTATAGAATAAAAGCAACTGAAGCATAAATCACACTGTATGTCAAAGAACTGTGATGCAGGTTGATGAAATCTAAAAACTAATTAAATTCAACAAGTACCTCTCAAAAGGCAACTTACCTACCAGCTTAGCCTCCCATGCTCATATCACATTTTTGGAGAATGCAATAAATGGAGGGCCATTCATGGCTGTAGTTTCCACAGTTTGATCATACAGCAAAACCTGAGAGGGGAGGAATTGTTGGGGGAGAGAGAAAGAGAGAAACAACACCAAGATTAGATGCATGGATTACAGTCTTGAAAGGATGCCAAGGCCAAGATAAAAAGAATAGATAAATTAAGGCTTGTGAGCTAAATTTGAAGCCTACTAGCAAAAAGGATTGAACCTTATTACCTCTAGTCACTGAGAAATTCCCCAGACAGTTGGATGTAATTTGAAAAGGTCAGAAAAAAAATCCTTCACAGTATTATGGCTTCATGGTTTAAGGGCGTACATTTTGTGAGGTGCCAGCTCTAATCATTTTTATTGACTTGCTATCAAGAGAAAGACAGACAAAGGAGACGAATGGCAGACAGGCAAGATACCATGTAGTCTAGTTTTCTGCAAATTTCTACTCTGAATATTAAAATCTTGCTTTGTGATAGAGCATAGCACAAATAAATCCAATTTACATGTTTCGTGTTTATTTGATACATCATGTAAGAATATGTTTGATAATCATATCAATTTGAAAAATAAAGTTAGAAAGTGTAAAGGTATTTATCTAGATTATTTTCATGTATTAAGGGAGCAATACTACCCTCCCCAGATGTTGATGTCTGGGGGAGGTTAGAATGGAGCACAGACCCCTCTCCATTGGCCTCCATGAATAAGGATCACTGATGGGAGGGTTTCCACTGTGGCTGAGACCTGATCTTTATCCAGCCAAGCAGAAGGCTACAGGAGGTTTTGGGGTGGGGCAGAGCTGGGCCAGCCAAAAATCCACTGGATCCTATGCCATCCCATTGTCAGGTGAAGGTCCTTATTCAGGTTACTCTACTGTGCCAGCCAGCTAGTGAACTCTCCTCCCATCTTCTGTCCTAACCGGCAAGAGATAGCAGGGCTTCGGATTTGGCTGAAAATCCTATACACCCTTACCTGGGAGTAAGTCCCATTGTACTTGTGAAAGTACAATAATATTTAATCTATTTTGGAAGGCGTGGCATTTCCCATACAGGATCAGGTTTACAATTTGGGGCAGAAAATATTTAATGAAAGTGGTATTTCTTAAAATTATGGACTTTGATTTAGTGTAGTATTTTCTGTACATGGCTTTTAAAAAATATATATTAAATTTCTTTCAGGTTAACTTATCCAAATGACTTGTAATCAGTATGGTTGCATCATACTTACAGCAAAACTTCCTCCTTCTCTTGGAATTTCAATCCAGTAAGATTTACAACACCTAGGTTGTATCATCCACTAAATCCTGAAGATTAATTAACATGGGATTTTCTTTCACTAAGAAGTCATTTGTCTTGCAGCAGTACCACAAAAATCAGTATTCACTGTTCAATTGCTCCAGGACATTTGTAAAGGACTTTTCAAAGAATGGTTCTGTGACTTCATCTGCTGCATTATGTATATGGAACCTGTCTGAAATCTCACTAAACAGTTTTCACTTGAAGAGGAAATAGATTTCCATCTCTTTCCATGTTTTCTTCCCTAAGACAAACACATTCAGAGCAACAAACAACAAACATGGCAATCAAAGACACTGTACGTCTTCAAACCTACGGCAAGTTGAAGTTTTGGAAGACAGAAAGAATTAACAGACCACAGGGACTGTGAAGGCTGAGAATTGTGCCACTAATTGAAGTTGTTGCTTTGAAAGAAACTATGGCTGTTTCCCTGATGGTGTTTATATATGTGTGTGTGTGTGTGCATTTTTTAAAGCAAAACTTCCTTCAATTATTTAAAGAGCTGAAACAACAAAAGTGTTTGCATATGTAACTGGGGAAAATTGCACACACATTTATACAGCTGAACTGCAATGCTTTGAAACTGAAATTAGCCAGTGTTTCAAGTTCTTTCCTGCTGTTGCTGTCTGCAGAGTGTAAAGAGAAAATATAGCCATATCTGAATACTGTGGGAGTAGCCAGTAATGCCTGAGGCTTAGTTAATACCAGGCACATTGATAAGATACCTGAAAGAGTACCTACTTCCATGACAACCTGCCTGCACTTTATTTTCATTTGCCCTGATGCTCTTCTCTGAGTGCACTCTTCTTCAGAGGTGAGGCACATGTTATCTAAGTAGGGGACTCTTTCAGTTGTGGTAACCCAGTTCTGGAATCCCCTAGGAATGCTCATCTGGAACCAATGTAATTGTTGTTTAGGTGCCAAGTGAAAACATTTTCATTCATCCAGGCATTTTAAGTAAGGAATGTCTGTGAGCTTTTATTTGCTGCTTTTGGGGACAGGCATATCATTCTTATTGTCTGTCCATGTCATTTTCACATATCTTCACCCATAAGTATGTTCCATCCTATTGCCATATTGCCACATAAATATACTTGTTAAAATCCACACAAAATTTCACATTTAATACATATTTAAATGAATATTTTCTCTGAATTTACTATTAATAACTAACAACAACAAATGCATATAGCAACCCTGTTCCCAGAGAAGTTTACAACAAAATATTATTAAAATACAATATATAATAATTAAAAACACAATAAATGTCAAGGACAGCAAGAACACTTCTATACAACAGAATCAATTTACAACAATTTATAATCTGGAGTTAAAACACATTTGAAAAGTTGAGGTTAATGGAAAGGTCTTCACCTGAGGTTGAAAAGAAGCCGACAGTTGAGCCTCTCTGAGGAGGCTATTCCATAACCAGACTGAAAAAGGCCTCTCCTTGGTAGTCACCTCACTTCACTTTGGGGAGGGGAACACCTCCTAAGAGGTTATTAAGGTTGAGGAAGGCATATACATGAGGAGCCAATCTTTCAGGTAACCTGTTCCTAAGCCATTTTGGGCTCTATAGGTAAAGACCAGCACTTGGGTCTAGAAATGGACATAGAACCAGTGCAGTTGGTAAAGCATTGACATAATGTGATCAAAATATCCAGGCCCAGTTAATAATCTTGTGACACTCTTTTGAAACAACTGAATTTCTGGACCATTTTATAAGGCATTTTTGTGATAGTCTAAGAGTGAGGTTACCTGAGTGCGAATAACTGTGGCTAAACTTTCTCAAGCCAGGAATGGTCGCAGCTGGTATATCAGCTTAAGTTGACAAAAGGGATTTGAGCTGCAGAAGCTATTTGAGCATCTAATGATAAAGTTGGATCCAAAAGCAGGCACAAATTGTGATCTGATCCTGTATCGGAAAAGACACCCCTTCCAAAACAGGCTGAATATTATTCATCCAGGTGGATAAGCCTCCCACCATCAGCACCTCTTGTCTTGATTTGAGCCTCAATTTATTCACCCTCCCCCAATCCATTTACCATGCCAAAGCCCCAATTCAGGATGTCTGTAACCTCACCTGTGTCTGATGGAAAAGACAGGTAGAACTGAGTATCATCCACATACTGATGACATCTCAGCTCAAATCGCCACATGACCTCTCTCAGCAGTTTAAAATACACATTTTAAATAATATTTTAATGCTTTAAAAAAAAAAAAAGCCAAGAACTATGTTGCAACATTCTGCAAAATGAGAAATCTTGGCTACATTCCACTAGTCTGGCATGTATGGATCAGGTCAGGTCAGACTATATCACATCTCACAAAGATCAAATTTCTCAAGCATCCCTGACTGGTTACTTTTATCCATGTGGTTTATTGTTTAGTGGGGGGGCTATTATTATGAACCATGATATTAATATCATAAATAAATTTAAAAACCCTGCTTTTTCTATTATAAGAGACAGGTAATAAGTGCTAGCCTTCTAACTGAATCAAGCCAAGAAGAAGTGTAGGTTGAGGCGTAAGGCTCATACCACAAAAGGGAAAACCCTTCTACACAAAGACCATAAGCAGAGCCTGCTGAATCAGGCCAATGGCCTGTGTAGTCCAGCATCCTGTTCTCACAGTGGCCAACCAGATATCTGTGGGAAGCCCACAAGCAGGACCTGAGTGCAAGAGCACTCTCCCCTCCTGCCGTTTCCAGCAACAGGCATTCAGAAGCTATGGAGGAAGAGCATAGCCATCAGTCAGTAGCAGAGGAAGAAGAGCCCGATAGTGGAGAAGACAGCAGAAAGCTGGAGGAGAAGGATGGGAGACAAACAGGCAGGAGATGGAGGAAGAAAGCATCACAGAGCAAACTACAGGCTGGAAGTGAAGAGCTCTGCTGACAGACTTCCTTACCCCACGTGTGTGGAAGAAAAAGAGCAGCAGCAGGAGTTGAAGGCATATGTGCAGGCGGGGCAGACAGTGCTTAGAATTATGGGTGAGATAAAATCTTCAAGTGACTTTGCCCCATGGGTGCCTTGTGATGGTCTTATTGGGTGGAATCAGGGTGCTGTGAGTTTTGGAAGCAAGAGACACTTGGCAAAGTTACCTGTTTCTGTTTGGCCCCATGGCTGACTGTGAGAGTGAACAATTCTTGCTGCCAACCTGGGAGGACTAGCCCATGAAAAATATTCAGATAAAGACTGGTGGCAGAATTTTGACTTGCAGTGTGGGGCAGGGGATGAAGTGGAATGGCCCAAGAACTTGTTCCAGGGTGCTGGGGTGGTGGTAGGAATGCATCCAGTTTACAATTTTTCATTGAGATAGTAGACATGTTCCTGGATAGGTGGCCTAAGATCCTTTATGCACTTACAGGGATCAGTTAGTACTGGGAACTTTATGAACCACCACCCCAAAATGGGCCATGCAGGCAACTACATCATTTGGAGGTGCGGCTTGGGCTTTTGAGACTATTTACTGTTTTGCTGCAAGGAGCTTTTATATTGCCTTTTGAAATGCTTTTGATTTGTTTTCTCTGTATTGCTGTAGTCTCAATGAAATCTGTTTATTGATGTTTAGGAATTATTCTGATAGATTTCCACAGTAAGATTTCATGTTTAAGATTCACTATATCAGTTTGCGAACTTCTTTTTTCTAAGTCCTCATGAAAATCATCAGCATTTTAGTGTAAATTAGTTCTAATATACACATTTTTGTATGCAATTTTGCCAAATATACACATTTCTGCACAGCATATTTCCATAACAGTTATATTTTCAATATAATGCATTGTCATGTTGATTTCAGTATTATATATGCATTTTTATGCACATGTTGCCCTACTATATGCACTTTTATAAACACTACTTGGCTGGAGAACGGCATTGCAAAATTTCTAAAAGTGCAAATTTCAAACTGTGAAACTGTGTTTCAGTTTGCATATTGTTTCATAAAGGGCAAATTAGGCATATTCACCTTTAAATGCAAACTGAATCAAATTTTTCATGTCCCTAACTGAGACTCAGCTTTGCTTAAACATGTCAGAAACCCATTATCAGAGGCATGTCAAGTATGGGGATTGGATAAACTCTTCGTATTGAATAATGTAACTTTTGTCTGTAAGCACCAAGAAAGATGGCAGCCTGAAGAGATGCTAATTAACTGAAAATTTGCCTTAGGGATTTGGAAAAGAAATAGTTTAGCTCTATTCTGATGTTGGATGAAAATGTAACTGTGCTATATGCTTTTAATCATTCATGTTTTCCATATTTTTATCAGCCTGTCCCTGTTATCTCCCTATAGGAAAACCTGTCATTCTGGTGTTTGTAAGTCTGGGATAGACCTCTTCAGGGAAAGGGATAGTGTTATAGGACTGAGGGGTTAGTATGAATGTCATCCTTGGGTTTCTACCAAGCCTGTGGTTTCAATCTGTTAGATATGATTATGCAGGGGAGGAGGCTGCTTCAGTTATCAGACCAGACTCTTTGTCAAGTTAATGGCCCTAGCTAAGTCTATTAAGTGTATCTTTGTGTGATTAAAGAATACAGGAGACTGGTTGCCAAAGGAACTACTAAATGCTTCCAGAAGGGGGCAGGACTTCTTCTCCCCTACTGAGGCTGGAGGCAATGTATTGGTGAGTGAAAGAGAACAGCAGACCTGCGTCATCCTCATGTAGAGCTGGGAGCTGAATCACAAAGATACCACAGTGTCTGGTGGCCTTTAATCGAAGGAAATTAAACCAGATGTATATCCCCTTAAATCTCTCACTACTCAGACATTGGGGTGCACCTAACAATACAAAAGATGTCCTTGCATCTACCATGCAGGGTTGTTTTTGTTTTGTTTTTTAAAAAAAATGCAAATTGCACCAGCTTGAGGATGGTGGCGGCTGATAATGGGACCAGAGCAGGTGTGAAGGAGAAACTGAACCATTTCCTCCCTTGCTGAGAAAAATCCCTCTTCTGAAGCTGATATTTGCTTTTGGGCAGGAGAATGCTAGTTTGTACATTCAAATTGACTCTACTTGCCTGGGTCAGCCCCTATTTTTTTGGCCCTGCTTCCTGCGAAATTACTGTCCCTGTTCTGTCCTTATTTACAATGAAAGCCTAGCTATATCTGCTCAGAATCATCCCATTGTGTTCAGTGAGGCTTACTCCTCATACTGCTGATCATTCTGTTCTGATATCTTCATTCCTTCAACGATTGAAATTTTTCATGGCATCACAGCAGCTCAGTCAGTGTGGAGCTCAGCTTCCCCACACATACACACACACACCATAGCATTTTATAGTATAGGTAATATGTTTTAAGAAGGCATTCAGTTTGAGTGACTACTTCTGATGTACAGTGCTAGTTGTGTTAGCCACTGGATATCTCATTTGGTTCTATGACTTAATAGCCTATGAATAGGATAAATAATAGCTGAAACTTTCATTGAAATTACAACCAAATATAATTTGAGAAGGGGGGACTTGCAGTGACAAGTATTATATTACTGAGAATATAACCAGGCTTGATCATCTCTGAAAATGCTCATTAAAATATTCACAAAACTGCTTGGAAGCATAGCTTTTTATTTGAATCCTTTTTTAAAAAAAAAATAGTGAGCCTGTTAAGATGGTCCTGGAAAATGTATGGTTTACTAGCTAACAGTAATATTTATGCATTAGCACCAGCTTACTCACTAAAAAAAAAGAATATATTTGAACCCAGATAATAAAAATAGAAAAGCCTTGTGAATCTATTGTATATACAAGTTTCATTTTATCAGATCTCTCATGTGAACATTGATTTAGCTACAGGCAGTAATGTCATGAGAATAAGCTTTCAAAAACTAGGTTTAGGAACAATGCAATTAAATTTTGTATGTGCTGCAGCAGAATCTGATTAATATTTTATCACTTTTAAAAGAGAAAAAGGAGTAAAGAATTCTTTGCCCTTCACAAATAATAGAAACTTATTTTACCATTTTGTTTGACTGATTAGTGCTTGCAAATGTTTTTAAATGTTTTAGATTGTTTTAAATTGTTTTAGGTGGCTTTTGATAGGTTATAAAAGATGGTTTTAATTGTTTCTTACATTATGTTTTATTTTATTTTAAATTGTTTTAACATTTTGATATTTGCCGTCCTTGGCTCCCTTTGGAGCAAGGGCAGGATAAAATAGTATTGGTACAGTCTTTGAATTGTTCCTCATGCCAATATTTCATTCTGAAAATTAAAAAAATGCTTTGAAAATGAAAAAAATGCAGATGTCTGTTTTCTGAGGGCTCATATTGCTCCCATGGGCAAATGCATGCTGAACATGGCACTCATGTGCTCAACATGCCACTTTACCGATCCCCAAGAGTATCACTTCGCATCCAAATGTATTACCAAGATCATCAACTGCCATGTAAAACCAAAGTCAGTAAATCCTACTCCCCATGATATCTACTCTACTGATGTAGGCTACCCACATATTTTAGAACCTTTTCAGGGGGGGAGTCTCCATGACTAGAAAACATCCATGCTACAGAAGGCTGCTTCCCAACTCATGGAGTGTGATGGAAATGGTGAGAGGCAGAGCTATCCCACTCATCCTACACTCTCCCTCATGTATTTCCATGTCACACATTACAATTATTATTCGTTATCACACATTACAGATGCCTGTAGAGGACTACTGTTGTTGAGAACTGCCAATATCTGGAAGCCACTGGATGGTTATTTACACAATTTACCTGTGCAAATCCAATTTGTATATCTATGTAACATGAAAAGACTACTGTAGATGAGTAACTATTGGTCAATAGTAATGGTTTAATAATTATTGGAAGTGGGGGACACCGTTTCCTATTTTTGACGAATCTCATGGATTTACATTATATAGCATCCACCTCTCATACTACATAAAACCTTTTCTATATTTAGTTTTTGTTTTAATTTAGAACTTAAAATTTCTTAAAATCCATTTAAGAAAAAGCTTTCAACAAATATGCTTAGGAATAATTAATTTAAATATTTTTAATATACTTCAGTTTGAGATTCTGTGAAGAAGGAACCATTGCAAACAAGACCTCCCCCTGATGTGATAAAAGAGGGCTTTTTCAATTGTGGCCCCCACTTTGTGGAATTCCCTCCCAAATGATCTCCGCCATGCCCCCTCTATGATGAGCTTCCGCCGGGCCTTGAAGACCTGGCTCTTCAGGCAGGCTTTTGGGGTGGGTTAGGTTTTATTATTATTGTTGAGATTTTTAATGTTTTAATGTATTCGTATGTTTTTATTTTGTACGTCACCCAGAGTGGCTGGACAGCCAGCCAAATGGGCGACTAATACATTTAATAAATAAATAAATAAATAAAATATCACCTTCTACCAGATCAAGTGAAAGATATACTATATAAAACTGATATATTAAAATAATTTCCTGGTGACTTTACTAAATCAAAACACAATGGGGAAATCAACCTTGCATCTGTGAGGACAATAAAGAAGTGTGGTTGTGTTTTCTATGACACAGTGCCCCTTGTATGACCTAGAACTGGCTGTTCTAGAGCTGTTCTAGCTGTTATAGAGCTGAAAATCAGAGTGCTAATATGCCTTACTCAATGGAAAGTTTGCTGACAATACTTTTGCTGTATGATCTTTACAGAAATGCTCAGCATTAAGACTTCGTCTGCTGATATAACTAAAACAAGGTCTAATATTTTATCAACTTCTGTTCAGCTTTAGCTGCTGAGAGTCGCTTCCCTCTAGCTCTGCAGTTTCCTATCTTTATTAGTACTGAATTATTTAATACTTATATTTCAGTAGCACCAAGAGCCTGTGAGGGGGCTCACTGGAGCTGCTGTACTTTGCATTGTACAAAGACAGGCATCATTCTTGCCCTAAGGGACTTATATACAAGTTTAAAAATATGCTGCAAGATTACTATTTGACTTTGATATTTTCATGTTATTTCATTATTTTCTCACCTTTAACAAATTGGTGCTATTTCTTTTTATGATGGATGTTGTTAGTCTGATATGTTACTTGAGCTGCAATCCCAACTATATTTATCAGGTAATCCCATTAAACCCCCTGGTATTTACTTCTGAGTAAACATGCTTAGAATGCCAGTCTCTCTTCCAGGACTTCATGTGTATGAAACTTTTTAAATGTTATTGTTTCAAGAGTCTGCAACCATGTACTATGCAAACAGGCAATTCCTAAGAATATTTGAATAATGCTTGATTTATACACACAGCTTCTCATGTAAAACTGTTTCTAGAGGTACCACTTCAGACTGCACAGATGAGGGAATCTTCAGACTGCATAGATGAATTGGATGCTCTCTTGTATTTTTTAAAAATCTCTCTGCACATAGAAACCATAAAAAGTTCAAGCTAGATTTCTCCCTGACACAAAAATTTTCTCTATAAGAGTTTTTTTCCGGGGGCGGGCAGGGTGTAATTCAAAAATACAATCCCTCACCAGCAGTCTAAAATGGTACAGTCCAGGAATGTTTTCACCACATAATAAAGCAGTTTCTGTAGCTTTAGTCTGACAGGCAAAGAGCAAACAACAAGAAATGACAAACATCTCAAAAAGCAGTGGACCATTATTGATTACATTTTTATCGTCTCCTCAGGGCAGCATACATGGTTCTCCCCTTATATCCTCATAATGACCCTGCACTTGGCTGACTTTCTCTTCTCCTAAAGGTACAGGATCAGTCTCAGGGACTGAACCTTGCAACCCTAGGTCTTGCTATTATAGGACAAATATCTGCTAGACCTGACCAAAGGCCTATCTAGTCCAGCATCCTGTTTCCCATAAGGGCCACCAACAAGCAGGTCATGAGTGCAATAGCCCTCAATTGTTGTTCTCCAGTGATATTTAGAGGCACACTGCTTCTAATCCTGGAGGTAGTCTACAGCCATCATAGTAGGCTCCATAAATTTGTCTAACCCCCTTTAAAGCTCTCTAAGTTAGTGGCTATTGCCATATCTTATAGATGCAAACTCCATAGTTTAATTATGCACTGTGTGCAGAAGTACTTCCTCTTGTCTCTCCTGAATCTTCTACCATTTAGTTTCATTGGACAACCCAACTTCAAGTATTATGAGAGGGAGAAAGACATCTCTGAGTCTGCTTTCTCCAGACCATGCATAATTTCATACATGTCTATCAGGTCTATTTACAGTGGTGTTTCACCATTTGGCCCCAGAAGGGTCAACAACAGAACACATTAATCTTCATATTCTTACAGCCAGTTCAGGCTGCAATACATTTGTTCAAGGATGCTGTCACTTCAGAATAGAAGGTGGGGAATGGCACACTTGAATGCTTCACATAGAGAGGGCAGATTGAGGCAGTTGACTTTTGCAGCTGATTTTGCAGGAAGGGCAATAATTTTTTTAGTTATTTAATTTCATATTATTGTTTTTTGACTCCTAGGGACATATATTTGCAGGATTTTCTGCCTCAGGTACCAAACTAACCTGGCCAGCCTTTACATGAATTTTCTGTTCAACCTCAGGATACAAACAGTCCTAAACTAGTCTTGTTCATTTCTTTGGGGACTATAAAGCAAGATATAAATAAATGAATAAATGAAAATCATGCATAAATTGGTTCATAGGCAAGAAGGGTATTTATTAAAAAATTAGTATCAACATGTTATGTCCGAACTGGTCTTTGACTGTTAATAAATTATTTGAAATTTGTTATGTCCCAACCATGGCACTCCTTGGCTGCTAAACAAACTACTATTTAATGACACAAAAGGAACATAACAAATGTAAATGTCAGGGAAAATTCTGTACCCTAGGTTAAAATCACAGTGAAATTTTAAAAAAAATGTTTTTAGGAAACATCAAAATGCCACCAATAAAGGGGCCAGCAATGCTTCCTAGGGCAATTAGTTCCAAAGCCTGGGCACCACCATGGAAAAGGCCCTGTTCCATGTACTTACCAATAAAACTCCATTGGTAGAGAGGCACAGAACAAGGCTTCCCCTGAAGACCTGAGTAGATGAGTAGAATCACATGGACAGAATTAGTCCTTCAAATATCCTAGTCCCAAACTTTAGGGCCCAACAGTGATAACCAGCACATTGAACTGGCTCCAAAACAAATAGGGAGTCAATGAAGATGGTGCAACACTGGCTTGAAAAAAAAATCTAGCTCTGCTGCATCTTGCACCAGCTGAAGTTTACAAACACTTCCAGAGACAATCCTTTTTAAAGTGCATTGCAATAATCTAATCTGGATCTCAATGGGGCATATGTGAAAGTGACCAAATCTGCCTTCTTCAGGAATGGGCAAAGCTGGCAACCATCCAACACTGTGCAAACAGCATTCCTGGTCAGAGCAGTCAGGAGAAACGATAGGTCCGGAAGTATTCTTTTTCAAGGGGCATTCTACTCTGTCCAAAAACAGGCAATACCTTATCTTGGACCAGCTTTTCTGCTAACCAACACCACATTTGTCTTTTTTGGATTAAGATTCAACTTGTTCAGGCACATCCAGTCCTGACCTCTGACACTGGTTGAGGACCTCCACTGCCTTCCTGGGTTTTGATGATAAGGAGATATAGAGCTGGGTATCATCAGCATATTGATGGCACCCACCTTCTTGTTGGTCATTCTCTACCATGATGGTTTGGGATTTCTATCCAATTGTGTCCCTTTGCTGATAGAAGGCTCATTGACTTTTTGATCCACCAAGATCTTTGTGAGTAGAAAAGGGAGGGAGACAATTTTTGCAAATTCCTTCTTTTCCCTGAAGCACCCTATGGCAACTCCCAAATTGCTCCAAAGGAACAGATTTTGAAGGGCTGCAGAAGGAGTAAGGAAGCAGCAAAAAAACCCCATCTCTCTCCCCCTTTTCACTCATGGAAGCTTCCCTCAGTGGAAGGACATAATTGGATACAACCCTGAAGCCCTATGCGCAGGTTTGTCATGTGTACTCATACCTGAGTACAGACTGGAACAGGGCACACTTTTAGCCCCATCCAGGTATTGGGTCTTCTTTTTTAAATAACTGCATGTTGCATGTGGTTGTCTGTACAGAACAGCCAATGTCTGAACTCCTCCTGATGCAACAGAAGCCAATATGGCTACTCTTCTGGAAATTGGAATATAAGGAAAATAATATTTCTTCCTCCCCGGGCCTCTATGAGTATCAGTTAAGACTCACTTAAGAGATAAGAGTCATTTTGATGAATGAAAGCATGAAATCATGATAACACATGGGCATATCCTGGCTATCTCCTTATAAATAATTTCCCCCTTTCTCAGTCTGCACCACCTTTTTCACATGGAATCATTGCCAAGTCTAAAAATGTGTGAAGGATAAGGCTATCAATGACTATAAGCCATGATGGCTGTGTTCTGCCTCCACTGTTGGAGACAGTATGTCTCTATACTAGTGTCTGGGAATCACTTGAGGAGAGCACCGTTCCACTCAGGTCCTGCTTGTGGGCTTCACTTAGGCATCTGGTTGGCCACTGTGAGAACAGAATGCTGGATTAGATGACCCTTCGGGCCAATCCACCAGGACTCTTCTTATGTTCTTAATCCGATCTCCAGAAGGATGATGCATAAGTATATGGCACCTCAGTCAATGCTCCCTTACATCTCATCCAATTAATTATCTGCTTCCTCTTTTCCGGTAGTAGACAATCTGAGAGGGAGAGGGGAAGGTGTGGGGAACTCAGTACAGGCACAGTAGTGTCAGCAGTGTCGCGTTTGCTCTTCCACTGCACCCACCCCATGTGTCCACTTCTGCCCCTCATCCTCTTGGTAAGCAGCAGTGACCCTTGGTGTCCAGAAGCTAACTATGCAATGTCAAAAGCTTTCCCCACCCTACCAACTGCTTCTGTTCTTTTCTGTACTAAACAATAAAGACAATGAAAGAACAAATACTGTTTCTGTGGAGATCTTTCATCTCAGGATATAAAATTCCTTTATCCATAGCAATTTGAATTCCGACCTAGGAATGATACTGAGACATCAAATTTTTGATTATGTATATCTAAAGACAACAAAAACGGGGTCATTTGATGATATTATATCTTATAGTTGCCCATAATGCTGTTGATGCTTCCACTTATTGTACAGTGTCTAGGAATTTTAGCCAACTAAGAAATAAAATATGCTGTTGATGATACCAGACTGTGATATGTTTGTACGTCATGATTGGCTAATAATTGTTTAGTGTTTGGTCCAGATTATATGTTATTATTTTTTTTAATTTGTGTGAATTCTGTTTTTATTCAATTGTGATGCATTTTATTTTCTGTTTGGAAGCCATCTCTAATTGTTCTGTAGAAAAGTTGTATAAAAGTAACAAACTAAACTAAACTATGTAAGTGTGTTACCTGGCTGGTATTTGCAGGGCTGCTGTGTGTAACATGAAGGTCCAACGCAGTCATAATGAAAGTCCTCAGAACTATTTTTATGGGAAACTCCATCCTTTCCCTTCTTGACCAGAATATTGAAAGCATCCATGTTTTTTCTGCCCCCAAATCTAGGCCTAATGCAGTACAGGAGCAGTACAGATCTGTGGAATCAGTGAGAAAAGAGGGCCTTATTCCTTCTTATGCTTGCTGATCTGCTGCTCAAATGCCCAATCCCATTTTTCCACAAAGAGGACTTGCTTTTGGTCTTGGAGCCCACGAGCAGGGCTTGAGGATAAGATAAGGTTAGTTTTTAAAGGAAACAAGGTTTCCAGTTTTCTTGTTCTGGACATACCAGAGCAGGAGAAGGAATGGGAAGGGTATGTGCCTGAGGATCATGCACATGACACTAAACTATGATTTAGTATTACATCCATACCAGCAGGTCCTGCATTAGCCTTTGGCATCCTTGGTTAGCTGCCAAGATCCCAGTAGCTGATAGAGCTGATGCCTGCTGTGAACCCTCCCCCTTGATTTTTTTCTGGTCCAGCACTCTAAGCAGCAACAACTAACTGTATCTAGCTACTGTATCTCAGAAGCACTGTGAGAAATTGACAGAATGGCTAGACAGAGCTGATCAGAGCTGCTGTGAGTGCTGCCACCACAGCTAAGGAAGACCACCAACGCCAACCAACAGAGGACACTTTGCCCAAGCCTCCTTCAAAGCTGCAGCCAGCCCTGTGAACAAGGTCCAACTCTGACTGAGGGAAAGTAATTGTAATGAGTTCAAAATGAGATCAGGCACCACTTACCATTTTATGATGAAGGCCAGTAAGATCTGTAACCAGAAAGCAGCGTGTTCACCAGTCATTCCCTTCCCCTGTTTTTCACACTTGTAGTCATGGGCTAGGGAAGTAATTACGTTGGGTTACCATTTTCATTTGAACCAACTTACTCTGCAATTCCTGAAACAGTACATGAAGTGAAACACAGTTATCCTTTAAAATTCACACCTCACATTTTGTGGTGCTGTTCTCCAAAAACAAAAAAGTATACAAAATGCTTGTATTAGGGGGAAGTGTGAAAAAACTCTGCATATATTTGTGAAAAATAACATATTAAAATTTTATTTATTTATTTATTGCATTTGTATACCACCCCATAGCAGAAGCTCTCTGGGCGGTTTACAACAATTAAAAACATTAAAAACAAATATGCAAATTTTAAAACACATTTTTTAAAAGCAATTTAAAAACACTTGCTAAAATGCCTGGGAGAAGAGGAAAGTCTTAACCTGGTGCTGAAAAGATAACAGTGTTGGCGCCAGGCACACCTCATCAGAAAAATCATTCCATAATTTGCAATATTAGGGGAAATTGCTTGCAAAAATGTGTATGTTAAGAAATTGTATAAAATGTGTATATTAGTAGAAATGTGCCTTAAAATAATGATAAAATTATGTGAGAATTTTTTAAGTTGAAATAAAAATCACAAACCAATGCAGAAATGTGGCAAACTGAACTTAAGACTGAAAACAATGAGAAACTGAGAGAAAGGCAGATTGACAGATTTGTCCATCCCCATCTTATGCTGCTCCCGGTTTAGATTTTCATGCTACTGGAATGACTAGAAGCATTTTTTATGGTCCCATGAACTCCTTCCAGGTAACACAGAGATGTAGTCAGTGTAAACTACTACTAGCCACTAGAACTACTGGGAAATCTGAGTCCTGCATATTCGCTTTAAAATTCAAATTCTGGTTTTGTTGTCATAGTATATAATATGATTTTTTTCAAAGAAGGGTTCCAAAACAATGTTGATATTATCAGCAAAGCACAGTATTCACATTTAATACCAGAAGCAAATCATGAGAAGCCCATCTGCTCTCATGAATTAACTTTAGGAAATCGTATGTAATATAGACATTTCTGTCTGCATATCATAAAGACCTGACATATCCAGGCTTTCATTAAAAAGGCTCTGAGATGTGACTTGAATAACAATCTGTCTCAACTAATTAGTATTTTCAGTTCAGCATATTCACTTTCAGACATATTGCTGTTTGCACATGGTAATTTAGGTAAACAGATCCCATCCACAGCTGCATCAATTAACACTGCTAATCAAAACTGAATTCAGGTAATTAGGCACATTTATGCAAAAAGTGTGTAATTTGGGGGGGAAAGCTAGATCCTGTAGTAATAGTTCAATAAGCAAAGACTTTTCTTTTTTCTTTCTGGCAAATAAAAACAAGGGTAATTTAGCCAAATGTACACGAATTGCAGACTCAGTGAAAAATATCTAAATTCAATATCAGCAATTAATTGGCCTGTTTTTTCAGAAACTGTATGCATTTTAGTACAATTATTCTCTTCAGTACTTCTTGGCTGATTCCCATCAAAGAACATTCAAGGTTAATGTACCTACAAATAGATATTCACTAATAGGCAAAAAACATTTGCAGTTTAAGACCGACCAATAGCCAACAAATATTTCTATTGAACTTTAAAATCCAGGGAAATTGGGCAGCTATAGTAAATGCACCAGGGGAGCAGGAGACCTGACCTCATCTCTGAGATATTGGACTGCCCTACAAATTTATAAAAATGAAAATAATTTGGGTTGGTCTTTCACAGGCCAATCCACTTCCTGTGTAGCTTGGAAGAATTTGGTAACATGTGCCATATGGCACATATGCTGACTGGTAGCAACATCTGCCATCTCCAAAAAATGGAAATGGACTGCCTTCAAGTTGATCCCGACTTATGGCGACCCTATGAATAGGGTTTTCATGGTAAGTGGTATTCAGAGGGAGTTTACCATTGCCTCCCTCTGAGGCTGAAAGACAGTGACTGGCCCAAGGTGACCCAGAAAACTTCATGTCTCTGTGGGGATTCGAACCCTGGTCTCCCAGGTTGTAGTCCAGCACCTTAACCACTACACCACACTGGCATCTCCAAATCTCCAAAGATGAACAATTAAAATTTTGTATGTTTGCTGGTGTTCTTATTTTGCTTCTTTCCTGTGTTACTACTGTTTCTACAGAGAATCTAACCTAGAAAATTATATTTCTCTCATTATTCATCCTAGACATCTGTGTTAAATTTATTTTTTATTAATTTCAAAGCCTTTTTACTGATCAATATCATATGACGGTGAAGACAGCCTTTTGTGTTTCAAACTGGACGTTATGTTCTATTTCAATTTTGGGCGCATTCACAGTTGAATCTGAGACTGCAGTTTGATGTAAAATCAGACTGATTACAATATGTTAAGCAATGACTCTAGCTGTTGGAGAAAACAAACTTGGCCTTTCCAAGATGCATGTTTTCAGCTTGCTATGCTTAAACCACTCCACTTAAGGAAAGGTGGGCATGGCCAATAAAAAACATAGAGCACACCTAGAATTTTGCTAGAATATATTTCACCTCTCACTGTTTTATCTTGTGCAAACTGAGACATTCCTCATGTCCACTGGAGACTATTCTGCAGAATAGTCAGTGCCATTGTTTCATAATTGTTTTTGGAGTTTTTTTAGTGTAAATTTTGCAAAGTGTTGCTATACTTCACATATTCACAGAAACAGAAGCAAAAGAAAATGATTTATTTTAGGAAACGCCACTAAAATTGCAAAGTAAATCAAACATATTTAAAATGACTATCTGAACTATATCAACCGTTTTAATATTGTTGCTTCCTCCTTGCTACAACAAGATCAGTACGGCACATGCCTTGTTCCTGTTATTTGGGTTTATTGCAGTGGCAACACCACTCACCATATGCTCAGAGGCACATGTTACCAAATTTTTCCAAGCTACACAGGAAGTGGATTGGACTGTGAAAGACCAACCCAAAATGTGTTTGCATTTTTACAAGTTTGTAGGGCAGTCCAATATCTCAGAGAGGAGGTCAGGTCTCCTGCTCTTCTGGTGCATTTACTATAGCTGCTCAATTTCCCAATCCCCAGAAGAGGGGCTGGCTGTTAAACCACTCTGGCCACTGGAGATGTGTCAGGGGATTAGGAGTCTCCCAACAACTGTCAGTACTCTTCACAAACTACACTTTCCAGGATTCTTTGGTGGAAGCCAGGACTGTCTAAAGTGAAACAAATGTCTGGCTTGGGTGTGGCCACCTGATTAGCCAAGCCAAACAGCTGTGAATCTGGCTTTTAGAACACTGATGGTCCTTACTGAGCATGCACGACACTATAATAGACTTCAATGTTAAATTTCTTAAAAATCAGCCATGCATTTTTTTTAACTTTTAAACTGCAGAAGATGTAGGTCAGAGTATGCTGCAAGGTCAGTAATAGGATTACAGGTACTCTGTGAATATGGCTGATTTTTAATTAATTTCAACAAATTATGAGACCACTGACAGAAAAAAGTACAACAGGGTTGGAACTCTTGATTCTCTGACTGTTTTTTGTATCACCATGAACATTTAGAGGGTTGTCAAGCAAGTGTTTCTGAGTTCAGAACTATAAATTTTGTAAGGTTTTGTTTTGAAATGAGCTTATGGGAAGCATCAGAATGGCATGGAGGTATTTTCAATTTAACATTGAGGAATGCGAAAAATCAGTGCTGGCTGTAATATACAGCCACTCTCATGGCTGTATAATCAATGTGGACTTTCTTGACCTGTCAGTAAAATTTACCTTGGCAGTTTTGCAAGAATACTGTCTACAAAACATCATGTTGTTATTAATATTGAATTTATATCCCACATGGGCTTCTTCAGAAAGAACAACAACAATTCATTATTTGCATGAAAATAAACATCTTTCATTCATTCAAAAGCTTATCTTTATGTTCTCCACTCTTAAAATAGTAAAATATCATGTGTGCTAAAGAAGTCCACTTAACAGTATAGGGAAGGAAATGAAGGAAACCAGTTGGGGAGAATTAAAGAAGAACATTGAGTTGTGCTGTGTGAGATGTTACAGTGCAGTGGAAAGCTCCCCAAGAAGAATTCTATCTTTTAAAATTTAATTAAGGATTAGGGATTATTAAAGAAAAAGGGATACATGTTGTAGGAGTATGGAGATTTATTTATTTATTTATTTATTAAATTTCTATACCGCCCCATAGTCAAAGCTCTCTGGGCGGTTCACAACAAGCAAGACAACAAAATACAATTAAAACCACTTATAGAACAATTTAAACATACTAAAATACAAATATACTAGCATACTAAGATGCTAAAATAAGTTGAGATGTTAAAATGTTAAAATTAAATTATTAAATTATTAAATTTATTAAAATGCTTGGGAGAAAAGGAATGTTTTAACCTGGCGTCAAAAAGATAATAATGTTGGCACCAGGCGTACCTCCACAGGGAGATTGTTCCATAATTCGGGGGCCACCACTGAGAAAGTCCTTTTTCTGGTTACCATCCTCCGGGCTTCCCTCTGAGTAGGCACCCGGAGAAGGGCCTTCGATGTTGAACGAAGTGTACGGGTAGGTTCGTATCAGGAGAGACGTTCCATCAGGTATTGTGGTTCCAGGCCATGTAAGGCTTTATAGGTTAAAACCAGCACCTTGAATCGGGCCCGGAAACATATAGGCAGCCAGTGCAAGCGGGCCAGAATCTGTGTTATATGTTCGGACCGCCTGGCCCCTGTTAACAATCTGGCCGCTGCATTTTGCACGAGCTGCAGTTTCCGAACCGTCTTCAAAGGCAGCCCCACGTAGAGCGCATTACAGTAATCTAATTTAGAGGTTACCAGAGCATTAACAACTGAAGCGAAATTGTCTCTATCCAGATAGGGACGTAGCTGGGCCACCAACCAAAGTTGGTAGAAAGCGTTCCGTGCCACCGAGGCTACCTGAGGCTCAAGTGACAAGGACGGTTCTAAAAGAACGCCCAAACTACGAAGTCTAGAGGTGATCAGGACACCAAACTGGAGGCTACAATGTCACAGGCTTAGGAGCCAGATGGGATTCTGAGGCTGATACTGGTAGCCACTGAACCCAAGGGCTGGCAAGCAGAAACCCATTGCAACAGTTAGGGCTTTTCAATTTAGATAAAAGGTGAGTTAGAAGAGATATGACAGAGGTATATAAAATTATGTACTGGGTCGCGTAATACTAGAACTTGGAGATATCCAATTAAGCTGAATGTTAGAAGATTCAGAACGGACAATCCATACTTAAACTTATCCTACAAAAAATAGTGGTAGTCACCATCTCGGACTACTTTAAAAGAAGATTATACAAATTCATGGAGAATAAGGCTATCAATGGCTACAAGCCACAATTGCTAGTGACTACCTCCATTGTTGAAGGCAGTATGCCCCTGACTGCCAGTTTGGGAATCACATATGGTGAGTGTTGTTGTGCTCAAGTCCTGTTTTTGAGAATCCCATAGGCACTGTGAGAACAGGATGCTGGACTAGATGGGTCTTTGCTTGATCCAGCAAGCTTTTTTATGTTCTTATTTCACAGCACCAGGGCCTATAGATTAGAGCCAGGACCTTCATGGTGACTTGAATCATGTGCTTTCCAAAATATCTTACTAGTCTATTATCACAGGGAGTGCAAAAGGCAGGAAGCAATGCAGCACAGAAGTGCCTGCCTTCAGGCCAGAGGGCTAGTCCTTTACAAGAATCTAGTTCTCCAAAGGGGACAGAGTCTAGGAGAGATGGACTGGAGGCAGAGGCTGAAAAGGTCACAGTTAATTTCCAACCCATATTGGAGAAAGTTGCTCATTAGGAGCTCTCCATGGTGCTGCAACAATCAGCCTGATTTGCTCTGTAGGCTCCTTTGCATAAGAAGATGGGAGATTAGTTTTCTCAGTTCACTTGAATGCATATGTCTATATACTTATCACTGAGCTTAAAGTAGCATCATGATCATTGCAAGTGGGCCAGATTAAAACACCACTGCAGCTTTCAGGGGGGACCAATTATCTGGCCATTTGCAGGGCTAGATTGACTTCTGCATTTCTCATGGTCTTTCAGCCACTACAGTGTAAGGATGGAGAATATTATTCAATCTGCTTTTTAAAACAAACAAACAAATCTAATTCACAGCTCCTGTAATTATATGTGGATCGGGACATAGTTGTCAATAAGACTGTGCTCTTCTCCAAAATGTCCAGTGTAGTTGTGATTGGGCAAATGCATGCAAAATGAATCTTTGTTTTACATATTTTAAATACAATTTGTTTTAAGCTGTTTTTAATGTTATATTATGAATTGTTGTGATATGTCCTGGGTTCCTGAGTAGAAGGAAGGGTAAAAGTTTGATGATGATGATAATGATTTAGGGAGGAATGCATAGAAAAGCATACAAAATGCACATTTAAGGGGAAAGTGTCTACTAAGTGGGTATAGTGAGGGAAGACATGCATACCATTCAAAGACTATTTTTCATTATTTAAAATGAAGCTGAGAGCAGGACAGACTGGATTAATGATTGACCGTGTGTAAAACTAACATGAAACGGAAATACCCTGATCCGTCTATCCTTCTTACAGGTTATAGAAGATCTGTCTGTGACCCTTCCTCCCCTGAATTTCCTCCCCATCACTACAAACAGTATACAATAACTGTGCACTGTCATCATTGTGATAGTTCTCTGCTCCTCTCATCAGTGCTACATTATTCATGACATTTTTATCCCACTCTTCATCCAGGGAGCTCTCGGTGGTGTGCATGGTAACCCCCCTCCCCCAAAAATATTCTCAGACAACTCCCTAAGGTAGGTAGATTAAAAAACTGGAACAAGGTCATTCAATTAGTTTCATGATGGAGTGGAGTTCTGAGCCGGGGTCTCTGAAGTCCTAATCTGGCATTCTTCTCACTATGCCACACTCTATAGTTTGTGTCACAGATTATGGCAGCACCCTATCATAGTCAGGCCATTTATTTCTAAGGCCATCTCCTTTTCATTTATTATTATTCCATTTCAATCAAAGAGGCTATAAAATGACTTTAAAAAAAAAAAACCTAGTCGCGCAAGATCTTTTAACAGACCACTTTTTTTAATAGAATAGTATAATAGAGTAATGGCTAGAGCAGCCTTTCCCAGCATTGCCAATGGTCAGGAAAGATGGGAGTCATGGTCCAACAACATCTGGAGGCACACTGGTTGGGAAAGGCTGGGCTGGAGTAAGCCAATACCACAACCCTTCATAATTTGGTGAAATGTGACCAAGGCAGGGTCAGCTAACCTGTGGCCCTCCCGGTGTTGTTGGGCTCCAACTTCCATCAGCTCCAACCAGCATGTCCAATGGTCAGGGATTGGGATGGGGAGCAATTTGAACAGTTCACATTTAAAGCCTAATTTATCAAATCCCCACTTTCTGAAACAATATGAGAACTGAAACGCGGACATCTTTTGATTTGCATCTATCCAAATTTTGTGATGCAGTTCTTCAAACAAGCAATGTTTACAAACATGCATATATTAGGAGGAAGTGTGCATAAAAATGAATATATCTGTGAAAATATCATACAAAAATGCATTATATTAAGATAAATTTCTTGCAAAGTGTGTACATTGACTAATGTCTATGTACGCAAACTGCATACAAGAATGTGTTTATTAGGATAAATTTGCGCTAAAATGCTGAAGAGGGAAACTCACAAATTGTTGTGGAAAAGTGGAGAACCAAATTTAAGTTTGGAAAAATGAGAAAGTCAGAGAACCATCACTGACAGATCCTTCCATCCCTTTTCAAGAATGATGGGAAGATGAGCCCAAAGGTATGTGGAGAACAATAAGTTAGCCACCCAGGTTTAAGGTTTGGAGCCAAACTTACTCAGAGTAAACCCATTGAAATAAATGGGACTTAAGTTACTACAGAAAATTTTTATAGCAAATGTTATTTCACAAAGCGCTTTACAGTCTCTGTTGTGTTTACCCTCACAACAACCCCATGAGCTATCTGTTATCCTTCACATGTTCACACACCATCATAAACATAATAAAACAAAGCTAATATGCAACTCATTTATGACGGCAGCTAATCATAAGTCTAATGTGACTAAACAGCTAACACTTTGATATCAATGTACCTCATTAAAGTTCTTGTATTTTATTTCTTTATGGAAGTACAAAGGCACAGCATGTTACCAAATATAAATGTTATTTTCTATTAAAATATAGCTGCTATCCAGAGAGTAGGCCCACATAGGTGCAGCATATGCAGCATAGTGGGTTGCAAAGATCACAGGAAAAAGTTGGTTGTGGGAGGAAGAAGCTGCTGTGCAATGGGGGGAATCAAGGAAAGAGCTTGGCAGAAATAGAACGCATGCTCTTTATGGCCAATTTATTTAGAAGTCAAAATGTGAGTGAGGCATTTTACCATTCTTTGGCTTCTAAGAATGAAGTTTTTATAATGGCATGTTATTTTAACAGCTTGCACCTTAGCTAAGTATATGCAGGTTGTGTCCTCCTTCCCAGAAGACGGGGAATAAAAAGCCACGTAACTCTCATTGACAATTGCCTTTGTCATGTTGCAGCAGGAATTCCATAGGACAACTTTACAAAGGGTATTATTGGGTTGTTTTTTTCACAGTTGTCTAAAATAAACCTATCCCTGGCAAATTCGTGTTCTCATAATAAACCAATATAAGCCAACATTGATTTTTTTCTAAAATAGCGTGTTATCTTTTAACAAGCCATAGTAGATCTTTATTAATAGTATACATATATTACATTTAAGCTACTATAATTCATTTTCTAGAACAGTCAGTGTTAAAACTATTTGTAACCAGTGAAACAGAATAGTTATGGGATTTTATCCTTTATGCTCATATTTATGGTTGTGTGTGTGTTCAAAGTTGTTTCATAGACTGTTGATTCAGGGTTGTTATCTGAATGAGCAACCATTGTTTACACTCTACAGAATCCCAAGGGTATTTCACCCTCCTCCTTTTGCTCACTGTCTCAGGTATTTTATGCTATTTTGTGTTTGCCTTTAATGTTGAACTGCTGTTACCTATGCATATTCATGCTAATGAAGGCAATGCATCATCACTTACGCCTATTCTAGACATACAGCCATGTGGGAACTGTTTCCCTGTGGTGAATGTGAATACACAGATGAATATAGGAAACTGGCCATGAATAATCCCACAGGTCTTTCCCTTCCATTCATGAAGATCCAGGATTCAAATTCAGTATGACACAATGGGGAAAGCAGCTACCACACACAGTAGCCTTTTAGTGTAACAGAGTGAAGTGACCTGCTTCAGATTGTACAATGAGTAGGGAGCAGGTGATAGATGATGCCAGAAATTTGTGCCTGAGTGAGGCAGCAAGAGTTTTCAAACCCTTGGTTCCAATGGGTGGGGCACCACTGGGTTATAACTGAAGCAGCAAAATGACTTCCATCCACACTGCATGTGGCCTTATCCCTTGCACAAAAAGAGATGGGACAAATAGCCAGGGTTCTTTTTATCACTTTGAGCTCACTTGGGCCTCTGATTAACCATTTAAATCTCAAGATAACTGCATACCCAAGCAAGCCATTACACATGAAAAGTCATTGTTTATGGAGCTGAAAGATGACTTCATATTTCAGCATCATATGAAAGAATTAACAAATCTTTAGCTTAATTTACTGATAAATCACATTTTCAGGAAAGATACTCATCTAAAGAAATCAAATTCAAATTAACTGGGTAAAAAAACCAGTCTTCTGACTGAGATGCTCCCATATTTCCAGCCACACTCATACTTTAAAGTTCCTTTTATGGATATCCTTTTATATTTATAGAAAACTCTGCATGAGTTCTGCATGTATAATATCACATGTGGCAAACACAGATGTATCTATTTTCTTGTGTGTAAATGTAGTGGGAAGCTGCCACCTGCTAGGCTCCTCCATATGCATATTCATCACATGTGACAATGTACATGGGGACACACACAATTTCTTACGTAGAAGTGACATTGATATATTATATTCAGTAGAATTTCATACATGACTTTTTTTAAAAGATGTTTTTCTGGCATTTTCCAGGTCAAAATAAAGTTATGATATTTGGAGTCAAAACCATCTTTAGCCATGTAACTTCAATTCATCATCATTTAGCCGAGAAGTTCTAACATCTCTGAAAATTTAGAGTTTTCCTCATGTCTAGTCCTGCAGCACTACAATATAATGATCCTTCTGATCTTTCTTCTTCTGCATAACTATTTAAGATGCAGGAGCCCGGCCACCCTAGAATATGCCAGTCAGGAATTAACTCTTGAATTTATTTGGTCCTCTGGTTCTTCGGCAAGGCATTTTACAGCCCAATGATATGAAACAGAATTCAGACACTGAATTCTTCCACATTTGTTCAATAGTTAGCTGGTGATCTGTGTGTTTAGCTTTTAATGTGGTTTTTATTGTATATATAATTGTTGTAAACCATTCTGATATTTTGAATGAAATTGTGGTATACTAGCATTTTTATAAATATAAATAAATAAATCTCCCAAATTGTCCTTGAAATGTGTCTGAAGCTGCTGCACAGCAAACCAATATTCCTCATACTGAAGATGGTAGGCATTAGGATGTAGACTATGACAGTTGATCTTCTTTCAAAACCTTATTTTCCCCATGCTTTATTGGCATTTTCCTACCTCAGTTAAGCTTCAGGCCACTTTCTTAGATGGCTTTGAAAGGGCATGTAGGCAAGCAGATGCATGGAGGATATCAATGGTTACTAGTCATGATGGCTCTCTTTTAGATCCATCATCAGAGGCAGCGTTCTTATGAATAGTTGCTGGTATTGCCCTCATGTCATGCTTGTGGCTGTCTGCAGGCATCTGGTTGGCCACTGTGAGAAACATAATGCTGGACTAGACAGACTTTTGGACTGACCGAGAAGGGCTCTTTTTATATTCTTTTTGTTTTTATATTCTTCTGTTTAGAAGTATTGAAATAGGCCCAGCTTGCCCTTCAAATCAGTTCATGGGTTTGAGGTAGGACAGCAAGCCAAAGTTCTTTGTACTGTTGAGGAATGAAGGCAGATATCAGGATGTGAACTTCAAAGCCTTCTTACCCACATGCTCTTCCAGCGTTTCCCTGCCTGGACTCAAGAAGTGAAACAACTTGTAGCAGCTTGTGGGCATCACATCTGGGAAACTCGTGTCCATCAAAACCAAGTGGAGCAGACTTTTATGGTGGCAGCCCTTGGGTCCTTGCAAGGGCAGACTTTGGCCCTCCAACTCATTTGATTTTTTACACCCCTGCTGTAAGCCATGAATATGTATATATCCTAATTAGCAGTAAGTTGATAATTACTTAACAAATGCAGTGTGGTGTTTAAAATGAGGTGCTAAATTGGCAGATAAGCAGAGAATTTATGTAGGAGGCATTTTAATATAGATAGATAGATAGATAGATAGATAGATAGATAGATAGATAGATAGATAGATAGATAGATAGATAGATAGATAGATAGATAGATAGATTAGATAGATACCAGAGCTTGGAAAAGTTACTTTTTAAAACTACAACTCCCATCAGCCCCAGCCAGCATGGTCAATGGATTGGGCTGATGGGAGTTGTAGTTCAAAAAAGTAACTTTTCCAAGCTCAGACAGACAGACAGACAGACAGACAGACAGACAGACAGACAGACAGACAGACAGACAGACAGATTAGATAGATAGATAGACAGATAGATAGACAGATAGATAGATAGATAGACAGATAGATAGATAGATAGATAGATAGATAGATAGATAGATAGATAGATAGATAGATAGATAGATAGATAGATAGATAGATAGATAGATAGATAGATAGATAGATAGATAGATAGATACCAGAGCTTGGAAAAGTTACTTTTTAAAACTACAACTCCCATCAGCCCCAGCCAGCATGGTCACTGGATTGGGCTGATGGGAGTTGTAGTTCAAAAAAGTAACTTTTCCAAGCTCAGACAGACAGACAGACAGACAGACAGACAGACAGACAGACAGACAGACAGACAGACAGACAGACAGACAGACAGACAGACAGATAGATAGATAGATAGATAGATAGATAGATAGATAGATAGATAGATAGATAGATAGATAGATAGATAGATAGATAGATAGATAGATAGATAGATAGATAGATAGATAGATAGATAGATAGAATAGTTTCCATTTCATTTCTTTCTTCAATTGAAAATGTGGAAAAAATGCCAATGTTCAAGAGAAGATGCATTAATGCTAGATATATATATGATTTAAAAAGTTAAATGGTTTCTTGGTAAAATGGTAAAATAAATTATATTTGAAGAAACAGCTCTAAACGGTATGCTATATGTTGGTTAAATTCAATGCACGCATAGTCAAGTTTTAAATGCATGTTGTTGAGCCTCTAATCTAGACATGATTATTCAAGACATTTAAAAGAACAGGTATATTATTTTAAGTAATGCAAACATTTCAAATTTTATTAAGAGTGTTTACATGGTGGACTTCCGGGAAGGGTGACTTCGCTTGTGCCTGATTTTGAGACGGGCTCCTGCCTCAAAAGAAGCTTATTCAGATATAAATCAGTCAGAACATTTTTTTTTTGACTGATGAAATTTCTCCCGGGCAGGGAGAAACGTAGAGATCAACCTCAAAAGCCTGTTTTTGTTGGGAGGACTGGATTTCATTAATTTATGAGAAAAGGTCCAGCCAGCAATGCCGGACGGACTTCCGAACAAGCTCTATCTGATTAATGCGATACGTTTATCTTTTCTTCAAAGAGAAAACGGACTAACAGGCAAGCACCCTTCTTTCTATTATTTTTTTTACTTGGTTTAAATTGTTGCAGCAAAAAGAGATTTGTCAAATGAATCAGCTTTAAAGAACTTCTGGGTGAGCTATAACTCTTCTCTGTTATTCACGAAATTAACAGCTTATCTCTGTTTCTATTGCAAAAAGCTGTCCTGGAAGTGCATTCTAAAGATATAAACAGAAGAGGGATTTCTATTCCGAGGAACATTATATTGTCTGGGACTATTCTCTTTTTGGTCTATTTTATTTTGACGAATCTGCTTCTTCACGACGCCACTAACTGTTTTGATGCTGGGAACTAAATTTGTTTTGTATTCTTGAACATAGAGAGATAAGGCAGGCTGCTCTGTTTATACTGTGATGTCATCAAGCCTGGAATATTAACCCAATTGTTGCTGAAATAAGAAGTGGTTCTTCTTTATTTTTGTTTTGTTTTGTTTTCGTGGTTTTAAAAATGGCAATCAAGAAAGTGGCTGAGAATCTGGAAGTAATTATGTTTCAGAAAATAATGGATGAGATTGAGATAACGAAACAAACCCTGCGACAGGGCAGTAAGGAGCTGAAAATGGAACTGAGCAAAATGACGCAGGAGCTTAAAGAAATAGGGGATCCTGTGAGAGAGGAGAATGAGATCAGAGATGAGAAAAGAAAAAATGAAGGGAAGATACAAGCCCTGGAGATTGGAACAAATGTGGAATTGGAAAAAGATCTGGAGTTTATGGATATTAGAAATAAAATCTACTGTTTGGAATTTAACGTTATCTCTGAAGAAATTAATGAAGATATTAGAGATAAAGTTATCAATGGCTTGGATAATCTTCTGGACTGGAATGACGTGATGGAGCTTGATATAGAGAAAATCTATGGAATTAACTGCAGCCATGTGACAATGAAAAAACTCTCAAGAGATGAGCCAGTGCATTTTGTAAAAAAGAAGAACACAGATATGACTTTACAACAATATTTCAGCAACTTATTCAGAATTGATGGCAAGAAAATATTTGGGATAGAGGAAATTCCCATCAGACTCTTATTATATGACTATGGCTCTGACAGCAAGATTATTATGGAATACTGATAATGGAAGATTGGACACTGAAATTACTGGACTTAACAGGACTATTGAAGATGGAAGATGGAATTAATATGCATAATGGAATAATGGCTATTGAAATTATTGGACCTAACAGATTTTGATGAGATGGATTAATCGATATGTTTATTTGGACTATGGTTATGACAATAAGATTATTATTATTATTAACGAGATGGATTAATCGACATGTTTATTTGGAGAAAAATTGATAGATATATTTCTTAAAGAATTGAAACCTCTCTTTGACTTTTTGTGGAAAGAATAAAGTAATGTTTATGAGATTTGATGATTAATTAAGATAACTACTGGAGGAAAGTGATTTTATAATATAATTTAAGAGACAGGATTGTTATATATTGTAGACCTACAACTGATTTGATCTGCGACAAATGGGAAGTCAACATTTTATTTTTTTGTTTAATCATTTTTGTTTTGTTTTGTTTTTTGTCTTTGAATGTTTTATGATTTTGTTTTGTATGTTTTATGAAAATTTGAATAAAAATTATTGTAAAAAAAAAAAAGAGTGTTTACATGGTAAATTGAATGGCTGAAAAGTATAGAAGCTGACAGGTAGCAATTAGTAATTTATACAAAAACCCAAGAAGAGATAGAATGGTTATAAATGTAGAGAAGAATATAATTAAGAGAGAATTAAGGGTCCTTTATGCACGTGGATTGCTTAGTTCAAATATGGTGTTAATCTAAAGTATATTTAGTGCCCTGAAAAGGTTTCCTTTTCCTTTCAAGATCATCCAGCTGAACAGACTACACACCAAGTTTAGTTTTCATCTTTTTCACTTTTTTCATGGGTTCCAATAAATAGATTTTTTCCCCTGGAGAGTGTTTTAAGTGTAAATGAAATGACTAGATTGAACGAAGCTGCTGCCTCAGGCTCCCTGATTTCTCCACTACAATGCTTAGGACTTCTCTATCTTGACAGAGTCAGTGGGAACTCATATTTGATGAAAGAGAGAAGTAAATTGAATAGGAAAGGACATTGCATATTTATTACAATTTTAATAACATGCATCAAATTTAGCAAGATAGAAACTTTTAACTATGCAATGGATGTAACACCAAGATTTAGCTTAGCTCACAAGTGCTGTTTCTAACTTTTGTGAGACAGCAGGAAGGAAAAAGAACTAGGTGCTTAACTTTGCACTCTTATATATAAAGAACATAAGTGTCTTTCCATCAGCTATTCAACAAAATGCTAATTAATGGCACAGGGATACCGGAGGATGTACGCCAGTTTTTCTCAGACTCTAGACCCCTGTCTCATACAGGAGATTATATGAGCCATAGTTGGAGCCAGGATGCTTCTGAACACCAGTTGTTAGAAACTGCAGGAGGGGAGAGTGCTCTTTGCACCCAGGACCTGCTTGCCGGCTTCCCACAGGCATCTGGTTGGCCACTGTGTGAAGGGGATGGTGGACTAGATGGCCTACCGACTGATCCAGCAGGCTCTTCTGACATTCTTAGGTTCTTATTGTATTCCACCAGTCCTGACTGTCTCCTTACCAAAGTCTGCCACACAAATCCCTGGTCATACCTAAAATCCACCGCATCCTAACCCAAGAGTCTGTGAATGCCACCTCACCCCCCCAAAATCCTGCACATTAAAAACAAAATTAGCATCTTGTGTTCTATAGGCAAAACGGTTTTTATTGGATGAGGAGAAGCACTGAATTCCCTGCCTTCCTCATTTGGAAGTGGGAGACTGAGTCCTTACACTAATGAGTTTGCATTGTTTAATGATTTTTCCTTCTGTTAAAAAATGTTTGAATATAGAAAATTTGATTTCAGATATGAGACTTCTACCATACTAGGGCCCTTAGAACTGCTGAGGCTTTGCTTTTCTGCAGTCAGCTGGAAGTGGAACAAAAAAGGTGGCTCTCTATAACCCCTAATATATAGTGCTAAAGTTTCTGGAAATGGTCTTTGCCATGATCAATATCCTTCTATAATATCAGAGTAAGCCCCATTCAACAAAAAGCCCCTGAAATTTAACCAGAAGATTCCTTTTTGTAGCTTTAGTAATGAATTACCTCTTAATTGCCCCTTAATGGATCAGTTTTCCATAAGGGGAGGCCCTTAGTTACCAGCTGCCTTTTTTAAAAAAAATGCAAAATAATGCTATTCACAGTAAAAAGAAAGAAAGAAAGAAATGCAAGGAAACCAGTAATTAAAGCACCCATTTATGGTGAACAGGAACTGACTAACCAGTAATGCTATGCCATGCTGAACAGGAAGCAGTTACAGTGGCAGACACGTCAATGAGGAAGTTTCTAGTTAAAGGCACAGTAGCCCTGAAACCCCTCAACAGATCTTTGCCAATCCACATTGGAGAGCCTGGAAATGCATTTGTGTTTTAACTGTCTCTCTGTGTGTGTGTGTGTGTGTGTGTGTTTGTGTAGAGAGAATACCATAAAAAAATCAGGGGACAGTACAAAAAAAGTTGGAATACAACAGACAATTCCTGACATGATAATTTCATTTACATGCAAGTGCATTGAACAGCTTTCCATCCTGTCTTACACATACACACAAACACCTGCAGTTTAGATGCACCACATTATCTGCTGGTTATAGGCAGAGGGCACATGGAGGATGAAAAAGTGTCCCCTATCCTTCCTCCAGTCTGCTTGTGAGGTGCAATAAGGCAGAGCCATATGCAACATGACCCTAGCAAGATTGTTGCAGTGCCATTATAGAACATAAGAATATGCGGAGATGCATGCTTTAGGAAATACCCACAAGATACAATTTGACAATTACTGGCTTACAGCACAGTCCTATGTATGTGTACATAGAAGTAATTCCATGTGTGGTAAGTGGGTATAGGCAGTGAGATTTTTTGATAAAGAAAATTACAAGTTGCCAGCACTCATATCTTCATAAAAGTGCTGAGGGTGCCAGCACAAAATGGCTGCACAGGGAATAAAAAAGTGAATGTACATACCGCCGCATACTATCACAAAAAAATCACTGGATATAGGATTCCAGCCTTAGTTCATCTTGTTTTTTCTATATGAAAGAGGTGAACTGATATGATTACTAATACTGGAACAGATTCAGCAATCAAATTCTGCTATAAAGTATTCAAAACAACATTGTTCATAGGGTTTTCTCTGGTAAAATTCAAATATGCTAATGAGGTAATATTTTTTGTCAATATCTGTACCCCAATCTGTAATATATATTTATTACCATACTCTGAAGTTAATGGTTTCTGTTTCTTAATGGGCCTATATTTCACTGGGCATTTTGTTCAATTTTACAAAAAAAAAGGTTTAATCATGAAATTTTCATTCATTTTATCAACATTTTGAACATAAGCAAAGTTTAGATTTCATATTTCCTTTCTACATTGTTTAATCGTTTTTCTTTATTTCATAGGAAATGCAAATTCAAAATCCCCAAATCACTCATGAAAGTTTATACATAACAACTACAAAGACTCTGATTCTGATCTGATTGATCAGCTGATACCTGAAAATATAGCAAACATAAGATTCTAATTGTAAACTAACAAATACATTGACCATAATATTTCAATGAAACTTCAGTTTAATAAGGAATAAGGTTTGTAATTCCAAAATATTGTGCTAGTTCAAGTATAGCCTGCAATAATGTCATCTTGTCAGTGCCATTGTATAGCTTATGCTGACTGCAATCCAATACCCACTTACCTGGGAGTAAATCCCATTGAACCCCATGGAGCTTTCTTCTGAGTAGATGTGTCTTGGATTGCAGCCGTAGAAAGATAATGTGGATCATAACTAACATTAGTCCTGAAATCAATGGGTCTATGCTGAATATGATTTCATTAACTATCACCCTGAGTATATAACTATTACTGCAGCCTATCCTAAAAGTTTATTATAAAATTATCCTAAAATCCTTTTCCTTAAACCTGAAAAGTATGTATATATTGTCCTAGGTATCATTTAATTAATGGGCTCACTATGTTCTGTAATGATTTCCCAGCATTTGAAATAGACTTTTAGGATTTTGTACAAGTTGAACGCTTGAAACATTTCCTGTGATAGGCTGTAACATGAAAAAATTAATCACTAGTGTTGATCAACTTGCAAGAGCACAGTCTAATTGAACTTGATATTAGTAATATTAGTAATATAGTAATTATTAACATTATTTGTTTACTTTCCTACCTGTTTTATCACAGCTTCATTCTCTGTTCTGAAATTCCTTTGGAGGGCATTCTTCTCTGAATTCAAGAAAGCAATTTTGCCATTCAGACAACTTTGTCCAAGCTAAATCATGTTTCTTTTACTATAATCTCTTCTCAATGGCATGAAAAAAAGAAAATTAAAATATTTTTTAAAAGTTGAATGATAACCCTTTTTTCTATGTTTGCATTTAAATTGCACTGAATACTTTAGCACTGGGTTTTAATTTCTGAAGGGTTAATCACCCGAGCAAAGGTCCATCAAGCTCTAATCTCCAATAAAAATTGCAGCAGCCTGAATCACCTGGGAGACATTTATTATATTCTTATTTCAGTGCAAAAGAATGCATTGCTAATCTTCTAACACTTTATATTAGCATATACGCTATTAGCATATTTCTCAAAATTATTAGTTCCTCTGAAACTATTACAAGGAGTTCATTGCTACATATCTCAGGAAATAATCCTGTTAAAAGCCAGACACATCTGCTGTGACTATGCTTTAGCATTTCCTCCTGTAATCCATATAGACATTTAGTTCTCCAGCTGAGTTCTAACAATGTCCGAAGACTCAATTACCTGAAATATTATGGGAGTGCTGATTAAAACAACAATATACTCATTCTAATAGCATAATCTTTCATTCTGTTTGAAATTTGCATTACTAATCAGTTTTTTAATTGCTTCTATATTTATACCATTCTTTGTTCCCAAGAGAACTACTGATTTTTTTAAAAACAGTGAACAATAAAAAATCCAGGAAATTATTACCTATAGCTGACGATGCAGGAAGAATGTTTTTGATCAAGAAATGGCATTTCAATTCAGAGCAATATCCTGATAAAATAAAGAATGCCAACTGCCACTTCTGTGTTTTTCTAGGAATTAATATATAAATCTTCACATAATTTTACGGGACCGAATAAAATATCAAAATGAAATACTTACGGAATCATCCTTATAAGTCTATATAAATGTACAATGGGATTGATAATGTTTTAATATAGTTTACAATCTGCCGATAATGTACTATAACAGGGGGGAAATGTGTGAAATATAATATTTCCAGAGATATTTTTGTGGTTAGAACTACAGCCCACCATCACAGCTACTGCATATTCAGTTCAATATTACACCTAAAAGAAAGTGCAGTAGAAAATAATTCTCAAATTTGGTTAAAATCTACAAGTTCATACACAATTATCAATAAGGCAAGAAAACATCTCTTTTTCCATGGGCTTTATTAAACTGAAATAGTGGGAGAGTGTGCAGGCTTTATACAGTGGTTTCTTATCACAAGTTTGCATGTGCTGTTTCATAAATCGGGTACAGTTTCCTTTATCTTTATTTCCCATTCTTTATCTTTATCTCTCTCTGTGTGTGTATGTGTGTGTGTTTACAGGGCACACACAGAGACACATCACTGTCAATAGTCACAGTCATATGTTAGCTTGGCAATAGCAACATGTACTCTGGGGACAACTCTGTGAGCAAATAACACTCACAAAATGGAAAAAATACAACTGTAAAGAAGAAGGATCTGTGAAGCAATTTTTCACCCATAAAACATAAGCATTTCAAATACAGAACTGTGATGTGTAGCTATTTCCTAAATGTTCTGGGAAATTTGGAGTCAAGATTGTTAATCAGATATTGCTATGAACTTCTATATGCATAAATGTATATATTTGAACAACAATCCTTAGCATAATACCAGGAGGTACAGACTATGCATCATACAGTTAAGATACATGCAAATAAAAAGTGGAAACCTTAGAGAACCTATTTGTAACTGCAGAGGGGGAAAAGCTAATCATGGCAACAATTACCACATCCACAACTGATTTAAATAATGTTTGGCACAATAATTAACAATGGCAGGGTATTTTAAATTTATTATGCAGATAATAAATACAGATAAAAAATTAAATATTAATGTAGGCACCAAATGACATCCTGAAATGAACGGTAAAGCCTTCCTAGATTAAACAAAAAATGAAAAGGAGAAATGCAATTGTGGAAAGACACATACCATTAGCCATTCAAGTGCACGGCATCTCATTCTGGCCACATAGTTCTGCAGCTCCATTAGTCCAAAAGTCGACTCTGCCATGCTTGTGGGCGACAATGGCATCATACTGCTGGCAATTTTTTTCGATTAAACTTCTCAGACACGGTAGCAACTTTGTTAATTATGATATTAGGCAGCTGGCGGGCACGATCAATCATCCACTATAAGAGAGCCAGGCAACGAGACATCTAATCATTGCAACCAGAGCAGATAAATTTTGTTCCTTTCTTATACGTGTCAGAGATTCTATCCCTCCTGACCCCTCTACACTGCCATCGACTGTCAAATTTAGATTCAGCAAGCTCCCGGCTTTTCTTTATCCCTGCCTTAGATCTGAAAGTCCTGGTTATCAGGAAGACAAGCGTCACCAGCTGTCTCAGAGCAGGAAGGCAATCAGGTGAATAGTACTTATTATCTTTCATTGCTTTCTGAGGAATGACAAGATTGATTTGGGACCAAGAGCACATCCATATCTTAAGAACAGTTACCAGGGCTGCAAGTTCAGACCATGGTGCATATGTAAACCGGCATTGAGGGACAGCAGCACTAACCTTATTAATAACACAAAATATAGGGGAGCGGGTAGAACCCTTGAACACGAAGACAATTCCCTTTTAACCATGATGCTTTTTCTTCTACTACTCCCAAAATGGACAACCCAGCTTTACCCAGAGGGCTGTGTCTCACAGTTGGATAATCTTAATTGGGCCCACAGAAGCTGTTGCCTTCCATTAAAGATACGTCTGTAGGCACCTTCCATCTTAACTAGTGTGACAGTCTATAAACTCCATCAAGTGGAACAGGCACCCGAATTCTAATCTTGTTACAGAAAAGCATCCTTCTAAATAAATGTTATATGATAGTTAACATTTCACTGTTGCTCTTGAAACTACAAAATAAACTTCCTATTTTTAAATAGTAAAAAAAAATTGGAGAGATACTGGAAATGCTTGAATCCTTACTGCAAGATGTCAAATAAAATTAAATATCCATTCAGTAGATTCTGGATCATTTAAATAAATAAATAAGTAAACATGTGCAACACAAAGAACCATTTGTGATGACCTAATATCACAGTTTCACTGAAAACAGCATACTGAGAGTTAAATTTCAAAAATGAGATATAAGTGCTTTCCCCGACTAGGGGAACACAAAATTTATCTCACTTTTAAAGGTACTATTAGCACTTGTAGAGGAGTTACAGTAAACACACACTGCGAATCTCCACTCTGACTAGTCATTGCTTGCAGTGATCCTTCATATCTCGGAATGAAAATATTATTTCTATATGACTTTCAGTCCTGGTACTGCTAGCTGTGTTGAGGCACTTTAAGGATTATGAGGCAAGCAATTTACTTAGTTTTTTTCTAAAGTTGTCAGCAAAAGTATGAAAACCATCTATATTCTTGAGGTTAAAGTCAAAACACTTGTGGGTATTAGTTATGACCGGCTTTCTGCCTTGAATTTAAAATGCCAGGAGAAAACTAGTCTACCCATGCAAGTATAAAATTCTACTATTTTTAGAACATCGTTTTTAATTATTTAAAACATTTCTAAACTGATCTGTCTAAAACTCAATGAGTCATCATTGTTGAAATAGTGTGAGCCTTTCATAAGAACATAAGAAAAGCTGTTGGATCAGGCCAGTGGTCTACGTAGTCCAGCATCCTGTTCTCACAATGGCCAGCCAGATACTCATGGGAAACCCACACGCAGGACCTAAGTGCAAGAGCACTCTCCTCTCCTGTGGTTTCCATCAACTAGTATTTGGAAGCATACTGCCTCCATAGATGGAGACAGAGCATAGCCACCATGGCTCATAGCCACTGATAGCCTTATCTTCCATGAATTTGTCTAAAGCAGTTGAAAGACTGATTAATTCCTCCCATCCTCAACTAACCATCTTATGAAAAGAAAATATATGCTCATGGCAAGGAAGAAGCCCTCAACAATATAACCCTTGAGTAACAAATAATCTATATTGTTATATGTATGGCATTACCTTTCCAGTGCTTTGTATATGTATGTTTTACAGACCTTCTTATTCCATATCATTCCCTAAGACACAGTTGAAAAACTAACACAGAAGTCTTAGTGTTGCAGTTAGGTATGTTATGCATGTTCTCATTTATTATCTAAAATGGTAAGAAACTGCAATAATTTATTGCAGAAGGGCCGAATGTAACATTATATTTGGCATCTGGAATTTTCATACACTCTAGCAGCAGCAGCTGGTGCAGTTAGGCAGAGCTACCCTGCCAACACCAGCGTCACTTCAGCCTATCTGGGTGGGGGTGAGGCAGGGTGGTGAGGAGGTCAGAGTTCTACAGATGCATCAGTAGGAGTACCAAATTGGCTCTGCCAGTGTGTCCATAGAGACCCAACCTCACTGTTGCCCTGACCAACCCTATGCCTGTCCAGGTAAGCTGTGACACGATGGATGGATGGGTGGATCTGCTCATCACACTAGCCATTACTAAAATCTACTAAATTTATTATGTTCAAATGAAATACACAGTCATTGTATATTGTAGAGTTGGAAAAGGTTCAGAAAAGGGCAACCAAGAGGATGGAGCAGTTGTGGCTCTCTTTTTTTTTTTAGAGACCAGGCAAATAAGAGGCAACTTGATAGAAATTGTAAAATTATGCATGGTGTGGAGAAAATGGATAGAGAAAAGCCTTTCTCCCTCTCTCATAAATCTAGAACTCATGGACAATCAGTGAAACTGAATGTTGGAGGATTCAGGACAGACGAAAGTACTTCTTCCCACAGTGCACAGTGAAACCAAAGAATTCACTCCCACAGAAGCCGGTGATGGCCAACAGCTTGGATAGCTGTAAAAGAGGATTAGACAAATTCATGGAGGACAATGATATCAACGGCTAGTAGCCACTATCTCCAATAGGGAAGGAAAGATCTGTCTATTTCAGTTCTCTCAGTTTCCTACTTTTCTAATGTTAAACTCAGTTCTCTACATTTCTGCAGCAATCTGTGATTTTTTTAAAAAAAATCCTCATGAAAATTCTCCACCATTTTAGTGCGAATTTCTCCAAATAAACACATTTTCGTAGGCAGTTTTGAAAAAGGTACATATTTTTGCAAGCCATTTCTCATCACATCATGTCTTTTTGCATGTTATTTTCACTCATATATCATTTTTATGCACTTCCCCCTAATATATGCATTTTTATAAATATTTAGTTGGTGAACTGCATCCCAAAATTCTAAATAAATGCGAATTTAGAAGGATGGCTGTGCTTCTCTTCTCATATTGTTTCAGAAAGTGTGAATTTGATAAATTCTGCTAGAAATGCGAACTGAATCGTAATTCTCGCCTATTCCTAATCTCCACTGTCGGAGAAGTATACCTCTGAAAACCAGTTTCTGGGAATCACATGCAGGGAGAGCACTGTTGCACTCAGGGTCTGCTTTTGGGCTTCCCAGTGGCATCTGGTTAGCAATGGTGAGAGCAGTATGCTGGACTAGATGGGTCTTGGCCTAATCCATCAGGCTTTTCATGTGCTCCTCTGTACACCTGCATGCACAACATTTCACATATGCTAGTCATATAACCAAGTCTACAAACTGTTTCTTGCAGACATGAGGGCTCTGAGGAAAATATGGTCCTCTTTAGCCTACAAAGGGCTTCCCCAATCACGTCAACATTGAAGATAAATACATGGCCCTACACTGAAGGGAATAGATATAGAAAATTCTGAATTTTGGTTGTGTACGAGATCCGCTTGTGATGGGTCATTCTCAAATGGGTTATTCTCAAATGTTTTTAAAATGTTTTTTTAAAAGAAAAACATAATCCTTAAGTTAGTACTTCATAAATAAAAAAAACCCAACAGAATGCTGAACTAGATGGGCCATTGGCCTGGTCCCGGAGATTCTTCTTATGTTCTTATTTTAAAAAGTAATTAAGCTAGCAGGGACAGTACATCTGAAGCAATCAAATTAAAATATTTTAGAATTTAAAATCTAAGAAATAAATTTAGGCTACATTCCTAGACAACCACATATATGGGTAAAGGAGACATCAGAATACAGTGAAAGGAACAGAGGAAGCTGCCTTACTGGTCCATCTAAATCAGTATTGTCTACACTGACAGACAGCAGTTCATGAGGGTTCCAGGAAATAATCTCCCCTAGCCCTGTCTGGATATTCCAGGGATTGAACCTGGGACTTTCTGCATGCAAAATACATGACGTACTTTCAGCACATGAAAAAAAGAAAGAAATCTCTCTCCTAGAGCTGAGTTCTAAGGCAAACTCAAAAAAGAAGTCTGGAAAATTTGCTAGAACACCAATGGCAGCTGATGGCTATTGAGACTGGTAGAGTGGGAGGCAAAGAAGCCAACGGTAGATGGAGCTAATGATAGGCACAGCCAACTAATTGTAGCTTTGTCCCCATCCTCCACCATACTGAGTTCTATAATGGCAACACTGAGCATAAGAAGCTGAAAGCTAACAGCCAGTGCCACCCACTGGACTGGACGCTAGTAAGAAGATAGGCAGATGCAGGCTGGCTGAGGGCAGACTGAGGTTGGTGGGGCAGTGCCCTGTTTGCCCTAATAGACCAGCCTCCACTGCTATGCAGTCCTCCCCAAACCAGTATTAGATAAATGTACACCTATTCTTCCAGAATGTGAAGAATCACAGCATTATGTCAAATTTAAAGAGCAACATTGGATTCCATCTTCTTTGGAACAGATTTCTACTGCAATAATCACAGTACTCTGCCAGAAAAATACAACTGTAGCACATTTATTTGTTTGTTTGTTTGTTTGATTATTTAATTTATTATTTAATTTGTATCCCGCCCTTCCTCCCAGCAGGAGCCCACGGCGGCAAACAAAGCACTAAAAACACTTTAAAACATCATAAAAACAGATCTTAAAATATATTAAAACAAAACAGCATTAAAAACATTTTTAAAAAAACAACTTTTAAAAAGGGTTAAAAACATTATTAAAAAACATATTAAGCAATTCTAACACAGACGCAGACTGGGATAGGTCTCAACCTAAAAGGCTTATTGAAAGAGGAAAGTCTTCAAAACGCGCCAAAAAGATAGCAGAGATGACTATTAAATTCCGATGAAGAAAATCAGAACTAGTGTGTTTGTGAAACTTCAGATAAAACATTTTATTGGATCAGTTCTAAAGATAGTGTAGGATAGCAAAATTCCAAGTTGATCAGAACACGTCTTCCGGCAAAAATTCCAATAATTCAATAATCCTCCCTATCTCTCTTGGGCTACTAGTCTACATGACTAAACACTTAAGGCATCTTTGAAATATGAGGCTAATTTATTTGGATACTTTAATGAGCATCACAAGAGTGCATACTAGCAAATAACTGAACTCAATGGGACTTACATCTGAGTAGACATGTATAGAACTGCACTGGTAAGTGACTTTATGTTTTCCCCTTCCTCTCAATAGGCAGGAGAGATAACTGGGCTGTATGCAACTAAGTTCTACTTAGAGTAAACCCACTGAAATTAATACAACTAAATCATGATTATTAATTTCAATGTCTACTCTGAAAAGAACTAAAACTTGATACAACTCACTTTCTAGATCTTCTATGCATCTGGAAGACTATATGATAACACAGTCAGTATCTTTATAATGACTACATGAAATGTGTACAATAAGTTTTGTAGATAGCTCCCCTGTCTCATTTAAAGATTTGACTCATGTTAAACGTTCCTCCCAATTAAACACACATTTCTTGGGCCATCTTGTATATTTTTAAATGACACATACCAGACATTGTTATATTCAAATTATGCCATCAAGTTCAATGCACATAAAAAGGGAATGCCAAGAAAAAGAAGAACAAAGTAAAATTGATGAATTCATGTGGAAAAATAAAGCCAGAGTTGGGAAGATCATGCATTAAGATGAAAGATGAAACAGATGCAATACACAGCAAAGATCAAAGAGCTCCATCAATTCATTCTGAGAGTCAAAATCCAGCTGCGCGTCAGAGCCCAGCACACATAATAAGGAAGGTTGACTAAAACATAAGGATTAAACAGATGAGCTGTCTCCTGGGGACGTACAGCAGAGAGGCCCTGCTGAGCCACTTGTAAAGACATTTTGGAATGGTACACCTGCTATTCTGCTGTCAAACCCACAGGAACTCAGCCTGGAAGGAAAAATAGCCACTTATGTACTAAAGAGCTGTTTTCATGGAAAGTGGAAATGTCCTGGATGCATACATTTTTCTTTGAAACGAAATAGTAAATTTGAGGAAATCATTGTTTAATGATGTGATCCCCCCCCTCCTTAGATCTGGTTTAACACATTGTTCAGTTAAAAAAAAAGGAAACAGGAAAAATATTATCATCTTCAAATGCTTTTGGAATTTATCTCATGTATGAGCATTCTCCGTTATAGCATAGCCTACTAATAAAAAAAAATACTAATAATAATATTTTCTGGGAAACTGAGGATCTGAAAAAACCCAGCTATGTAGTGGTCCAGCATAAAGCATTCAACCCACAATGCCTCCCTGAATCGCTCTTGTATCTGGGTTGGCAACTGTGGGACTATCCAATATCCATAGAAAAGAAAAACAGGAAGGCACAAAAAGCATGAAAAAAGAGGAGGAAGTACATAGAAGTACATTGATTGAGACTCACACATTTTATCAAATGCAGAGGCATCTTCAAGGGCACTCTTAGGCACAACCAGCTTGACTCTTGCTGGTCTCCAACTCTGTTGCAAAAGAGGGTCTGGCTCAGCAAAACACCCTTCTGCAAGGTTTCCTCTTCTTCTTCCATAATGGTCCTCAAAGGAACACAGCTAGAGTTGCCAGGCAGTCTCTAATCCATTGTTAAGACACTTTGGAATGGTACACCTGCTATTCTGCAGTCCAACCCACAGGAACTCAGCCTGGAAGGAAAAATAGCCACTTATGTACTAAACAGACCCTGGCATGCTTAAGTCCAGCAAGTTGGCTGCATCCAAGGGTGTAGTCATCTAGGGTCTGGGTGTGTGTCTAAGACCCCTTAAGTTTTTGGGAGCAGGATCCCAGCTGGATCCCTATGTCTCCAGGATCTTACGAGCCAATCAGCATAAAAGGGGAGTGTGTTAGCCACTGAGAAGAGTCTTCTAACATGCTTCCTTGTCCTTTCCTGCTGTTTGGAGCCAGAGTGAAAGGAGGTAAGTCAGCTACTGAGAAAACCCTTCTTAATAGCTAACACTCTCCCTTTTCATGCTTTTTGGCTCCTAAGGATTACTTTTGTTATGGGAGAAGGTACTAACAAGGATCTAATTCTCAACCCAGCAACAGAAAAAGGAGGGAGCATGGCTGTGACTAACATGAAGGGACTCTGCACTTCTGAATTTGCCACTACACTACTGGCTGCATCATGCACTTTCAGATCATTCATATATATCATGGTGTCCTCAGTCTTTTCCATTTATAAAGACTAACATCACTTAAAAAAAAAAGGGAATAACTCATCACAACTGGATCTCTTACACAACCAGAATTTTCTATTCCCCCTCAGTATTGGAGTGATAGGGTAAGCCCTTGCAGGTTAAGTAGGACCATATTTTTCCCTCAGAGCCATCATGTCTACATGCAACAACTGAAATGAGTCATATAACTATCATAGCATCCGTGAATTTTTGTGCATGCAGCTGCACATAAGAAAAACCTGCTGGATTAGGCCAAGGCCCATCTAGTCCAGCATTCTCTTCTCAAAGGTCAACCAGATGCCACTGGGAAGCCTACAAGCAGAACTTGAGCACAACAGTGCTTTCCCTGTCTGCAATTCCCAGAAACTGGTATTCAGAGGAATACTGTCTCTGACAGTGGAGGTAGAACATAGCCATTGCAGTTAGTAACTATTGATAGCATTGTCCTCCATGAATTTGTCTAATCCTCTTTTAAAGCTACCCAGGTGGGTGGCTATCACCACCTCTTGTGGCAGCAAATACCATAGTTTCACCATGTGCTATGTGAAGAAGTACTTTCTTTCTGTCTGTCCTGAATCTTCCAACATTCAGCTTCATTGCATGTCCTCAAGTTCTAGTGTTATGAGGAGAAAATCTTTTCTATATCAACTTTCTTCACACCATGCATTATATTATATACTTCTATCATATCCCCTCTTACTTGCCTTTTCTCTAAACTAAAAAGTCCCAAATTCTGTAACCTTTCCTCATAGGAGAGTTGCTCCACCCCCTTGATCATTTTAGTTGTCCTTTTCTGACCTGTTTCCAGCTCTACAATATCCTTTTTGAGGTGAGGTGACCAGAACTGTACACAGTATTCCAAATGAGGTCATACCATAGATTTGTATAATGGCATTATGATACTGCCACTACATTTATGCCAATGATATATCAAATGTGTTGCTAACTTGCATCTAATATATGCAGAATAGTTATTCTAACTATCCAGTATGGATTTTATTTAATTTTTAAAAATTGATTTGCTGGTGCATTCTACCTTTAAGATCTTTGAAATGTAATTTTCTCTACAGCTAAAGTAGCAGTATATATGGTTTTCTCCATAGCTTTAATCAACAGGTTTAAAAGCTTGTACTCCAGTCTAGCAAGGACTGGTGCATAAAGCTCCTTCTAGATTGTATTCTTTCCTAAGGTAAGAAACCCAGGGGTGCCTTCATAGCTCCCCCCTTACTCAATTGAGCCTTAAGGTGCAGATGGATCTTTTGGGGGCAGGACTACATTCAGGTCTCCCTTCCATTCTCCATCCCAAATAGATAATTTGTACTGTCAAAGCAGATAACACTGACCAACTGTTCAGTAGTTAAATATAAGACTCTTTGGACACAGTCCATCATATCTAAACTAATTAAAATCCTTACAGAGGACTGTAGATGTTTTACTTGTCTATTTTTGGCATCAGCAATAAGGCATTCAATTAAAAATAACTATATACAGACATTAGACTAGCAGAAGGTTGGTAAAAAGCCATCAAAACTACACTTTTGCAGTAATACTAGGGTATAAATAAGATTACATTGATTGTTCCATTGCCTAAGCTCATTTGAAGCTACCTCCTATGGTATCCACTCACACATAATCCTTGCAAATAAATAATTCAGCAGAAACTATTATTTCAATAGTTGTAAAAGAGGCAAAATGATTCCAGCTGGTAGCATCATCAAAACACTGTTCCATTTTTCATTAGCAGGATACTAAAGTATGACAGATTTTCAGCATGCAGTTTTAAAATGAGCATTGTATCAAGGAAGGAAGAGTACAAGCATCTCCTTTGCACATTTCATTCATCTTCCCATTATATTCAATGGCATTAGGCTATTTAGAGAAGCAAAAAAGTTAATTTTACAGAAAATGAAATGAAGCCAACAAACAATGATTTACCCAAGAAATACAATGGATCTGTTGCATATAGGACAGAACCAGCCTTGTTCAAACATTTGACTCATGGTAACATCCTTCACATGATGGAGACTGGGATGGGATCTCATATGTAACCTGTTGTTGTTAGCCTTCAGGTCGACCACGACTCATGGCGACCCTATGAATCAGTGACCTCCAAGAGCATCTGTCATGAACTACCCTGTTAAGATCTTGTAAGTTCAGGTCTGTGGCTTCCTTTATGGAATCAATCCATCTCTTGTTTGGCCTTCCTCTTTTTCTACTTCCTTCTGTTTTTCCCAGCATTATGGTCTTTTCTAGGGATCATGTCTTTTCATGATGTGTCAAAGTATGATGACCTCAGTTTCATCATTTTAGCTTCTAGTGACAGTTCTGGTTTAATTTGTTCTAACACCCAATTATTTGTCTTTTTCACAGTCCATGGTATCCGCAAAGCTCTCCTCCAACTCCACATTTCAAAGGAGTTGATTTTTCTCTTATCCGCTTTTTTTAACTGTCCAACTTTCACATCCATACATAGAAATCGGGAATACCATGGTCTGAATGATCCTGACTTTGGTGTTCAGTGATACATCTTTGCATTTGAGGACCTTTTCTAGTTCTCTCATAGGTGCCCTCCTCAGTCCTAGCCTTCTTCTGATTTCTTGACTATTGTCTCCATTTTGGTTAATAACTGTGCACAACCTAGCACTATATAATTTATTAGTTTTTTATTATTATCTTGACCCATTCCAATCTGGGTTCAGGCCTGGTTATGGAACAGAATAGGCCTTGGTCGCCCTGATGGATGACCTTTATTGGGAGAAGGACAAGGGGAGTGCAATCCTGTTATTCTTACTTGATCTCTCAGTGGCTTTTGATACCGTTGACCACAGTATCCTTCTGGGCAGACTTGGTGAGATGGGTATTGGAGACACTGCTTTACAGTGGTTCCAATCCTATCTCCAGGATCATTTTCAGAAAATAGCATTAGGTGATTGTCTTTCAGCCCCCTGGCAGTTGTGCTGTGGGGTGCCGCAGGGTACCATCTTGTCCCTGATGATGTTTAACATCCATTCGAAGGCCTTGGGATCAGTCATCAGGAGATTTGGGATGAAGTGTCAGCAGTACACCAATGATCCCCAGCTCTATTTCTCTGTAACATCTTAATCAGGAGAGACCGTTAAGCCATGGACTGGTGCCTGGACTCGATGGTGGGCTGGATGAGGGCCAGTAAACTGAGACTGAATCCGTTTCTGAACTGAGATAGCCTGACCACTGTTGTCCATGCACTGGTAACCTCCGTGCTGGATTACTGTAATGCACTCTGTGTGGGGCTGCCCTTGAGGTTGGTCCAGAAGTTGCAGCTGGTGCAAAATGTGGTGGAGTGATTGCTCACTGGGACAGGTATCACCAACATGTCACCCCACTGCTGAAAGAATTACACTGGTTGCCCATTAGCTACTGGGCTAAGTTCAAGGTTCTAGTTTTGATGTACAAAGCCTATACAGCTTAGGACCAGGATACCTGAAAAAATGTCTTACCCTTTAAATGCTCATTCGATCACTACACTCTGCAGGTGAGGGCCTCCTGCAGATACCATCTTATCAGGAAGTCTGTTCTGCACAACATAAAAAGCAAACCTTTAGTGTAGTGGCACCTAGCCTTTGGAATTCCTTCCCCTTAAGTATTAGACAGGTGCTATCTCTGTTATCTTTTCGTCGCCTACTGAAAACCTTCCTCTTTCAACAAGCCTTTTAAGTAGTGACCTTATCCCAGTCTGTATCTATGTTGGAATTGCTTTTTAAGAGGTTTTTAAAGCTTTTTTCAAAAAATATGTTTTTAAAGATGTTTTGTTTTAACATGTTTTTAAAGATGTTTTGTTTTAATATATTTTGAAGTCTGTTTTTATGATGTTTTAGAGTATTTTAGTGTTTTTGTTTGCCGCCTTGGGCTTGTACAGGGAGGAAGAGCGGGATATACATTAATAAAATTAATAAAAATAAAATATATTTATTTTGACAATTAATATACTTATTAATTACAGTTGTCTCTAAGCAATGTACAGGAGACTCAATTCAGTGACATAATCTGTGAGCTGGGCAACTGGCACACAGATGTTTTCACCCAACTTTATCCTTCCCCTCTCAAATGGAGTAGAAGGATCATGCACATGGAGTGAATGGTGCTGAGCCTACACTAGTGATGAGCGATTTGTCAATTTCAGTTTCCCCTAGTTTGCCATTTTTCCAAGCTTAAGTTCAGTTTTCTACATTTCCACACCAGTTTGTGATTTTTCCCCAAAGTCTTCATAAAAATTCATTGACATTTTAGTGTGAATTTCTCCTAATATACGCATTGCTGTATGCAATTTTGTGTAATACACACTGTTAACTGAGGCACGATTTAACCCTGTATGCACAATATTGAGGTAATTAAAGAGTTCTATGTCACTAAAACATTGCAAATGCTCTCCTGTATCTTACATTTCCTTTCACACCAATATAGCAACAACTGCCTATGTTAGCCTGTGCAAGAGAAGGGGTGTTATGTGTAATCACATCTTTTATTCTTGTTTAGCTGACAGGACAATCTCTTTATGGATCTGTATACAGCGGATATATTTGATTTCCAGGTTATCTACTGCCTGCAGATACAAGCACTTTGATTGTTTACCATGAGGGAGTAATTGGTACCAGCTAAATAACTCCAAAGAGACTGATTTGAGAGCCCTCCACCTATTACAGGAATCAGGTGCTTGATAATTCAGTCAGTATGCAGCCAAAATTCCAATGCATCATACAAAGCATAAATAAATGAAGGAGCAAATGAATACAACAATATTTTAACATGCAATCACAAACATTAATTAGCCATAATTATATTCATAGAAACTTGATTTATATTTACAAAACAGAAATGGAAGTAAATACTTGGCAATTTGCAGAATGATCAAGCTATTTCAAATGTAGTTTCAGAAAGCTCATACCAAACATATTAGGCAAATTCATATGAAAAATGTGATCAATAGTTGCAGAACAAAGTTCTTTTTTATTTAAGACTACAACACCTTAAACCTTCATTTGACATAAAATGAAAGAAAACAAGCTTTAATGTCATACACGGTTCTTGGAGGCAGTGAGGAGATTTGCAAATCTGGCTGCATGTTTCTGGAAAATCATTTAAACCTTTACTATTTTACTAAGGTTTTTTTAAAAAACAAAATCAAGGAAGAAAGTTCAGCCATCTGGATAGAACCTACCTCTAAGGCTGGAACTAGACATGATGTGTCATGCATCTCTCTACAATGTATGTGGGGGAAAGCTGAAAAAGAAAAGAACGGAGTGGGTGGACAAGTCAGGGAAGAACTCCTAACCTGCCCATAATCCCATCCCTACCCCCAACAGTACTGCTTTTTTGGGAGGGGGAGATTTTTCCCCTGTCAGGATCCATAGAATACTAGAAACACTGTACAGAGAAAAACATAACTACCCCAATTGGTCGGTGGTGGCTGCCTTGTTTGGAATGAGTAAAAACTGAATTTTTAAATTGTTGTAATATGTCCTGGGACCTTATGGTGAAGGGTAGGTGAGATATCTAATATTAATAAGTAACCAAGTTCCGCACTCCCAGGGGGAATTGCTGCCTATTTTTGACACAGAGCTCTGCACACCAGGCAGCAGTTACCTGTAATAAAAGATAAAGAGTGAAATTTAACAGCCCTCAGGACCTTTATCATGGAGTTCAGTAGCAGTCTGGATTCTGAAATGGACCAGCTTCCAACCTGTACATTAGTCTGGGAGGTGGATAAGGTGAGTCTGCTTTGGAAGTCACATTTGCTGAATTCCCCATCATCATCCCTACATGGACTACCACCATTATATCTAGTTGATCCTAAGTAAACATGCCTGAGTAAACAGCAACATATATTGCTGTTATGTATGTCAGGTTTGTTTTATTTTGTGGATTTTTCAGCTTTGCTTTAATCTTGTCTGATTTTGTTATAAACCACCCTGTGGCTTGTGCAAAGGTCAGAACATAAATATTATAAATAAATAAATAAATGATATATCTAATAGTATATGTAAACCTGTTTGCAAGTTCCACTGTGTAAAGGCAGCAGAACCCAAGGTTAGGATCAGGGGTTCCTGCATCCCTGAAAAGGGACACCTCAGCCTCTTCCTCTGGCACTTATTGCAAGAGCAGCAGTTCTCTATCTCCTCTTGAATATTATTCTTCTAGATTTTATATATGAGCAGTCAAGATTTCTACTCTGAGATTTTTGTAAAAAAATAATAATCTAAAAGCAAAGCTAATACTAAAACATTTGATATTTTTATTCTCCAAAGTCAAATTTGCTGTTTCAACAAATTGTACAAAACATAGATAGACCATAAATCATGCTGAACAATGAATATATGCATTTATATAAAAAAATTAATTCCTTCCAGGCATAGCACAGTTTGGTTTCCTGCACAGAGCACTAATTTTCATGTACTTTCAATGAAACTACCACAGAGTAAATTGAGCTTAAGGTACCACACACCAAAAGGCTGCTAATTAAATTTTGTTTCCATTGAATTTTGTTTCTCTGATTATGAAATTGCTTAATAGTCATCCTGTTGTTAAAATGATCATAATTTATACCTATGTTATAAAACTCACAGACAAAATAGTATACTGTACCCAAAATTTCAATATTGTCTAAGCCACAGTATGTACACTTTCTTTACTTACAAATCACCATTGAAAGATAACTTTTTTGATTATTCTTTTAAAATTTATTTCAGGGATGGAGAACCTGTGGCCCTCCAGATGTTGAAAAACAACTCCCATCAGCCCCAGGAAGTATGGCCAATGGTCAGGGATGATGGGGGTTGTAGTCCAGCAACATCTAGAGAGCCACAAGTTCCCCAGACCTGGTAAAGCAAAGAACCTCTACATTCCAAGGATGTACAGATGCATCTACCTGGTTTATGTAGACCCATTCCTACGTCCCTGGAATGTAGCAGTACTTTTTGTCCTCATTACAGATATCAAATTCTTTGAAATTTATTTTTGTCTTGCTGTGTTCTTTACCTCCATAAGGTGTACAGATATGTGCACAGGAGTGTGAATATTATTTGAAATGTTGAGTGGGGAAAGGTTAGTTATACCAAAGTCCAATTGATTTTCACAGGGTTTAAAAACTTTACATGAAAGGCACACATTATATAGGTGCAAACATGTATTTACAACCACATATAAGTACAACACGAAACCACAGCCAATTCTGGATTCATGCCATGGGCACCTGCATGATAACCACATTTGTTCTTAGATATGTACTTTTACAGGGCCGGTGCCAGCCATGACTGGGCCCTTGGGCACCAGCCTGTTCTGGGTGCACAGCTACTGCATGTTCCACCTACCTCGCTCCTGTCTTGTGCTGCTGCACTTGCTGCACTCACAGGGCTACTATCAAGCAAGATGGTGGCAGAGGCTTCTCTAAGGGGTTGATGCCCCCACCACCGTCTTGATTGATGGCACGTATGTGTGGTACACTGCGTGTGTGCACATGCGTGCCATCAACCAAGATGGTAGTACAGGCATCAGCCCCTTAAAGAAGCCTCCACCACCATCTTGGCTGATGGAAGTCCTGCACACATAGCACATGCAACTGCACAATACAAAAGAGAGGTAGGTGGAGTGAGCGAACAGGCAGGTGGCCTGGAGGCTTCCTCCCTACGATCCGCGGCAGGGACCCTGCCGTGGATTGTGGAAGGGAAGCTCTACTCTCCCACCCTAATGAGAGGCCCTTCAGGGGTTCCTTTGGGCCACAGGGGCCCTCGGCCAGGGCCCGCCCTGGCCGCCCTTTGGCACCGGCCCTGCACTTTTACAATAAAATTTATGAATATATACTTTAAAATGTAATGTGTGAAGCAGCCCTCAGGCCAACCTCACTTTGGGTGTGACAAGAAGTTCTAGACAATATTTGTATGTATGTATTTATTTATTTACAATATCCTCTTCATAAGTCAAGGAATTAGGCAATATGCACCTTCACACCTTTTTGGGGTAGAGCAAGCAAAGAAGCATGTGGAGGCTGTATAGAGTTGTGAATAAAACTTCAGATAAGTAGTTCTGGGTTGTAACCCAACCATGCTGATTGTAAGGCAGGTTTGGGACCCTTGAAAAGAAACATTTGTTGTGCCCCATTAAGTCCCAATGAATGCTTAACAGCCGGCAACCAACAGTCCAGTTCTTGCAGACCTTGTCTAGTGAGTAAACATTGTATCTGTCATTGCTGGAGAGTATCAGATGCATTTCTGGGGAACAATTAGCCATAGAACTAGGGCAATTTACAGACTGGGGATAGGATGCTGTAGCTGCAGTTCATATTTTCAGTGTGCATGTAAAGACATTTAAGATCAATAGATGATAGATGATAGATGATAGATAGATAGATAGATAGATGATAGATTTAAGTATGAATCAAAAACAGTTATTTTCCACAAGTTTTTAATCACTAGCAATTTTAAACTTACTTCACAATTCAGAAACAATTGTGCATCTACTGTAGTTTTCATTATCTCTACAATGCTTCAACTTTATCAGCAGCCCGTGAATTCATTAATTTCCTTATTAATCCAAATGATTTTCTTCAATTTTTATATGCCCCAAGGCTCTCACCAAGATCAACTCCCTCTGTGTTCCATAAAATTGTAATCAATCTCTATTATAGTCATGAAAATGGTATTTGTCACTTTGCTGAGAAAAAAAATAATCAATATGTCTTCCAGGGCAGAAAAGGCATTTAATATGTCGAATTGATGCCTGTTAGAGAAATTTAGCTTGCCAGCAGCTTGAGACAAGCTAATAGAAACCCAGAAAATTTGTTGATGTTTGGCAGATGAATATACAGACATGCCTGAAAAATTAATATTGGGGCATTGAGAATGGACTGTCATTTCATATACTGAAGAGAAAATGGATTTAGACCAGCAAATCCCAATGGAAATCTTTTCCTTTTTAAAAGATAAATACCCCAAAAAAACTACACACAAAAGGCATGTGTGCTCATATTATCTTTTTAGGTTGGCCTGTGTTTTATAAACGGAAAGATTCTTCTGTGTACCTATTCTAATGCTTTGTCCTGTATCTCTGGTATTGTTAAAAATATGGTGGCAAAATATAAAATATTACTTGGTTCACCAAAGATATAATGCTATTTTGGGTGCCCTAAGGCTACTGTGTTTATGTGAATTAATGTTTTGTTCTACTTGAATATTAATCTGATGCATTTTTTCTCTCTGGCAGGTAACAGCAATTATTGTGTTTTATACTGGAAGTCATCCTTCATCCTGTAATCAATTTTCAGAATTCTCATTCTGTTTGTGTGCATGTGTAGACATACAAAAGCTTCATTTGCCAAGCACATGAAGGCAGGCAATGCCTTAGAGCAGCCTTTTCCAACTAGTGGGCCATCAGATGTTGTTGGACCACAACTCCCATCTTTCCTGACCATTGGCAATGCTGGCTGAGGCTGATGGGAGTTGTGGTCCAACAACATCTGGTGGCCCACTAGTTGGGAGTTGTGGTCCAACAACATCTGGTGGCCCACTAGTTGGGAAAGGCTGCCTTAGAGCAATGTAGACTGGAGGTGCCCTCCAGAAGCCTACAGCTGAAGACTAGGTGGTCTGTATTCCATGAGCTGGTATATGCTGGGGGTCAGTGGAAATCATTGAGTATAACCTCACTGTAACAGCATCACTAAGTTTAACCCATGCAGTTAGAAGTAACCAACACTGAGTTCAATGGAGCTTACCACCAGGCAATGATGCACAGGATGGGAGTCATGCTACAAAAATAGTTTAGGCTGAAATACAAAACCCATTTACCTGGGAGCAAGCACACAGAATTCAATAGAATTTACTTTTGAGCAGTCATGGTTAGGATTGTGTAGTGCCAAAGGACTCCTTGAAAGACTAGTTATTCTTCCTTCACTTTTAAAGTTATTTATTTATTTATTTATTATTTGATTTATATCCCACCCTTCCTCCCAGCAGGAGCCCAGGGCAGCAAACAAAAGCACTAAAAACACTTTAAAACATCATAAAAACAGACCTTAAAATACATTAAAACAAAACAACTTTTAAAACGTTTTTTTAAAAAGCTTTAAAACATCTTAAATAAAAAGGGTTAAAAAACATATTGTTTAGAAAAGGTTTTTAAAAAAACATATTAAAAAGCAATTCCAACACAGACGCAGACTGTTTTTATATTGATCTATGCACTTTTGGATTCTTCTTGGGGGCATGACTATAGGGGCTCACAGGATCAGCTCCTGCACTTCAAATATCACTGACTGCAACTGCATCTTCCTCCTTTTTTCTTTCAGAATTTAGGTAGATATTACTCTTTTGTTTCCTTTTAAGAATGAATACATTCCAAGAAGAGCCACCAGCTTAAAGAGATTCCCCAGGCAATGTTTCCAACTACACCTAAAATGATTCTTTTAAAAAAATATTTGTAAGCATCGTGATTTAGATATTCAGAGAATGAGATGCAGAACTACAGTATAGGTAATGAATAAAGAAATGGCATAATTCTTTAGGAAGTTGCTGGAACAAAAACTATGGGAATGAATGGAATGAAGACTAGCACAGGAAGACATTATTGGTACATTGCCCCCCTTCACAGCCAGCTATGTCTACATTTTAAAAAGTAAAAAGTAAAACTAAAGGGAATTCTTGCAACAGTAGTGTATTCCCTTCCCTGCCCAACATAAAATGTATAGTTTTAGGGTACAGATGAGTATTTCACATGTTGTTGTACCAAGGGTCCAGGCTATCTGTAAAAATTACAGAAGTTAGCATTGCAATACATTGCCAACATTCATTGCTATTCTCTGCATGAGAGGAAGCATTTGTAATTCAAACAAGAACAGCCACAGTATTATTACAGATAAGTGTTACCTCAGGAAGCTGGAAACATCAGCCTTTTCATCAGTGTGTTCAGATATTATGTACAGGTATCTGGTTAGGAAAAGGGCACATCTGTGATATACTTCATGAGATTCGCATAGTTGTGTTCACTTTTTAATTATTTTTATCCCAAACAGAAATCCTGCTGACAAAATTGACATTTGGAAGACTTGCACATGTCACTGCTTCTATTTAAAAGCATAAACCCTCATCACCCTATTTAGTTGTGTAGATAAGAGATGTAATAGAGCCATTAAGTATAAATGTTTTTATAATCTGTATGTTCAGTCTTAAGGGAAATATTCCCATTGATTTTCCTTTAGCTTTCATGAGATAATTTGTAAACTTCTCCATAAGCACATTTTATCTGTATGAAAGCACAAATTCCACAGAGAGATGGGAAAAAGGAAGGTATTGTTTCAACCATCCTTTCAAAGATGTAATCTCTCTCACACACATACACACACACACTTAAAATGGAGCTCCCGCGTTGTGCGGGAACGTGTTTGCTGCCCCCCCATTCTTCCATTAAGAAGACTCGGGAACATTCCCGAAGAGTTGGGGGGGAAGAGTCAGGTGGGTTCGCACACCAATCGGAGTGAAGTATGTGTGGGTATATAAGCCTGCTCCTCCCCCAAACTTGCCCCTCTTTTGCCTCGTGGCAGCTTGTGATCCCTTGCAGCATTGAGAAGATTTCCCTTGGCATCTTCATCTTGGTCTGCACGTTGGCTCACGGTTGCCGGCGTTTCAGCTCCCCACTGCTCTGTGGCTGCAACCCACAGAGCGCAGCCTCAGAAGCACTTTAGGTTTTAGGCATCTTGGGCTGCTGGCGGCTGCCCGCTTTGCTGAACAAGTGCTTGCTCCATCCTGATTGGGCCGCATATGCTTCCCCGGGGCATGTGTTGGTGGTGGCAGCGCCTGCTCAGGGCCTTTGCCTCGCATTTGGGAATTAGTTTGTTGCGGGCTGGGTGGGAGGCCTGGCCTTGCGGCCGCTTCACAGCTTCATGCAGGGGGGCAGCTGTGGCCTGTTCGGGGCCGCATTCATGCCTTTTCTAACTGCTGGCCGGGCAGTGGCCCGGTTTTGCAGCGGCTCCATGGATACCATGGAAGGGTTGGCGTCAGCCTACTTGGGGCCTTCCCTTGCTTTTGGGGCTTCTCTTTTTGTGGGATGGGTGTGAGGCCTGGCCTTGCCGTGGCCTATCTCCTTGCCACCCACACTTTGGCTTTGCCACCCCCCAGGCCACAGGTGCTTCTAAGGTGGTTGCACTTGCCTGCTCAGGCCTTCTCCTACTTCTAGTCCTCCTAGCCTTTGCCTCGACGTGCCTAAGTATTGGGTTGGGGGGTGAGAGAGTGGATTTGGTAGTGGAAGGGCATCTGCTTATGCCTTGCCTCTGATAATTCTTCCTTATTAATAACAGTAATTATTATAGTAATTACAATAGTAATAGTATTACTCACTGATTAGCTGCTGGCATTAACAGTCTTCAATTTGTTTGGCTTTTCAACATTTTAATGCTGATTACATAAGGTGTGGTTCAACAATGCCGCCTAAGGCAGCTATGCAGAAGCAGGGGGTTCATGCTGTGAAACAGGCTGCAAAGCGCCCGACAACTGAGCCGCTGTCGTCAGACAAGGACGATGACATGGGAGTAATTCGTGTGTTGGTGGCGTGGATTGAGCCATTGGAGAAGGAGTGCAGGAAGCCTGCTGATCTGGAAGCAGGCCCCAGTGCTATACCACAAGAAGGTCCTGGGTTCGAGCTTGAGCACCAAAGAAGATATTTGGAGAGGGGAGTACATGGACATTTTTACACTTTTCCTTCAGGAATCTGAGGTAAAACCTAAGGACGGGGAGGAGGCTAAGGACAAGGAGATGTTCAAGAAGAAGAAAGTTGATCACAGATGGCCTAATTGGCTCAATGTGTATACTGTATACATGGGGAGGGGGATGACACAGGCTTGCCTATCTTGTGCCCTGTCCATGATGAAATATCAGGACATTATTCATCAGGCATTCTGAGTTTTTTCCGGGTACAGCTGGGTTGAGGTACGATGGAAATTTCAGGCAACATGCGGCCTTGGATCCAACATTGTGCTGGCATGTGGAGGTCTCTGGCTGCATCCATGACCCCGGCTAGACCAGCGTTAGGTGACTGAGCAGATAGCTGACATCTTTTAATGCGCACCCAGACCTCGGCTTCTGGCTCTGGCCAGGGATTGCAGTGGGTTCAATCCCAGCAGGTTTGTAGAGCTTTAACAGCTCAGGATGGGACTCGTGGCACCCTTGCAGATTCAAGCATGCATTTGGCACTTGTGGGGGCAACCACCCCAGTTCCTTCTGCATGAAACTTTGCCAGTCTAGACAGGGGGGAGGGGATCAGCAGCAGGCCGAATGAGGAACTGGCAGTAGCTGAGGTGCACTACGAGGCCAGCAGCCCCATTAAGTTAGCCTCCCTCGCCAAGTGGTTGCAGCACTACCTTGATAGGCAGGCAGCTGTCTACTTGCTGTGCGCATGTACTGAAGGTTTCCGGATGCCATACATGGGTCCTAGGGTTCCCGCCTTGTCCAATCAGGCTTCCATCTGGGTTGGCAATGGTTTTTTTGGCCAAGCTTAACTGGGAAATAGCAGCTGATTGAATTTCAGCCCCCTTTTTTCCTTCCCTCCTTTTACGAACTTGAGGAATTCCCATCTGGGAATTGTTCCCATGAAACAGCCAGGAAACAATAGCCTTATTCAGAACCTGTCCTTTCCAAAAGGGGGCTCTGTCAATGATTGCATTCCCCAGGAGGTGGGGTTTGGTTAGGTATGCCTCATTTGATGAAGCAGTTAATGACTGCCCAGAGGGCGGGTAGGGCGCGTTATTTGCAAAATGCGACATCAAGCCTGCATTTCATGTGCTCCCAGTACATCCATTGGATGTTGATCTGTTGGGTTTTAAGTTTCAGGGCCAATACTACATTGACCGAGCGATGCCAATGGGCTGCTCTATCCTGTGCAGACTTTGAAGCATTTATTTCTTTCCTGGAATGGGCACTGAGGGAGCAAACTTGATCTTCCCTCATGGCTCATTACTGGGTTAAATTCTTGTTTGTAGAGCCAGCAGGCACGTCACAGTGCATTTGGCTGGCCGGGGCTTTCACAACACTGTCAATGAATTGGGTGTTCCTTTGGCCCCCAAGAAATTGTAGGGCCCCTCTTCCTGCCTTATAATTTGGGGATCCAGTTGGACACAGTCGAGCAGTGCTCCTGGTTGTCGGTCGATGAATTGACCGCTCTGAAGGAGGCTTCGCAAAGCTGCGGCTCTTATAAAGCTCACACTCCTTCTACTTCAGGAGCTGGTTGGTCACTTAGTTTTAAACTCCAAGGTTGTCTCTCCTGGCAGAGCATTCCTTCGGTGTTTTTGTGACGTCATGAAAGGGGTGCTCTTACATTTCCATTTCATTAGAGTCACAGCTGGGATGAGGGAGGATTTACTCATGTGGCCTACCTTTTTTTGGAGGACTTCAACGGCCATGCTTTTTGGAGAGAGGATTTGCTTCTGGAGGGTGAACTACAGGTACGTTCTGATACAGCTGGTGGTTTGGGTTTTGTGCCATTTTCTGAAGCCTGTGGTGCACTGAGCAATGGGCAGCTGCCTGGAGGGGCATGGGGGCTCACTTCAGACCTTACATTCTTGGAATTTTTTCCAATAGTGGTTGCAATACATATCTGGCCTTCTGCCTTTCAGAACTGCATGGTACATTTTCGGTGCGGCACCTGGCTATGGTTGTGTGGTAAATTCCCAGACCTCCTAATCTACTTGAGCGATGCCTTGTGCGTGCGTTTGTTCTGCAATGTTTGCATTTTAATAATCAGTTGGTTGCTCAGCTTGTTCCGGGTTTGCAGAACGATGTGGTTGATGCCCTCTTCACATGCCCTACCTCTGGTGTAGCCGTTACCAGTTGCACACCTTTTGTGTTCATGATCACCTTAAGGGGGCAGGGTATTACTGTAAGCAATATATCTGGCCATTTTTTCAAGGCCAAGGGCATTCAGGAACTCACTACAGATTTCAGGGTTAGGAAGGTCCTGGAGGGATGGTTGTGTTCCACCTCTAGGCCACCTGATTGTGTGTGGCCATTCACGCTTTATGTACTCATGCTGATCCTGCCTGCATTTAGCACCTTGTGTTCCTCTCCTTATGAAGGAAAGTTATTCCTGGCAGTGGCCTTAATGGCGTTTTATGGGGCCTTTTGCCCTGGCGAAATCTTAGCATCTTCCAGGACGGACACGTCATGTCGAGCCCTGCGCTTAGGCAATTGTGTCTTGGGTGACAATTCTGTGATGTTCCCATTACGTATGCCTAAGATTGATCAGAGGGGTAGCGGTTGAGTGGTGAAGTTGAGTGGCTGCCCTGCACCTGGCTTCTGCTCTAAAGGAGCTTTCTTTTTGTCAGGCCAGCGGACCAGCGCTATCTGTTCATAAATCTCAATGGGTCTGCCCTGATTCAATTTGAATTTGGTCCATTGTTCGGAGGGCCGTACGGGCCTGTGGGCAAGATCCTGGAGTGTATGGGTTACATTCCTTTCGGATTGGAGAGGCTACAGCCACTGCCCTTGTGGGCATGCGTTCAGACAGCATTCAGGCCATGCGGGCCAGCATTACCTGTTCATACATCTCAACTGGTCCGCCCTGACTCAATTCAATTCTGGTCCGTTGATTGGAGGGCCGTACGGGCCTGTGGGCAAGATCCTGGAGTGTATGGGTTACATTCCTTTTGGATTAGGGTGGCTATGGCCACTGCCCTCGTGGGCATGTGTTCAGACAGCATTCAGGCCATGTGGGCCAGCGTTACCTGTTCATACATCTCAATGGATCCGCCCTTACTCAGTTTCAGTTGTAGTCTGTTGTTCGGAGGGCTGTGTTGGCCAGTGGGCGAGATCCTGGAAAGTATGGGTTATATTCCTTTTGAATTGGAGAGGCTACAGCCACTGCCCTCGTGGGCATGTGTTCAGAAAGCATTCAGGCATTTGGCAGATGGTGATCTGCTGCTTTCAAGGCTTATGTTAGGTTGTAAGTTTTAATTCTGACTGTTTTCTTGTTCTTCCCAGGTGTCCGGTACCTTCTAGTTCCTGCGAGGATTGTCCTGTGTGGGCATCCAATCCTGTTATGGGCCCACAGGAGGGCTCCTTCTTCTGTGGTGGGGATGCAGTTGCAGCTCTCTGTCTGTGTAACAGTTCACTGGGAAGCTAAAACGAGGCATGTTGTGGGGGGAGTTGCTGCCTTAGGTCTGTAAGATTATGTCTTCAGGCTACTTACCTCATCTACTCGTTATTCATTTGGGTGAGAATGATCTGGTGCAGCATCTTGGTTTGGATTTGCCACGCAGGGTGACCCACGATTTCAGTTGGATCAGGCGTTCCTATCCAGATCTATTTAATGTGTGGTCTGATATGTTGGAGTGTAGGGTCTGGAGGGGGGAGCTATGCACCCTAACAGCATTGATAAGTCCTGGTGGTGGGTTAATTAAAAAGTTAGAAGGTTGGTTTTGTTGATTGGAGGGGTGTTTGTTCCGCATGATAGACTTCAATTCCATTGTCTGCATCTGTGTCGAGATGATGGGGTTCACCTACAGAGAGTGGTTGTTATTTGTTTTTGGAGGATATTCGGTTGGATTTGGGGTTTTATTTTCATTGGGTTGAGGTGATCAAACTTCAGCTGATCTCCTCTTGTGGCATGGAATTCGGGCAGGTGAGGAAGGAGGGAGTAAATAGTAGGAGACGGGCATTTTGTAAAGGGCACTCTCTAAGGAACTACTAGTGCAGATTTACTGGTGGGAATCTGGAGGGTGTCCTTGTGGGCCCAACTTGTGCATCAGGGTGAACGCCTGTACGGCAGGGCCATGTTGGGGAGGCTGGGGCACATCCTTGGCTCTACTAGCAAGGAGGGACAAGTTCTTTCCCATCCTGGGCTGGGGAGTCACAGTCAGCGGAGACTGAAATGCCCAGGGGTCTGGAGGGAATGATCCCTACCAGTTAGATTTATCCTCACCTGCCCAAAGAAGTTTCAATCTGGTTATTTGGCTGAAATTGGATTGAGTTTAATAGTTGTTATATTTTAATAAATATAACATTATTCCATGTTTGTGTCACGAGTCTTCTTTGGTGTGGTGGCAATTCTGTTTCCTTAGCATTTTTTAAAAAATGTTGGCAAAATATTGAACTCTTAATTAGAATATTAGAATGTGAAATCAAATCACTGCTTGCATTTCAAGACAAACTACTATTTCATTCTAGCAGTCAGCATGCTGCTATGATGTCAGCTCCTGCCTCACTCGCTCATTCAGTAATCTCACCCTCTTTCATCACAAGTTGTAAATGGCACAGCCTTCTTGTTCTCTATACTCATGGAAAATGAAATGGACTGCCTTCAAGTCAATCCTGACTTATGGCTACCCTATGAATAGGGTTTTCATCGTAAGCGGTATTCAGAGGGGGTTTACCATTGCCTCCTCTGAGGCTAGTCCTCCCCACCTGGCTAGGGCCTGCTCAGCTTGCCACAGCTGCACAAGCCAGCCCCTTCCTTGTCTGCAACTGCCAGCTGGGGGGCAACTGGGTTCCTTGGGACTATGCAGCTTGCCCACAGCTGCACAAATGGCAGGACACGTAACCCGAGCCACTCACTGTGGGGGTGATCTTTAGCTGGCCCTTGACACCCAGGAGAGACAAGCAGGGATTTGAACTAACAGACTCTGGACTCCCAGCCAGGCTCTCCTCCCCACTGTGCTCATAGACAAATAGAAATTGGCTAGGTTTGCAACCTTTACTTCTCCATCACTGTCAGTCATCTCAAAGCGAAGAACATCTAACTGCATTTGCTCACATTCTTGTAGTTAGTTTCTCTCTGCCCCTCCTCTTTCTCTGATGTTACTTTGTAAAATTCCTGGTTTGAGGGAAATGCATGGGCTGTGATCAGCTACCACACTAAAATGCTGGTGAATTTTCATGAGGATTTTTTATTAAAAAAACCGCAAACTGCTACAGAAATCTGGAGAGCTGAATTTAAGACTGGAAAAATGAGAAACTGAGAGGACTGAAGTTCATTCCTAGTGCCAAGGGACTTGAAAAACTGCCTCCCTCCGAACAGACCTGTATGATCATCTGGAGAAATTCTACTTGTGGCACTGCACCCTACAGAATATCACAGTCCCCCTCCCAAAATAGGCATTTTCTGCCATTGCTCCTACACTCTGACATGCCCCTCCCTCTGCCTTACATGAAGCAGCAACCAGCAGTTGCTTCAGATATCTTGTAAAGATCTAAGTGTTTGCCCAGGCTCTCCCTGACTCATAAAATTGGACCTTGCTATTGCTGAATTCCTGTTTTATCTGTTTTTATAGTTGTTTTCCTATTTTTATTTTGTGTCGCTATTTTCATGATACTGTTTTATTGTTCTTATGTTGTATTTCTGTGTACCACTTAGAGATATTTAAACATTAAGCAGTTTAGAAATGCTTTTAAATAAACATGCATGGACATTCAGGCCGAGCATCACCTTAAGAAGTCCAGCCTGGGAATCACCACTATTTTACTTGCCCCTGATGTAGTGTTGCTCCAGGACATTGTGGGAAGTTAAAATGGTGATCCTCGATGGATATTGGTGGCACTGTGGGAAATTTACATAGCAGTGGCACACAATCCTGCTGCCTTGTGCTCATAGAAGCATTGTTATCCTTGTGGTCAATCACTCCCCCTGCTAAACTCCACTGTCCCTAGGTAAACCCACTAGGAAGGCCAAATGACAAAGGAGAGAGTCCACCAGAGGAGACTTGGGTGAGGGCCCCCTCAGACCTGGAGCTGACCTGACTACACTAATGGTGCTATATAACAAGGATGAAGAGAAGGTAGATCAGAATCTATTGGTAGATCTCTGGGTGATTTGCAGTGGATCAGTCAGTGTTTTTTTATTCCCAAGAGTGGAGGACCAATTAAGATGGTCCGTCCCTGGAGACTGATGGATCCTGAGGGTTTTCAAAAGGCTCTAGGGAGTTTTCTGGCTGATAAAACTGACGCTCCTGTCGAAACCCTGGTCACTCTGTGGAATACGGAAATGACCCGGGCAGCTGACGCGATCGCCCCGGTGCGCCCTCTCCACTGCAGAGCTCAATTGGCTCCTTGGTATACCTCGGAGCTAAGAGTGATAAAGCAAGATAGGAGACGGCTTGAGTACAAATGGAGATGAACTCCCGACACCTGTAATCATGCACTTGTGAAGGCCTCTACCAAACTCTATGTGAAGGTGGTGAGAGCAGCAAAGAAGCAGTACTTTGCTGCCTCCATTCAGTCATCTTCTAACCGCCCAGCAGAACTTTATAAAATTGTCCGGGGACTTTTACATTCTGGTCCTCAGGATGTAATAATACCATCAATAGCCCGCTGTAACGAGTTTGCGAGACACTTCCAAGACAAGATCATGAACATCCGCCGGGACCTTGACTCCAATATTGTTGCAGTTGAATCCAATGAGGTGTCCGGAGCACAGTCCTGTCCTGTTTTATTGGATGAATTTCAGTTGGTACAGCTCGAGGATGTGGACAAGGTGCTTGGACAGGTGCGGGTGACCACTTCTGCTCTGGATCCTTGCCCCTCGTGGCTAATAAAAGCTAGCAGAAATGGAACAGCCGGCTGGGCCAAGGAGGTGATTAATGCCTCTTTACGAGAGGGAGTGGTCCCACTCTGCCTAAAGCAGGCGGTGGTGAGACCGCTCCTAAAAAAACCCTCCTTGGACCCCGACAATCTTGACAACTATAGACCGGTAGCAAATGTTCCTTTTCTGGGCAAGGTCCTACAGCGTGTGGTCGCTCGCCAGCTCCAGGCTCTTTTGGATGAAACTGATTATCTGGATCCATTTCAATCGGGCTTTCAGCCGGGGTTTGGTACAGAAATGGCCTTGGTCGCCCTGTATGATAACCTCTGTCGGGAGAAGGACAGAGGGAGTGTAACTCTGTTGGTTCTCCTTGATCTCTCAGCGGCTTTTGATACCATCGACCGTGCTATCCTTCTGGGGCGACTTGCAGATTTAGGAGTTGGAGGCACTGCTTGGCAGTGGCTGTGCTCCTACCTCAAGAACCGTCTCCAGAAGGTGGTGCTTGGGGAGCATTACTCGAGGCCCTGGGCACTCCAATATGGGGTCCCGCAGGGCTCAATTCTGTCCCCCATGCTCTTTAATATCTATATGAAGCCGCTGGGCGAGGTCATTAGGAGTTTTGGAGTGCGTTTTCAGCAATATGCTGATGATACGCAGCTCTATTTCTCCTTTTCATCTTCTTCAGGTGAGGCTGTTAATGTACTAAACTGCTGCCTGGTCGCGATAATGGTCTGGATGAGAGCTAATAAACTGAGACTCAATCCTGACAAGACTGAGATGCTGCTGGTGGGGGGGGCCCTCTGCCCAGATGGTTGATGTCCGACCTGCCCTAGATGGGGTTACACTCCCCCTAAAGGAGCAGGTCCATAGTTTGGGGGTCTTATTAGATCCGCTCCTGTCTGTGGAGGCTCAGGTAGCCTCGGTGGCACGGAATGCGTTCTACCAGCTTCGGCTGGTAGCCCAACTATGACCCTATCTGGACAGGGAGAACCTAGCCTCAGTTATCCATGCTCTGGTAACCTCTAGATTGGACTACTGTAATGCACTCTACGTAGGGTCACCTTTGAAGACGGTTCGGAAACTTCAGCTGGTGCAGAATGCTGCAGCCAGAGTTCTCACTCGGACTAAAAGATCTGATCATATAACACCTGTCCTGGCCCAACTGCACTGGCTACCAATACGTTTCTGGGCCAGATTCAAAGTGTTGGTTCTTACCTATAAAGCCCTTAACGGCACCGGACCGCAATACCTGATGGAACGCCTCTCCCACTATGAACCTACCCGTTTGCTGCGCTCAACGTCGAAGGCCCTTCTCCAGGTTCCAACTCACAAGGAGGCCCGGAGAGCAATAATGAGATCTAGGGCCTTCTCGGTGGTGGCCCCCGAATTATGGAATGCCCTCCCTGACGAGATACACCTGGCGCCTTCTTTGATATCTTTTCGGCGCCAGGTAAAGACCTACCTCTTTGCCCAGGCATTTTAATTTTAATTCTAGTTTTAATTTTATTTGATAGTTAATTAATAGTTAATTAATTGTAATTTCTATCAATTTTGTTTTAATCTGTTTTTAATTGTGTTTTTATACTTATAGGTTGTAATCCACATTTGCTGGCTTTTAAATGTGGTTTTATTCTGTTGTACACCGCCCTGAGAGCCTGTTGCTAAAGGGCGGTTTAAAAGTGCAATAAATAAATTAATAAAATAATAAACAATAGCCGCTTCTTAAAAGCTTTTTTACCTTTCTTTTCCAAATTTAAAAAACTGGCAGGGGGGGGATGAAGAATGGATTTTTGTGTAAAAGGATTGTAACTGTAACCTCAATTCTGGCATGGAACACATATTCCTAGGCTGGGCACATGGTCAGAGGCACCCTGGTTCTTAATTCTGGGTACATGTCCCTCAAGCCACTATTTTGCACTTGCCTGAAGTGGTGGATCTTGTGGTAAAAAGCAAAGTAGATCCTGCAGGCCTGAAATCTGCCATCCCTGGAATAACATAGTTAATTCATAGAGAGACACTTTATTTGCTTGTTTTAATCTCCTTGATGCAAGGTGGTCTGTAAATTGGCTAGACTGGCATTTGTTAGACTTTAGATATAAAGTAGACAGTAAAGGGCTATAGCTCAGTGGTAGGGCATCTGCCTTGCATGCAAAAGGTCCCAGGTTCAGTCCCCAGCATCTCCAGGTACTTCTGGGAGAGAACTCTGCTTGAAACCCTGGAGAGCCACTGCCAGCCAGTGTAGACAATAATGAGCTAGATAGACCAATGGTCTGACTCAGCATGAGGCAGTTTCCTATGTTCCCATGTAGATATAAAGAATATATAGGAGCTTGTCTTTTTTATTTTGATTATCCAGACTGTCCTCCCCCTGAAAAAAGATGTTTAAATATTTCAAATATCACTAATTAATTCTCTCTAAAGCAGAAATAGCTAATTGGCAGCTGACAGGGGAGTTGGAGCCCTGAAGCAATGCTATCTGGCCCTGAGTAGTCTTGCAAAATTTTAATCCATTTATGGTAGGGTTGCCATATTGCCCGGTTAGCCGGGTTTTACCCGGATTCTATGCATGCCACCCGGCGCGCGTTTAGCCCTTTAGGTGGCCTGGATTCTCAGCTTTAATTTAAAAAAAAATAAGTTTCTAGGTGGTCCGGTTCTCAAGATATACATAAAAATGTCAGCCGCCCCGACTGTTAAATCTTTCTTTAAACAGTACCGTATAGCACTTCGTAGCTTTAACCCCGCCCGTTCAGGATTGCAGCCAATCAGGGATTGTGTTTCAGTTTCATTGACCTTAGGCAGTGTCTAGAAAACAAAATGGTGGTTTCACCCCGTTTATCTGAAAATCTCATAAATTGGGTAAGTATATACATTTCAGTTTTTTTTCCTCTTGTGTGCAGGAGTCAGATCTTGGGCAGTGTATTGAAAACTTTCCCAATACTTGCTTTTTGTAAAAGCAATGCTAATCCCATATGTCCAGAGTAAATCCCATTGAATTCAATAGGACTTACTTTTGAGTAGACATGGTTATGAATGTGCTGAAAATCAATGGGACTTTGGAGTGAATGTAAAAAAGAATTGTGTTTGTGCCCTCCAGTCCTATTTTAAAGCAAGTAGGCAGGGCTAACTTAGGTATTACAGTTTTTATTCTGTAGGAAAGTAATACTGATTTTTTTAAAACTAATACTGATTTTTCTGCAATGACCAACTGGTTTGACAATAAACTATTATATGGGCTGTATGTATTTATACATCTGCAGTGTGTGCATGTGCGTGTATGGAGTCTTTCCAACAACCCTGTGAGGTAGGGTTGGAAACCAAGGCAGCTCACAACAAGAAATAAAGCCATTTAAAATCCAATAACCATAAAAACAAGTATAAACAGTTGCAAAACAGCGTAAAGTGGCATGATTCGGAATTTTGGGTTGTGTGAATGAAGTTGCTTATCACTTGAAGTTGCATTTCTGTCCCTGTTTGAGTAAGCCCCACTGAATACGCTGGGACTTGCTTCTGAATAAATAAACCTAGGCTTGCACTATAAATATCTTTACAGTTTGTGTAAATAATAAATATATTTGATAGTCATGCTTTTATATAAATATTTCTTCATTTATCATATTTTTGGTTTTTGGTTAGGAATCCTGACTGGTTGTGAGATGCTTAGTTTTCTGCCTTACTCATAGGAATCTTGTTGTGGTTTGTATGGTATTACATTTAGGAAAGTGTTACTGCCTTTTGTGTTGTTGTTTTCCTATTTGCATTTCACTTATCTTTAACCTCACTCCGTTACAGCCATAGAAGCAACAGCAGCATATGCAAGATAATTAACTCCCATTAGTGATAAGAACAAGAATTTATAATTATTATTTCAATTAAAACAAGAGGCTTATCAATACTTTGAAGAGGACCAGATATTTATTTTCTTTCTGAGCCCAGGACTGGGTCTTTCATGATGCCCGGGGGGGGGGGAGCAGGAGAGTAGTCGATAAGACAGACATCCTGGCATTGGTAATCTAATTAGCAAGGTATGTGTGGGGTTGTTGCACACTTCCAGGCCCAGTTTCATTTTGAGTAGGGAGGTGGAACCTGTGTAGATGTGGTTGATCAAAGGGAGAAGAATTTTTGAGTTAAGCAAAGCTCTGCTTTTATAAAACCTAAGAAACATACAGATACTTTGAATGTCTGAATGCCTGCACCAGTGGAATACTGGAGGAACTTGTAAAGCTTGCTGCAACAGTATTTACAACTGAGCATGTGGTGTGAAAGACTCCTTTTCCTAACATTTTGGCTTCTTGTTTTTCTCCACCCACCACATCTTTGAAATATATCGTATATGGTTAACCGTACTGCTGCCCTGACTTACTTTATGTTTGTTGCTATTTTGTGTTTTTATTATGTTTTTATATTGATTGTGTATTTTTATTGTTTTTATTATATTTGTAAGCTGTGCTGAGCTCTGTTTTTAACAGCAAAAGGGCAGGATATAAATCCTCTTAATCAATAAATAAATACTCCATAGTGTTGGAAACTAGAGTCTAGGCATTTAAGGCTACAAATGTTGCTTTTAAAAAAAAGATTTCTCACATCTTTCCCCAGTTTTTGGTGGTAATTCCTAGGCACAAAAACAAAACAACTGGACAATCCAAATATTAATATGCAAATATTTGCATAATATGCAAACAATATGCAAATACTTTACATAATATGCAAATTAACCTGCGCGGATTTGTGGAACTGGAATATGGCAACCCTAATTTATGGCCTTCATTTGTAGAGATTTTAAGAGAGAGGAAGCATCTTCTATGTCTGCGGATTTTTTTTTTACTGTTTTAACCTGCCTGTGTTTTTAAATGATGGTTAATGTTGCTGTTATTGTAAGTTTTTGAAGTTGTATTGGCTGAGTAAGCCATCTTGGACTATGCTCAAAAAGGCAACCTATAAACAACTTCACAGCTTGTACTGCTAGATGATACCAGATTGTTCTTTTTTTTAAATCCCACTTGTAAATGGTTCAGTTTGTGAGGTAAAATCAATGTTCTGTCTACAAACCTCTGTATACCGAACAGAGGGACCACCAAAAATTCAAAAACTGCTCATGCAGGGCTGAAAGAATTGCATCCTGTTTGATTTAATTAAACAGAAATAGAATGGTTCTATTTGATCTTTAATATAATTTTTATATGACAGATTTCAGTGCTCAGATAATTCTGCTTCATTATTTTATTTATTTATTTGTTTATTTATTTATTGCACTTGTATACCACCCCATAGCTGAAGCTCTCTGGGTGGTTTACAGCAATCAAAAACATTAAAACGAATATACAATTTAAAACACATATTTTAAAAACAATTTAAAACACAATTTTAAAATTTAAAACAATATAAAAACAATTTATTTTATGGGATCCAAAGAATGATCTTAAATTAATCCCCAGTGTGTTATTGAGAAGGTACAGCCTCCCTACTGGTGATAGCAAGTTTTGTATTGCCGGCCAAGGTATTGTCCTAGAAATTACTGAAAGGTAGTGCATAGGTGGGAATGAAATGTCTCCATAAATAAATACATTTAAATTTGGACTCGATCCAAATTGAGCCTGTCACCTCTCTTCTACCACCACCCCAGTCTACACTCAGGCCCAAATTTGAGCTTGACCCAAATTTCAGAACAGCCTGGGCTCAATTTGGAAGATGTCCTTAAACTGCTACAGTTTGCTTTTTAATCCCACCCTCCCCATTTTGAGATTTTGGTCATCAGTATGGTCATCTTGCGATGAAGATAAATACTGAACTGTGGGATTATGCCCAATTTCTTTGGCTCTGTTTGACAGTGTGTAACTCCTTTCCCTACAATACCCTGGATAAATACCAAAGACCTATTTGATGACAGTTATGAATTATGAGGTTACATAAGTGATTTGCAATAGAACTTCATCAAAAGATAAATATTAGCACACACTAGTTTATTACATATGAACTGTGAGTATATACCAAATGTTCCTATATTCATGTCTTCATGAGGCATTTAGCCTTTTCCATACATCAAATAAAGCTTTTCTGTTTTATACCATCTAATCATCCTTCCATTTTGCAGGTACAGTCCAGCCAACAATAAGCAATTTGAAAGCACAGGTTTTAATGAAAGAGAGTTAAATACATGTGAAAGTTTGATTGAACTGAATGGGGCTGTTTGCCTTTGGCTAGATAGTTTGTGCTGCTACTTGCAAATCATAAAATTGCATAAGATAATATTTCTACTTGTGATGTAGAAATATATAGGAGCTTGTCTTTTTTGTTTTGATTATCCAGATTTTCTACTGTCCTCCCTCCCCCCAAGAAAAGCAATACAAGCAATACAACTAGAACACTAATTTTGACCCGGTAATTAAGAGGATAAGCAGAAAGGCACCAGTAACTGAAGACAGGTAACTCTCAGCAAAAATAACGGAAATGCCAGTATAGTTCTAAAACATTTTGTAGAGGATAGGGCTTGCAACACAAATCTAATATTTTGTGCACATCCCACCTCTCTAGATGAAAAATGCAGTCTTACTGACCAAATATACAACACACAAGAATTATACTACATACAAGAATTGTACAACTCATGGTACAATATGAAAAAACCCTACTCAAATATTTTTAAAGGATTGAAATATAATGAGGAACAAATATAACAGGAGGAGCGAAATATAAATATATATAATGGGAAAACCAAATTATAATATATTAGTATAACCAGAGGCAGCAGCATTAGAAGTAAATAGAAGTAAACAGATGTAAGTCCAAAATGGTAAATGAGAAACTGTTCACAGAAAAATATTTCTCCAGGGTGAAGTTTGGGCTTGGATTTAGGAACTTTACAACACTTCAGATCTCTTTCAAAGGTTTATTGCTTATTCCAGTTTCTTATTTACCTTTTCCTGTCCTATCCTTGCAGGCTTGCCAGCAACCCTTATTCTACCACTTTAACACATCCCAAAATCTTGTGCTCTCTTAGTTTATAGCACAATCTTATACATGTTTGCTCAGAAGTAAATCCCAGTGAATTCAATGGGGTTTACTCTTGGGAAAGTGGGTACAGAATTGTAGCCTTCATCCCTTCTTCCTTTGGGCCTTCCATGCCTGGAATGTCCTCCCGGTACATCTTGGTATCTTTTTTAAAAAACTCACCTTTTATGTGAAGTCTTTGGCTTACCCCTTAGCCATGATTAGGAATTGGTGAATATGTCAGTTTTGGTTTCTCACATTTTTCCAATCTTAAATTCAGTTGTCCATATTTCTACATGTGTTTGTGAAAAGTCCTTATGAAATTTCATCATCTTTTAAGTGCACATTTCTCCTAATATTAACATTTTTACCTAATATACATATTTTTGAAAGCATTTTAATGCATTTTGTATGATATTTTCACTAATACGTGCGTTTATACGGATATTTTACCCTAGTGTTTGCGGGAGAACTACTTCACAAAATTTGGGGAAAGTATGAATTTTGAAGGATGGCTGTGTTTTGAGACACACATTGTTTTGGAAAGTGTGGATTAGGTAGGTTCACCTTTAAATGCAAAGTGAATTGAATTTCTCCACCATTTCTAGCCATCATCCCCAGATGCAACTAAGCCTAATTATGTGTAGCCGCATGTGTTCACTTTTTACCCTTGTGAATTCATCTGTGGCTTTTCCACTGTTATTGTCTTGAATGCTACCCTGTTAAGCAGCCTTCACCAACCTGATGTCCTCCAAATGTTTTAGACTACAACTCCCATCAGCCCCAGCCAGCTCAGTTGATGAATGATGATGTAATGTGGATGTTGATGTTATAATAAGGATAATATTACATAAGTACTTAGTTTTTAACAGATTAGAATTAATGGCCCAAGTCCAGGGAGGGTTGGCCATATTTAAGTCCCAGTAAAATCAGCATGATGTTAGTTGCAACTATTAAAGATCTAATTAGTTTCAGTGGAAATTTAGTGTGTTACAAAAAGCACAATCCAATCCATGATTCATTAGAAGTAAGTTTCACTTTGTTCAATAGAGTTCATCCCTAGATAGGCATATAGCCTAATTTTCTTTGTATGACCCACTGTTCACCTTGGACAAAAAAGAAGAAGAGGGAATTGTAAAAGGCCATGTATAGGAAAAATAAACTATATGTATTTATTTAAAAATTTTATATTCTGCATTTCTCTTCAAATAGTGCTCAGGGCATTTTACAAAAAAATTAAAATCAGTAATGCAAATGTCACATAAAATTATCAGCTAAAAGTCAACCAAGAGTTCCAGGAGGTTTTCTCTTCCATCAAAGGCATAGAGAACAGGGAATGCTTTTCCCAATGCCTAAAAAAACATTTCTCCATGGAGCAAATTTGCCTCTGGAAGGAATTCCACAACCAGAACATTACCACAGAAAAGGCTATCTTGCAATATTTTGAAAGGCCAGTCTTGCTGATGCCAGTGCTTCTTTCTGTCCTTAAGCAGGAGTATAAACTTTCCTGCTAATACTACTTTGCTTAAAAGCAAAAGACAACCTAGAGAAGCAGTCAGAATATAAATTGTCCAGTGTGCCTGCTGTGCTGCCGTGCAATAAAAAGGAGATTGAGAGGAACAGACTAACTCAAGAAAGCCAAAAGGGTTGCACTGCTCATCACATTAAATGTACATCAGCATAGAGAGGCTGGAATGCCATTTTGAGATCTTGTTTGTAGGGCTGAGAGGTTGGTCTCCATAAAGGTGCTACAGCTTTCCACCCTCTGCAGATATACTGACAGCTACAGTGTAATCAGTATTCCATTCGGTGCAGCAAAGTGGTTAAATCATGGCAGAAGCCAGTTTGTCAGTTAAGCTTGCAAAGTCTGAAATACAGGAAATAGAACTGGAGTCTAATTGAAATCAAGGTCAAACTGGTGGCAGCAGATTCACATGATTACATAGAAATCTGCCCCAAACACATAGAAAGAGTGGGAGTGGCCATGGATGTCTCTTTTAAAAAACAAACAAAAAGGAATTGATGAGTTGCATTTTGCAACTCTATTCTGCACAGCTGAGGAGTGCAGCAAGATGGTTAGCGGCGCAGGGTGGGAAAGGAAGTCTCTTCTGCATGAGTGGTGGCTTTGTTTAAATGCATGGATCTGCTGACATTGTGTACAGTTTGGTCCTTCGTGAATTGCTGGGGGGAAATGCAAGACATAAGGAAAGCAAAAGTAAATAAATTATCATTTATATATTCATGTTGCTTTTAAAAAGTGAAAATTAGGGGGAATAATTGTCTTACCTAGTGATAATTGGGATAACTCTAAGAGAAAATTTGTAAGGGTTTCAAAAGATTGATTGATTTAAACTTTATTTTTACCTCGCCCTTTTTCCAAACTGGAACTCAGGGCGGCTTACAAATAGAACTACATGTAGTTAAAAACGTAGAAAAACATACAATTAAAATACAATTAAACTATGCAAAACCTTAAAAGGCACTTAAAAATCTAAAAACAATTTAAAATAATACAAATAATAATATAAAACAATAAAACGAGCCTTGTGAAGCCCAATCCTAAACACCTTCTATCCCAAAAGCCTGTCGGAATAAAAAAGTCTTTACTTGCCGACGGAAGGATGGCAAGGAGGGGGCCATTCGTGCCTCCCTAGGAAGGGAGTTCCAGAACCTAGGAGCAGCCACCGTGAAGGTCCCACCAATCGCACTTGCGAGGGTGTTGGGACTGAGAGAAGGGCCTCTCCTGAAGATCTCAGGGCCCAGGCAGGCTCATATAGGGAGATTGTTTTTTGTTAGGATAAGAGAAATATTAGAAAGGTTACATTGGAGAGTACTTTCCCTGGAACAAGTATGAAAGCCTGGAAATGCACTGGGGTCCAGGAAGAGTTTAATACATTTATAAAGGCTATTTTAAGAATTTACTTTTTGGTTCCTCAACACATGTCTACTCAGATGTATATCCCAATGAGCTCAGTGGGGCTTATTCTCAGGAAATATGGGATAGGATTGTAGTTTATTATGGCTAGAAATGGGGAGGCCCAGAAAAAATTGGGGGAAAAAACCAGAAAAAAGGAAGGGGAAACATATTTTTCCATTTTTTCCCCCAGGCCTTCAAACTCTAGTTAGCGCTAGGCCATTTTCTCCATTTATGATTAACATAATTTCCCTCTACCTTTAGACTTTCAGAGACTGCCACTACTGGAACACCCCTCTACACGTATAGGCTTTCCCAGATCCTGGAACCCCAGGACCCAAAAAGGTCTACATCTATAGGCTTCCTCAATGCTATCATGTCAACAGCAGTGCAAAGGGAGCCACCATTATTGGGGGTGGGACCAGACGAGAGGCCTGGCTCTGCAGGCCCTTTAATTGCATGGTGCCTCAATACACGAAAGAGTATATACTTAATGCAATGAGTAAAGTGAAAATGGTGATCTTTTGAATGATGGTCCTTGAAATGTGACTCATTGGGGGAATCATGCAAATGATCTAGTAGAGCATTTTTTCCCCTGAACCTATATGAACATACTTAAGAATATGAACCATTGACAGTGATTGCAGGGGCGACATATAAAAAGATTTCATCAAGGATATGGTTTTCTGCCTGGGAACATGGCTGCTCCTGCAACAGACAATTTTAAGTGTAGTATCAATGAATGTACAAAACCTTAACTTTTGAATATGTATAATGCAAACCACAGTGACATTATTGTGTAGCAGGAAATTTTGTTGTGGCTTTGTATTTAGGTGCCTCCCGTGAATGCAATCTAAAACTTAAAAACACCATCTGGCCTAAATCCCCAACATTTTTAAAGTTTTGAGTTTAGAACTAATCAGAGTACAGTAGCAACTACTGCAATGAACATGGACTTCACTAATGTAGAATAGTAGCACTGATTCACTTGATAATTGTGTCCATAATGGACAACATCGAGGGCTGAATTACATTTGTTCTGCTGTGATACATGATGATGTAACTGCAGGTTTCACCACAGAAAATGGGGGTTCTATTGCAAACCATGAACAAAACTTTATCCAACCATCAAATCATTCTGTGTTGAGACTTCATGTGATCTCTACAAGTTGATTCTAATTCATATGCAAAAAAAAGAAAAAGTCAAACCAGAAAGTGTTTTTATATCTTTATTTTAGTGTTTTCTTTTAGTATGACAGACATCTTGGGTACCTTTTGGGAGGAAATTAAATTTTAGCATGTTATCAAGAATCAGAGGAATAATATATTTCACACATGCATTCATATGTGGCACATGATGGGAAACCTGTCTCATGCTTTGCTAATTCAGAATGCAGCAGCAGACTGTAGTAGTAAGAGAAGCTAACAGATCTTTAAAACCACATTTTCTGGTAATATTGGGGCAAGAATAAACAAACACATACTACATGCAAACAACAATGTGTTTTTAAATTTGTATATTTGTTTTTAATGTTTTTAATTGTTGTAAACCGCCCAGAGAGCTTTGGCTATGGGGCGGTATACAAATATAATAAATAAATAAATAATAAATAAATAAACACAAAATATTGGACAGCAAAAATGAAGTCTCTGCACTAAAATATGTGCTATGGCTTACCAAGACCACTTGAATGTGTGGGCTTCCAGTGAGGAGCTTGCAGTTTATTTTATTTATTTATTTATTTATTGCACTTGTATACTGCCCCATATCCAAAGCACTCTGGGCGGTTTACAGCAATTGCTTTGCTCTTCCCTGGACTTTTTTACTCCCGTGCCACACTGAACTAACTCAAGGTTTGGCTTAGTGTGTCATCCAAAACCGGGCTCATGGTTAAGTTCTCTCCTCTCTAGCCATGAGCTATAGCCAATAACACACCTTGTGAACCTATGTAAGGACCAGGTCAGTGACTGGTTACATTTAATCACCTTAATGTTCAAAACTGTTAAATCACTCATCATCATAGCTAGCTGTTGTCTCAAGCAGACAGTACAAAATAAAAGATAAGCAGGGAGATGGTAGGAAATAATGATCCGTGTTGATTTACAACATGGGAGGCAGATCCTACCTGCTACTGCTAGAGCACATAGATTGACCTGAAGGGTCCCAGTACTGGGGTGAAAGTACAGTACTGACTTCCTTGAAATTATCCCTGTTCAGATTAAATGAAGATATAGGTGGAAGTTCAGGATTATACCACTAGCCCACCCTTGATTTCCACACTCTTAAATGTGCATAGTCTCTCTGCATATGATCTGTCCTACTCTCCATTTTTTCAGGGAATCAGTTGCATGTAGTTGCAAATGGGAATTTGAAACAACTGAGACTGAGCCAGTGGGCATGATTTTGGGTCCACCCACCCCACACATGTGTTGTTTGGACATTCAAACACTACCTTTTACAGGACTATCGTTAAAAAACAGCTTAACTCTTATTAACTTCAGTTCAAATGATACTCTGTATAAAATTTAAAAAAATCCTAGAAAACGCAGATAGAGAGTAAGCTTTTACTGACATATTTGCATTAAAATAAACAGCATGTTCCTCTCTTGAGAGCAATTTATCCTTAGAGTGTGTACCTTTTGTGATTCTTAACAATTTCTTCGGGGGAAAACATACTGATGCACCCACATTCTTCAAAATTATAGCTTTAAAAGGAACATTATATCTTTTCATCTTTTTGTAGCTAAATCAAAACAAATTCCTTACCTTGTAGTAAAGTTGAATGACATTGTGTGCGCTCATGATAGGAGATATATATAGAATTCTTTTTAGACAACTCCTACAATTTACACATACATGAAAAGATTCCTCCATTTTGCAACATTGCTTGAAAGCTAAAGAAACAAAAAACCCTAGTAAAATTACTAGAAAAAATATAGGGTGGTAGACCCATTGAAGTTAATAGATCTGGCTAGCTAAGGTTTATTAATTTCAGTGGGTCTGCTCTGAGAAGGACTTGATTGAATACAACCCAGAAAATATTTTTCCATAGCAAATTAGAGAGCTCTTTGTTATCAACGGGAACATGTAGAACAGTGTTCTTAAACTTTTTTGGGGTCACAAATCTCTGAAAATCTGGTGAAAGCTATGGACCCCCATAAATAAATAAATATAATTTATAATCTTCAGTATTTGCTAGATGCAAGTATATATAGTTATCAATCTAAAACCACAAAGGGCTTGGCATATATATTGTGGTATATATTTTTTTATTGTACAGTCTGCTTCATCAGATGCACAGCTCAGCCTACGAAAGTTCATGCCCCAAGAAATGTGTTTTTGGACTTTATGATGCCACTCTTTCTTATTTAGCATCCACTGTTTGGTTTCCATTATTCTGGAGTTATTCTCCACATCACAGGATAAATCTGCATAGGGTCAGGGTTAGAATTTTTTTTGAGAGGCTTATGGAGTTTCCTAGAGTCCACACTGCCTCATTCTTCAGCCTGTCCTAGAATCCTACCCACCCATCTGAAAAAGCAAATGGGGTAAATGGGAAGATCACAGGATGACATTATGGGTGGGGTTTGCACATGGACAGAAACAATATAAATACAGAATTTTCCCTTGTCATATTTTTCCTATTATATTTCCACTTTGTACTTCCTTTTTAACTGAAGAGTGAGCAATAGGGCTCAAATGATTGAAGCAAAAAACCACAATATTTGATTTGAACATAAAGAAACTAGGAAGCCTTGGTTTCCCATTATCTCATTGCACCAAAGCAGAAGCAATTGGGCTCATTCCTGATCAATAAGCTACAAAGTTTGGTTTCTCTTTATATGTAAACATGGCCAGTGGTCCTGTGCAACAGTGCACAAGTAATATCACACTGTTACAGCAGCCCACTCCTGTTCTGAACCCACAGGCTGCTTTTGTTTCTTTCAGTTCAGTCCTATGTAGTTATCTCTATCTCTGCCATATCTCCATGTTCAACACTGAATACGAAGCAAGTATCGTTCCTAAAATGCACAAAGAATTTATCACTGATCATTAAGTATCCTGAAATGCTGTTCAAACAAAATGCATTTCTTTTTATATGTCACCAGGGTCAGGCACTGTTCAACTTCACTTGAGAGCATGTCTTTGGGACCACCACCAAGCTCTTCTTTTATAAAAGGAAGCCTCATCAGCCTCATCAGCTAATCAGCTAATCTAGGCTGAAGACTTGATCAGAAAGAATTGTTCTTGGAGATATGGAGGTGCCCAGAAAATTTATTTCTCACTGTGGGATTTTTTTAAAAAATAAGGAATTATTTATTGAAGGAGAAATTATTATCTCAAAATCATAATACGGCTATTAGATCTTGACTATGTACAGTAATACTGGCAAGTCTTAACAACACTTCTTGTCTTACCAGACATGCACGTAGATAAATACTATCTAATATAACTAAAAAGAAAAGGAGAAGCTTTGTGAATATATGTGCACGCACATTTTAATTCTTGAGTTCCTCTGAGAGTGACACCATATTGTTAGTATTATGTAGGAGAAATTCAAGCGCATACTGGAACTTTAGGTTTGCACAGTTAAAGTGGATTAAAGTACTCAGTCACTCTAGCATAACAACTCCACTTTTTTAAAAAAACAAAACACCAGACTTTTGCATTAGGAAGGTGATAGGAAAATGCACTGAAAAGTGCGGAGTGAATGAATGACTAATGAGAAGATGTGTATATACCCCACAAGCAATTCAGGATGAATGCAGGATGAATCCTTATTGTCGTATAACTGGCCCCCAAAAAACTGGAACAAATGCTCAATAAAAACTGGACATAGTCTAAACATTGTGTAAACAAATCAAGATGAATGCTGAATAAACAGGTCATCTGGAGAAGCCCTGATCTTCTTCGAAAAATGCATTAGGAAACACAAAAACAAGCTACAACTACAGTAATGCTGTGGTCTGCTAGATGTATTACAAAAGATGTATTATGAAAAGAAAGGTGGGGTAGAAATGTAATAAATAAATAAATAAATAATATATAAAAATACATCTAAGCATTTACAAATTTACAAAAATAAAATTAAGCATTTTAGAAAATTGATCGTTCAGCACAAAGTTTATGGAATTTCATTCTTGATTCTGCAAAATACCAAGTCCTTGTCAGAGTTACAGTGTCCATCTGTACTGGGTTTCACTAACATATTAAAAGTGTTCACACTACTGACGAAGAGTAAATTTACCAATAAAAGCATCAGAATCTCTGGTTCAGAACCAAATAATACTAATGAAACCAAATGGAAGAGACAGTAACTAGGAGTCTAAAAAATGAACAGGAAATGGCTGAAATGGGGCTGACGATATAGTGTTTATCATTGAAAATCTCCTTCAAAATGTTACAAACTCCAACATTCCTCTTAATTAGGCACAATTATTTTCTAACACATAATACAGTAGCTCATCATAACAGAAGTCAGGGAAAGCAGCATGCACAAGCCCATCTTCATGGGATCTAATGTTTAGCACATCATTAAAATGTTTTGGAAATTCTATTTTTCAAACTTGGAAACTCACTATATACCGGCAAACTCCATAGTACCTAGCCCAGGGAGCGACGGAAACCCAGCTCTCCATTGCCAGCTATCTTGCTTGCTTGCCAGGTTTTCCTAAATTTTACAGGAGTGGAGAAGTGAAAATGGCAGCTGAGAGGGCTGGCCAAAAGGTAGGGTTTCCCTAGATGTCCAGCTTGTGCAGTAAATGCTTCTCAGCATGCTTGAACTCTTTGTTGTTGACAGAACTGGGAATTATAGTATTTTATTCCTTCCAAGTTTTTGGTCAGGAGGATTTAATAAATAAAAAGAACCTGTACTTCCCAGACCTTATATTGGCCAGAAAACTTAAAATGCAGGAACAGCTTCAGCGGCAAATGGGTAAACAGTGGAAGAGAGACAATAGAGGCAGAGCGAAAATTTGGAGGGGGAAGTCGGGCTGGTCTCAGCCCATAATGCCTCAGGGATTTCTGAAATGGGAAAGCTGGTTTCCAGCTCCAGTCCCCAATGTCTGAAATTCTCCCATCCAGACTGTTTCCAGGCAGAGGCCTTTCCCAGCTTTGTTGCCTAAGATCTTCTAGGTGGAGATGCAAAGTACTGAGCCCTGTTGCTTCTAAACACAAAGCATGTATTGAGCTACAGAATCTGTCCTATTACCTATAGTTGTAAAATTGGAACATCTAGCCAGTGATTAAAGAAATGTTTAGAAAACAATAAAGTTGGGGCACACTATTTTGAATGTGCTTTCCCAGGAAATGTCATTTAAAAAACATTTGCTTGTTTGAACTTCCTTTGTTTAACCTCTTACAGCAGCAATGGGGAACCTGTGGCCTTTCAGACGTTGTTAGATGCCAACTCACATCAGCCCCAGCCAGCATAGCCAATAGTCAGGGATGGCAGAAGTTGTAGTCCCATAGCTAGAGGGCTATAGGTTCCCCATCCCTGTCTTGAAGGTGATGGTGGAAATCTTCTACTTGTTTTCTTGGATGTGAGCCCCACTGAATTCAATCGGACTTACATCTTAGTAACCATGTATAGGATTGGGCTTGAGGGTTAATGTACTAAAGAGATTTTCATGGTGACAGTTATTGCATGTAATCTTTTGTGTTAAAAGTAACAGGCATTGTATTTCTGCCTCCAACTCCATTTGTCAAACATTAATGAAAAATCAATAATGAGTTATATTCCCAACATTGTCTGACACACCTGTGTTAAATCCTGAAGAAAGGAGCCCCATTCTGTATTGCCTTTGACTGGAATGTACGAGCAGATTTCCTACAGCCTTTTTGCTCTAAGTTGATTCAACTCAGAAGGATCGATGAAGCGTTCAATAAACCTATAGTTTCTGCAGAGCAAAAAGACAAGGTGTGTGTGAGAGAGATTATTTTGGATCACTTTCTTTCTTAGCAAATCTTGAAAACAAAATGAAAGGACAAAGGCTATTTTCCATCACAAATCTGACATTGCAATTTGAAAATGAATTAGAAAGATCTGAGCCCACTCTGCCACAGTTTACTCCAGAAATCATTTGCGTTTTTCAATATTTCTGTTGAATACTTGAAAAACCAAGGGGCTTTTTGAGCATTCAATAGGAATGCTTGAAAAGCCTAAATGGGTGAAGTGCAACTCTTACATTCCCTGCCAGGCTTCCACCTCACCCATGCACCTTTCTCAAGCAACCTCCTTCCCCCCCCCCCAAAAAAAAAGAAGACGGCAAATGGTAGCAGAGAGGACCCACTACTGTAGAGAAGGGGGCTCCACATGGTTTTTCATTAGCTGGAAAAACTATACATCCCATGATCTATGGCAAGAAATGAGACCCATCATTTTCAATGAAGACCTTGCAAGGAAGGATGGGGAATAAATTCATTTCACAGTGAGCCTACCAAATATGCACTTTCTGAAAGACATGAATCGATGAAAATACATGAATGGAAACACAGCCAACTTTCAAAATTTGTGCTTCTTCTAATTTTACAATCCAATTCTCCAGCCAAGTAATGTGCACAACAATGCATATACTAGGGCAAAGTGCACACAAAAATGCATATATTTGTGAAGATAACATGCAAAAAAGGCATTTTATTAGGGAAAACTGCTTAGCAAAAATGTGTAAAGCAGGCAAACTTGCACACAAAAATATGTATATTAGGAGATATTCATTCTAAATTGCCGATGAATTTTCATGATGACTTCTTTAAAAAATCGCGAAGTGATTTAGAAATGTATAGAACTGCACTAAGTCTCGAAGAATGAGAACCCAAAAGAAACTGGCATTGCCAGATTTGCCCACCCTTACTTGGAAGACCTTTGCTGTATACAAGTGGTCCACCCTGCCTCCTGTTACTCTCTATTCCCTTCCCCTAGGTATGGGTTTATAATATTATTATTATTATTATTATTATTAACAACAACAACAACAACAACAACAACAATAATAATAATAATAATAAATCCTCATGGGGAAGGCAGGAGAAGTGGCAAGGAGGGCTTGGTAGCAGATGGAGCAGAGTGTGAACTCTATTTCATTTCAGGCCCAGCTCAATGAAGGCTGGTCCTGATTCAAAATAAGGACAGACTTTTTGAGGAGGAGTTCTCCTTTACACAGGGAAAGCTTAAAATTCACCATCTATGATCTGAACAGTTGGTAGTCTGTGGCAAGGCATGTGTTAAGGTACAAAAGCTAAATCCAGAACACCCATTCTGCCCAACACAATTAAGCTCATATTAAAGTGTTGACGATATTCCCTTGATTAATTTTCATCACAGTGTGTATTTGTTTTCTTTCAAGCTTATTCCAAATTAAGCTATTCTCCATGTCATTGTCAGTTCAGGTCTTGAATGCATCTTCTAATAAAAGCTGCAAAAGCCTTTTGACTTAATCAAACATGTCACACTATAAAATCACAGAAAATATTTTTGCATCTTATCTGCAGCTAACAGTTTAATCCTATACACTGTTATCCAGATTTAACTCACTTACTTCAATAAGGCTTACTGCCAAGTATTTGTGTTTAGGATTGGAACCCTTACTGCCAATATATCACATTTGATTGTTGTTAACACAATATAGAAAGTGGAAGAAAACCATTTTTAAATTGACTTTCTAATAAATGTAACTCTCATTGATTTAGAAGAAGACCACCTCAAATATTGTTCTTCATATTACATGTGGTCACCTGTGGCAAATTGAGAATTACCTCCAGGTGACCTGAGAGGGGGGGAGGGTCCTTTGCAAAAGGTGATTCTCTCTGTGTGAGGGGGTGTTTTCTTTTATGTCACAAATCACTAACACAGAGATGTTTAAGCAGGTACACTAGCAAAATAAATAAATTGTGGACTACTAAATTTTGTAGAATAGTTCTTAAGAGGATTTAATTAGTGATGGCAAACTCCCCTCAGTGTGATTCAGAAATAGGTAATTACTGCTGTAATTTGCACTCAAGAATGGGGCATCTGGGAGGATGCTTTGACTTTTTTTTCCATTTTGCTAAACAGGTCATGAAAACATAGACTATAGGGATACCTGGCACCAACTGTAATGAAAGCTTTTGTAAAATGTTACCTGCTATGTGGGTCTGAAAGCTTCCAAGACAAGTTCAGGGACTGTATATTCTCCCCTTCCTCCCATGACCCCCAAAGGCTTAGGAGCATCACTGAGCACTTGCTTAGGTTGTGCAAACCCTAACTTGGCCTAATAATAGATTTAAAAGTTTTCTTAAAAAAAACAACACATTTTGTGTGCATGTGGAAGCTAGTCTTTCATTTCAAACTGTAGAAGAACTTTTGAGGGAAATATTTGATTTCTGTGGCATCTGAGCATTATGAGCTAGGTACATTTGTATTCCAACTAGACTGAGTTTCAGTGGCATCATTGGCTTTAATGGAACATCAAAACAACTATTTTGAAGAGGCAGGTGTGGGGAACCTTTGGCCCTCCAGGCAGTGGACAGTGGTGGCTCAGATGTCAGTGGGGCAGTGAATCTGCTCTGGGTTTTATTCTGAATTTTAAAGGAGCTGTCCAAGGTGCTGAAACCTGCCCCCAAAATAGTTTAAGCACCTTGGACAGCTCCTTGAAAGTCCAATCTAAAACCCAGAGCAGATTCACTGCCCCACTGACATCCGAGCCACCAGTCTCCACTGAAGTACATTTTCCACAATCCCTAGCCATTGGACATGCTTGCTGGGGCTCATAGGAGTTGTAGTTAAGCAATATCTGGAGGACCATAGGTTCCCCACACCTCAAATGGGCATCCCATGAAAATCAGCTACTGTAGTTAACAACTTAACAAAATATTATTTAAACATCAGAATGAAATATTACAAATGAAAATTGTCTACAAAATATAAATTCCACATTTGAAAATAATGTAATAGAGAGCTATGCAAAAGAAAACAGTAACATCAACTATGAAGTAACCAAGAAGGAGCGGTCCATCCCTTTCTGCTTCCAAGATTCATAAAGTGATCCCCAAACACATTTAATTATACAGGAAAATGAAGGAATACCAAAGGTTTGGAAGATTTTCATTTTTCATCACAATTTATTGGCATATTTCTCCCACAACTCCCTACCCACTGCCCTTGGGCCAAACCTTTTTTAAAAAACAACACTATGGAGAGAAACACTCCAAAGTAACTGAATATTAGTATTCATCAAAACAACTCAAACATTTATTACAAGGCTCTCCCCTCTTAAGATCTCCCTGTTCCACAGCAATCAGTGGCTTCATTTATATGGAAGAGAAGACTAGAATAATCATATTCCAACCAAACAGATGATTCTCAATAAGTGTCAAAGGGATGCTGGGAATGATCATATCCTTTTACTATGATTAAAATGAGCTTTGGGCAAACAGCTGATGGAACACCTGCCTGACTGCAGACAGGATCAGTAGGGCCTCCTATCATGTTGAGAAGTTGATAACCAACAGGGGGTAGCTTAGCCCCTCATTAAAGCTACGTGGCCCATGCCTCTTCTTGCAATTGAAGAGTGTCAAGTGCATAATAGTTGTAAGAGTGGCTGCAGGTGGGACTGTGCTCATCTGGCCACCAAACACACCAATGTAAATAGTTCTCCTTCTCCATTGTATTAAATATCTGCCTAACTATTGTTCCTGTATGTTTTTCTGGGCCCTTGAAGTTCAGGTCTTAATCAGTTGATTGTTTGGCAGGAAGCAAGGCTGCCAAACCCTGGCCCTGAAGGATGCTTTTGCACCTTTGATAATGCAGTGACAGAGAGAATATGAATGTTTGAGTTTGTTTGCCATTTTCAGTGCTGTTGTGATAGAAGCTACAAAAATTTCAACCACTGCTTGACATATAGCTAGTCAAGATGCAAGGAATTTCTTTGGCTCACGGGATTATAACTGTAGTGGAAAGTTGCAATATATAATGGTAGTTTTACTATATCCAGTTTCCCCATCTTTTTAGATATGAGGATTTGCAAATTTTTGAGATCCTTCTGGAGAACGTTTTACTTCTTTGTTGAAATCATCGGATATATTACCTTTAAACCAGACTTTACCTAAGTGGCGAACATCATAATAACTTAAAGACAATCCACTGATTAGAAGATAATAATTAACCTCTTTCATATCAGATGTAAAACTGGCTAAAGGATGAGCTGGGTCTAAGAAGATAATTAATATTGTAAGAACTAAAATGCTTACTGAGTATGCTACTGATAAAATAAAGCCACATCTACCATGAATATAAACCTGTTTTCAGATTCATTATTGTGACCCACCAGGTTCTTTTTTTAAAAAAAAAAAAGTATGAGAACTAACGTTTTGTGAAGGTGCTGGGAATCTTCTACAGATCGTTCTCCTTGATCTTAAAGCTCTACAGTGTTCAATGGGCCTTACTCATATACATGTGTCTTAGCACCCTGAAAGAACTAAAATGTTTAGATTCCTAATGGGAACCAGGGTCATTTATAACACTTCCGAATTTGCAGTGTAGACAGATGCCAACCAATTCCTGGTTTATTCCTGTAATTTGTCTACTGTGATGTTTTCAGAAATTGCATAAATGTTCTGGATTCAACGAGCAAATGTCCACCCACCTAGTACCTAAATGTTTTCTTGCTGTTTCTGTCTGGTCATATTTGCTATGAAAATTGGCTCCAGGAAGCTCTGTATTGAGCTGTTTAGAAACCACTTATGTGATATCTAAAAATATTGCTATTATTTCTCAGCTCTGCTTACAAAACCATTTACACTTCCCCTGTGTAAAGTTAGCAAACAAACAGCATCAAACAGGCTCTGTAAGCATACTTCATAAGGGGTCCAAAGCACAATCTGGATCCTGAATGATTATTTTTTTATTACCTTTCTATACTACCCATCCAATAATTTTAAAACAGTAAAAACTCAAGTATATACAATACAAATCAGTGCCCCCTTCCCCCACCAAGGGTCAGCATAAACACAAGGCATAACTTAATTTAAAACCAGCATAAAAAACAGCAAGGAGAAAATAAATTGGTGCAATAATTTTAAGAGTACCAAACACTTGTACGTTTATTCCCATGAACCGTTCAACATATGTACACTCTGTGTACCTTGTACAAAAATAGTTGAGTTGTACAAATCAACATGTTATACTGTTTCTCACCAATACTTATGCATGTGTAGACAGCTAGGACCTGTGTTGATTGTGACATGTAAACAAGTCTGTGGTATCTTTGATATGTTTGTTGTTGTTTATTGAAAAGTTTTCAAGATCTGCATGTTCTATCGTGGAAACAAAACAACAGCAAAAAACTCTTAGAACTCCTTTCAGAAATTACTTCAGTGGCACTGGAAAATATTTTTTATACTGGACAGGCCAGAAATGGATTGTTTTTGAAAAAAGATCTTATAGTAAATGTTTCCCAAGAACAGAGGCATCTGTATTTCTTAGATCTTTACAGTATTCCACACTCTGAACTGTATCTAATGCAATGTAGTAGGAATTCTATACATCTTCCTTTCCATGGCAGGTCCACATAGCCCCTGAAAAGCCTCTCTTGAGGAATAGGGGAAACCTCAGGAAAGGTCTGGAATATGAAAAAGGGTGTAGTAGGTGGAGATCTGCTTCTGCAAGCTGCCTCCATCTGGAGGGCCAAAAGTTTCCCACACTCTCCTATTTAGCTGTGGTGGTTCTTCCTTCATTTTTAACTGATTTTTATTAATGATGTTTTAAGGTATGTTGTTAACTGCTTAGATGTTCTCCCCCTTAAATATGTGGCATATGCATTATCGGGAAAATAAATAAATAATACTCCAAAATTGATACTAGAAGTCTACAAAAACTATTCCATTCAACCAGCAACTGAGATGCAGACAAAACTATACAAATCAAAACCCCACCTCCAACACTAATTACTTCCCAGAATACCTTGGACAATATGCTAGAAACAGAGCAGATGGATAGAATATTTGATCATTTAAAATGCTTAGCAATATTACATTTTTACAGCTAATTAATCCTCCAAAGGTTGTCATAATAAGATAATGCTATATTGCTCACTGCATTTTAGAAAGAGGTCACATGTTTCTCAAGGTCACAAAGCCCCAAGATTTATGTTGAGAAGCTCCTACTCTTATAGCACCAGGAGTATGCTTGGCATGCTACAAAGAAAGTAGTAGCATTATTACTGCTGGAGGGCTTTCAGATGCAGCAGAGATGACTAGGAAGAGGCTGGGGAGTCATACGAGTAGAGGGGATTGGATAAAGAAGGGTTAGGCTAGGCAAGAGTGACTCGGGAATCATGATCGGCTTTGGGTTTTTTTTAAAAAAAACCCAAGCAATTATTGAGACAGGATTTAAACAGAAGAAAGAAAAGTTTATTGGCAAATATAAAAGCAATCTACCATTAATTTGAAGGCCACGGGCAGGCTGCAAGAAGGGGCACAAATATAAAAACAGAGAACAAATTGGCAGAAGGTACAGAGATGGGAATAGTGGAAATCCGACTGTTGATGATTTAAGATTGAAACCTGTTTAGTTTGCTCTGATTCTTTCTATATTTTCAACCAAATCAGGTCGTGAAAATACTGTACACATTTTTCCCCCACTGAGAAGGCCAGAATACTACAGTATATCTGAAATTTACAAATGTTGATGCTGAAATGTAAGAATAACAACAATAAATTAGCAAGGACTAGAAAAACTTTTGAGGGTGGGTGTGAAGGGTTACAAGAGAGACCATCCCTGAAGCCAAGCTACAGAAGTTCGTTTATTCTAGTTCCTGGAGGCTGCAGCATTCTGGGAAAATATCATTCTAACTATAGATGAAATTGAAAAAAGGGGGAGATATCTGAGCTTTAAGAAAAGGTAATTTAACCATAGATATGGAGACACTTTCTGATGTGCCTGCTGCTTTCACTGAACCATCGATATTTTCACTCAACCCACCCAATACCTCCCCCTGTCTATATCGAGTAAGATCATCTCCACTCTATTAACTTCCTCACATCAGTTTTGTTTAAATCTGTACTTGCCAGCATTTAGACCTAGGTTTCACCTCTCCCCTAGGTCTGTTTCTTTGGAGAAATAAATAAAAGGATATACTCTTTTTCATATTTAAGAAGAGTACTTGTGGAGGCTACTTTAAATTGCTTCTGATAGTAGCTGCCTCTACATGCCAAACTGCATATTTATTTATTTATTTATTTAACAAAATTTATATACCACTTGATTGTAAATAGAACCGCTAAGTAGTTTACAAAAAAGAAAAGCATTAAAATTATCAGTAATTTTATAATAAGTGCAGTAGTTTGGTATATGATTGGAACAATTCTCTACATTACTGCAACTCTTAAAAAAGAAAAAGCTTGCAATAGCTTGGACAAAATTATAACGTCCTTGTAGCAAGCCACCTCACCTGTGGAGGCATTTGCTACAGAGAGCTATTTATGTGCTGTTAGTTTTGCATCTATTGACCCTGAGATTATAATGTTTTACTTGCCCTGCCACATTGATGGTGTTGGTTAAACCAAATAAAAGGCAGCATGTGTCATTACACTAGCTTCCCAAACAGAAGGTACCATTTGCATTCTCATAGCAAAATATATTAGAATTGTCCTATTGGAGATATCACATCTGAGTTTTCTGGCTGATTTCTCATGGCACATTGTAAATGACTGGAAATGTGTTCTGTATACATGTTTGGCTGTGTGGTAGCAGGCAGCTAGGGTTGCATTCAGCATAGCTCTAAGGCACTGGTTCCATCAGGGCAATAATTTCTCTTTGCACAATTTCTCCTCCCCCACCTCCCCTAAATCTGTTCTGGGGTTTTCCCCAGCCCTCCAGAGCAGATTTAGGGATGGCATGCAGATAAGGAAAGGAGAAAGTCCCATTGTGCTTGTGCTAAACCTTGTGCTAGTCCAGTTATTTAGTTGAATACCACTGCATATTGTCTTTGATGTGCCAACTGGATTTGTGAAGCCGCCATTAAGTCTTGTGAAAAGCAAATGTTGGATACCAAAGTATATGGCAAATACATCATATTTCTGCAATATTTTTAATACAGTTGTGGTGATATATATATTGATCCTATGCAGTGCAGTAGAAACAGACTTACACCAAGGTAACCCAAGTTAAGATCCATGCTCAGCCATAAAGCTCACTGGCTGACTTTGGGCTAGTCACATTTTTTTCAACCCAACCTCCTTGTGAAGATAAAATGAGGAAACCTTCATGCTCATCCCCTTGGGTTCATTGGAAGAAGAATGAGATAAACTGAAAGCCTTAATTTAGTATGCATGATTTAAATTCTAATATTTTTCTGATAAAACAAAACATACAGATGAGCTTCCTTATATTTGCTTCTTTATTTTGCCACAATGTTATTTGTTCAATTGTACACTTGAAATAAGTCAATGTGGAATAAGGTGAAAAACCTGTTTTCTTTGTAAAAAACACTGCATGTCTAAAACTGCTTCTATTTTACAAGTTCAGAGATCCCCTCAGTTCCTCAAGTTGCCTCCACTGAGGCAAAGATTTTGCATTTTGATCTTAGATTCTGCTAGCAGGTGTTTAAAAATGCATGTAACTAGACAGCTCCCTTTTGGCTACACATCTGAGGAATCTTGAAAACCTCATTTATTCTTTCAAAGGTCAGCTGTAACAGACACCCAAAATTGGTTTCAAATCCTCCTGAGAAAAAGTGCAGTATAAACAGTCCTTCAGTGTCTGAGTAATTTTACCCATTTTCAGCATGCATCCATTTCTCCCACAGAAAGATAATACATCTTGACAAGCTTATGTCATATATATGCTTCTGGACTCATATGCATTAAAATCATATCACAAACAAATACACACAGTATAGATAGTGTGACCAAATATATTTTTGGTTTAGCCATGCTAAACATTTTAAGGTCATGGATCCTAAGCAGTCAACTAAAACTAAGTAATATCATTCACAATAGTAGCTATGCAACAAACACGTTTTTACTTGCCATTACTAGGTCATAAAAACTGGGACATGTTATGCTTCAGACTTGGTATCTGGGATAGGGGAGAATTTCTTGCGTAATGCTAGACTGAATATTTCACATAAAGTCATTCCTCTACACATTTTTGAAATTCAAACTTTTGAAATGTGGATTTCCACATGCAAATTCAAAATGCAAAAATTATTATTATTAATAATAGTAGTAGTAGTAGTAATATTTGTACAATACAATTGCAGGGCTTGCACTGACATAAAAGAAAATCCAGGAAAAAAACTATTAACAGCAAGAATCTTGGTTTTTACCTTTTGGATTGTGCAACCCTGCTTATGTAACACCCTCCCCAGAAAGGCTTGCCTGGTACCTTTTTTATATTCTTTTTGGCATCAGACAAATACTTTTTTATTTTCCCAGCTTTTTAGAACTGTGAATTTTTAATCTACTGAATTTTAGATCTACTGTGTACTTTTAGATCTGCTTGGCATTTTATTATATTGTTTCACTTCCTGCCACTGAAATATTTCGGTTGTGTTTTATCGTTATTTTATTGTAATGTTTTATTGTTATTGGGTGGCATATATCTATTGTAAATGAACAAATAAATACTTTGCAAAATTATAGTAATAATATATCCTAATCTGTAAAAAGGTTCAGAATAGTAAAGATATTAACTTTCTTTAGAAAGTTTAGAAAATTTAGAATCAGGAGCAGAGAAATGCTTTGGTAATTTTTGTTTCATGTTTAGTTTATTTGAAAATGATCCCACACATGCTCCATCAAATGCGTGTTGCTGTATGTTCTCGATTCCTGTTAAAACTGGGGATTTACAAGGAATCTTGGGAGGGAGTAAACAGAAAATTCCTCTCATTGTGCAATAGCACTTTGGGACTAGATAAGTAGCTTCCTGTTCAGCTAGCCCTGGAGCTCAGCAATCTAGTGTATAGTGTAATTTCCAACCGCACACACTAGGAGAAAAAATTGGCAGAAAGATTAGTGGGAAGCTACTGTAAACCTGAGTGGGTACAGTGAAGATTATCTCACATTTCCCACAACGCATGGGAACACTTAGCAGTAGTGTAGTGGCAAATTTAGAAGTACAGAGCCCTTTCACCAGGGTCAGCCTCACAGGCCAAATTTGACAGTGACTGGGGGTACCCACCTGTAATCATATGCCATCATTATTCAACACACTTATCAACCCGTTGCAGGGGGTTCCCAGGCCACAACATCCTGCTGGCAATCAGGTGATTGGAAATTGCTGCACATGGGGCATTGCTAGCCCTGTGCTCGGGACTTCCCAAAACACCAAACATTGCATTATGCAAACATTGCACTAGCAAAGTGGTTGTTTCTCTCCTCCCCATGGGGAGGGGTGGGAACAAATAAGCTGTTTTTTTACAGACATTGCTGCCTGCAAGAAAGGTCCCTCTCACAGCTGATCTGAAAAAAGCAGGTTTCTTTTCCCTGTGTTTTCCATATCAGCTGAGAGAAGGACTTCTCTTTCGCACATGATGCCTGTAAAATACAAGGGACAATGCCTGACAAGTGTTTCTTTCTCCTTACGCAGACTCACTGCAGCCACACAAAAAAAGGGCTAAGAAAAGTGGGTGCAGAGTGAGGCAAGGTGGCATTTCCTCACAAAGACAGGGGCAAAGGAATGCTGAAGGAAGGGAGAAGGAAAGCTGCCTGTAAAATACAAGGGGAATTGTTTGTAAAGCAGGTATTTTCCCCTCAGTTGTGCTTTTTGCAGATTCTGTGAGAAAGTGGAGGGGGGAGAGAGAGAGCGCCTCATGGAGCTGGGGGAAGACAGAAGGGGTAAAGGGCTAAGAAGAATAAGGCTGCCAGTATTTTACAAGAGGAATAAACCTGCATTTTATAGATTAGCTGTGAGAAGGAGTTTTGTCTTGTGCAGTGATGTCTGTAAAATACCCCCACTCTTCTCAGCCCTTTGTCTCTCTTCCCTCACCCTTCACTTTCTCCCAGACAACCTGCAAAAAGTACCACTAAGGGAAAAAATGCTTTACAAACAATGCACCTTGTATTTTACAAGCAGCCTTCCTTCTTTCAGCCTTCCTTCCTTTGTCCCCCTTCTCTGTGAGAAAACTGTGCTTTGCCTCACTCTTAGCCCCATTCTCCCCCCCCATGTGCCTATCTTCACCTACCCTCTGCGTTGGCTGCTATGAGTCAGAGTAGTTCTGTTTGAAAGCCCTTTGTTGTAGTAAGATTCTGATGCAAACCCCCTCTCAAATCAGGCTTGGCTGTCCCGCCTCTTCTCAGTAAATATCCCTCTCAACTCCTGTTGACTCTCTCCCTTCTTGTGTTTCTCTCCTCCCCACAACAATAGAGGGTGGGAGCCAGTTAGCATGCCAGGAGATTCATACTGTCTGCTGACTAGCTTTACTGACCTTGCTGGATTCTCTTGCTGTGTAGCTTTTAAATGCAAGCATATACTTGGCATTTGGGAATTGCTGTGGCTTTTGGCTATAGGGACAGACAGAGGGACTCCAGGAAGGGTCTGGAAGGGGGCCAGCTGCAAAAAAATGTAATGGGGCTGCACCCCAGAGCGTTTCCCCCCGGAAAACATACCTGCATTTGAGTGAGAAACTGGGATTACATAAAGTGCACCGCACTATATCTTGGCCATTTCACATCTTTAAATCGCTGGAGTGGTGGTTAGGGACGGGGGAGAAATTTGATTCAATTTGCTGAATCTATCAAATGTATATTTTCTGAAATAATATGATAACTGAAACGCAGTCATCTTTCCAAATTTGCACTTATCTGAATGTTGCAATGCAGTTCCCCAACCAACTTTACAGCGCTTCGCTTTACAGCGATTCACTAATGCAGCGGCTTTCAGTTAGGGAAAGTCCCTGCATTAAGACACTTGTTCCGCTTTTACGGTGTTTTTTTTCCATTGCGCGCCATTTTGACATCATTTTCGCATGATGCGCCCCATTATTGTCAATGGGTTCCACTTTACGGAGATTTCCGCTTTACGGCGGCAGTCTGGAACGGAACCTGCTGTATAAGCGGGGCCCGCCTGTATTCACAAAATGCATATATTAGAGGAAAGTGTGCATAAAAATAAATATCTTAGTGAAAACAGCATTAAAATGCATTATGTTAGGAGACATTGCTTGCAGAAATGTGTAGATTAGTCAAACTGCATATATAAATGTGTTAGGAGATATTTGCATTAAAATGCTGAAGAGTTTTCATGAGGATATTTTTAAAAAATCTAATTTCTGTAGAAATGCAGAGAACTGAATTTAAAATAGAAATAAAAAATGAGAACTGACATTGAAAGATCCTTCCATCCCTAGCGATGGTTAATTTGGATCAGAGGAAGTACTTTTTCTTCAGTTCTAATTAATACATGTTTAGCTTGAAAATGATCAGAGCTTTCATAGCATCCTGTACTCCACATATACACTCATTCATTCCAGGATACCATAAAGTGGTTCAATAGTGAAGGGCTCAATCAGGACAATTTCTCCCCAACCATTTCTACTTTTATTTTCCTCCAACTTGCACTCTCAATATTTTCCTAAGGAGTCCCTTGGGTATGCCAAAGCACTATGGAGTTTGTGGGTGGCCCTATTTTGCTTCCCAGCTGATGGGCATGGCACTTCCAAGTTCAGTAATAGAAGAAATATTAATATCTTGTTATATGATATTTATATGATACTTAATCTTTATTTGTATTGAATAATTCTGGGATTCTTATATTTAATCACCTGGCTTATAAACCTGCTGGATTGTCCTAAAGCCAGATACAAGGGAAAGTTAAGTACCTGGCATACTGAGCTTTCAAAAACAGTTTCCATGACCTGTTTGATATAATGCTCATGTCAGTTCATGAGAATTCAGCACCACTCACTCAGCACTTTGACAAACAAGCCTCTCTGCATACAAGAGATGTTACAAGATGGTACTAAAAGTGTCAGGGATGAGGGAAGAAAAAGCAGATAAAAGAAAGATATGAAAGGTTGAAGTAAAAACTCTTCCACAAGTTCAGTGATGATGACTTCCATGATAGAAAAAAGAAAGGCAGGTTATCAGTGTACTTGAATTAATTAATCTTTATTTAATTAGTAAATAAACGTAAGGAATACAATAGGGAAGGCAGCTAAGCCCTAGAAATTTAGCTGTAGGAGAAGGAAAGATGGAAATAGCCAACTGATGAGCGCTTGAACACATTACATTTGTCTTTTATATGAAGACCCCACAGGAAAAGAAGTATTGTTTCAGCACATGGGGAACAGAATGCAAGCACAAAACCAGACATACAATAAAAGTGCAAAATAAAAATCAATATAATCTTAGTCATACTACAGATGTTGACAAAGAGAAAACACACAACGATCTATATGAAATGTAAGAAAAGACAAGAAGGGGGGCAGACGGGCGATCCCAATTGTTCTGTGATAAAGGGCAGAAGAAGTTGAGTGTGTAATCTGGAAAGTCTTTAGGGGTGTTTCACTTACACCTCATTTGCCTCTGGCACTCCAAAACAGAATGTTTGTTACAACTGATTCAATTAACAGTTTTTCCCCTGATAAAGGGTGAAATAACACACTCCATGGATTATGAGGCCACCTTATTTTGTTCAACCCACAATAATCAAACTTACTGAACATGGCTGTGGAAAACATGGCATACTGACCCTCTCACGGCACTATTGTTCTGGAATTATCCCCTTCCAAGATTTTTGGTTATTGTCATTGAATCTACCCACAGTGATCTTGCCAAAGTCTAAAAAGTAATAAGGTGTTCAAGATCAAGTAAGAAGTCTTAGAGCCAAAAGTGGAGCCTAACTCTCTTCTTGTAATCAGTCACAGCCATACATTGATCTCTGATACAGGGTCAGCACCAGGCATGACTGGGCCCTTGGGCACCAGCCTCCCATGCAACCACAGTGCTGTAGCCCAACCCACCTCCTGATACAGGTGGCACAGGGCTAATAAGCCCACCCGCATGCCTCACCTGCCTCTCGTTTCAATGTGCATGTCAGTGTGCATGACCCAACATGGTGGCAGGGGCTTCAGCCCCTTAGGAAAGCCCCTGCCACCATCTTGAGTGATGGCAGGCATGCATGAACAGTGTGCATGCCGTGCATACTGATAGGAGAGGTACATACTGCCTGTATGGGGGGTGCCTCGGCTCCCACTCCACAATCTGTGGCAGCAGTGGGTTGCAGGATTTGACACTACCATGGATTGCAGAACAGGACAGCCACTCTCCCACCCTAAGGAGGGCCCCTTCAGGAGCCCCTCTGGACCACAGGGGTCCTTGGCCAGGGCCCAGCCTGCCCTCTGGCACGGGGCCTGCTCAGATACCATAGGACTAGGCATGACACACAGTAAGAATACCTAAATCTCTACCTTATACACAGGAATGCAAGGCAATCATTTTGACATAGTGAGATATGAACGTCAGGCCTATGAGCCCTCACCCCCTCCTTTAATGCATGGCAATTCCTTTTTTCCACTCCTTGTTTGCAGCGCACTACGGTTTGCTCATTTGTATGAAATGTCATACTATGGGTGCTTTCACACTGCACTTTATTCCGTTATTCTGATGATTTATTTCCTATTAATTTGCGCATAAAATTTGAGCTTTCACACAACATAACGGGTAGCTCCGGAATTCTGGTGGAATGTAGTGGAAGTTTAGAGCTAAATTCTGCAATAATTCCAATAGCAAGGCCAGGGACACGGAAGATTGCAGGAGTTTTGCGCTAGCTGCCGCTGCTCACATAACAGCCCTCCCAGCATGTAGTGCGTTCCCATCCTTACCAACAGCCCTCCCAGCATGCAGTGCATTCCTGCCCTTACCAACGGCCCTCGTTGTGCCTCCCAGCCGATCCCAGCTGCTCCTGAGAGAGGATCCTGTGCTGCTGCGCTGCTGCGCCTCTCAGCTGATCGCGTTCGCGATCGCGCCTCTTTCAACCCCCCCACGCACTGAAAGAACAGGCCTCAAACCAGCTCATCCGGTGTCGCATGAGGCCGAATTGGGGGTGGGGGAGAAAAACTGTGCTCTGTGTGAACGACTGTTGTGCAAAATGCCGGTATAACAGGTACTGCAGTGTGAAAGGGATTTTTTAAATATGGAACGAAGCGCTACCTTTTTAATCCGGAAAACTAGCGCTATTAGCCCCATGTGTGAAAGCACCCTATGGTGTGCCACAAAAAAGATCAGAGAGAGATGTGAAGTGACAAGGAAAGAGGAGGAAAGAGCGCTCAACCCAAAACTCTTCCCAGAGCTTGGAAGTAACTAGTTACAAGTAACAAATTACTTGTAATTCATTACTTTTTTGAGTAATCAGTGGGTAATTCCTTTACATTTTGATTGTAATAGAACTAGGAGTAATTTTACTACTTTTGTGGAGTAGTTGTAACGTTTCCAGAATTACTTTTGGGCATTACTTGGAGGGGGGAGCAGGTGAAGTCTTCTGCTCCTCTGATTTGTGGATGAAAATCATGTGCCTCAAACTGGGCTTCTGTGCAGTGTCACTCTTTTCTCATGCTCTGTGGATGGGTAGGAGGCGACAAGGGAGGAGGCGGAGAGTGAGACGGGGTGGAGAAAACAATTATTTAAAAAACAGATGGTGGTGAAGAATGGAGTGGAGGGAAAAAGGATCCGGAGGTCAAGGATATGGATAAAGGAGGAGAAGGAGGCAGCAGCAGAATGGAAATAAAGAACTGTGGAGGTGAAAGATGACAACGTGTGTGTGTGTGTGTGTGTGTGTGTGTGTGTGTGTGTGTGTGTGTGTGTGTGTGTGTGTGTGTGTGTGTGTGTGTGTGTGTGTGTGTGTGTGAGAGAGAGAGAGAGAGAGAGAGAGTGTACTGTGTTTGCACTTGGCACACAAAGTGGCCTCCACCACCCTCTCTGGCTACTGTGCTGCATTTGCAGTATTTAAACTGTTTTGCATCTCAGGGGAAAATGTTTGCTTGGGTGAGTGTCCCTTAGTTGGTGGCAGGGCAGGATCTGGGAGGTGGTTAAGTGAGAGAGATTATGCTGGCTGGCTGAGTGAGGGGGTTGCACTTGGTTTAACGTGCAAAGATCTGAGTAGTGGCCTCAGCCTCCCTCCCCACCACCCTTACCAGCAGAGAGACCACCATTGCTACCTTATGAATAAAAATAATTATTCTACTTCCTCTGTATGTGTTTGTTTATTTTTAATGTTGTTTTAGGCTGCTGAGATGTGCAGCAGCCAAGGCCAGCACCTTGCAGGCGTTTTTTTTAAAGTAACTGAAATGTAACTGTAGTGATTACTTTGGAGGAAAAGTAAAGTAATCAGTTACTTTCAGAGCAATTGTAATTGTAACGGTAATTACTACTTTTTTGGGCCATGTAACTGAAACTGTAATTTATTACTTTTTAAAAGTAATCTTCCAAGCTCTGACTCTTCCCTCCATGTGAACACATCACCAAATAAACCCATTTATCTGCTTTTGCTGGATTTGTATCACTCAGTATGGGCCACAATACAATATGAATTGGTTATATACACAGTGCAGTCACTCTTTGATCTCCATAATCAAGATGATTAAGGAGCAGCATAAAGGCAGGTTCCTCCTACTCTTCCCATAATCTTTATTTTAATTTCATATTAGTTATGATATCCTATTATGATATTATAATTCATATTAGTGCTTGTGAGGGCAAAAAATGGGAGCTCTTTAATTAATCAGTTAGTCAATCACTCCCTCCCAGAAGGGAACATTCTTAGCTCAATAACCATGCCCAAATTAAAGGGGCACAAGTAAGACATCTACACACACAGCTGCATGTGTGTCACATGTGTGAGAAGATGGAAAAATAATGGGGGCTGTGTTTTTTCTCTCCCTGTGGTGTCCTTGAAATAGTGCACACCTAAAGTTTGATTCAGCCTCTACAAACTCACAGAGCCATCACTGCTCACTCTTGACACAGTAAGCAACAGCATTTGCCAGCTGAACGCCACTCCTACATAATTGATTTCTTTTATTACAAAGTGCTTCTTAAAGTTGAGATAAATTCATCAATAGTTTCACCTGCTGGCAGTTTTCAATTAAATGCTGTGTAATTAACACCAGTGCCATTCATTTAACTCTAATGTCCCATGAGCAATATTTTTCAGGGTCCCTCACTTTTCTAGTCCTTTAGTTAAATGTGTCAGATGAAAGGCATCCGTGGCTCTAAGATAAGTGTAAGAAAATAATTTCTGTTGATCTTAATGTGCCAAATTTAAAAAAAGAAGAAGTTACAATCCTTACTTTGGAATAAATCCCACTGAGGCTCACTTCTGAGTAACCATGCACAGAGTTGGGATTCTCATAATATAAGCTTACAGTGCAGTCCAAACCTTGTCTACTCAGAAGAAAGTCCTATTGAACTCAGTGGGGCTTGCTCCTAGGTAAGTGGTGTTAGGACTGCAACCACAGCCTACAGGCCCAGGTGGTTCCTTTGCTTTAAAAATAATATAGATTTTCTATAAAACATCCAAGCTACCTCCTCAAATTCTCCTTCTAGTGAAATTATAAGTGCTAGTGGTTTATTCAAAAGTAACACTACCCATACAGAACAAAAAGGTATTCACAGAATAAAGAAAATAAAAGAAAGCACATGCCATCATTATCTCCACTGACAAAATGAAGATGTGGGTACATTATGCAAAAATCAGAAACCAAAACAAAACCTAATTTTCCTGGTTGTCAGCTATCACTTCAAAGAATGGCAATGAAATGTCTTGTGCACCATTTTAATTTTCAAGAACAAAACTTTTAAAAGAGCTACTCTACTAAACACTTCAAATACACAATTAGATCTCTTCTTAGGATGAAGAAAAAACCCATAATGTGAACTGAAATAAAATTTTATTTTATTTTATTTATTTAATTACATTTTTAAACTGCCCTATAGCAACAAGCTCTCAGGGCGGTGTACAAAAGATAAAAACAGGTTAAAACACAAATAAACATGAAAACAATACAGTATAAAAAATATATAAACAAAATTAAGACAAAGACAAATTAAAGTAGAATTTAAAATAACTGTACCGCATTCTAAATGATTTGAAATTGTCATTAAAATTCCATGTTCATATGGTAATGAAAGTACTGTTTCCATATAGTAATGGAATACATTTTTTAAAATGATTCCCTGAACACTGTTATATGCAAATCAGTTCAAAAGGAGTTCCATTAAACAAGGGGCAATAACTGAAAAGGCTCTATCTCCTGTGCCTCCCAACTTAATAGGTCTTTAGTAGGATTGCCAGGTTCAGGGCCTGAGACTGATCCTGTATCTTTAGGAGAATGAATTCTTTGCATCTGTCTTCACAGTGGAAGATATAGGGCAGATCCCTGAACCTGAACTAACATTTGCAGGAAGGGATTCTGAGGAACTGAGACAAATAGTGGTAACAAGATAGGAAGTTCTAGGCTTAATGGACAATATAAAAACTGACAAATCACCAGGCCCGGATGGCATCCACCCGAGAGTTCTCAAAGAACTCAAATGTGAAATTGCTGATCTGCTAACTAAAATATGTAACTTGTCCCTTGGGTCCTCCTCCGTGCCTGAGGACTGGAAAGTGGCAAATGTAACACCAATCTTCAAAAAGGGATCCAGAGGGGATCCTGGAAATTACAGGCCAGTTAGCTTAACTTCTGTCCCTGGAAAACTGGTAGAAAGTATTATTAAAGCTAGATTAACTAAGCACATAGAAGAACAACCTTTGCTGAAGCAGAGCCAGCATGGCTTCTGCAAGGGAAAGTCCTGTCTCAATAACCTATTAGAATTCTTTGAGAGTGTCAACAAGCATATAGATAGAGGTGATCCAGTGGACATAGTGTACTTAGACTTTCAAAAAGTGTTTGACAAGGTACCTCACCAAAGACTTCTGAGGAAGCTTAGCAGTCATGGAATAAGAGGAGAGGTCCTCTTGTGGATAAGGAATTGGTTAAGAAGCAGAAAGCAGAGAGTAGGAATAAACTGACAGTTCTCCCAATGGAGGGCTGTAGAAAGTGGAGTCCCTCAAGGATCAGTATTGGGACCTGTACTTTTCAACTTGTTCATTAATGACCTAGAATTAGGAGTGAGCAGTGAAGTGGCCAAGTTTGCTGACGATACTAAATTGTTCAGGGTTGTTAAAACAAAAAAGGATTGCGAAGAGCTCCAAAAAGACCTCTCCAAACTGAGTGAATGGGCGGGGAAATGGCAAATGCAATTCAATATAAACAAGTGTAAAATTATGCATATTCGAGCAAAAAAACTGAATTTCACATATACACTCATGGGGTCTGAACTGGCGGTGACCTCGGGGTTGTAGTGGACAGCACGATGAAAATGTCGACCCAGTGGCACTTCCGGGAAGGGTGACTTCGCTTGTGCCTGCTTTTGAGACGGGCTCCCGCCTCAAAAGAAGCTTATTCAGATATAAATCAGTCAGAACATTTTTTTTTTGACTGATGAAATTTCTCCCAGGCAGGGAGAAATGTAGAGATCAACCTCAAAAGCCTGTTTTTGTTGGGAGGACTGGATTTCATTAATTTATGAGAAAAGGTCCAGCCAGCAATGCCGGACGGACTTCCGAACAAGCTCTATCTGATTAATGCGATACATTTATCTTTTCTTCAAAGAGAAAACGGACTAACAGGCAAGCACCCTTCTTTCTATTATTTTTTTTACTTGGTTTAAATTGTTGCAGCAAAAAGAGATTTGTCAAATGAATCAGCTTTAAAGAACTTCTGGGTGAGCTATAACTCTTCTCTGTTATTCACGAAATTAACAGCTTATCTCTGTTTCTATTGCAAAAAGCTGTCCTGGAAGTGCATTCTAAAGATATAAACAGAAGAGGGATTTCTATTCCGAGGAACATTATATTGTCTGGGACTATTCTCTTTTTGGTCTATTTTATTTTGACGAATCTGCTTCTTCACGACGCCACTAACTGTTTTGATGCTGGGAACTAAATTTGTTTTGTATTCTTGAACATAGAGAGATAAGGCAGGCTGCTCTGTTTATACTGTGATGTCATCAAGCCTGGAATATTAACCCAATTGTTGCTGAAATAAGAAGTGGTTCTTCTTTATTTTTGTTTTGTTTTGTTTTCGTGGTTTTAAAAATGGCAATCAAGAAAGTGGCTGAGAATCTGGAAGTAATTATGTTTCAGAAAATAATGGATGAGATTGAGATAACGAAACAAACCCTGCGACAGGGCAGTAAGGAGCTGAAAATGGAACTGAGCAAAATGACGCAGGAGCTTAAAGAAATAGGGGATCCTGTGAGAGAGGAGAATGAGATCAGAGATGAGAAAAGAAAAAATGAAGGGAAGATACAAGCCCTGGAGATTGGAACAAATGTGGAATTGGAAAAAGATCTGGAGTTTATGGATATTAGAAATAAAATCTACTGTTTGGAATTTAACGTTATCTCTGAAGAAATTAATGAAGATATTAGAGATAAAGTTATCAATGGCTTGGATAATCTTCTGGACTGGAATGACGTGATGGAGCTTGATATAGAGAAAATCTATGGAATTAACTGCAGCCATGTGACAATGGAAAAACTCTCAAGAGATGAGCCAGTGCATTTTGTAAAAAAGAAGAACACAGATATGACTTTACAACAATATTTCAGCAACTTATTCAGAATTGATGGCAAGAAAATATTTGGGATAGAGGAAATTCCCATCAGACTCTTATTATATGACTATGGCTCTGACAGCAAGATTATTATGGAATACTGATAATGGAAGATTGGACACTGAAATTACTGGACTTAACAGGACTATTGAAGATGGAAGATGGAATTAATATGCATAATGGAATAATGGCTATTGAAATTATTGGACCTAACAGATTTTGATGAGATGGATTAATCGATATGTTTATTTGGACTATGGTTATGACAATAAGATTATTATTATTATTGAGATGGATTAATCGACATGTTTATTTGGAGAAAAATTGATAGATATATTTCTTAAAGAATTGAAACCTCTCTTTGACTTTTTGTGGAAAGAATAAAGTAATGTTTATGAGATTTGATGATTAATTAAGATAACTACTGGAGGAAAGTGATTTTATAATATAATTTAAGAGACAGGATTGTTATATATTGTAGACCTACAACTGATTTGATCTGCGACAAATGGGAAGTCAACATTTTATTTTTTTGTTTAATCATTTTTGTTTTGTTTTGTTTTTTGTCTTTGAATGTTTTATGATTTTGTTTTGTATGTTTTATGAAAATTTGAATAAAAATTATTGTAAAAAAGAAAAAAGAAAATGTCGACCCAGTGTGTGGCAGCTGTGAAAAAGGCAAATTCCATGCTAGGGATAATTAGGAAAGGTATTGAAAATAAAACAGCCGATATCATAATGCCGTTGTATAAATCTATGGTGCGGCCGCATTTGGAATACTGTGTACAGTTCTGGTCACCTCATCTCAAAAAGGATATTACAGAGTTGGAAAAGGTTCAGAAGAGGGCAACCAGAATGATCAAGGGGATGGAGCGACTCCCTTACGAGGAAAGGTTACAGCATTTGGGGCTTTTTAGTTTAGAGAAAAGGCGGGTCAGAGGAGACATGATAGAAGTGTATAAAATTATGCATGGCATTGAGAAAGTGGATAGAGAAAAGTTCTTCTCCCTCTCTCATAATACTAGAACTTGTGGACATTCAAAGAAGCTGAATGTTGGAAGATTCAGGACAGACAAAAGGAAGTACTTCTTTACTCAGCGCATAGTTAAACGATGGAATTTGCTCCCACAAAACGTGGTAATGGCCACCAGCTTGGATGGCTTTAAAAGAAGATTAGACAAATTCATGGAGGACAGGGCTACCAGTGGCTACTAGCCATGATGGCTGTGCTGTGCCACCCTAGTCAGAGGCAGCATGCTTCTGAAAACCAGTTGCTGGAAGCCTCAGGAGGGGAGAGTGTTCTTGCACTCGGGTCCTGCTTGCGGGCTTCCCCCAGGCACCTGGTTGGCCACTGTGAGAACAGGATGCTGGACTAGATGGGCCACTGGCCTGATCCAGCAGGCTCTTCTTAAGTTCTTAAGAGAAGAGTGCAGGTGTTCTTGCAACACTTTAATGGGAAAAACCACAAGGTGGAATTCTCCCTTCCCCCTGCACAACTTTTAAAGATACAGAAGACCTCTTGGTTGCCAGGCTACTCAAATGCTGTTAAAGTAAAGAGGTATCTGCTACATTAGAGGTATTGGAAGATGGGGATGCCACAATCTGTGTTAGGCCTACAAGTGTATTGGTTTTTTGGAGCTCTAGCCTCCTTCTGCCCACCCACCCTGACAGGCACAGACCAGAGCCTCCACTGAACCCCTCCTGCTCAGAATCAGTGAGTTGCAACAGAAGTGGTCAGCCTTCTTGATTTCTTCTTGATTTCTGCCAGGCAGGTGGAGCTCCAAACTCCTGCAGGCATAGAGAAAATCCAACACACCTGCATTATCTCCTCCAGCTTGGAGCCAGAGAGGGGAGGCAGATTTTGACCTGCTGCTTATACCCATAAAACACAGAGCTAAACTAAATAGCAGATTTCTGCACCTGTTTAGGGAGAGAACAGGAGTCATCATCTCTCCTTCTGTAGTTCCAGTTTTCTAAGGAAGCCTGAGGTTCATCTTGCTCACCAAAGCCAGGCTGACCTGTCACCATGGCGAGAGATGGTAAGCAAGATGACAAGTAATAGAGGAAAGAGGTTTAGAGAAGATGCTCAGGATTAGAGGAAACACATCCCAGCCATCTTTGAGCTTCAATACCTATGATTCAGAAATTAAACATGGATCCAAGCCCTTGGTTGATGAGGGGGGGCCTTGTGACTTACCTGCTGGTGACAGAGGCATGTTTATCTGCTTTATTTGTAAAATGCTGATTGGCTGCCACTACAAGTTGAGGTAACAGAGTTCCTATCAGCAGCTACCTCTTGGTGGCTGCCATATTTCTCCCTACAGTGCCTACTTGAAATAAAGTCATAGTTTTCTGCTGCAACTTATGGTGGCAAACCAGCATGTAATAAGGAAGCTGATATCAATGATGTCCAAATGGCATGCTTCTAGGTAGTGTGCAAATGGAAAACTTGTACATATACCCCTAACAGGAAAGATGCCTGAGCCATATATGCATCAGAAGCACGTTTCTACCCACACTGGAGAGATGAGCAAATTCTCTTTCACATGTGGAAGGAGCACTCAGAATGTGCTCATCTGTTGTTATCACTTCTTTGGAACATGCACTTCAGGCCTGAGCTATGTGCATTACCACCTTCTAACAAATACATGCAATTCCTCCCCAGAAACAGAAATGCTTATGCAAGGTGGACATAAGAAAAGCAAATACCTTGGGTTAATTTATAAAGGAAAACTAAAAATGCTAAACTAATAGCTGGAGGGCAATATGAAAAGGCCTTAACATTATGAAAAAAAAAATGAACAATATTCTGAGAACATACTTTTCCAGTACAATTTTCCATCCAGATTTAATTTAGCTATCAATTTAGTTCATTTAGCTATGAACTGGATGGATGGAGAAATGAAATAAATTTCCTGATGAAAAAGGAGGGTTGAGACTGATCCTGAAAGACAGTGGAAACTCAAGCATACCAATTGGCCACATGGGAATAGATGTGATTGGAGAGCAGAAGAAGATGGGGGAAATAAGGCATTTCAAAGTGCTGACAGCCAGAGAGGGAAAGTGACAGATGTCTCACCTCTTGCTCCCACTCCATTACACCAAGATTTAGCAAGACATTTTCTGTAACACTCAGGATTGGCTTATGTGATCCATGCATCCTAATGCCATAAATGCTTGATACAATAAGAATGCAATCCTATGCACATTGCATGCGGATAAGTCTCACTGAATTTAGTAGGGTTTGTTTCTGAATAAAACTCTATAGGATTGCACTGGATTTTAAGGATCTATAGGATTTTCTATTACTGTTTCCTCCTACCCACCCATGCAATCCACACCAAGGTTTGCTACAAAGAGGAACACCGGAGTACAACTGTTGTAGCTTTACATGCTATCAAACAACCTATAGATGGAAGTCACAGTAAGGGTCAGCCAGCTGAAGTGGAATTCATATAAGACTGACTGCCACTTTGGACATTCCAAGGAAGCAGTGAAACGGAAATATGGATCATTTCTGCTTCCTCTTCCCACGGTTCTGATCTTGTCTGAAGGGGGGGAAATAAAAACCACCTCCACTTATTCATTCATTCATAAAACTGAGGTGCTTTTCTGTAAAAATACTCAAAGGTGCATTTTGCTGCTGCAGGAACTGGAAATGTGTTCCCCATATGTACACATATTCCCCCTTCAAATGAGACCCAGAAGCATGGGAAGCATAAGGTCATCATGCTTCCTTCTTTGGAACATGCATTACAACTCTGGGATAACAAGAATGTGTCTTTGCAAGACTCAGTTACCTTCACTGGAGAAGTACCCCTCACCACTGAAGGTGTATGACCTCTCACTGCTATTCAGATTTCCAGCCTGTTGGTGGCTCCAAGATCTAGCTTCATTTGTGTGTGCAGTGCACCAGTTTTCTGTAGCCTTATGTCTACAAAAATCAGAATGTTTTAATTGATATATATAGCCCAAATTTCCTCAAGCCATGCATACCTGACAGACTCCCTATAATACATCATGTTATAAAATATAGAAAACAGCCCCAAATCACCTCTTTCTGGTACTACCCATTCATGCACTAAATGCAAAAGCACTGGGAAAATCATTCTCAGTGGCAGCCCCAAAACAGGGGGACTCCTATCTAACTGTTTGCCAAACATATGAAAAGCTAGTGGCCCACCTAGTCCAATATGCTGTTCTCACAGTGGCCAACCAGATGCCCACGGGAAGCCCACAAGCAGAGTGTGAGCACAAGAGCAGTCTCTCCTCCTGCAGTTTCTAGCAACTGGTATTCAGAAGCATGCTGCCTCTGACCATGAGAGCAGAGCATGGCCATCATGGCTAGTAGCCATTGATAGCCTTATCCACCATGAATTTGTCTAAAGCAGAAGCATTTTCCAAAACTGGTAGAAAAAAACTTTTTACTCTTTTGTGTATAGAATTTCTTTAGTATCTGGACTTATTCTTCTTTTGTTTTTAGGGGATTTAGCATATTTGGAGATTTAATTGAAACTGTCATTATCTTGAGGCTATAAAGTTAAGTAAATGAAATGCTAAGACAGCAACTATCTCAAGCTCAGTTCCATCAAACATCAAAGCTGCATCACGACTTAAGTGTGCATAACTCTCGGCATATGATGGCAACTCAGCCTGATCCTGATCTTGTAAAACCTTTTCTTTAATAGACATAGCACATAGATTTTTGCTCTGCAGGCATTTAAGAGTGCTTGAATATGAAACAGATCCTCTAGCATTATTCCTCTATTAAAAATCACACACCTTATAAACCTGTTCAAGTTTTAGAAAACTGAAGCACTTTTGGCCTTTGCCTGATTGCCAGCATATCCAAAGTGTCAAGAGATTGTTTTCATCCATTGCTGCTGAGAAGAGCAACCCACAGCTTTTTTATTTCTTTCCATGGAAAGGAGATTGAATGGGGATAAATAAAGCAAGGGTGGGTTTTTTGTTTTTGTTTTTAAAGGCAATATTTTCAAATTAGCATCCAGCAGTTGAGTGGGAGCTTTCGTTAGCTACCCCTACTGACTGTCATCCTTGGTTTCTGTTGCCATAGAAACCACAGCATCCAGCATTCAGGACAGTCTGGAGGCTTGTAAATTCATTTCCATTCCCAAGTCTGCTCTAGCCAGGTATCCTGGGAAAATTATGCTGGCTGAGATGGTCAGAATCTCTGCAGCAGGCTTTCCAAAAGGTAAAGCTGTGGAGACATGGCAATTTATGACTTAGTTTATCAAGCTTTTATCCTCTGATTGTGTCTTTACATCGAGTCTCAGTGCAGCAGCTGCTCTATCTCATTCAGCCATCCAAACTGAGCTCACATATACAGGATGATTAGAATGACCACCAGAAATAGAATAGAAATGGCTAACCACTAGGACAGGAGTCCAGTTGTTGTCAATGATGTCATGATCTGTTCCCCAAAATGACAAGGTAAGTAGCTACCAATGAAGCCAACTATAGGTCTTGGCTACACAAAATTGATATGGATCCAGGGTGTGGTCAACGCATCATTGAGAGAGGGAGTGGTTCCAGCCACCTTGAAAGAGGCGGTGATTCGACCACTCCTGAAAAAGCCCACCCTAGAACCCATTGGTCGGTGACAAGTACCGACCGGTTGCAAATACCCCCTTCCTAGGGAAGGTGATTGAGAGGGTTGTGGTGCAGCAGCTGCAAGTACTCTTGGATGAAACAGATTATCTTGACCCATCCCAGTCTGGGTTCAGGCCTGGTTATGGGACTGAATCGGCCTTGGTCGCCCTGATGGATGACCTTTATCAGGAGAAGGACAGGGGGAGTGTGACCCTGTTGTTCTTACTTGATCTCTCAGCGGCTTTTGATACCATTGACCATGGTATCCTTCTGGGCCAACTTGGTGAGATGGGTAACGGAGGCACTGTTTTACAGTGGTTCCAATCCTATCTCCAGGGTCGTTCTCAGAGAATAGCATTGGGTGACTGTCTTTCGGACCCCTGGCAGCTGTGCTGTGGGGTGCCGCAGGGTACCATCTTGTCCCCCATGCTGTTTAACATCTATAGGAAGCCCTTGGGAGCAGTCATCAGGAGCTTTGGGGTGAGGTGTCAGCAGTATGCTGATGATACCCAGCTCTATTTCTCTCTAACATCTGAATCAGGAGAGGCCGTACAAGCCCTGGACTGCTACCTGGACTCGGTGATGGGCTGGATGAAGGCCAATAAACTGAGTCTGAATCCTAGCAAGACGGAGGCGCTGTGGGTTGGTGGTTCCCAAGTTTGGATAATTGGTCTGTTGCCTGCTTTGAATGGGGTTGTACTACCTCTGAAAGAGCAGGTCCGTAGCCTGGGGGTGCTCCTGGATCCATCTTTGTTGCTAGAGGCCCGAGTGACCTCAGTGGCTAGGTGTGCCTTTTACCAGCTTTGGCTGATAAGACAGCTGCGGCCGTTTCTAGACCAGGATAGCCTGACCACTGTTGTCCACGCACTGGTAACCTCTAGGCTGGATTACTGTAATGTGCTCTATGTGGGGCTGCCTTTGAGGTTGGTCTGGAAGCTGCAGCTGGTGCTAAATGCAGTGGCAAGACTGCTCACTGGAGCAGGGTATCGCCAACATGTCACCCCGCTGCTGAAAGAATTGCACTGGCTGCCCATTTGCTACTGGGCCAAGTTCAAGGTTCTAGTTTTGGCATACAAAGCCCTATACAGCTCGGGACAAAGATACCTGAAAGACCGTCTTACCCCTTATGTACCCAGTCGATCACTGCACTCTGCAGGTGAGGGCCTCCTGCAGATACCAACTTATCAGGAGGTTCGTTCTGCACAATATAGGAAATGGACCTTTAGTGTGGCGGCACCTACCCTGTGGAATTCCCTCCCTTTGAATATTAGGCAGGCACTATCTCTGCTATCTTTTCGGCACCTTTTGAAGACTTTCCTCTTTCAACAAGCCTTTTAAGTTGAGACCTATCCCAGTCTGCATCTGCGTCAGAATTATTTAATATGTTTTTAATAATGTTTTTAACCCTTTTTTAAAGTTGTTTTTTAAATATGTTTTTAATGTTGTTTTAATATATTTTAAGACCTGTTTTTATGATGATTTAGAGTGTTTTAGTGCTTTGTTTGCCACCCTGGGCTCCTGCTGGGAGGAAGGGTGGGATACAAATTGAATAAATAAATAAATAAATAAATAAATAAATAAATAAATAAATAAATTGCAAGCAGTCATTCTCCGCTAAAGTGGAGCTCTACAACCATGACTTGAAAGCTATGTCAGGAAGCATCCTTTTCTTTGGATATTAAGGAAAAGAAAGATCATTACCCAAATAGCCTACTTTTTTAATTCTTCCATTAGATTAAGGATCCTAGACTTCTGAAGATTGAGCGTTGAGGTCAGGAAAAAGTATTTGGGAAGCCCTGCGCTAAACTTCATTTTAGCATATAACCGGAGCAAGAATGAAAGCAGATCTGTATCATTTTTAGTAATGGACAGAGCACCACTATCTTGATTTTATTTGGAAGGTGTTTAGCTAATATGAGTTATTTTCAGATTTTTTTAAAAAAAAATAAGAGGATCCTGCTGTTTCTGAACCTATTCCAATGTTCAGACTCCATTGCCCTGCAAATGCCATCAACAGGAGGGCAACAGAGCCCAAACACCAACTCTCCTGCAAGTTGCTAAGTTTTGACCCACTGTCCTCTTCTTTTCCTCTAGCACTTAACTGTTGATGTCAGTGACCAGTGTCAATTACTTCCTGCCAACTGGATAGTTGAAATGGCAACACCCCCAGTGCCTATAAAAAACGAGCATGTTGGGGGAAAAGACTCCATAGTCTTTTTTTGTTGTTTTTGCTAGTTTTTGTTGTGAAGGGAATTGTTTTCCATGGAGGGATATTCCCTCATGAGATCCCCCACAAGGAATCTGAAGTTGTATGGCCCAGACACAGGATTATGACCTGAATGAGCACTGGGCCCCAGGACACATAGTTTGTTTCCAAGGTCTCCGAGTACTTACTATGGATTTCAGATGCCCTGAAAATGAAATATTCTGGGGCTCCATGTGCCTAGGACACTGCCATTTCAGCAATCCCTGTGCCAGGGAGAAGCCCTCCTCCATAGCTGCCACATCATTCCAGGTGCAGCCAGGCACATTTTGAAGGTAAGAAGAATATCTATGGTGGCAGAAGCTGATGACTGTGGTGACAAATGACTAAGCTCCATGAACTGAGCCAAATATTTGCCTGCTCCAAGCCATTTGCCTGCTAAATTATGGTAGTACAGGCAATATCTCATTCATTAGCAACAGTAAACTAGAAAATAATCCATTGTCTTTTTCCTATAGGCTTCTTGGATAAGCAGTTCCTGAGGATGGATTTAACTTAAGAAAAGTTGTGGGAACAGAGGGTGGCACAGCTGTCTAAGAAAATATTTGTATGATCATATGCTTTGAAGGAGGAGTAAGATCTCAGCCCCCTTCTGTTGTTTTCCTCCCTCACTTGGTTAGAATTATTTAGTAAGTCTTAAATTACATGAGGAGCCTACACGCGTAGAGCAGACTCCCTCCTTTAGACCTTCATCTCCATTGTGTGGATAGTAGAAGAGGAACACAACAGCAGTGGCAGGGCCAGAAGGCAGGACCCCAGTTTCTCTCTATGCAAAACTGATCCCATGGAGAGAAATGACAAAAGTTTCATAAGCAGTCCTTGCAAAGGGACAGACATAGGCTCTCTCCATAACTGAGAGTAATCTGCTGCAAAATAACCCCAAGAATTAACAAATGCATGCTCAACTTTAAGACTAGAAAATGTATTGACCAGAGTGAGCACAAGTGAAACCACATTGACATACTGAACTGAATAATTGAAAAGACAATGAATGAAGAATGTGGAAGAATTTCCGAACACCAAATCATATTTCTACAGAAATGTATTGCATGGGACTGGGAAAACACAAACGGCCGTGGAATTTATCATGTGGCATCATTTACCCTAGCACTGCCAAGATGATATCTCCCAGGGGACTGGGAAGCTGCGGCCCAAGATCATGGATATTTTGATCTCAATAGCCATCACTCTAGCCCTATTCATGCATTACTCACATGTATGGCATGTGTGTAGTGCAAGGATCAGGGCATGGGAAAGGGCTATGCAGGATTAGGACACCAAAATGATCAGATGTCATAATTGCACAGCGCCCCTGTGGAACAGGAACTCATGTGTTGGGCTTTCTGCTCACACAACTGTGCAAGCACATGGTTACTTAAAGAAAAAAAGTGACTCCACTCCTTGCTTTACATACCTTTGCCCTACACATGAGTAAGGCATGAACTGGGTGACATGCATGCACACACACACAAAACCGAGGCACCAGTACATTCAAGTCCCATTGTGAGAATGGGGGAAGGCTGAGGAAGACTTAGCCTGCAACAAATCAGAAACCTATTGGAATTTGATCCATTTTCAACACAGTTCTGGGCTTACTCACAGGATTGCTGTCTTTATATTTTGAAATAGATGAACATTAGGAAGGCTAAACATGGGCCCCAGGAACAGCAAAATGCTTCTTTTGCCATGCTCTGTACATGTAACAATCCTTTTGCTGCCTGAAGAAGATGAGAGGGAAGAAATAATTGCAGTAAATATTCCTTACATTCTTTAGCGTCTTTGCCAATGTCTCTCATTAACTTCACATTTTTATTTTACACCATATTGAAGGTTGTGCTGCTAGACTTCTCCTGATGCAGCATAGCCCACAGAACATGAAAGGAAAGGTAACAAAGTTTAACTGGCCATACATTAAAATGAGGATAGGTCTTCAAAGTGCAAGACACTTTTTAGGGCCGCTTCACACATTCCACAGCAACTATAGTTGGCCCTGCCAGCACAGAGCTGCCGCCAATTGTGGCTGTCTCTGTGTCATGCAAGTATTTTGAAATACCTGTCCGTCAGTCACTCATACTTCATTTTTTATTTTTTAGATGTACCCTTTTAAAAGTCATAGCAATATAAGAAGCTGCCTTATACTGAGACAGATCAATGGTCCATCAGGCTTAAGAATATCTGTCATTATTGTCAAGAATGTCTGCCAGTGACTCTCCAGGTTTTCAGACAGGGGACATTCCCAACCCTCCCTAGTGATGCCAGGGATTGAACCAGGGCCCTTCTGTATGCCAAGCAGATACTCTATCACTGAGCTATAGTCCTTCCCTTAAATCTCAAGTGTGCACCCTTAAAAAAAAAAAGGAGTGCGTAAAGCAGCTGATAGGGAATGTCTTCAGAATCAAAATCACTTGTGTGGCAGGAGCATGTTGTGCCCCTTTTAGAAACGGGAATAACACAGCCAGACACAGGGTTTTTTGGGTGAAGCAGGGCCACAACTTTATTGATCAAGCAAGTAAAGTGGGGTTGGTATGGTAGTAGGGCAAGGATCCACTTCATTCCGGCAGCCCTTGTGGCAGGAATGATGAGTCAACCCAACAAGCAGTTGGGAACTACCCTTGGGAGTTGGCCTGCTTTAGATCCAAGTGAGGCATGAACCCAGGCACCTGTGGTCCCACTGACCAACCAGTGGGAGGGGTTGTGAGCTGCATGAGGTGATGCCCCTCCTGAGCTAGGGGTGTGGCCATTGTGTACCCCACTGCACTCCTTATGGGAGTCCCCCTTATGATTGATCCTGCTCAATGCCATTTCTGCCTAAAGTTGTGACAGAGGCGAATGAATGGCTAACATTCCACAACAAACCACTAAGGGATATGTGAAAAAAAACCTGTTCAACAATGGGGCCATATTCGTTGAGAGGAAAAATTTGTATCCAGCCCTATCAACGAGCAACCCAGTTAAACACAGCTCAGTGATGCTCAAAGACCGAGGGATGGTGGGTGGGAAAGCAAGTGCGCAAAAAGAAGGAAAGAAGCCAGATCTCAGCAGGCTGGGGCCTTTAAAGGCCCAGGCCTGGCTCCACTCCTTGGCTGCTCTCATGAGACTGCCCAGGATTGTGGGCAATCCCGTGAGAGCTGGGCACAAATGAGAGGATAGTATCTCCTCCCTCCCGTCGCTGTCTGGAGCGTGCTCCGTCCCACTATTTGCACCCTGAGCCAAGGCTCGAATCTTGGCTTATAGTTGGTGTAAAAGATAAAGAAGAGAGAGACATACAAGGATATATAATATTACTAGTACTCATGATACTGCAAGACAAATGATTAACTGCTGAGAATGGAAGGACAATATGAATTCACAAACCATCTAATAACTTATGTTCAAATCACTCTTACAGACAAAAAGCACCATCTGAAGTCCTGCAAGAGTATCCTGTATGTCAGCCTAATGTGCTTCAAAGGCTTTGTGCAGATCTTATAGAATCCTTGATGGCGATTTCCCCAAGGCTTTCCTTTCCAGATCCTGCTCTCTTTATGACATATCTTGGTTGTCCCTCAGAATCAGAGAGTATCCTCTGAACTGGCAGATTGTTATCTGCATGCCAAAGGAGATACAAGATCACTAAACCCTGGCTGCTCAGTCACCACAACCACTGGAAGGTCCAAGGGCAGCCTCACATAGAGTGTGTTACAATAAACCAGCCTCAAGGTTACTACAGTGGTTAGGCTATCTCTGTCTAGGAACAGCTATAGATGGATAGAAGAAGCTGGTGAAAGGCACTTCTAGCCACAGAGTACACTTGTGCTTCTAGTGACAAAGATGTATCCAGGAGTATCCCCAAGCTATGTACCTGCTCCTTCAGAGTAAGTGCAACCCTGTCCAGAATGGGTAACTTGCTTATCTCCTGGACACAGGAACCACCTACCCAAAGATCCTCAGTCTTCCCAAGATTCAAACACAGTTTATTGGCAATCATCTAATCCACTACTGTATTCATACACCAGAGCTTTCACAGCCTCTCCTGATTCAGAGGTTATGGAGAAACAGAGTTGTGTGTCATCACTTTTCTGATGACACTTTGCTGCAAAGCTCTTAATTACTGTTCCCAATGGCTAACAGTATTAAATACTACTGGAGAGAGGATAGTACTATGCAGAACCCCACAGCACAAGTTCTAGAGTGCTGAGGAGCACTCACCCAGTGCTATTATTTGAACATGGCCCTGAAAGTAAGAACAGAACCACTATAATATTGTGCCTCCAATACCCATCCCATTCAGTCAGGCCAGGACAACACCATAGTCAACAGTACCAAATGTTAGTGAGAGATCAAGCAGAAGTAACATGGTTATACTTCCACTGAATCTCACAATAAAGGTCATCTATCTGGACAACCAAGGCTGATTCCATTCAGAAACTGCGTCTGAACCCAGACTGTAGTGAATCTAGATCATCAGTCTCATCGAGGAATACCTGCAGTTCACAAATCACCCTCTCCACCACCTTTGCTGAGATAGGGGTGTTGGCAACTGGCCTTTAATTATTACACTCCATTTGGTCCAGAGTGGGCTTTTAAAGAAGTGGACATACCACCATCTCTTTAAGAGCAGTGGGCAACACACCATTCAGGTAGGGCTGGGAAAGACCTCTGCCTTAGATGCTAGAGAGCTGTTGCCAGTCACTGTAGGCAAACATGAGCCAGATGGACCAAGGGTCTGACTTCCTGTGTTCCTTACCAGAAGGTGGAGGATCGTCAGGAAATGCCTTGGGTGTAGGGCAAAGGGGCTGCAATGGAAGGGAGATTTGGGCTAGCTTACACAAGTGTGGAATGTGTCCTTGGGTTCACATTGTCTTGGACAGAATCCAGTGTTTACTTGTGTCTTTAATATATGACACATCAAAAACACAGTGTCATACAATGACATATACACCTGCCACACTGCGACCTGGACAGCTGCACAGCAGCCATAGCTTCTCTCACCTGTTTTTAGGTCTACTCCTGCCTCTCTCTCCCCATCCCCTGCTGTGTTGCACCCCAGCATCCTGCTCATTATAGCCCCAGGCAGAGAGGAGCCACAATGGTCTTGCTCCTCCATTCAGGAGGAAACAGAAATGGCTGTTGTGGTCAACAGCTATGGTACAAAACTCAATTAATTGCAGAGTCCATGCATAAAGTTAGAACAATGTCATAACGGAAGAAAACAAAGAAATTAAAAACAGAACAATTTCTTCAGGCAAGGATCAGTGTGGTAGCATTAGTGTTGTGCTTTGAAATAAAGTAGTAAAAGTTTTCCACCCTCCACTCTCTCTCCATGTGTATGTATATCTAAGAGAGAGAAACTGCCTCTAATAGCAAACTCAAGTGATAAGTGCAGACAGAAAGGGAGTCAAAACCACTGAGAAACAAGAAACAAACTATGAGCATGCTTTGACAATCCTGAAATTTATAGTACAAAAAATATTTAAACAAATCTAAGAAGGCCACCACTACGTCCACCCAAAGACCAGTGAGTGTCAGTTGGAACAGAAAAAAAAGTTCATAAGAAGAACTCTGCTGGATCAGTCCAGCATTCCGTTCTCACAGTGGTCAAAACACATGCCCATGGGAAGACCACAAGCCCATGAGCACAATAGCTGCTTATGATCCCCAACCAATGGTACTCAGAGGCATACAAAAAAGAGGAGGGGAGAGAGAAGAAAGTGGAATGCCCTGCTTGAAGTGAATGGCTCACTGGAACTCTGAACAGGAACATTCTTGTTAGGAAGGACTCCACTGAAACATTTTGTCGCATAACCCACATATCTAATTCTGAATATCATTCAGCAACTACAGTAAAATGTTTTCATACAGATCTGACTCTGGTGATATCAGATGCATGCATTATTTGTAAAATTTCTAAGAAGCAGATGTAGGTTCTGGCAATGTTGTATTCAACATTGTTCTTTAAACATTCTTATTTAAGAAAAATAAGAAAATGATTAATACAGCATTAGTCTTATGTAGTCATTAGAAAACAGATTCCTGTTTCTTTGACTCTCCGCATGTTTCATACACACACAGATGCCATAACAAGATTATATCTCAGAAGCAGAAAGCAGTATGAAAGTACAAACATTAAAAGCAAACAGCAAACAAACAAGACTTGGTTCATAAGCATAGGGGAGCATACGGCAGTTAAACCATAGCAGTAAAGTCCTTCCCTCTTGTTATGGATTAGTGGGAAATGCGTCAGTGGTGAAAATGATGCACTCAGTCTCCAATAGAAGGGTGACAGCTGAAACACTTATAATAGCATCTCCTGCTGGTTAATCAATACTTCTGTATTTGGCAGCAGTTAACTAAGACAATGTAATTCTATCACTTTATCTTTTTAAGTAGACACATGGAACATTGGACATTATGCTCAAGTCACTGAAATCTGCATACACTATAAAGAACAGTGACAATGAAAACATGAAGGCATTGTGAGGCTGAATTTTGCAACCCCTCACCCCATGCACTACCTTATTTCACATAATTAAGAAGCATTTCCATTAGGGTGCTGTCACCAAGAAACATCTAGATATTTATCTAATCATTGATTTACACACACAAAATGGTACATAGTTTGTGATATATAAAGCATAACATTTTACTGTGGAATTTACTGTAGGAATTTTTTTATGACCTGTGGATTGTTATTAGTAACCCTTGATCTCTACACTTTGATAACCATTAAACCAGAAACCAAGGCTGCAGTCCTATATCCACTTGTAGGACTAGTTCCCATTGAATACAATGGAATTTACTTCTGAGTAGACATGCATAGGATCGCAATGTAAGTGTTCGAGATTTATTGTAAGCCTATAAATTCTCTCGCTTAGTACTATTTTAAGGTAAATATGTATGCAAGATAATATTGAGAAGTTTTGTACTCCAGATCCCATTAAAGTCAGTGGCAAAACTTTTGCTGATTTTCAGGAAGTTGGTTTGTACTCATTATCATTTTGACCATCATAACAATCCAACAGAGAAGATGTTGGTAACCTGTACAACCCAGAGTTATTTCATGGTTTCAATGGGTCAGCCCTTAATTAAAGGAGATTTTGATTGCATCCTTATGGTGTTAAGCTACATTTACATAGGGGAAGCAGATTCAGAAGGAGAAAAAGAATATTTTTTTCAAATTTTCTTTCCTCAAGTAATGTTCAGCATTAAACCACTGAGATAACTCTACCTATTTAACCATCATGTCAAATTTGGCTATCCATCTATGCAGTACTGGAAAAAAATGTTTCAAAAACACCAGCTTTCTAAAGTCCTTTTATCATCAAACCAACTAACTGTATCTCCTACTTTCTCTACAGCAGTAACTTCCACTGAACGTCTTGAAACCTTATCTCATTATGTCCACCTGAAACACCTAAAATTCTCTTGCACGATAAAAAGGTGCAACAGATTTAAATGACATACAAGGTTAGTAAATGCTTTAAATAAAACCTTATATAGCATTAGCCCTACTATACCAGTAATTATGACATTCATAGCCGAACTTATTTTGGTCTCCAAAGTGGTGCCTAGGTATGAACCAGTGATCAATTCTAACAGCAACCAATTAGCCGTGAGCTTTCATGACTGCCTTTTGTCTGTGTTATGTATTCTTTTAAATAATTTACTCCAAAGGCCTGCTTTTGTAAAATGACCAACAAGATCAAGCTTTCCTTTATTTATAATGCCAGCCAATCAATCGGGCACAACACAGCATCTAGCTGTTCTTATAGTAGCAGCAAGCTTAGCTAGCCAACTTAGGACCAAAACTCATTACTAAAGGAAAAAAACTGTGAAGCATTACTGTGTTTTTCACTTATGCTAAAAACACCAAATCATTTTCTCTGCTGGCCTGAGATTATTATTATATTATTGTGGCATACAGAACCCAAACAACAAGTCAAACCAGTAATTTTATCCAACAGAAAAAAAAATACTATTCCTTTCTCTAAAAATCCCCACTATGTACCAGTCCCTCCTCTTAATCACAATAATTCCTTGTGAAAAAGATTCTTTAATACATGAAAATGCAAGGGCCATTAAGTGTCATACAGGCAGAACATTTCTGATAGTAACAAAATCTGATACTGTTTGAGTTCAAGGAACTTGCATAAGACTCAAACAGTGACTTTCTTTCAGAAGAGCAAAAGCACTTCTAACTGCAAATCTTTGTACAGTCAAGTGATAACGGAATAGCAGACAAACAGTATCAGATAAAGCACCAGGGACCTTTTTTTGGCCTTGTGGAATAAATACACTCAGAACTGACCCATTATATATTCAGGTAAAGAGATGGAATGCTAGCCATTCATTGTCAATCTACATGCAGTTTCATCATCAGATAGCAGAAATGAAATACTAATGCAAGAAAAAATGAATGCCAATTTCCTTCTTTTTGATCCAAGTTTCAGTGGCTCTCTAAAATAATAGATAGCTGTTTGTCAAGACTGGCTTGTTCCACACCATTAACTCAGAACAAAACATATCTCGAGTGGGGCAGCAGTGTTACTTCCATGAAATGATTAATTGCATGCCATCATTTATCACATGGATACAAAGACATTTAGTCACAATTTTGGACATAAATCAAGGTATATGATCGTATATATACAAGATTGCCTTCGTTCCTAAAATGGCATAGATTGAGGTAAGATTAGCCATAGCAACCAAGATCAGTTTTTAGGCATCCATGAAGACTCAGCAAGCACTAAATGAACTAAGATTTCTCTTTACCTTCTCTGGTGTGAAAGCCAAAATTAAAAAGATTATATCACCCTGCTCCTATCACAATAGGTTTCACAATGAAAAAGTCATTTCTTACCTTTGAATTACATCAAATAAATAACATTCATCCCCAGCTAAAATGAACAACTTTCAAAGTAAATTGAATCTCCTTAGAGCAGCATTCCCCTGCTGAACCATATTTACATAACAATATATCACAGGAAGCTTGGAATGAATCTTGAAAATGGGCAACTGAATAATATGCATCCCTAGCATTGATTACTGTACACTCAAGCTTCAAACTGTCTTCCTTTTTTATTCATTAAAAATATACAGTAGCTAACAATAAAAGAAAGTGCTATGATGCTCATAGTGTCAAAGTCAACCTTTGTTACTATATGAGAATCACACGGTAAATTTATATTTGTAAAGAGATGGTATGCTGTAGCAAATTCTAGCTTTTTTGTGATCAGGAAATGATGGCATTTGGTTTACATTCCATTTAAAACAAAACAAAACACCAGTACAGCATCACCTCCTCTGGTGTTGTTTTAGTCATCTAACTTTATTCCTCAGTTTGTTTTTCCAGCATTTTTAAGCCATCTTTTCACTTTAGATTTTAAATTCTATGTTCCAACAAGAAACTGTGTTTACTATACTTTTTCCTAGACAATTATATGTTGTCCTGTGCTACACGTTCAGTGAGTTGTTTGTAATACTCCCAGAGCATCAACAGAAAAAATACCCTAAATTCATTTAATTGTGCAGTTTTTAAAATTCTATCACTACCTTTGTTACATTTTGTTAATGCTCAGCTAGATCATTAGTTTCTTTAAGCAGCTGACTCTTTAAGGACAGATTGTGCATGCCTCTGTTTTACTAGGAAGTATTCAGAAAGCAATATATTAAAAGTTTAAAGGTTACACCTGCATTAAAAATATATTCCCAGAATAATGTCTTCTTCCTGCTGCAGCGGTTTGTTATACTATTTGAACTCAGCGGGGAAGCTCATTAATTTTTAAAACTCTCTGAGCTCAGTACAGTTAAGAGTGTAAAAATAATTAAAAATTGGAGTTGATGGAACACAGTTTTAATATTGTATATGTATAGCAGGTGCAAAGTGGCATTTTACCCCATTGAACCATAATGAATAAATACTGCTCTACGTGACATAATCCCCTTATAAAAGAAAGCATCACACTGAATTTTCAAAAAGTGGATGTTAGAAACATTTCTAATTATATTACCATCTCAAGCAGGGGGAAGTGTGTGTTTTTGTATTGGCGGTGTACAATGCTAGAAATTGATTGGGAAGGCCTATAATCTGACATTTACATCCTTAAACATTATCATTTCAAACTAACAAATTCTAATGTGTCTGGAAACTTGAGAAAACAAATTATTCTCTCTTACCTAAACTTGCAAGTGGACTGAGTCTTCTTCATTGTTGTTGCCTTCAGCGCCCCCTCTTCCCGCCATGGAGACTGGTGCTGCTGTGTTCATTGCACTGTGCCTTGGTTATAGCTGTGACTCTAAGCTGCCGGCTTAGACCAGCAAAGGAGTGTGTGTGTGTGCATGAGAGAGAGAAAGAGAGACAGAGAGAGCATGTGTGTTTGTGTGTGTGTGCATGCGTGCCTCTGTGAAGACTGAAAAGACAGCCTGCTGACTTCTAGACTGGGAACCTCAATCTTAGGCCAAGTCAATGCTGAATAGAAATGATCAAAGCTCTGCCCCTCATCAAGGCAATTGGGATTCCATCCCCCCCACACCCATAAATAACTAGTGGGACTGTCATTAGGGATTCTCATGAAGAAACCTCTAACCAAAGCAGATCTTTTCCATATTGCTACTGCCTGCCCAGCAGTCCATGCAGAATACAGGTACCTATTGTTCCTGAGACAGATACTGTATGCAGCCAGCCACTCAGACTCTGACAGATCTCAACAAACCAGTGAGCCTGCCTTTATTTTAACTCTTTATTTACTCACACATTAGTTTCATGAATTAACCACCCACAGCTTTCTTTACAGCCCACAGAAGAGTAGAGGAAATAAAATTAATGGCAAATTGCTAGGCTTTCATGACAAATCCAGAAAATGAAAAACACATCTACTTGGTTAAAACGCACACAGAGAGACACAGTCACACACACAATCATATAGTGAAAAACTATTAAATTTAGGGAAAATGAATAACTGACATTACTCTTTGGGCACCTTTAGAATTAAAAATGAACTAGATCTGCTTTACTATTCCAATAAAAAAAATCTTTGTTTTATCACAAGAGTTACACAAATACTCTATTTCTTAGCAAATCTAAATTACTTATTCCATTTATAGCCAGATATATGTGTTAGCACATTTCATTATGCAAACTATTTTCTAATTATAATTCAGTACCTGGTTATATCCCAAATGATGCTATCATCTAAAGAGAATCTTTATTTAGGAATAACTATCTAGATGTCCACTTTCAGTGAGCTGTATCTGTCTGTACTATAAATTTACATCTTTTTCTACAAAATATTTATCCTTTGAGAATTCTGAACAATGGAATTGTTAGTATCTGATTTCCAAGACAGATAGATGCCCTTGAAAGCTCTATCAAATAATCCTCCCTCCAAAAAACAGTTAAGAACTGAGTTACAAGTACAAAATAAGCAAAGCTCAAATTCAAGTACCAGATTTTAGCTGTTCAAACCCATATAAACCTGGAGATACAGCACTGCAAATATGGATTCTACACAGAAAAGTTTAGGCAAGATCAGCATTTTAGTGTTTATATTCAATTTCCTTCTAAAGCAAGTTCTAATGGTATTTGAAAACAGATTCTAATGAATGAGGCCATCTTCAAACATGCATTTATCTTGGTCCAAGCCAGCATGATGCTGAAGTTCTTTTCATGGAGCATTATCTTGCTTTGGATTTCTAGGACATCACACATACCAAAAAAAGTAACTTTGGATATAATGTGAATTCCTGGCACTGCTCCTTATCTTGCTGTCATTGTGTGAATGTGTACACATGTACATATATGTGAGTACACTGATACCTACATTAATCTGTGCTGGAGAGAAGAAAATGGAGTTCAGATTATTTACTCTATGAATTAAGATTATGACAAAAGAATTTATTATTAGATGAAATATATCGCAATGGAAATATTTTTTGTTATCAAAAGAGAATGATGAGTGATATTTATAGTTATTTTGTAGGTGAGCTATCCTATACATTGAAATATGCTGTAAAATGTCTTCACATTTAAAAGTTAAGATGAAATGTTTCAACAAAAGCATGATTTTATTTTGTAATATAACTCAGTACAATGAACCACGACTTTATGCCCTCCAAGAAGTACAGGATTTTAAACAAATGACTTTATTACAAATACCTAAAAAAAAGAAAATGAGCAGAATTAAATTTATAGGGGAAATAATACCAAGATTGTTTCTCATAAGCATCATATGATGCAATGCTACCATTCAATTTTTAAAATGTAGTGAAGTCCAAATGTGATAACAGATCTTCTAAAGTAGGCACTGCAAACCATTTATAGAGGAATGATCGATCTTCTAAAATAAACATTCCAAACCATTTGAAGTAGACACTATTAATTACATTTGTATCCTGCTCTTCCTTCAGGGAGCTGAGAGCAGAAAGGTTAGCCTCTAAACAAGCATGTCATACTGCAACTTCCCAAGTCTGAGATACAGTTATTTCTCACATCTGTGCAATTAACTTCATCACTGAGTTGGGATTGCTTGTCCCATCTAAGTCTACTCCAGCACTACTGGATTTAAGTAGTGCTGTAACTTTTCTAAATCCATTTTGAAAAGAATGTATGAGAGTTTGGACTGTCTGTCCAGTTAAGGATGATCCTGATCAATTAAACAGTTACCAAGAAAAAAGAAAGAGAAAGTAGCACTGAGATAGAATCTTAAATAGAGATGTAACTTTAGAGCTGCCTGATGGCTCAAGAATTATCTGTTCCACCCACCATGTATGACAAAATGTCTTAAGACCCCGTGGCAGTAGGGAAGGATATTTCTCAGCTTTCTTGGCTAGATGGGTGTGACTTTCACTTGCTATCCAGTCCACTTGTTCTATAACTAGAACCTATTAATCTTCTACTGCTTAATGTCCAGTAGTTCTTTACATCAGGAAGCGAACCCTAGAGCTGCAACTCAGTCACAGTCTAGGCTATATCTACATAAAAATATATATTCCGTAAAAAGTACTATCACGAAAAAAAACACATGCTGACATCAGACAAGTCTGCTAACCCTGTTATCAATCATGCTATACCTGTCTTGAGAAGGCACTATTACTGTTTATGTTATGAAAACACGATGCCCAAAATGCCCCCAAAACATGAGCTTGCATCATTACTGTGGACATTCCACCAGGAGGATATTTATTTCATATGAACAGACTATGTATAGTCTAGTATTCTTTGTGGACATGCAAATACACAGGCTGCATTCAGACATAGGGTTTATTGTGTTAATTTTACTGATTATAATGGTAGCGCTTCTGTCCTGATTTCTAACATTTCTTTCATACTACAGTATCTGCTGCCTTTTCGACTGATATACTGTCTTGTCACTCTAAATTTCATTCACACTGTGGGCATGAGGTGACACAACATTGAATGTTCCGCGCATATGTCCTTCTGTTTCCCCATGAAAACACTGTGAAAGAACTGTATGCTGGTATACTGCCCCAAATTTTGTCACTTTACTCCTGTGATTTTCTGGATTAATGGAGTTTGAATCAGATTTTTTCTGGAAGCAATCAACATGGAAATGAGCTCTAAACTTCCACTATATTTTGCAAGATTTCCAGAAGTGCCCATTATGCCATGTAAATAAATAGATCAAATAAAATGTGGAAATTATCAGGTAACTATCAGGAAGCGTTAGGAAAATGGAATAACCTGCCATCTGAAAACAGCCACAAGGAAAGGCATGTTTATTCCCAAGCCATTCAGGAGTATGTGCACCAGCAATACATGGGCAGAGCTAATTGCATGGGTCCTCCTCCACTAATTGCCACTCATATTCTGAACAGATTGCTGATCAATTGGGAAAAACCCATCAGATCAGCCTTCCCACTGCAGGCAAGTGCGTATTTGTGTATGTCTATGGCCTGAATTTTCAATAGACTCGCCAAGAGAATGGTATGAAGGCATACAACACCATCTTACTATTGATGTGGAGCCTGGCCCAGAGATGGGAGACTACCTAGCAACTGTATATATATACAAATTTGGAAGAAGAATGATGTAAAATGTAGCACAGGGCTGCCCCTATCATTAGACAAAGGGAGGTAACTGCCTCAGGTGGCAGATGCTGGGGGGGCATAAACAATAGCTCCCTCCTGCCTAGCCATTCCCTTCTGTTGGAGAAGAGACCTGAGCATGCTACCAGCCTGTCTTCCCACCCCTCACCCCGCTAAACTAGTCCGCTGCCTCAGGTGCCCCATCAGCATTCTTGAAGTAAGACTCAACTGCTAATCCACTCAACATGATGTATAGGGAATGGAGGGAGGGCACCTCTGCCAGCAAAATGTCTTGTGGTAACCCTAGTGTTGGATGCAAACAAACTGGATTTGGTTTCCAAACAATTCAGTCTTTTTAACACAGTGAACTGTGCCAAAAGCAAGTCACAATAAATACTTATAGCCAATGTCCTTTCCCCAGGAACAGGAGAATAAAAAAGTTTACGACAGTGCTTACTGCATTACTATTATATTCTAGAAACAGTCTGGCAGGAAATATTTTAAACTGTTTTTCAAGGTTGTTATTATGGTTGCTCTTGTTAGGTTGGTTGTTATTGATAATTTTATTGTTTTAGGATGTTTAGGATATTTTAATATGTTTTCATTTTTTAAAAGATTTATTGTGCTTTATTTGTTGTGAGAGCATGATCCTAAAAGGTGGCTTCGAAACCTTTTAAATAAACAAATAAAAATAGAACAACAAAACCAAAAGCTTGAAAAGGACCAACCTTGCAGCTCCATGTGTAGTTTAGTACAACTCTACATATATCAGAATATCCTGTACCAAAGACACCCCTGATAGCTAACTGTCCAAGTTTTTTTATCTTTCAAGAAACAGGACTTTACAATCCCCTCTTGCACCTGGTGGTGGCTCAATCTAATGAGATGCTGCACTAGAAAAATATATATATTTGATGGGCTAGGTACACCATTATGCCATTACAACTTCACACAGTATGGCATTACTCAGGAATGGCAGAGATGTTTGTCCAGTGATGTAAAGAGGTACACAGATGTGAAGGATCAGTGAAGTCTGCAAAACTACACCCATAATTTTCAAGTTATGAATTTTTTTAAAAGGAGTAAAAGAAAAAGTTGGGTTCAGATGCACTTTCCACAGGTGGAAAGATTCCTAATGTCCATGGAAGACTTTTGATCCAGAAGACTGATCCCACTGGTGGAAGGAGAGAGGTGACTTTCATCATTCTCCCCTCCTTTGCAGATCCCAGAGCCATCTCCAACACTGTTCCAGAGGGTCACCAAAAAATCCAGAAGAGTGTGGGAGATGAATCTGTGAGCTGAAGGGAGAGGGGAAATGAGCAAAAGCCTCTCCCCCTGCCACTCCACCAGCAGGTACATCCCAAGTGGAACTTTGCGTAGAGGCTTTTTCCGCAGATGGGAGTGAACTCTGGATCTAGCCCACTGAATTTGTGAGTTTACATTGTGATTTTGGAAAGATATGCAACAGAGTAAGGCTGCAATCCTATGCAGTTAAATGAGAGTTTGCCCCATAAAATTCAATAAACATGCATAGGATCGGCTTCATAGATGTTCATTCCAGTAAAGACTATGAAAAATAACAAAATACACATGATAACTGAACCAACTGAACACAACTGAACCAAAATTAAGTTGCAAGAGGAGTAGTTGTTTTGCTAAAGGATCTTGACACCTTTTGACTCAAGTAGCAGGGCTTTCACTGGACGTTTCCATTTCAGTTAGAGAACCACAGAGCTAACACAAGTAGTATTTCTCTTATATGTTCTTCAGGATTTATTCTGATTGTTTTCTGTATATCACACCCATAATCATAACATGCTTCAAAAGGTTTGGACAATATTTCCCAGCAGAAATATAAAAATAGGAAAAATGTATCTACTTTTTATTGCATAATATACTTGTACATGAGAATGTCACCTGAGGATATAGTTACAATACCCTTCAGCTCATAATGTTATGTGCTTTCCCACAAAGGCAGTTACTGATATCTGGGATCCATTTACCCTCAAGGACAGTTTTAATGAATTAGCAGCAGCTTAGATCTAGAAAAATATACAGATCAAACACAGAGAGAAAATGGACAGAATTAAATCAGCTTCATTCATGCTTTCGCTATAAGAAGTCTCAGAGCAGGTTTTCCAGTATTAACCTTAATTAACATTTAATCTCACTATGTAAATCTGTAATATTTAAAATTGTGAACTCCCTTCTTTAGGTATAAGCACGTTAGTGTACATTTCCTAGTACATATTTTGTGTGTGTGTGTGTCTGTGTATGCATGCGCAGAAGAATGTTATGGTGATTGAATTATTACCTAGACATAAACTTTTAAATTTCATTAAATATGTGTAATATTGTAGTCTTTGACTGCAATATTGAAAATGATTAAGACAACTTAAATCCCATTGGGTAGTGGATCCACTAAAATCAATGGACACTAGTTAGTCATGTCTAACCAAAGTCCACTAACTTTAATGGGTCTACTCTGAGTGTGACTTAGTTGAACACTGCCCATTGACTTCAAAAGGGTTCAAACAGTCTGGCTGTACACAGAATTGCAGCCTTTGTTACCCAGGCACAGGCAAAGTCACTGATAGATTCCACATGAAGAAATAAAAAGTTTGGGTAAAATAGTTTCAAGATTAAACTTCAGTAACAACAATAAGGAGTAAACACTAGAGTGGAGTGAAAAAAACCTGAAATTTTAATCTCCAACAACTTTCTCTATTGTAATTGTATTAATGCCAAGGGGACAGTCCCAGCATAAGTCAATTCCCCATAACTCTCTTCTGATATATTTTTCCAAAAATCAGTGCAGCATCTTGCCTTTTAAAAATGTTTTCATAGAAATATAGTTAGGATAGTACATTATTTTCTAGACCCTGTGAAACAAGTAGGAAAAAACAGGAAGACAACATTACAGGCTGCTGCTATATTCTAACATCATAATCAAAAACACTTCACATATTCACACTCCTATAACTTTATATTTTGGGGAGATTATCTGTTCAGAAAATCTCATTGCATTTGGAATCATCACCATGTTGGCGGGAACCCAGCCCATTCCTCTAAAAAATTACTACTTCTCGAATTCTCACATGAGAAGTATTTTGCACTTGTTCCTCCTCTCTTTTCAAAAATTCTCTTTGCTCCAAATACAAATGTACAATTCAGAAGCTCTGAAGTGTCTATATAGAATACTGTACCTCAAAGGGGTGTGTTAGCATTGGATACATGCAGTGGTTTCCTGGTTTTCAGTTCTGTTTTTTAACCAGCACCAGCCAGGACTAAAAGCATATTCAGAAAAACAATACAAAAAGTGAACATCTATGTAAATCTCTCCTTTCATCTTGTATACAATTAGTTGGGTGAAGAGATTATTCACTAAAATTGGATTGCTTCCAATTTAGTTTTCTGCAAAGCTATCAAGTTGTCTGAATGTTTATTCTGACCTACCTTGTGAGCTTTGTTCTGGTGAAGTTACTAGTCTGGAAAGGCCATGTGTAGAAGATCCTAACAGAAGAAAATTACAAACATTCAAGAACTGCCCTTACAGCATCATTCTGCCCTATAAGTCTCATCATCATCAGCTGATAAAAGCCTGAATACATGAGTTATCATTATAGTAAGATAATTCAATGCTCAAAATGTTTTCCCAAGGTAGTACAACATAGGAAATCCTTAAAAAGCAGCTTCATTTCACTTACAAAGCCAAATTTCTCCACAGATTTTATGGTATGCATAAAAAGCAATAATGACATAAGCGTCAAATCATATCATTTTTTAAAATGCATATTTATTAAACATTTATTTCTGCATTTCCAAAAGTTTGGACTGCTAGCTATTTTACTTTGGGGCTGTTGCACCATTTGCCTTGAAAAGCATCCCTGTTAATATGGTTCTACTTAAAACTCATAACTGTGTTTCAATATCTAAAGGCTTTCACAAAGCATACTTCCTTCTGAAGTTTATAGCCCATATCACTGCAATATGAATTATAATTTTAAACTCTTATTCTTCCAGATATTCCAGATATTCAATTATAGCAATAATCTGAGTCACATGCTTCAAGTTCAGCTGCATGAACATGGTGCTTTGAAAATGAAAGTAGTTTAACTATCAAATGTGTTTTGTTAACTTAGGGCTGACACATACTTAGGGCTCACTTACATTCAGACATCAACTATCTGTGAATGGTTCCCTGTATGTCTAGTGATACTAATGAACACATTGGACCAAATCAACAAAACTTATTATTATCCCTGGGGGAAAAAACAATAAAAATGCACATCTGTATTTTAAAAGACGAGAATATCAACGGAGGGGGTGAATAAGGATTTCTATTAGGTGCAAGACACAAAATAAAAGTAATATTTAAAAGCAATAAACAGTGAAAACAATTATTGGCTTACCATAGTTTTCAGTCTCTATGAGCTTTCAGATGGATTCAGAGGAACTGGGAATTCAGAAGATCTATGACTGCCTTGTTGCTTCTGTGAGAGCTTCAGCATAAAGTACAGAGCTTTGCTTGGCCTTTGTGGGACCAGGATGCTGCATTGTCTCATCTCACTACAATCTTCTGAAACTCGTCCGATGAATCCAGTGGCAGCTATCTGTTTGTCCAAGCAGGTCCGCAGGAGCTGTTACAACAGCAGTCACCTTCTGGGGGTGGGGGAGTCCTTGCCACCCTGTGTACTGAAGATTTCTTCCTTTTTGCATTTATTGGCTTTTTGATTGGAGGGAGAGGGTCACAGATTTTCAGTCTGAGATCAAAGGCAGACACGTAATGGGGTGTAACATTGCCTTCTCAGTTGTATTCAGCTTCCTGAGTAACTACATTTCTGAAAACCTTGTGGTGTTTCTGACTGCATATGCTCTAAGGTTTGTGTGATTAAAAAGAAAAGAAAGTATGATGAAAATTTTAAACAAATGAGATCTTCCTTACAGCACTGCCATCTCTCTCTCTCTCTCTCTCTCTCTCCTCTCCTGTCGAATAATAACTATCTTTGCAAAAGAAAGTGCTTAATAAAGCCACGGTCAGACTGCTTACACTTGGCATTTGCTGCGATAACAAATCAGAAATGATAGCATCATACAGATTTATGAATTTTTTTGCTCCCGCAGTCACAAACATCAGACGTTTACTTTATAAAGAAACCTTTTAGATTCTCCCTGCCGTTTCCATAGTGATCTCATTTTCCCCTTTTATCACAGATTGGCTGAAGTACTGCTACCCTTTGTGCATTAAAAGGCTTGTGCTCCCAACAGTCGATGGGATAGTACTGTAGCTACTTCTACACATGGTACAATGTTCTTTATTTAAAACACACACACACATCCCAAGGTTCCCATAATATTGTCCCCCTGCACAGAATAGTAAGGCAGAATGTGATTTTGTCAAAATGTATGCAAGTTAAGGTACAGCCATTGTGCACCAACAGAATCTATACTACAGCTATTTAAGTGTTCATCACACATAAAATAATCTCTTTCCAAAGCTTTAATATGGCATGCATTGGTAGAAATGTCTGAGCTTCTCTAGCCGCCAGTGAAAACAAAGTCACGTCAATTATTTTACCCTCACCCTCAGACAATGTTTATATTATTATTATGATTTCTTTTTTTGGCTGTTCTTTTTTTTAAAAAAAAAAGAAAATCTGTCTAAAGAACAGAACTATGTCATTATCTGATGGCATGCATGCTTTGTTCAGGAATGCAAAACTTTCTAGTAAATACATCTGAACAAGCAGTTCATTTTAACTGTCTAATGTGTAGAATCTATTCTACAGACATTCCTTCTATGTTCTCATCCCCAAATATATGAAAATATTATTCCTTTTAAAGCCAAAGCTTTAGATTGTCTCTGTCCAGTGTATTGTAATGTATTTGACCTACCTCTTTCACAAATCTTTTTCAATAGTGTGAATTCCAGGCACAGTTTGCAGCTGTCCTGTCAGATTTCATTTTCTACCCTAGGTTTTCTATCCCTTATTAGAAAGTGAGTATTAATACTGCTAGTACAGACATATGGTTGTCTAACATGCTATAAAAACAATAAAATTGCCAATTTATTGTGAGAATATGAAAAATAGACAGACATCATGGAAATAAATCTATGAAAAAGGAAACATACAATTTTGTACTTTGCTCTATTTTGTTTATATAAAGAAAACAAGTGCATTCTGTGTAATTTTCAGGAAAAACATATGAAGACAATATAGATTTGAACTGAACAGGTGGGCAATTCAAACCAATTAAATGAAAAGTAAGTGTGGACATAAAGGCCTCGGCCTAACTAAATTAGTCATACTTGCTCAACTGAAATCAATGGGACAAGTAAGGTGTGAAGGACCATTTATATTAATTGGAGTCATGTGACATAACTTTTGTTGCATCAAGACCTTCAAAGTTACCCTTCCTTGATTTGAGTACTTGCCAAAGTACTCTGCAAGCTTCTTTCAGGTAAGGGTTATTGAAATACAGACCATTGAATCCAGAGGAGCTTCCTCCATCCAAAGAAGCTCCTCCAGATCCACTCCATTTTTTAAAAAATCACAGTAAATAGAGAAGGCCTGTTTCAACTGAAACTTATTTACCTATTTGCTCTTCTCCCATCTCAACTACACTTGCCTTTAAAAACTGTGAAACAACCCATGCTAAAACTGCAATAAAAACAAATCCAAATCTAACTAGAAAAGGGTAATAAACCATCCAAAATGAAAACTCACAAGCAATCAGAACCAACATTAACTCTGAAGACTTTTATTTAAAATGGCAGATTTAACACTATCTTGAGATATTAACAATTCCTTATAGAATTCATTCTGAGCTAAAAATACCCTGTTGATCAGTGGTAGGACCCATTGGACTGTGGATACACTATGCAAATATTACCATGCACTCACAAATTCCTTTAGTCTTTCATCCCCACTCCTTCTCATCTGCAGGTTTGCCCTGAAATATGTAAGCTTGTAAAATGTTATTTACTACTTGCGCAGTGCAGAAGTTAAGGCAGCAGCCTTAACTTAAAATGTCCATGATTTTTTTTTAAGTGCAAGTAAATTTGTAAGAACCTTAACTCTTCTCTTACATGGAAGGAATGTTAACCTAGAATTATTACTCTTGCTGACAAATGGTCACAATGAATTATGGGACTATTCCTGGATAATCAGTTAGACTATATCTCCCAAGACAACAATAGCCCCAGTTACAATAAAGTTGACACAGGGCCCTTTAAAATGTCTGGCTCACCTCTGTAAACATATCATGTGTAAACAAACAACTTTTGATTAAAAAGAACTCTAAAAGACAGCACATTTATAATGATTTTATCTTGAAACATTGGGCTTGAATAATATCAATGTCGACAGTAATTCTCATTTTAAGGTTTTCTGAGTTCAGATTATTTTTCTTTGATTTAATTACAATTTAATTCATTTTCAAACACAACCTTACATTCCTGACTCTAGCTGGAAAAAAAACCCTGAAATTCTGAAATAAAGAATGTTCTAATAACTCATAATGATTTCTAGCCCCCACTTGCACTAGGCACATTTTGGCTAATTTAAAAAATGTTTTTGAAAAGTATTCAACCTGGGTTTGATGAGTATTTCCCATTTATTTCAATGGGGCTTACTCCTAGGCAAGTGGGTATAGAATTGCAGTCTTAAAATCAGAGGAATTAGCAGACAAATGCTCAGTTCCAGTGTATTCCACACTATCTACATAATTCTTACTATTCACATGCAATGTTTACTTGAAACAATTTTGGAACCACTTCTATCAACAAATACACAGAACAATGAATGAATGTACAAATTTGTCTTATCCCAAATCACAGTACTCCATATATTACTTAGACTGGCTAGCAATACTGCTACTGGTCTCAAGCTGTGTTCTTTCTCAGCCTGGCAGCTACTAGGAACCACCAGGGATTGAATTTGGACCCTTATTCATTCAAAGCATGTAATCTAGCACTGATTTATGGGATCCTTAATTCATTAATTAAAATCTGGAAATGGCCCTGGAGGTAGGAGCAAAAGCTCTGAACTGAAGTATCCCAAACCCTCACTTCCCTGAGCTGCTCCAGAAGGATTCTGTGGACAACAGTGTCAAAAGCTGCCAAGAGGTCAAGGAGAACAAGCAGAGTCACACTCCCCCATCCCTTTGCCTACAAATGTCATCAACCAGGGCAACCAAAGTGGTTTCAGTGCCATGGCTGGGCCTGAAACAAGACTGAAATTGATTCAAATAATCAATTTTCTCCAAACATACAGGCAATGGTGATTGGTGCCCATTGGGACTGGTGAGGCGCAAGGCACGGAGTCCAACAGTAGGTGAAGCCACAGCCACTGACAAGCAGAGCCAACTAATTCTAGTTTTCTCCCCATCCTTCTCTGTGCTGGGCAAGGGCAAGACTGAGACTAAGGAAGCAGAGGAAGCTGACAGCCAGAGCCACCCCCTGGACTAGATATAAGTAAGAAGGCAGGCAGCTGCGGGCTGGCTGAGGGCAATGGGGTTGGTGTGGCAGTGCCCCACTAGTCCCAGGGGATCAGCTTCCACTGCATACAGGGCTGCCACCACTCTCTGAAGTACCTTGCCCCAAAAGGGAATATTCACCCCTGGGCAATAGTTTTTTAACACTAGACTTATTTATTTTATTTATTTATTTTTAAAACTTATATACCTTATATACTTAGACCACAAAACTAATTTTAGAAGAATATGGCAAAATGGGCAGATCCTCTTGCTTTGGGACATGGAGCCCGTAAATGAAAACCTACATCCCAACAAACAGGTTTTGCATCTTAAATCATATAACATATTTATTAAGGGAAAATAATCAAATAATAATAATAAATTTAATTTCTTTGTCACCTATCTGGCCGATGGCCACTCTAGGCGACGAACAAAATCGTTAAGATACAATTGAAAAATACAGCGATACAATATAAAAACAATACATCTGCAACAATATTAAAACTGGGCAGGAGGCATTACAATTATAACAATTAACCCTCCCCGGATACCCCGAAGGCCTGTTGAAAGAGCCAGGTCATTAAGGCTTTCCAAAATACATTTAGGGAAGAGGCGTGCCGGAGATCTTGTGGGAGGGAGTTCCAAAGAGTGGGGGCCACCACTGAGAATGCCCTCTCTCTTGTACCCGCCAATCTGGCTGTTTTTGTTGGCGGGATTGAGAGAAGGCCCGGTGTGGCCGATCTTGTCGGGCGGCATAATTGGTGGTGTTGAAGGCGCTCTGTGAGATAAGCTGGGCCGAAACCGTGTAGGGATTTAAAGGTCAATACCATCAGAGAATATAATATAAATTGGCATTATTATTTAGAATATAGTCCCCCCACAGGAGTGGTGGAATCAAAGGGGAAGTGATAAAGAAAACTTAACTTTGTCACAAACTTTTGAATCATTGCTTGGATCTTTCTGTAAACAGAACAGAGTTCAGGTTCACAGAGTGGGTTTTTCCTGCATCCCCTTCCCTCTGAAGCCCTTTGTGCTTCCTGAAAATCTGCACCTGAGGAAGAAGGGACCCTTTGGCTGCAGGGAGATGGAGAGGGGTTGCAGAAATAGCTCTTCCTTTATATGAGGAGCAGCTTAGGATCCAAGCTACAATCTCAATCTATCCCTGCTCAGCATCAAAACCGAGCTATCTAACCCACTGGAGCCTGTTCATAGTTCTTTAAAAATAGAGGAGCTTCTCCTAAATTCTGTTCAGACAGATACAGTGCAGAATATGCTCGGCAATTTGGTTGCTTTGATATTCAAGTCTCAAACCAGATATAAGATATCATCATTCAAGATCACATATGACACAATTAATGACTGTGGGTAGACTGTATGTTACCAGCATCTAGTCTGTAGTGGCTAACAGAAAATTCATCCACAAGAATGCAAAAGGCTGCAAAAATTGTAGTCACTTACAGTAGTCCAAATTGTAGTCCATTTTGCCCTTTCACCAGGTTTAATCCCTTCAGACAACTCACTTTCTGCAGGCCTACAAAATATAAATGGGCCTACCATGCAGCTCTGTGACATAGCAGTTTTATTCCAAGAACGTACATTCACCTTTTAAGCACTGAAGGCTAAATAGAGTTGTCTGCAGACCTGGGATTTTCCAGAAGTTGAACATGGACATTTTGGAACTAGTGATATATCTTTATATCATGTATATCCAATATATATAATATACTATTTCTGTTAAGTTTACATAAGAGTAAGCCTCCGTTAAGCTCATATAATCCTAGGCAAATAAACATGTATGCATATACAACTACATCATCACTAAAACAGATTCTTCTCCCTCCACTTCGTTCTTGTTGACATTCAGTGCTCCCAAAATACCAAACTGTAAAAAATTACAACGTTTTATTTGTCAAACATGTTCATTAATGACTGATATCCTGTGCTGAACTACAGTTCACTGTTTCCTGTGCCATCTGTATGTTTGGCTTCTAAACAGTGTACATATGCATTTGGGAAAATTAGGGAACTATAGAAGCACAAGCCAGAATATCTTTGCCAAAGTATGCCAAGTCTGTATCTGTGAAATACATTCCATTTCCTGACTCTTCAGAAATTACATAAATCGAATGACATGAAACTCTGTTAACATTCAAATTAAGTGTCAAAGGGTAAGAAAAAGAGAAAAACATGAGCTCCTTCTCTCAATGGGAAGGGATCCAAGTAGCTTGATAAGACATGAAATTGTAAGAGGAAATGAAGAATCTACCATCTTAAGGCTGTGTACCTAATGAGCACGACAAACATGAAAATGTGAAAAGATGCATGTACTTAATTGACCCAAGATGTTTGCAATCATTAATATTCGGTAGTAGAAATTAATGTCTCTCAGTAAGGTCACAGTCCAGAAAGTTCCTTTAGACACGATCCAGAGGATCACACAACTAATTCTGCATGCCCAGAAAGTTGGCAGTTTTTAAAAACATTTTTCCTTTGAACAGCAGCTCTTCATCCACATTCTAAATTGCTTTTGAAATTGCCCTGAGTTTCAATTGTAGCTTACCATGTAGCATGGATGACTGCTGCAAAAAGCTCTGCTGGACATACAGAGTTAGCTATGTGTGGACCATGGACTATGGTCCATGGTTTTATTTACTTTTTTTATACTAGTTCATACTAGTTTTATGAATACTAGAATCCATGTAACACATTGTTTGTTTATTATTACATTTTCATCCCATCTTTCCTCCAAGGAGCTCAACGTGGTATACAAACATGGTTATCCCCGATGTTATCCTCACAACTACCCTATGAGGTAGGTTAGGCTGAGAGATAGTGACTGGCCTGAGGTCACCCAGTGAGCTTCATGGCTAAGCGGGGATTTGAACTCTGATCTCCCAGGGCCCAGTCCAACAGTCGAACCACTACACCATAACAAATGTCACATGTACGCTGCTTGTCACCTTATGACATAATGCAAAACCATGGCTTCTCAGGGCCAAACTAGATACACATGAATTTATTTGGCTATAAAGTGGAGGCAGGAGAATTCACTTACTAGACCAAATGCAAGGGAAACCCACCCCTTCCCCCGCCTTACACTCCACTGCTTCAAGACATTTTTTCCTCAGACATCTCACTTGTGGTATTGGAACCTGGTTGGCATATAGCCAAACATGCACATATCTTTTTTAGAAGCCACTGGTAGGAACTAGTATTAATTTTGCTTTAGCCAAATTTCAGAACTGCTTTTGCTTTTCCAGTTTAAGAACCACAGACCATGTTACAATTATGCATACTCATAAAGTTGCCCATAGTATGTTTATATATCTGTATTTCTTTTCTCTTAGGATTTTAATTTTTAACTACCCCTGCCTGGATATAGTATTTATGGAAACTCTGGATCTGGGTTTAATGGCTTCTCTCTTCAGACAGAACTAGAAGATTGTTTATTTTTGCTGCTGGAGAGAATCAAGGGTTGTATCCAATGTAGCACTATGTGAACATTCCATCAGCTGCAAGGATTTCTACTGGTGCAGTGGAATGTTCTCCCCCCTGCTCCCCCGTACGCCCCCAAAATCTGTTCCTGAGGTTCCATCCAATCCTCTGGAACAGATTTGGAAAGGGTGCATGGGGGAGAGGAGAGGGGGAAACGGCTATTGCACAAGCAGAAATTCTTGAGCTGGCGGGACATGTTAATTGAATACCTCTCCAGGTATATTTTCATTAGGAGAAGTTGCTGTACTGAAACTGAAGTTTAATTCCCTTTCCAGACCTTACCTGGATAAGATTCAGAATCAAATGACATTTATAAAAAAAAATATGGAACGATCTCCCTGACAAGGTGCTCCTAGCGCCAACACTGCTATCTTTCCAGTTCCAGGAAAAGACTTTCCTCTTCTCCCAGGCATTTTAGCATTTTAGCATGTGTTTTTAAATTGTTTTTTTTAAATGTGTTTTTTAAATTTGTATATTTATTTTTAATGTTTTTAATTGTTGTAAACTGCCCAGAGAGCTTCAGCTATGGGGTGGTATATAAATGCAATAAATAAATAATAATAATATTAAAAAATCCAGAAATCAGGTGACATTCATACAGATTAGTGCTCTGTCACTACCAGACCAGTGTCTTTACTAAATGGGTGATGTCACTGAGTGCCTTAGAATTATTTAAGGAGTGGAACTACTGTATTTCCTGTCATGTTTACCATCCTCTAACTAAAGTCCATAACTATTTTTTTGTTCTTGTTGTTATGAGGCTTCAAGTCGATTATGACTTATGGTGAACCTATGAATCAGTGACCTCCAATAGCATCTGTCATGAACCGTCCTGTTCAGATCTTGTAAGTTCAGGTCTGGTTCTTCCTTTATGGAATCAATCCATCCCTTTTTAGGTCTTCCTCTTTTTCTACTCCCTTTTGTTTTTTCCAGCATTATTGTCTTTTCTAGTGAATCATGCTCTGTATGTGAATAAGCTAACATGTCATAGAGCAATGCCATTTGAGATGGGTCCTGTTCTAACATCAAACAGCCCTTTTTGGACAAATGTCCTTCAGCTGATTCTTAAAGATGACTGTAATTTGATGAGAACAATGTTTTTATTATATTTATTGTACAAACTAAAATAGGATCCTGGGCAGCACCACAATGTGAAAGATAAACATCAATAACAACTGTCAGTCTTTCAGAGAATAGGAGAATCGTGCCAGGAGAATTTGGAAACTTGCTCATTTCTGCTATGGATGCCATTTGTTGCCTGTTTGATGAAAAGCTATGGAAGCAGTTTATAGCTGACATTGCCTGAAGATTTCAGATCTTTTCCATTAAAGTTTCTGTCAGTAGAAGACAGAATTAACCACTCTATTTCTCACAAAAATCAAGTCATCCCTGGACAACAGAGGAAGTATTCCTTTTACAAAAGAATAAAGGCTGGAAAGTAATAACAGCATATTTGATATAGAAAGAAACTTTCCCCCTTCAACGCAACAAAATAATATTTAAAATCTTTTTATCATGATTTTCTTGTGATGGGACCTGAATTCTGTTCATATCTTCAGGCTGCAAAAGTTACTATTTCATTTTGAAAATTACAAGGTTCATATAGCAAAGAATGTTGTCATGAAACTATGAAAACTCTAAGACTTTTAAAAAGTTTTTCTCTCACTTCTCCATTTGGTCAATTGGTTTTTGAGATAGCAAACTATATTTTTCCACAGAAAATGAAGATATGCTAGGCAAATAATCCTCTGGAAATTGTATTTAGTATACAAGGAATTTTTTTTAAATCACAGGGAAATACCTTATTGTGATGAGACACTGGATCAAAACTTGGGGCAGTCAACAACTGGGTTTAGCAGATAGTAAGCCTGTTTCTGAAGTTCATTGCCATGTTTTTATTTTTAAAATCCTAATTCCTTGCTTGAATAAACAATGGCTTCCTCCTAATATGACTTGAACTATCAAAATGACAGTGAAGCAAAGAGCAAAGGCACTACATTCCTCACCTGTGCAACACCAATAAAGAACTTCCAGAGGAGTATCCATGAAACCCTTGTTGTTGTTATGTGCCTCCAAGTCGACTGCGACTTATGGCGACCCTATGAATCAGCGACCTCCAAGAGCATCTGTCATGAACCACCCTGTTCAGATCTTGTAAGATCAGGTCTGTGGCTTCCTTTATGGAATCAATCCATCACTTGTTTGGCCTTCCTCTTTTTCTACTCCCTTCTGTTTTTCCCAGCATTATTATCTTTTCTAATGAATCATGTCTTCTCATTATGTGTCCAAATTATGATAACCTCAGTTTCATCATTTTAGCTTCTAGTGACAGTTCTGGTTTGATTTGTTCTAGCACCCAATTAATTATTTGTCTTTTTCGCAGTCCATGGTATGTGCAAAAGCTCTCCTCCAACACCACATTTCAAATTATTTTTCTCTTATCCGCTTTTTTCACTGTCCAACTTTCACATCCATACATAGAGATCGGAAATACCATGGTCTGAATGATCGTGAGTTTAGTGTTCAGTGATACATCTTTGCATTTGAGGACCTTTTCTAGTTTTCTCATAGCTGCCCTCCCCAGTCCTAACCTTCTTCTGATTTCTTGACTATTGTCTCCATTTTGGTTAATGACTGTGCCGAGGTATTGATGATCCTTGACAAGTTCAATGTCCTCATTGTCAACTGTAAAGTTACATAAATCTTCTGTTGTCATTACTTTAGTCTTTTTGACGTTCAACTGTAGTCCTGCTTTTGTGGTTTCCTCTTTAACTTTCATCAGCATTTGTTTAAAAAAAAGTCTTAGAGCACTTTGAAGACTAAAAATCTTTTTAAAAACTGTTTGTCTACAACTTCTAGTTCCCATGCACCACTGAGGATGGCTTACAACAATTTAAAATCCCAGTACAAAATATATAATTAAAATACAAAATACAATAAAAATACATAAAATATACAGCAATATATTATGCTTATTGTGGTGTAAGCTTTCATGGATTAGACTCTTCTTCATCAGATGCATGATGAATTAAAGCATAATGTGTGCAAAAAAAAGCACAGTGATTATTCTCAGCTGCAATAACAGATGATAACAGAACCATTTTACGGAGCAATCCAACTCATGGGAAGCCGGCAGAAGAGATGCTGGGGGAGGACGAGCCAGTGGAAAGCTCCGCAGCATCCATTTCCCTTTCAGGTGCTGCCAGGCCAGCAGAAAGTTGGCTCTGCCTGGAGCTGTGCACATGAACAAAATATAAAAAGCTGGTTCTCACAAATACTCCTACAGGCGAGTAATTGCTCTCCATTGACTTTCATTAGAATTATTTTCTTAGACCAACCTTTTTCTTGGCATAACTTTGCCCTGGATTGGGACCAGCAGGAGTGCTCAGAATGGGAGCTGAATGTTGCAGCCCCTACTCCACCATGTCTCCAGAACACCCCTTTCTCAGGCCTTCTGCCGGCACCCGTTCTGCCAGGCTGGGCTTCCCTGGTGGATCCCCAGCTGAGCCAGCAGGGTCCAGTTCCACCATGGCAGAGGGGCTTCTGCCCATAGAGCCCAGTGGAGCTAGGACCCTGCCAGCTTAGCAGGAGGTCTGCAATATCTAACTCCCCTCAGCCTGGCGTAAATACAAGTTGGATTGCACCCTTAGTAATTTTATTTATTTCTCTAACGTCATCTGTGCACATGGCACTTTACAAAAAAGAGGTGTGGCAGGTCCTACTCCATGGGCTTTCAGTCTAAAACAGGAACATGGAAACAACAGAGAAAGGTTGTAAATAGAGGTTAGGTAGCCATGTGAAAAATACATACTCAGGCTTAGTTACAATGAGGTATAGGGCAGCGGTATTCAACATGGTGATTTCCGGATGCTGTTGACTCCAGCTCTCGTCATGCCTGACCATTAGTCATGCTGGCTGGCACTGATGGGAGGTGTAATGCACATAGTGTGTTTAATATTGGTCACCACACTGCCTACCTTTGGTATGGTGACATGGAATGATTTAAAGGTTTCTCGGAAAAGCTGAGTTTGGAAGAGGGACTTAAAAGGAAATAAAAGTGGGGTCACATAGAGGCATGTTGGGAGATAATTGCAAAAGGGGAGCACAAGGGAGAATGAGAAGAGTCCATAACAAATTAACACTTGTAGTGATATATTTTTTTAAAACCATCTTTATTCAAGACCAAACAAAAACAATCAAGCTTAGCTTGCAATCTTACATACTTTGGGATCCCAAACCCACCTTTTGAACTCAGTGGGACATACTTCTGAATAGACATGTATAGGATTGTGCTATAAGTTGTTTGTTCCAGCTCAGCCATTTCACACTGGACTGTCTCAAGAGAAATCATTGACCAGATAAAGTAGTGTGTGCCTCCCCCTTTTTCTGCCTTGCCATTTACCTGTGGTGAGAGCCTAGGTTTGACATGAGGGGCTGGTGGGTACGGTAGCCCTTTTGATTCTGCATATTTACAGTATATATTGGTTGTAGGTAGTTCTTCTCTTGGCTTCTGCTGGCCCTAAGGATCTGCCATCTTTAACATTACATCCAAATGGTTTTGTCTACTGGATGCTAGAGAGAAGGTAGAAATGTGTAGTTTCATGTAAAATACAGGTGGTTGTTTTATTATCTCCTTGTTGTTTATTGATATATTGTGTTATGGATTTTATATTTATTATTAACTGAATTATCAGATGATGTATCATATTATTCATCTTTGCTATTCAAAGTAGCTGTTGTTCATCTTTGCTGTCTTCAAAGTACATAAAGCCTGCTAAGATAACTTTAAAATTTAATATATTGTATATAATTTACAAAAGAAACATTATAGCTTCTTATCTGGGGGCAGAATTGGATGACATTTTCAGCCTAGATAGTTTCCATGTGTCCTGTCAAATGTCAGAAGAATAGCTGCAGTGGTTTTTCTGCAAAGAGTGTTTTAGGGGAGGTAAAACAGTGATCATTTAATTTCTCCTAGTGTTTTGTGGGCAGTTGGTCTGAAAATTGCAGATATGAGAGAGGTGTGTGCCACTGAGTTAGAAACCTATCAAATTGCAGACAAATAGGTCTAGAGATGTTGTGCTAGGCACCTTTAAAATTTATTTGGGATGGGAAGAACAAAAAGGGGTTTACTTTCTGGGTAAAACAATTCCTTCTGATTGCCAGCTTGACCTCTCAGTCGCAACAGAACTCTACTTTTGCAGTCTCCCCACTCCAATATTTAGTAACCCTTGCCCCATCAGCTCACCCTGGTGTTATGACATTATGGTAACGCTTAGAAACATTCCTTTCATTTTCGCAAGTCTGCAACTTATTATTATTGTTTTTGTTTCTGGATCATCAAGGCATCATGGATCACTTCAGTGCTTCTCTTCTGACAAGCCTCTCCAAGTCACTCCACTTCATCATGCGGCTTATCCAAATCTACTTCCTTGGTATCAGATTGATGTTGCTGATCTGGGCTGTTGCTGTTTTTTTTACTCTGGGGAATAGGAGTTTACTGTAATTTAAGAAAAGCTTGATACATATTTTTCAGCTATGAATCCTTGTCCGCTGAGGTTGAGCAAATGGTTGTATTGCAGACTTTAGCTGTAGACATTGGATCTTCTTGTGGGTTCTGGGTAGAAACTACACATATGCAGATATGTATAGCAGTCAGTGGCTTTCCTGTATAAACCCGGACCTTGCTGCTGCCCCACCCCTCCTCCTGTTCCCCCAGTAAGCAACAGCGATGCCACTGCTGGAAGCTACCATTGGGGTTCTACCCCACTGGAAAAGCCACTACTGTGTATCCACAGGATACCCTTATAAGTTCAACATGGAGTGGAGTTCAGATACTGAATGTTCTTTGTAGTCCAGGTTCAGATTGATGTTCAAATCCAAACACAGATCCAACTTCAGAAATGGCAACATTCCGAAACCATCATTTCAGCTTCCTTGGATACTCTGTTGCTGACCCAAAAGTTACATGACTTGAAAAAAATTGTTAGACTGAAAACTGCTACAAGACTTTTGCTGTTTTTATATATAAATAAGACACGTGTATGGCTAGTAGAGAAATACTAACTGTGCTACCCTTGAGTACTATGACAGAGAAAGACTATAGACTTCAGTTGGACTGGTTGTCCTTCATACATCAGTGAGCATGGTGCATTCTTTTAATCTTTCATGCCAAACCATTGTATCAATCCTTTCATGGCAAGCTTCCTATAATATCATGATTCCCATTATATCAGATTTCTAAAAATATGGTCCACAACCATTTGCAGCTCTGACTTCACAGTTCACCACATCAACAATATGTCACTTAGGGTGTGTCATCCTGGGCATATTTCACATTACATGTTGAATGGAAGCAGTTTTGTGCCGGTTACAAAGTAAACTCTCCTGTTGTTCATCAAATGGTATGTAAGCAACTCTCCCTACCTCAATTCAAAAGTATTTTGAGACATAATGTGACCCTAAGTCCATGCTTAATTCCTCTTACCTTCATATGGATCACAAACAGTTACATGAATGTTCACATATACTTCATTCAATTTCCTAGACATTATCTATCAGCAAGAATTTCTTTTCTGTTCTACCCGTCATTTACAACAAAGTAATTTGGCAAAGTCATTCAGTACCCATTTCTCTACTTATAAAGTGCCAACGATGTGATCCACTGATAAATGTGAGACTTGCTCTTGGCACAGGAAGCCAGACAGTGCCACCTTAATGATTTATATAGCACACTGCACTTCTGTTGTCCATCAATAGCTGTCCTGGTTTCTCTTATATGCAATTGAAGGAAAGCTTTCGGTGCTAACTTGATAGCTTCGGTTCTCTAATCTCTAATACTGTCCACAAACTAAAAAAAATGAGAAGCTCAATGTGAGTACACTGCCATACCTGGAAGGCACCTAGAACTTGGAGAAAGGAAATAAAAGCTGTGTTTAAAACCAATAACAACTAATACTAGAATATGAATTCCATTGAATTCATTATTTCAAATCACCTACTCCTATCATTTTAACAATGTATAAATGTGCTTAACTGCAATTCTGTTTTTATTCTAAATCAGATTACCACTTTAGCAGTAAATTATATTTGCATTCTCTATGCTTCTTCCATTCAAATAATAGACTAAAAAGTATGCATGTAATTTGGGTGCAAATCAGTAAAATGTTTATCATATTGCAAACATTGGCTTACCCACATTAACACTGTTGTAAGACTTTGAAAATATTAACTACACAAGGAAAATATACTCATTAGCCTTAATATGATCACAAACAGACAAATGCCCTAGATTTAAATTGCTTTTCAAAGCTGATTTTCTGTATTTATAATCAATTTTCTAAGTAAAGTGCATCCATCATTATGAAAAGGCATAATGAAAGTCATACACATATTTCTGTCTCTGTATGACAGTGATTGAGAAAGGAACAACTACTTTCAGCCGACAGTAAGCAGCTGGTATCCTTAGATAAGGAAATCATTGCACATGGACAAGCTTCCAGTATTATGTAAAAATAAAGCAGGCAGAGAAGATGTCTCAGCAGTTGGTCCTTTTGTTCAGGCAGCATAATTTTAGTCAGTATCCATAACATAACTTAATTATCAAATTACACTTACATTCATTGGCATTAGAACATCCCATGCTATCAACAGATATGTCTACCAGAAAGAACCACTTTTAACTTTAAGAAAGAGGCTGAGATATAACAGTCTAATTGTAAACACATGAAATAATTCAATCTACATTTATCTGAGGTATTTATTTATGTACCGCCCACCCCGCTGCACGGCAGACTCCCTGGCCGAGGTGCTCGAGGTGGTCGCGGCTGTACGGTTGTTTACCCCGAACTTATTGGTTTTGGGGGATTTCAACGTACATGCCGAGGCCATTCTCACTGGAGCCCCTCGGGATTTCATTGAAACCATGACTTCATGGGAACTGCACCTAAGTAATATGGGTCCCACCCATGTAGCCGGCCATAACATTGACTTTGTATTTGTCGCAGGAGAGAAGGAAAGTGATCTGAAGATGGGGACTGTTTCTTCTAGCCCTGTGTCATGGTCAGATCACTACCTGGTGAAATTGGATCTCTCTGTGCTGCACACCCTCCGCAGGGGACAAGGACCTATTAGGATGGTCCGCCCCAGACGCATGATGGAGCCTATTGGATTCCTAAATGCGCTGGGTGATCTGGAGCTAACTGAAGGCCACCCGGTCGAAGCCCTGGTGATGGAGTGGAATAGGGAGATCACTAGGGCAATAGACCGGGTGGCACCGAAATGTCCTCTTCTCCTGAATAGAACTCAGACTGCACCCTGGTATACACCATGGTTACGCAGTCTGAGACAGGAAGTGAGACGACTAGAGCGCCGATGGCGGAAATCGTGCACTGAAGGTGATCGGACACTGGTTAGAGCGGCAATAGCGGCCTACCAGCGGGCAACAAAGGCAGCAAAGAGGCAATTCTTTGCTGCCTCTATTGCGTCGGCAGAGTGCTGCCCCAGGAGGTTGTTCCAAGTGGTCCGAAGCCTGGTCGGTCCAGTAGCACAGGAACCTATGGAACAATCAAAAGCCTCCTGTGACACATTTGTTAAACACTTTGCCGATAAAATCGAGCACCTAAAGGACAAGATTCCATACGTCGTGGTTACAAGTAGGGGTCCAGAGGCGGCCAGTTGCAATCCGGTCTGCTGGGATCGGTTTCAGCCTCTTCTCTCTGATGAAGTGGACAAGGTGCTCTCTACTGTAAAACCAACCACTTGCTTACTTGATCCTTGCCCTTCATGGCTCATTATGAGCTGTAAAGAGAGACTGGGCAATGGGATCAAGGCAATGGTAAATACATCCTTGGAGGAGGGTGTAATGCCATTGCCCCTCAAGGAGGCAGTGATAAGACCTATTCTGAAAAAGCCCTCCTTGGATCCCCAAGATTTAAACAACTTTCGCCCAGTCTCCAATTTACCGTTCTTGGGCAAGGTAATTGAGCGTGTGGTGGCAAAGCAGCTACAGACACACTTGGAGGAAGCAGATTATTTAGATCCTTTCCAGTCGGGCTTCAGGACTGGACACGGAACTGAAACAGCCTTGGTCGCTCTGGTGGATGATATGAGGAGGGCGTTGGATAGGGGAGAACATACCTTCCTCGTCCTCCTGGACCTCTCAGCGGCTTTCGATACCGTCGACCACGGTATCCTGTTGAGTCGCCTGGAGGGACTGGGAATAGGAGGCACTGTTTTACAGTGGTTCCGTTCCTATCTCTCCGGTAGATATCAATGGGTAGTGTTGGGGGATGAGGTTTCAGACCTTTGGCCCCTCAACTGTGGTGTGCCACAGGGTTCTATCCTCTCTCCCATGCTATTTAACATTTATATGAAACCGCTGGGAGCCATCATCAGGAGTTTTGGGCTGCAGTGTCACCAATATGTGGATGACACGCAGCTCTATCTCTCATTTAAATCTTCACCAGAGTTGGCTGTGGATACCTTGTCTAAGTGCCTGGAGTCCGTAAGTGGATGGATGGGAGAGAACAGGCTGAAGCTGAACCCCGATAAGACTGAGGTATTACTAGTGGGGGACAAGGGAAGGTTGGGTGATTTTGACCTGATACTTAATGGGGTGAGTTTGCCCCTGAAGGACCAGGTCCGCAGTCTCGGGGTCATCTTGGACTCCCAGCTGTCTATGGAGGCTCAGGTTTCTGCAGTGAGCCGGGCAGCTTGGTACCAACTTCATCTAGTACAGAGGCTGCGACCCTATCTTCCCATACATCTGCTCCCACGAGTGATACATGCCCTGATCTCCTCTCGATTAGACTACTGTAATGCGCTCTACGTGGGGTTACCCTTGAAGACGGTCCGGAAACTCCAGCTGGTACAAAACACGGCAGCACGCTTAATAAAGCAGACCCGCCGCCGTGATCATATCACCCCAGTGTTGATTGAATTACACTGGTTGCCAGTTGTATACCGGGCCCAATTCAAGGTGTTGGTTTTAACCTTTAAAACGCTATACGGTTCCGGCCCAGTTTATCTGAAGGAGCGCCTCCAGTATCACCAAATATGCCGCCAAACAAGATCAGCCTCACAGGACCTTCTCTCGGTCCCACCGACTAAGACAGCTAGGTTGGTGCAGACCAGGGAGAGGGCTTTTTCGATCGTGGCCCCCACCCTCTGGAACTTACTTCCCTTTGACCTTCGGCATGCCCCCTCCCTGTTGACTTTTCGCCAAGCCTTGAAGACCTGGCTCTTCAGGCAGGCCTATGGGATCTCTGGGGTGGGTTAGGTTTTACACTGTATTAATGTAAGATGGTCTTCAGATGAGATGTTATGATATTAATAATGTGATGATTATGTATATGAGCAGATTGTATTTTATATTGTATTTTATATTGTACGTCGCCCAGAGTGTCCGTTCAGTCGGACAGATGGGCGTCTGCTATATAAAATTTTATTATTATTATTATTATATACTGCTTTTCATTAAAACCACAAAATGATATAAAATAATAATACAACTACTGTAAAACTAACACATATACAGTCATAATCACCTAAAAATAAACCACAACAAAAAGAAGCTGATATTGACTGTCAGCAGAGGCAATTTGCCATTGAGAGGTGGTAAAATTTTTTTGACAAGGTTATCCTGAGATGAAACCCATGAATGTCATGTACTCCTATGTGTTAGCCCAGTCATAAGATGGGATGAAAGCCCCACCTCAGTAAAAAAAAAAGGGGGGGATAATTTATTGGCAGACAATTTTAAGCCCTAACCATACTGGCTCATGTGGTGGGAAAGTCTTCCAAGATGAAGCTAGGCAGACAACTTCCTGCAGCAGCACCATCTTGGATTCACTGTTTTCTGTTGCTCCTACTTGCTTGAGAGGCAGGTGGAGACAGAGAGACAGTGGAAGAAGAACAGCACCAACCAGAGTGAAGATAAAGTCTGACCAGTGGGCCAACCAGCATGAAGATACAGGAGGAGGAGACTGTACAGTCCTTGAAGAGGGGCCCATAGCTCAGTGGTAGAGCACATGCTCTGCATGTAAAAGATTCTAAGTTCTGTCCCTGATATCTCAGGTTAAAAAATCTCAGAGGACTGGAAAGATCCATGTCTCAGATTTTGGATAGCTGCTGCCAGTCAAAGCAGAGAATACTAATCTAGGCAACATCAGCGGCCTGACTCATCAGGTCGTAAGCAACTTCAAATGTTTACCATGGGCATTGAAAAATCTAAGACTGAGAGTGTGCCTGCTTTCTGAAAGAACAGTTGATATATCCTTTCTCTGCCAAAAAGAGCAATTGAGGGTTGATGCACAAGATCAGGTGGAAAGATTTCTTAATCTTCACTGTCACACATCTGGCATCTACTGTTCTTCTCTGTGTCAGTAACTGATGACACTAAGCTCTATTGATGCTGGTTCTGTTAATCATGGGTTGATCTTCTGTGTGAATACTGAACAGAAACTCACCCCAGCTCTGACCATCTAGTATTCTGTGTAATGTCAATTCAAATGGTCCTAGGCTATGGTCTGAAGGCACAAAAGAGCACCATCTTGCTAAGCTCATGTTTAGCAAATGGCAGTGTTTTGTAGTGATAAATCAATTTCCAACTGAAAACAACACTACACTTGTGAAATTCTGATTGCTTTTTATCAGCCTACTGTATGGTATCTCACAGCTTTGGCTATTGGGTTATCTGACTATTTTGTCATAAGAAAGTGCTGTTTTTGCATGTCATTGAAAACCCATGGGTTTAAGAGCTGCTGGGTTTTTTTAGGGCACCTGGAACCTACTGGAGCATTTTAAATTCTTTCAGTCAAGAATCTGCAATCTGTTCTAAGTCTTCTGAGAGGATCACATGAGATCAGAGGAAACACTGAGGTGGTAAGATTTCTTAATCCCCACTGTCACCTCTCTGGTATCTATGATTCTTAGCTGGGTCAGTAACTGATGTTGATACCAGTTCTGTTAATCATGGGTTGATCTAATGTGTGAATACTGAAAAGCCTAGCTCTGACCATCCAGTGTTCTGTGTAATATCAATTCAAATGGTCCTTGGCTATGGTCTGAAGGCACAAGAAGCCACTACGTTGCTGAAGCTAAGCAGGTCTGAGTCTGGTCAGTGCCTGGATGGGAGACTGCCTGGGGAACCACATGTATGCTGCCTTGGGTTCTATGATAATTGAAACGCAGGGTATAAAAAAATAATAAGGGTGTTCTCCAAGATGTTACCTTTCTAACTTGCTTATGCACTAATTAGGAGCCATTCCAGTGGTGCCTTGAACAAGTTACTGATGTAAGTATATTCTGTTCCTAACTGGGTAAAGCTTTCACTCGTTTGAATTCAAGGATTTGGTCTCAATGCAAAGTTATGGCTTTTCTCCCTTCCTCACTGTGCAGGCCCATGTTCCAAGAGTGATCTATGTTCTTAGTTTTCTAAACATTTTTACCATTTCTAAAGAAGGCAGCAATTTTTATGCAGAAAATTATAGAACAAGAATCTGTATCTGTGTTTATGTATTGTAATTAAGGATTGTGTTAACACTGCTCAGGAGGATGCTGAAGATATGTGGGCTGTGGGTAGTGATAGGCAGTGGCTGAGAATGAGATGAGAAAGCAAAACTGATTAGTGGAGCATAGATATAGTGTTGTGACTTAACTGCTTATTTCCTTGCTTTCCATGGTGTGTGTTGGAGGCGCAGGCAACTGAACTCATTTACATTTATATTTCAAAATCTCACACTAATTTAACTCCAGCTTTACTACCGTGTGCTGAACATTCACATATCAGGTAATAATTTTCACACTGATATGCATTGTCTGTCATGCAATCTAATACCTTATTAATTGTCCTTATTTCTCTTTAGAACATGTCATTTCTCAAAAACACTACATATTTGCAACCATAGACAAAAGAAAATATCAATTCTTTAACATCACATCCCCAAAGACTTGTACTGGTTTAGTAACAGTGAAATGTTGTATGGGTCCCCATGTTCATTATCTCCTCAGAAACAACAGCAAAAATGGTCTCTTCATTCAAATAATTGCACATGAATAATTGCTACATGAAGGGGCAAGAGCACTGTACTGCAACATCACACAGCTCCCTGGCCCTACCCCCAGATGCCCACACATTGCACATGGACATCTGAATAGTGGAAGCCTAAGCATAGAGGCTGGGGCATTAAAATCAACTTCAATAGTATAGTATATACTATAGTATATAGTATATAGTATACTATATAGTATAGTATATATACTATAGTATATAGTATAGTATATATAGTATAGTATATATTCAAAAGTATAGTCATATACTTAGCCCCCAACCCTAGTTAAATACAAAACCCAATAAGTAGTCTTGCAGAGGTCAGAAATATGCCAGCAGGGAAAGCATTCTAACCTATCAAGATGTGCCACAGCTAAACATTTTTCTCTCCATACTTGCGTGTACCAGTAGTGTAGTAGCAAATCTAAAAGTGCAGGGTCCCTTCATGATAGTCATAGGGATACCGTGCCCTTTTTTGCTGCTGGGTCGAGAATGTGATCCTTGTTAATACCTTCTCTCACAACAGCAGACATCCCTAGGAGCCATTAAGCATGAAAGATGAGAGTGTTAGTTGCTGGAAAGAGCCTTCTTAGTGGCTGACTCATCTCCTTTCACTCTGATTGGCTCCAATCAGCAAGAAAAGACAAGGAAGCATGTTAGAAGACTCTTCTCAGTGGCTAGCACATTCCCTTTTCATACTGATTGGCTCATAGGATGCTGGAGACATAGGGACCCTGCTGGTACCCTGCCCTGGACGACTACACCCCTGGAGTGTACACAAATAATTAAGATGTACACAAATAGTGCACACATTTCTTTATTTGCAAATGGAGCAACACAACACAAGTATGCACTTAAAAGCCTTTTGTGGGCTGCAAAGAAGGCAGTACTGTGTCCAGTACTTGAGGCTTTGCTGAAGATGCTTTTGGGGGGTTCTCTTGGAGTAGATCCACCTCCCCCTTGTTACTATCACTGCTGCCCATTTACTTTCTCTGTTTTTCTGGGCCCCGTTCAATGTGGCCACCCAGAAGGAGAGTGAGACAAGTGAAGGCTGCGGCTTCTTTCTCCCTTCTCTTGTCATTGCTTGCTCCCTCAGAGAGGCAAGCAAACAAGCATCCACAGCAAGCAGAAGAAGCCTCAGAAGGATCAGGGCCTCCAGTGGTTTGTAGTGGGCACATGCTCAGAAGGTACCTAATGATGACAACCCCTTGGAAATAACTTTTTTGGACCTAGTTAGAAAACTATCTGTATACTCTTTAAAGAGAGGATCTGACTTCTTAGAGGCCCAGCCAGCAATGTTCCATGAAAGTAGCTTAATAGCACCATGGTGCATAACTGCCAATAAGGGTAGGTCTTAAGTGCTTCTTCACGTGGCAGGGGGTTAAAAGGATCTTCTAGTAAGTTGTTCCATTACTGCTCTGAAGTTTTGAGCAATTGCTGGAGCTCTGCTGGGCTACATACTTCCTTAAAATTGCCTTTCCAGTCAACATTATTTAAAATGTCTCCAATTTCATGTGATGTTTTCCTCCTTGTGGCTGCAGATTTAGATGAAATATTAACTTTGGCTGGTCTTAGTCAGTCTAATTCCTCTATTGTGTGCAGGCCGCCCTCCATATTACTCAACACACAACAATTGGGTATTGGAACTTGGTGGCTCAAAGTTTCAGAGGATGGCCTACGCTGATCACTCATGTTTTGAGACCCAATTTCATGTTGTTCCAGGTGTTGGACGGCGAGCCAACTGTATTTCTTAGGGCTACAGACTTCAAGATTGGCGACAGGAGTTTTTATTGCTTCTGTTTCACAGCGGTTAGCATCATATGAAGCAGGCATAGGGCTCCACTCCCCTTTCTTAGAGGAGACAAAAGAATGAGGTTGCTTGGAAGGTTTTAGTACCAGGGCTTAGGGCCAGATTTCCCTTCACACTGGGGGGGGGTAAGGGTTAAGATATAGAAACTCGCCCCTCCTGAAGGGCTTCCTTTATCCCTGGAGGTAGTTCCAGGGGCCTTCTTACGGGCATGATCGTTTTGACTGTTTAAACCAAAGGGAATCTTAGTGCGCTGTTGGAGTTTGTTTTTTAGTAATTTTTGTAGAGTAGAGAATCTAAGAGTAGAGAAACTAAGTAAAATTCCAGTGTTAAATAGAATATGAAATAATGGATAGAAAATTTAAGAAACAGCATGTAGAAAAGATGGCAAAAATGATTTCTACAGCAGTGACTGATTTTGTTTTTTTACTTATTTGGTTATAGTTTACCTCCAAGTATAAAACATTTGTTTACCAGTGCAGTCTACATGCTTTCTCAGTTTCTCTCTCTCTCTCTCTCGTTTATTAAAAACAGAACAATATTTTTGTGAGATCCACATGCAACAAGCAAATGTACTTAGTGGTGATATCCCCTGATTTCTAAGCAGGAGAGAGATGGTGATATGGAAGAAACTGCCAAAGAATATTCTGACAATCGTACCTAGTTTCAAAAGCAAGCAGCTTGGAAACCTTTAGGATTCATTCTCTACAAATAAAATCAAGAATGACAGCAAGACAGAATAAGCCACCTTCCTGTATATTTAAATAGAAGAGAGCCTTAAGTCGCATCCTTGCAGAGGGAGCACAATTTGTGTGCCAAGGCAGCAGGGACAAACATCAAGGGCACTTCCAGCTTGCACCTTCTAAAAATACTGCAGGGATGATTTCAGAATGGATGTTGTTTTTATATTCTTTACAATACTGGAGCTTTGTTCAGCCTTCTCTGAAAAACTTCCAGTTTCTGTTAGAAGAAAGGGAAAAATTCAAGCTCCAAAAGCTTATTTAACAGGTACAGCAGGAAAAAATCTGTTCTCCTCTTCAGGCTCCAACAATATGAAACTTGCAAAATAGTTCTTTTCTATTCTCCTGACTTTTTTTTTAGAAAGCAAAAAATAGACATTTCAGTCAGTCAACCTGCATGCATATTTATGTAAGAAGCACAAAAATCCTATAAACATATTTGATGATGACATAATATACCTATATATCCCCCCTTATGGAACCATTATAACTGCTATTTTGAGCCCCATAGTTTAGAAAAAGTGTATAGAACAGTGAAGAAAACGAAACTGACATATATTCATCTGACGTCACATCAAGGCACCATACATGTTGTGTAACCCAGCTGCATCAAAGTAGGGCCATAGCTCAGGTCCATGCTACATGTATATTAATTGCATATCTGCAAGTAATGTGCCCATATTTGTTAGAAGCTGCAGAGAAGCAGAACTGGAACTCTAGGATGGAGTGGGAGAGTTTAATTACCCTGATGAAATCCCCCCTCCCTGAAAGCTGTTTTTTGCATTGGGGGAGTTTCCATTGGCGCCAAGAGGCTTCCTTCCTGATGCAAATAACAGCTGGGAAGGTTTTCATTGGGACTAGAGCAGAGGAAGAAAGGTTGGATTCTTCTCTCTGCTGCTTGTGGTCCCAATACTGCTTAGTGTGCACACACAGAGGTGGTATTTACATTATATGTGTGTGTCTACACAATTAACATCAGGTATCATTTGACCCTCACTGGCAGAGCCAAAGCAGGCATGGAAAAGGTCTCAGGTTCAATCCCTAGCCTATCCAATTAGACCTGGGAACTATTTCTGTCTGAAACCTTAGATAGGCACTGCCAATCAATGCAGATGATACATATAGATGGACCAATGGTCTCTCTTGATAGAAGGCAGGTTTCTGCGTGCCTCTGTTCCTTCAAAATGCACACTTTCAAAATTCGCACTTCTCCAAATTTTGCAATGCAGTTCTCCAGTGAGATAATGTGCAAAACAAATATACTGGTGTAAAGTGCATATATAAATGCATATATGAGTGAAAATAATGTGCAAAAATGCATTTATACTAGGGGAAATTGCTTTTCAAAAATGTGCACATTAGACAAAATTGCATACAAAAATGTATACATTAGGAGAAATTCACACTAACATGCTGACAAATTTTCATGAAGACTTTTTAAAAAAATGCAAACTGATGTAGAAATGTGAAGAACAGAAATTCACCCTGGAAAAATGAGAAACTGAGAGAAACTGAAATTTACAAATTAGCCCTTCTCTAGGCACAACCACATCTGTTTTCTGGTAAGAAACCCAATCCTTGTTTGATAACAATTAAATGTAGAGCTTGTGATCAAATATAGGGGCGCTGCTAGCTATGATACCCTTTTAAAGCAGAAAACTCTGCATTCCCTGAGTTACCTACACAGCTGCACAAATTGCTTATATCTGTTTGCAGTGGGCATTAGGAGCGATGCATTTTTCTTGCCACCCAGATGGCTAAATGGATAGATAATTATATTAATCATAACAAGATCTTGGTACCTTTCAAATATGCCTTATTGTGGATTGATTTTCGGTTCTCATGGTGAGCAATAGGAGGGCATTAGATTTCTATTTATGATGTATGCTTAATAGTAATAGAATTTGCATGGATTTTGAAGTAAAGAAACACAATCTGGAATGTAAGCAGCATAAAATTAATATTGTGCTTTCTTTTCAAAAGTAATTCTATATCAAGCTGTGTCGCTTTTTATGGCACAACTTAAAAGAAGAAACAAGCATTATAATTCAACATCCACACATGGCAAATTATTAGTAAATGTCAATTTGTTTTTATAATTGACAGTTGATTAGCTGAGACCAGAAAATGTTTAGCATAATTTTAATTTGCTTAAAGTCCCTTTGTTGTGGAGAACTTTCAGAGACAAAGTGAGATGAAAGAGCTGGGCCAGTATAAACAAGGCCTAAACATCTTGCAACCCACTCAGTCAATCACAGTGTCCCCATTATTATTGTGGCCCTCCAAGGAAGTGCACCTTGTGCATCTCTAGAGGCAGCCCTTACTGCAAGGATAATGATGAACCTGTGGCCCTCCAGATGCTAGTGAACTACAACTCCCATCATCCCTGACCTCTGGCCATGCTAGCTGGGGTTGATGGGAGCTGCAGTCTAATACCATTAGAGAGCTACAGGTTCCCCCATCCCTGCCCTACTGGGAGCAGGGATTGTATGGAGCAGTTGTTCCTAGAGCCAAGGAAATTCTGGGAGTCTGAGGGCCTGTGTGTGCATGTTCAAGGAATTATTCAAGAGATAAAACTGGGCTGTGATTAGAGGTGTAGAGAGAAAGTCTGGTACCCTCTGAAGAGAATTAAGCTGTTCTCAAAGTGGAATACTATCACCTCTGAAGAAAAAATTGCCTGGTTGAGCTGCTGGAGCAGGTTGCAAAGCTACATTATCCTGCATTACATTTATAACTATCACAGGCCCAAATACAATCAAAATCTTTTTTGCATAGCAAACTTTGAGCCACAGAAGATGAAAAGTAAAATATAAAACTAAGTTTCTACATTTTCAGAAACTCTTCCTCCAGAATTTACCTTGTTCAGTCTTCATGGATGTTCCTCTGCTCCTTGAGATATGTGCAGCTGGCATTTAAACAGAATAATGGAGAATTATTAAGGGAGTGATCTTATACTCCCTTGGGGAGCACCTATGGGGACATTGGATATTGTGCCTTCTCTCTATTGTTGGAGAGAGAGGTCTATAGCTGTAGGCCTTCCTGATATCGTCATGGAAAGCTACACCACCATTGTTGAACTGCCCTCGATGTTCGAAGAGTCCTAAACTGGGGCATTCTAGGGATGTGTCAGTGGTGGATGGAGGGAGACTGGATCCAAAGTCCCCTCATTCCTAGACACACTGCAAGAACTGGAGGGGGGATATAGCAGCTGATGAGCTGGTATAGTTTTTATTGGGAGTCAAGCACCAACTGGACCGGGGGGGGGGAGGCAATTTCATTTCTATATATTCTTCCCTCTGCTGATTCCTCCTTGAAAGTAAGAACATAAGAACATAAGAACATAAGAAGAGCCTGCTGGATCAGGCCAGTGGCCCATCTAGTCCAGCATCCTGTTCTCACAGTGGCCAACCAGGTGCCTGGGGGAAGCCCGCAAGCAGGACCCGAGTGCAAGAACACTCTCCCCGTCCTGGGCTCCTACTGGGAGGAAGGGCAGGATATAAATCAAATAATAAATAAACTTCATTCACCCAACCCAAAATTTAGAATCATGCCTCTTTAGGCTGTTTTCCAACTGTTTATTCTTGCTTTATGGTTATTGGATTTTAAAGGGATTTATTTCTTGTTGTGAGTTGCCTTGGTTTCCAATCACCAACCCAATCACAGAGTTGTTGGAAAGACTCCATACACACACTGCAGATGTATAAATACATACAGCCCATATAATACTTTATTGTCACACCACTTGGTCATTGCAAAAAATCAGTATTAATTTTAAACAAATCAGTATTAGTTTCCTACATAATAAAAAACTGTAATACCTAAGTAAGCCCTGCCTAATTGCTTTAAAACAGGACTGGAGAAGAACAGAAAGAAAGTCCCCCCCCCTCCACTTTTTAACTCTTTCCCACTCACCTCCCATCTGCTGCTGCTTTCTCCCTCCATTTTTGGCCATTTTCTCTCTCTCTCTCTCTCTCACTTCCTCACGCAGAGCAAGCTCAGCAGAAGGCCAGTGTGAGTCACATGTCTGTTGCCCACCAATCACAGGAGCAGACTTCCCCTGCTTCCTCCAAGTAACTGGAAGGGGAGGGGGAAGGGGAAGGGGAGGGGGAAGGGGAGGGGGAGTGAAATGAAAGAAGTCTTTCTTCTGCGCATGCAGTACGTTATAATCCACTCTAATGCATTTTTAATCAATTAATTAAAAATAAACCATGCCATTTTTTAAATTTAAAGTACTGTGTTTGGGGCAAGCTCGGGCTATTGATTAGGGATACCTTAGAGTCATCTCTGAGTTGTAATCAAGGACAACAGATTATGTCAATTTCAAGGGAAAAAAGTCCAAACGGCTTCTAGTTTTTTTTCCTCCCGTTTTTCATTTTAACCTGTGGATTCTCCGGGGGGTGGGGTGTTTGTGTATCACCAAGAAAACTTCCAGAGTTGTAGAGCAAGCGATTCTGAATCCAACAGTATAAGCCTTGTACGTTTTTGTTTTGAATTGGGACTATACAAAGCACCAGAAAGGACTGTGTGTGGGGGGGGGTGTTTGTTGTTTTTGTAGGCTTTGCTCCTACCTTCTCTTCCTGTCTTTGTTCTCAGTTAGCTAGTAATGGCCCCCTTAGTGGAAGCCACATGGCTGCTTCAGCATGTGTAAGTTTACCTCTTTGTAGTAGAAACCTTATATTTCTTTATTCTTTCAACTACCAGTATTAACAGACCAGTTATTTCTGCACTCTGCTGCAATATATATCTATTAAAAAAACTCTAGTGGTTCTTTTCCCTTCCATTACAGGGGGGAAATTTTAAAAGAAAAACCAGCAAGAATGGGAAAAAGGTAAAAGCCACACCCCTCCCACCTTCCATCCAGGTTGGTATGAACCCAGCAGTGCTTGGGGAATTATGCTTCTTCTGCCATGAACTCTCCACCCATATACCTCCCAAGGATTGCTCTTTAAAAATAGTCAACTCCTGCTGAGAGTCTTACTCAAGAAAGTTGACATATAAAATTCCAGTTCTTCCTCTACGAGGATTCAAAGCACTCAAGGATGTAGGGTTACTCTGTGGCCCTTTCACTGCACTTTTAGCTATAAATATCCTTATGACTAAAAGCTTCTTACATTCATTCAGAGGGCAGGAATTTCTGAGCTTGGCCTTTAATAGCACTTACATGAAAATTTCAAGAAATACTAAAGAACAAATTCAGCTTCAAATATAGCATAGTGCTATAGAGAAAAATGTAAAGTTGGAGGCTTTGGGATCACCAGCACAGCACCTGCAGGCACCAGCGCACAGGTCAAAACCTGCTTTGGTGTCCAGGCAAGGTCTCCAATAATGTACTACTCAAAAATCCACAGTTCACTCTGGATGGGCAGAACACGCCGCCTTACCCTATTCAATTTTACATGGATGTCAGCATTAGATGCCCTCCTATACCTTCTGTTCTGGACATGATGCAGAGGAGAAGGGACAATACCTTTCTGTGAATAAGTGGTGGTGGCGGTGGCAGTGGTGGCTGATCAAATGCAGGTGAGCTTTTGGAATGAGAGGCACTGGAAGTATGGAGACATTCCCTGCTCACCTCATGCTGCTGGTGGTGGTTGGCAGTTGTCCCAGGCTCTTTTCTGGATCGGGGGCATTCCCTGTTGCCCCTGGTGGTGGTTGCATCAGGCACTGGGCCCATGGGGAAGAATGCTGGAACCAGTAGGACATTTCCAGCCTCCCTGTCTGCCCACCCATCTCATATTGGTGATAGAATAGATGCTGGACCCAGGAGGGCTTTTTAAAAAATTTACTGTAGGGATGGCTGATTAAATCAGTGGGGCATTCCCTGTCAGCCCGCCCAGGCCAGGGGGGGTTCTTTCATGGCTCGGGGTGGAGTGAAATTGGCAGGGGTACTCCATTTAGTGCAAGATGAAAAGCACAGGTCTGTTGCTTTCCAACACCACCATGTCATAAAAGCATGGATCCAATGCACAGCTCCTTATAGATCCTCATGATTGTTTAGAAGGCATTCCCCACCACCACCAAAAAAACCCGTTTCCACAGGTGAGTGTTGTGTTTTGGATCATATCCTATATAAAAACCATCACAGTTGAAAAATCTGTGCTCTGAATCCATGGGAATTGCCATATTTGAGATTTGAGTAGTTCAGCCCATGGAGACAGACGTGCTGGTGGTTTGGTGGGGGTCTCGTGTAAAAAACAAGTCAATGAAAGAGGATGCATGTGTATGTGTGTGAGAGGGAGACTGAGCCAATATACCAAACGGTTGTTTCAACTTTTTTTGCTCTGGGCTGCTGCTGAGTAGAGTTTCATGCATCATTTTTTATTTACTTCTGGTGACTGACTGTCAACTTGTTACATCCAAAGCCTTTTTGGTAAGTGTTTAAAGTCACCTCATTCCTATGAGGTCAATTTGGCTGGTGTGGGGAGCATGCAACCTCAACTCCCAGCACATTCCATGGCATATTAGGGTTTCTTTGTCCCCCTTATCAGCTACTGATTTGGTGTTAGACTTCGCAATTTTCTGTGAATGCACTAGTTTTGTGCCCACTTAAGTTGCTCTTTTGTTTTTCCATGCAGTTTTCACACAGTAGCCGTTTTGTGACTTGTTAACACCACAGCAGCCATTTTGTGAGTGATGCACGCAACACTTGCTCATCATTCCAGATGTCCCAGAAAGTTTGGTGACCTGTGCTTTTTACATTTTGCAGTGTCATACAACCCCTTTCCTTGACATTTTCTCCTGTTCTGACACAACCAGATTATTCATAACTTGCCCTGAGGGCAGAGGAGAAGAAAAAGAAACAGCCTGGTGAGCTGCCACCACCCACTCCCATAGTGGCCCCTCCTTTCCCCAACTGCTACCACAGGGACTTGTGTAAAACCATCTTGCCTTCAGGGCAGGGGGAAAGAAGCACTTTGTGAAGTTTGCCTGAAAAGCAGCATATAAATACCTTAAATAAATAAAATAAACTTATTTAGCACTATCACCAGTAAAACAGGCAGTTCAGAATTATATCAGAGGTAGGCAAAACTTGATTGGAAGAAGAGTGTATAACCTTGCCATAACGAATAAAAAAGGCAATTGCAACAGGAGTGCACTAATTTTGCAGTGTAGCATTTAAAATGTCAAGAAAAAAATACTTTGAGAAGGCCTAGCCATGCTTCTAGTATATGTTGAAGTCCTTGGACCATAGTTCTTTGCAGAGCCCTTAGAAAAACTGCAGGGAGATTATCCCCAGGCTCTTCAAGAGGCCCAACCACTTGTGGGAGTAGAGAGGCAACTAAGGAGGCACTGACTATCTGCACTTTCCGGAAACAGCTGAAGATATTTTTCAATATATATTTTAACTTACTCTGGAAATGTAGGGCATGTTCAAATGCTACTCCATCCCTGGGTTCTCTCTCATAGGATGAGGCAGACCCTATCCAGCTAATTCTGATCTTGCCGTATCTTCCCTGAGGGACCCTCCAGAGCCAATTTTTGAGGTCTGTGGGGGGAGGAGAGGAAACAGAAGTCCCATTGCACCAGTAGAACTACACACATGGGGCACTGGATATAACCCATTATGTCATAAAATAACATTAAAACATGAAAGAGATTTTTCCAACAAGCCTTTCCAACTGGATGAATGGATCTTTGCCATGGGTGTCATCTTGGTTATTTTTTTAAATCTGCTGCTATTTTCTGTATTCTGTATTGTGGAATAGTCTCCCCGAGGAGGTACGCCTGGCGCCGACACTATTATCCTTTCGGCACCAGGTTAAAACCTTTCTCTTCTCTGAGGCATTTTAATTTAAGTTATTTACGTAAATGCTGTAATTTCTATTTTAGATGGTGTATTTTTATATTTGTTATACTGACTTTGTAATTTTATTATTGTATATGTTGCTATGTTTGCCGCCCAGAGAGCTGTTTGCTAGTCGGGCGGGATATAAGTTGAATAAATAAAATAAATAAATAAATTGTTTTACACTGTTTTTATTGGTTTTTATTGCATTTTGTACATCACCTTGAGACATATGTGGAAGGTGATTAAGTGCGTAAGTAAGTAAATAATTATGTTGCAGTGTTTGCTGTGTCATGAGTTAGGGTTCTGACTTTCCATCCTCAGGGGAAGAGGCCACAGATTGAGAGGACATCTCGGACTGAGTGGAGAATGTGTCTTCGGAACCAGCCTTAGACATCACTGCCTCCTCAAAAGTTCCAGCACGAGAGGAGCCTGGGATGCCAGTGCCTCTCCAGCCTGAAGAAGTCACAGTACATTCTTCAGATTCCAAGGATTCCAACTTGGAAGCCACAATAAGATCACAGCCTCCCCCTTGCTGCCAAAATGAACATCTTCTAAAATAAGCTGAGCCCCTTTACAGGCTCCACTCATTGGAGAGGAGCTAGGTGCTCATAGAAAGCATCAGTCCTACTTAAAGTTCCATCTGAGTTTGCTGGTTGTTGGAGCCTGACTTACTAATTTCCAGCTTAGGCTCCACTTAGAGCTATCTAACCTTGCTAGGTTGCCTTTCAGATTTTGATCACCACTTTGCTTGACCCTCTTTTTTTGTCTTTTCTTGTTTTGCTGGAACTTGAGCTTTGCTTGACCTGACGTAGTTTCCTGGATGATTATGATGATGATTCCACCTTTCCTCTAAGGTGCTCAAGGTGACACACATGATTCTTTCCCCTCTCCATTGTATCCTCACAACAACCCTGTGAAGTAGGTTAGGCTAAGTCACTCCCAGTGAGCTATATGGCTGAGTCTGGAACTGATGCTAACAAAATGTGGCCTGATGTCCATGGACTTTATGCCTATCACAAGCCCCCACTTGGGCTAGAACTCTGTTCCCAGCTAAGACTACTGCCAGGATAGAACAGGCTGACCTCTGGGCATTTGACACGATTGCCCTCTCCCACTTAGTAGAGTCAAACAAGCTTCCTAATTTTGAGGGGAGCTGGAGATAATGTCAACATGGATATATAGTGCAGCACCACCATAGACTAAAGGACCACATTGCTTTCATCTATAAGGAGCACATCTTCCCTCACCAGAAGACTAGCTCATTTGTGCTTGAGTTTGTTTGTATCAGGTATTGGGCCAAATACAAGATCAGGGATATGGCTGATGCATCACCACCATGGTGTTCTTCCATTTCCCAGCCTGAGATGCCTGAGGTGGTCTTGAGTATGGTGTTGGAAAACCCCAGAATGTTTGTGCTGGGGAATTTCAATATTCGCATTTGAGTCAGTTTATGCAGGACTGCTTGTGATTTCATGGCTGCCATGACAACCATGGAGATGTCTCAATATGTCAGTCCAAGACATCTTGATGGAGACACTCTTGACCTGGTGTTTTCAAATGAGCAGAACACTGATAGTTTAACATTTGATAATTACTTTCTACAACCCCATTGTTATGGTCAGACCATCTGCTTGTGAAATTTAGGTTGACAGTAGCATTCCTTTTTGAACAGATGTAGAATCCATTAAATTGGTCTATACCTGGGAATTTATGGACTCTAATGGACTCCTATATCTCATGGACAGAGGTACCTAATGTGGTGCCCTCCCGGGATTATGGGAGTTGTAGACCAACAACATCTGAAGGGCATCACATTGCTCTAGGGGATTCTCCTGTTGACATGGATGGCATTCCATGTGGTCCAGTTTTGTGGGGTAAGTTTCACTTGTTGTGGACTGAGGATATGGACAAGATGCTTGGAGAAGTTCACCCAAATACCTGTATTCTTGATGCTTGCCCATATTGTTTTTTTATATCAATCCAAAAGGGATTGACTAAATGCCTCACTGAAAAAGGGAGTTTTCCCAGCTGCCTTGAAGGAGGTGGCTGTGTGTGACCACTTCTTAAGAAATCACAACAAGATCTCAGAGATTATAACTTCTATCATGCAATATCCCTCTTTTAAGCAAATTGCTCAAAAGGGTAGTGGCAGCCCTTCTTCAAATGATGTTGGATGACATGGATTATCTAGACCCATTTCAATCCGGGTTTAGACCAGGATTCATCATTAAAACAGCCTTGGTTATCCTGATGGATGGCCTCTGTCAGGAGAGAGATGAGGAGTGCATCCCTGTTAATTCTACTTGATCTCTCATCAGCCTTTAATATCATTGACCATGGTATGTTCTCTGGGTTGCATACGGAGAAATAGTGGTTCAATCTTTCGACCTGCAGGTTTGGTTTCCAAAAGTAGCATTAGGGGATTTTTGCTCAGCCCCACACTATCTGAGCTATGGGGTCCTGCAAGGTTCTATCTTATCCCCTGTGCTTTTAAAAACATCCATATGAAGCCACTGGCAAAGTCATTCAGGGATTTGGAGTTAGGTATTGCCAGTATACCCAATATATTCTCAGATCTATTTCTCCTTGTCACTTGAGTTGGACAAGCTTTAGATTTAGTGCTGAACAGGTTGTGTGAATTTGGTATCTGGCTGGGTGAAAGCCAATAAGCTAAAGCTGAATCCTGACAAGATGGAGGTGCTATGAGTCTATGGCTCCCAGGTACTGGAAGATGGTGTATTCCTTCTTCTTAGTGGGGTTCCACGCCCCCTGAAGGAGCATGTCACATCCTGGAGGTGCTCCTTGATCCAACATTGTCACCTGAGGTCCCACTGGCTGGCCATAGTGAGCCATGCTCTAATAACCTTCAGGTTAATTACTTTAATGCATTCTATGTGGGGCTACATATGAAATTATTTGGAAATCTAATACAGAATTTGACTGCCAGAATTCTGGTTGATTTACCTAGATCCAACCATGTTGTACCACTTCTATTCACTACCAAGCCCAATGCAAGCTGCTGGAGCATACCTTTAAATGCCTAAATGGTTTGGGGCCCAAGTAACTGAAGGATTACCTCCTCTCATAGCAACTGCTCATACTCTAGAGCAACTTTGGCAGAAGACTCAGAACAAGTCCACCTGAATGCAGGCTAGAAGTCTAGAACAGCCTTTCCCAACTAGTGGGCCACCAACTAGTGGGAAACGCTGGTCTAGAACATACAGGAAGGCTTGCTCCATGGCAGCAACGAAACTGTACTCTTCTGTCACTATTGGATGTGCACAGAGCCATCCAAAGGAGCTTTTTCAGGTGATCAAGGGACTGCTACATGGTGGCCACAAAGTGGTGTTATAGATTGCTCATGAGCACCTTATGACCCATTTGCAAGACACTCTGCAGATAAAATTATGCAAACATGGATGTTATTGTCAATACAGGCCCGACTGTAGTGTAATCTTGGCTCCTGCTTGTCTAATTATAATGGACTTTTTTCCCCAGTTTGTACAGTTGAGGATGCAAACAAGGTTTTTTGGAATTGAGCACACTATTTGTATGTCCAACCTTTCCCCTTTCTGGATGTTAAAAGTCATTGGCGTGGGGGCTGGCTAACTGGGTAAGGGCACTAATAAACACCTTTACAAGACATTGCAATTCTGTTGTACCTCAAACAGACAATGATTAAGACATTTTCTTTAAAAAAAACCCACCTCCCTAAACCCCACCATATTGAATCATTTCTAGCCAATCTCCAACATGCCACTCTCAGACAAGGTCTTTGAACATAATAATAATAAATTTTATTTCTAGGCCGCCTATCTGGCCGCACAAGCGGCCACTCTAGGCAGCGTACAAGATAAAGTAAAATACAACATACAAACTACATAAAAACCCAAGAACTACAATATAAAACGAAACCAAACCCACCCATAGCTAAAACCAATGGCACCCAAAAGAAAACAAAAACAAAACAAAAGACAAAAACCCAGGCCACCTCAGCCAGCCGGCTTATGTATCCCTCCAAAGAGGGACAGGTGATGGAAATTAGTCACAGCTGGCTGGGTACCTGGGACCTGGTCCTGCAGGAGGCACGTCTGCCAGGCAGCAGTCCCACTGGGAAGGGTGGTGGAGGTGGTGTTCCAACAGCAGCAGCAACAGCAGGCTCTCCTTCCCTGGGTGGCGATGTTCTCCTTCCTGCAGGCACTGGGTCTCCCAGGCCACCTCAGCCAGCCAGGTTATGTATCCCTCCAAAGAGGGACAGGTGATGGAAATTAGTCACAGCTGGCTGGGTACCTGGGACCTGGTCCTGCAGGAGGCACATCTGCCAGGCAGCAGTCCCACTGGGAAGGGTGGTGGAGGTGGTGTTCCAACAGCAGCAGCAACAGCAGGCTCTCCTTCCCTGGGTGGCAATGTTCTCCTTCTTCCTGCAGGCACTGGGTCTCCCAGGCCACCTCAGCCAGCCGGGTTATGTATCCCTCCAAAGAGGGACAGGTGATGGAAATTAGTCACAGCTGGCTGGGTACCTGGGACCTGGTCCTGCAGGAGGCACATCTGCCAGGCAGCAGTCCCACTGGGAAGGGTGGTGGAAATGGTGTTCCAACAGCAGCAGCAACAGCAGGCTCTCCTTCCCTGGGTGGCGATGTTCTCCTTCTTCCTGCAGGCACTGGGTCTCCATGTAATACATGTAATACATCTTGGCTCCAGGTGGTTCCTGAATGAGGTGGATTACCTAAATCCATTTAAGTTCACCTTCAGGCCTGGTTATTGGACAAAGATTGTCCACCAAGGTGATGAAAGCAATCTACACTTGAAACAAGACTGTCACCTGTTGGCTCTGCTGGACTTCTCTGTTGCTTTTGATAGCATCCTTCTGAACCACTGACTGGGATAGGATATGGAGGATCCATTTTATAGTGGTTCTGGTTCTTATTTAAAGGGCCACCTTGGCTGTTGGCCTAACCTTCTAATAGATCCTTCCAGAAACAACTGCCTATAATGAATGTATCTGGTCCTGGCAGTGACAATTCATAGGGACTTGAAGTTGGAAATCTGAGGACTATAACATCTTTACAACATTCAGAAGAAATATTTCTTTTTTACTTTGATAATCTTACAGTCAACCAATTGCTATGTAATCCAGGATAATTAAATGTATAAGATATTAAAATTACCTTTGAATCACCTCTTCTATTGAAATTGAATGCTCTATTCATTAAATGATTCAGGTTTTCTTACCCTGAAAAGTGAAGTAAGACTGTTTTGATGAACATAACCTAAGGATTTTAATTAGACTCTTCCCTAAAAGGTACATAAGCCCATTAATGAATAGATACAGTGTATACCTTTACAACTAGGACAACTATCAAAGCTAATGACATATTTTAATTCCTGTCAGTTGCTGAAGATGTTATTCATATTCACAGTATGGGGGCTTCCATTCATGCTTGTCTAAATGCAAATGAAGTGAAAGGGCAATCAAATGGAAACAGAGAAAAATATAATTTTAAATACTAAACTCAATGATGGATGAAATTCTGACTCCATCAAAGGCGAGACCTAAGGCCATCTTCTCAAAAAGCAACCTCACTTCAATGGGACCTCTCTTAAGACAGTGGCTACAGACAAAGTTTTCTGTAAATTAAGTAATTTAACTTGGAAGATCAGTTGTATAACTCATGAGGACAGAGGGTTTGTTTGCTTGTTAAGACTAACTGGTAAATGTGTTTCCTTTTCCAAACAGAGATAGATAGCAATGCTCTGTGTAGAGTTTTGTAGAGGCATCTAAGCTTCATTGGCTTCATTTTACATAAGGAGCGTGTGCAAATTTTATTTTATGTACTTATTAACTAAATTTATATCCCATCCTTCCTCCTAGCAGGAGCCCAGGGCGGCAAACAAAAGCACTAAAAACACTCTAAAACATCATAAAAACAGACTTTAAAATGTTTTTTTTAAAAAAAATCTTTAAAAACATATTAAAACAAAGCATCTTTAAAAAAAAAGTTTTAAAAACATCTTAAAAAGCAATTCCAACACAGATGCAGACTGGGATAAGGTCTCTGCTTAAAAGACTTGTTGAAAGAGGAAGGTCTTCAGTAGGTGCTGAAAAGATAACAGAGATAGTGCCTGTCTAATATTTAAGGGGAGGAATTCCAAAGGGTAGGTGGCACTACACTAAAGGTCTGCTTCCTGTGTTGTGTGGAATTGACCTCCTGATACAAAGATATCTGTAGGAGGCCCTACCTGCAGAGCATAGTGATTGACTGGGTATATAAGAGATAAGACAATCTGTCTGATATCATGGTCCCAAGCTGTATAGGGCTTTGTACACCAAAACCAGAAGCTTGAACTTAGCCTGGTAGCTGATGGGTAGTCAGTGCAATTCTTTCAGCAGTGGGGTGACATGTTGGTGATATCCTGCCACAGTGAGCAATCACACCACCTCATTTTGCACCAGCTGCAGCTTCTGAACCAACCTCAAGAGCAGTCTCACATAGACCACATTACAGTAATCCAGCCTGGAGGTTACCAGTGTGTGGACACCAGTGATCAGGCTATCCCAGTCCAGAAATGCCCGCAACTCTCCTACCAGCCAAAGCTGGTAAAAGGCACTCCTAGCCACTGAGGTCACCTGGGCCTCTAGCAACAAAGATGGATCCAGGAGCACCCCCAGACTATGGACCTGCTCTTTCAGAAGGGACTACAACCCCATCTAAAGCAGGCAACTGACCAATTATCTGAAATTGGGAACCACCAACTGACAGCACCTTTGTCTTGCTAGGATTCAGATTTAGTTTATTGGCCCTCATCCAGTCCACCACAGAGTCCAGGCACCGGTCCGAGGCTTGCACGGCCTCTCCTGATTCAGATGTTACAGAGAATAGGGATGGGAATCATCAATGTACTGCTGACACCTCACCCCAAATCTCCTGATGACCACTCCCAAGGGCTTCATATAGATGTTAAACAGCATCGGGGACAAGATGGTACCCTGCACAACTGCCAGGGAGCTAAAAGACAATCACCCAATGCTATTCTCTGAAAATGACCCTGGAGACAGTGCCTCCAAAACTCTCTCACCAAATCAACCCAGAAGGATACCATAGTCAATGGTATCAAAAGCCACTGACAGATCAAGTAAGAATAACACTCTACCCCTGTCCTTCTCCCAATAAAGGCCATCCATCAGGACGACCAAGGCTGATTCAGTTCCATAACCAGGCCAGAACCCAGATTGGAATGGGTCAAGATAATCTGTTTCATCCAAGAGTACTTTGCATTGCATTGCCCCATACATGCCTAATCTTCCACTTCAAACTATGGAACTTGCACTTTTACAAGTGCTATAAAATGTTTGTTCTTCATGTGTGAGTAGTCAGTGTTAGTGCGGCAGCACCTATCTTTTGAAACTGCCTATTGACATTAGGCAGGTGCCCTCAGCATATTGTTTTAGAAGCCTACTCAGACATATAATTTAGTTGTCTATATTTGTTTGTAGAAGTTTTACTTTTTTATCTGTTTTAATTAATTTAATTTCTGTTACCATTTTGCTGATTTTATCTGTGTTTTATTGACGATTGTAGTCTTCCAACTAAGTGGCCCCAAATCTTTCAAAATAAACAAACAGAACATTAACAGATTATGCAGCCATGAAAGAAAATCATCAACATTATAATTATCATTATCATAAGCAGTAGCTTATGATATTGGCATCATCAAAATATTTCAAAATAATTAATAATCATTAATGTGACCCTTGAGGACTTCCATTTTACTACACAGAAATGGTCTGAAAGGCCTATGTAGCTCCATCTCTGAAACCAAATGGGTCCCGCCTTACTGGGAGGGGGCTAACGAGAAACCTGTGTATATGCTGCTCAACAATGAAAGAAATACAGAAGCCATTTCTTGTAGTTTTTGGTGCTGCTATTATAGAAAGTACTGTACCTTAGTCCTGAACTATATATTGGTTATGCCCTATTATAATAGGAAGGGATTGATGTTTTCAGCCTAAGCAATATGAATAAGCAACATGAAGGCTATAACCGTTTGCCCATGAATTCTATTTCTTTCTTTTCATTCCCTGACAATCTTCGCACCACAACATGGATACCTTCAAAGTGGATTCCACCTTGATCTCTTTGTCTTTTTTGATCACATTGTTTTTGAGAAAAAAATAGTAAAAGCAATGGGCCTAAAAAAAATAATACAGATCTTGAATTAACCAGCAGCAATCTATTAAAGAAGCCCACTTGCCCATTTATCATAACAAATTTCACTCTACTGTTCCAATATGGATGAAAATTTCAAACCTTTGTGGTCAATGAAGCATGAAATAGGTTGTCAAAAATATAGTCTGAAGTATGAATCATACACAAAGAGAAAAAATAACCACACAGTTGAAAATGCTGAAGATAAATTTATTTATGAGACCAAAAATTGACTGGATCAGACCTCCTATAAAATCCCTATCCTCTTTTTAGAAGGTTCTGCAACAATGAAAAAGACCTTCCCCTTTCTTGGCTGTCTCAAAAGACAAAAGTTGCATATATATTGATTCTCAGATTGAACAGATACGTCTGAAAACATATCGTGCAACCAATGGCGGCTATGGTGTAATGTGCAGAAGGGCTCTTACAAGTAGAGAGAGGGAAAAATAAGTGCACAGAATGGAGACCTCATTGACAAAGTCACTGGAAATTCTCCACCCACAGCACAGCCATCAGCATGAGCAAGATAGCTGAAACATCCTCTTGAGTCCTGAGCCTCATTCTATCTGTTTCTCTTCTGGTTTTGTGGTGATGCTAGGCCCCACTGTGGTTCACTAGTAAGCTGAACTTGAATTAGGTTTCTTTGAAATAAGATTTGGACAATTGCTTTTTAAGATTAAGTAGGTCAAGGCTGATCTGTGCAACACACCTACCAATAAGTTTTTTATTCTCTACCTATAAAGTGGAAACAAACTGACCTCCTGGATTTGTTGTAAGCAGGTGAACATTCTAAACCTGTCAAAGCACTCTGCAGTGGTAAACAGTAAGGGTTGCAGTGCTGTCAGGCAACTCAGCAATAGCAGTACTATGATCGCAATAAGGTTCAGTCAATGTGATGATCTCAAGCCCAGGTCAATTCACAAGCCTGTACAGGTGAGGTGTGGCTATTGTTTTAATTTTTCATTCAGAACTTAAATTACATGGGGACAGAGGAGGTTTGGACTCCTTGCCTTTTGTGATAACCATGCCTTAGTTACTCTTTTCAGACGCCTGCAGGGACATGATTTAGCTAAAATTAGGGGTGGTAAGGTGAAGGGCTTACAGATTTCATTACAGCCCCCTCAAAAAAAATTCAGGCACTGCTTTTCACATCAGGTGTAAAATCCACCAAATTTGGCACTATACAGTTGGCAAAATGAATTGGGTTTATGTTCTTATTCATTTCACTGGAATAGGCACAAGAGGTTCTCACTGGATTATAACTACAAGCTTGAAGAGTGTTACAGTACCAAAAAACTCATTAGCAGGATAAAAGCCTGACAGTATATTCTTCACACAAACCAAAGCAAATAACATGTCCATGACAGCTACAACAGCAGCAATTTTCAACTTGCTCTATACATACACCTCACAGTGATCGCTCTTGCATAAATCTGTGTGACTCTTTTATGTTATAATTTTGCAATCCAATACATCAGTTTGTATTCCCCATGTCTGTAAATGAGCCAGATAATACAGCATGTGCAAAGTGATTTGAGCTATCAGTGACATCAGGAGTTTTGCTGCTGTAGTTATTAACAGATATTTTCTCACCCAGCCACATAGACTAAAATCAATCATTCTGATAACTAGGCATGGCATGAGCTGTCCGCACTGTCATTCCGATCTGATTAATCACACGTACGCAGACCTTTACCTTAAGGAGCAATTGTTCACATTTAATCATAAAGAAACATTCAAGCATACCACTGTACATTACTGAATTTAACTGCAATTTATGTCTTCTGTTTTAGCAAATACATTTATGATAATGTGACTCCAGCACAGAGATATATTGTTTCACTCATTTTAAAAACATTAAAACCTAACTTAAGTAAACTAACACAAGGTATTTGGCATCATTTATCATATTAGATTTGCAGCTTTTGAAGTTTCCATTAGCCACATGTTTTTGCTAACAATTTATCCTAATCATCATCATACAGATGAGTTGTTCAGTATGATGTCTTCTTCAGCGGGATATCAAACACACCAGATAGTAGATGGTGGCTTGATCAAAGAAGATTTTAAACTGTATTTTACCACAGCTTCTCCTAGGACTATTCAACTAATTGGCCCTGTTATTTTGAGGAGAAAAGCATGAATGATTGGTTTCTCTATTTGTTTCTAAGTCCTAGCATTCAAAACCGTGGATGGGTGGAGCTTCCATGTAAATAGTGAGTGAAATTTCCTGTTTGATTGAAATTGAATTGAAATTGAAACTTTATTTTTACCCCGCCCTTTCTCCAAACTGGAACTCAGGGCGGCTTACAAATAAAACTATGTGTAGTTAAAAACATAGAAAAACATACAATTAAAATGCAATTAAACTATGCACAACCTAAAAACCATAAAAGGCACTTAAAAATCTAAAAACAATTTAAAATAATACAGATAATAATATAAAACATTAAAACAAGCCTTGTAAAGCCCAATCCTAAACACCTTCTATCCCAAAAGCCTGTCGGAATAAAAAAGTCTTTACATGCCGATGGAAGGATGGCAAGGAGGGGGCCATTCGTGCCTCCCTAGGAAGGGAGTTCCAGAACTTAGGAGCAGCCACCGAGAAGGCCCTATCTTGCGTCCCGACCAATTGCACTTGGGAGGGTGTTGGGACTGAGAGAAGGGCCTCTCCTGAAGATCTCAGGGCCCAGGGAGGCTCGTATAGGGAGATACGGTCTGACAGATAGCTTGGACCTGGGCCGTATAGGGCTTTAAAGGTCAAAACCAGCACTATGAATTGTGACCGGAAACAAACTGGCAGCCAGTGGAGCTGTTGTAACAAGGGAGTTGTATGTTCCCTGTAACCAGCCCCTGTTAATACTCTGGCTGCAGCTCTTTGTACCAGTTTAAGTTTCTGAACAGTCTTCAAAGGCAGCCCCACGTAGAGCACGTTACAGTAGTCTAAACGGGATGTAACTAAGGCATGCATCACCATAGTCAAATCAGGCATTTCCAGGAACGGGAGCAGCTGGCGTACTAGTCTTAAATGGGCAAAGGCACTCCTGGCCACGGCCAAGACCTGGGCCTCCAAGTTCAGAGCAGAGTCCAGGAGCACACCCAAACTGCGAACCTGTGTCTTCAGGGGGAGTGTAACCCCATCGAGCACAGGCTGAATCCCTATTCCCTGACCTGCCCTTCGACTGACCAGGAGCACCTCCGTCTTGTCTGGATTTAGTTTCAATTTGTTCGCCCTCATCCAGTCCATCACTGATGCCAGGCACTGGTTCAGAACCAGGACAGCTTCCTTGGCTTTAGGTGGAAAGGAGAAATAGAGTTGGGTGTCATCCGCATACTGATGGCACCGAACCCCAAACCCCCGGACAACCTCTCCCAGCGGTTTCATATAGATGTTAAATAACATGGGGGACAAAACTGAACCCTGAGGGACCCCATAGGTCAATGGCCAAGGGGTCGAACAGGAGTCCCCCAGCACCACCTTCTGAGTTCGTCCCTCCAGAAAGGAGCAATCGTAACACGGTGCCCCCAAGTCCCATCCCAGCAAGGCGGTCCAGAAGGATACCATGGTCGATGGTATCGAAAGCCGCTGAGAGGTCCAGTAGAACTAACAGGGACACACTCCTCCTGTCCAGCTCTCTGCGAAGGTCATCCACCTGATTTGCCTTTAGAGTTATGCCTACCTATCTTTTTTGCAACTAAGGTTTTATTTTAATAAAAACCTTTTGTGTCCCTCCCTTCCCCTTAGTTGCTACACTGAAGCGGATTAGCTTGTTATCAGGACTATAGTTCACAAGTTTCCAAGATCCAGCATCCAAATTTTGCTATGGATGAAGGCGATAGGGTACTGCCAGTGTTGCGGGGCTGAACCCTTCAGTGCAGACATTATGTGTGTCTGTTGAGGTCCTCGGATGGGATACTAGATAATTGGAAAGCCTGAATTTATTAGTATTTTGTAAAGTTTCAGCTTTAGTTGATAGTCTAATTTATAAAATTTATTGGTGATTGTTTTGCATTAAATAATATTAAAATTACTTTTATGGTTGGAACATGTAATTGAACTGGTCCTAATCTATTTGTTGATGTTTAGAAAGCCTTATGGTTTATCAAATAGGTTTGATTGATTTAGTTGACTGATTCATTGAAATTTATCTATTTATTTTGATGAATGCTTGATTATGACTTGACCTGATTGGTGATGTAACTGAATAGTAACTTACTAAAAATGTACAAGGATGAAAAGGTGAATACTAGAATCCCAATTTGTTTTGTTTATAACTATGTTGTAAACATTGTGAATTCAGCTAGATTCTACAGATCTAATTAAAAAATTAGAGAAAATTAAAAGGGTGATATACCTACACTTAGATTAAAGGGATTAATTAGCATTATTATATGTATCTGACAGATCAGACTATCATACTGATAAGGAGATTAAGGTATCAGATTAAAAAAGCTGAATGAACTAGCAAACGGATGCTTTGAAAAATAAAATTATTAAATATAGGTTACAATAAACCAGAATTATGTAATAGTTACTGATGCTTCTTAGTGTTCCCAGGGTATGGACTGAAGTAGGAATAAGTGAATCTGTCAGTTTGGGTTTTGTGTTTTTCCAGTCTTCGCATTCCCAAATCAATTCGCAATTTTAAAAAAATCCCCATGAAAATTCATCAGCAGTTTAGTATGAATTTCTCCTAATATACACATTTTTAAAATCCATTTTCCATAATGCATTTTTCTACATTATTTCTACATATATATCTATTTTTATGCATACAAATAGTATATGCATTTTTGTACATATTACTTGGCTGGACCACTGCATTGCCAAATTCACAATATTGCATATTTTGAAGGATGGCTATATTTCGGTTTGTGTATTGTTTCAGAAAGTGTAAATTAAGTAGGTTTGCCTTTCAGTGCAAACTGAATTGAATTTCTCTTCATTCCTATTCTGGAGGCACATGAGTTCACCACCTTGCTGAAGCTATGCAGGTCTGGCTCTGGTCAGTGTCTGGATAGGTGACCCCTTGGGAACCACATATATACCACCTTAACTTCCATGATGAGTGAAAGGTGGGATATAAATGTAAGAAGGTAAATAAACATTAATTTAATTATGCAAGATGAAGAACTGAGGCATAATCCTATTCTTATCAATGGTGCATGAAGAAAACGTCTGAATGGTCAGGGTGTGCAAGCTCAGTAGGAGCCAGGCAGATGGGGGCACAATCGGAATTGTAGGAGAAACACATGCATGTAACTGTAATATGCCACTGATATACAGGTGTTATGAGCCAGCCTCTAGCTAACAGAGACTCCCCTCTAATGGTATCATATCAGGATCATCTTCCCAGGAACTCTTACAGTTCCAGAATTCACTGGAACCCAAGGAAAAACTCCCCAAAGGATTCTCTAAGAAGGAGGAGAACATTGGTAAGTTACCAGTTTAGCTTTTTATAGGTTCCCTTTTTACAGGTTATGTTATTCAAGTCTTTGTACACAATGTTTATCATATATGAGCATTCTGAATGATCTTAGCTGATAAAAGTTTGTTTTGTGATATGCCTAGTACAAGGATGGGGGGAACCTATGACCCTCCAGATGTTTGTTTAATTTTATTTATTTAAAACTTTTATATACTGCTTAATCATTTGCATTTCTAAGCAGCATACATAAAAATAAGCCATACATAAAACAAACAATAAAATCATCATAAAACCAAACATGTTTTTACGTTTTTTATGGTTTGGACTCCAGCCCCCATTACTCCCAGCTACCATGGCCAATGGCTAGGGATGCTGGGAGCTGTAGTTCAGCAACAGCTGTAGAGCCACGAGTTACCCACCCCATCCTAGCAGTTGTATTGTGTCTTGTTTATTTGTTAAATAAAATCAAATTAATGTTTTTTAAAAATACTACAATATTGATTTACATGAACTGACATATGTTGCGAGTGAAGGGGCGAAATAAGACAAGGACACATCAGCTTGGGTTGAACAAGGGCCACTTTATTAAACTATACAAAAACACCTTTTAAAGTGACCTGCAGAGGGAAACCTAGGTGCGGAACTATCTATAAGCAAGCATCGTGCAATACAGCTCACGGGCGACCAGCCCCTGCTTGGGACAAGGGCAAGCCCCATCTGCTTACCCCTCTGCCAGCCACACCCAGTAGGTGAGTAGGGGGGCCTTCTCAGGTCACCACCCCCGGGGCCGCACAACCCTTGGGTGGATGAGTTAAGAGTTGGCTTACTAGGCCTTACTACCAATGTGTTTTTTCATCAGGTCTGAAATGTATCAAGATGTATGGGAAAGCAGCCTTATCTGCTGTGCTGGCCTGGGAGCGCTCATTCAAGGCCAGACAGTAGTTGTCATGGTAACGGGAGATAACAGCTGGGAAAGTTGTGACTGCTGTTAGTTCTTCCTTCTTCTCTGTGTGTCTTAGAAGCAAGCAGGTCTATCCTTGAAGGGGGGGGAGAATTCTACTTGTATCTATCCTCTTAAGCCTATGGCCGTAATGTCTTAGTAAAGACTCTTAAACCTTTCTCAAGCCTCTGTGAAGTTTCTTGCTCAACTTAACTCCAACGTAACGTATGCTGTTCACGCAACAACGCTCACACATGAACATTAAGTTTACCCCAAAAGCAGCCCATATCCTGCCCTCAAGCCGCAAAGCTCTGACAGACAGGCCTCTGGAACCGCCAATCACCTCCAAAGGTGCCTAAGGGGGCCACCGAGCTGTCCTTACCTATTTCCCTTTCCGCACCTTCCCACACCAGTGCCCCAATTATAAACTGCCCTCCTAGGGTAATTAAACTTCGACCATAACAAAATAGCCAAATTAGCCAAATTCACCTATTAATCACAACTCCACCTAACCCGATTCCATCCCACTCTCACAGTGTGGAGTAGGCAAAAAACCTGCCTGCCAAACAAGGGTGGGCAGGGTAAAAATTCCTACACGGTCCCGAAGCGACCATTGAACACACTATAAGAGAGGGAGGGCAGGGTGGGCGTCGCTCGCTGAAAGAGGAGGTAGGAGGGGCGGCCTGGCCTTAAATAGGCCCATGGCCCCTCCCCTCCCTGCCGCACATCACGCACACATAACGCTGTGACACACGACGTTGCCCTTAACGAAGATGGCCGCGGCAGCATCGCTCCCTCCTCGCAACTATGCCCTGCTTATCCATGCTGCGCAGGTAAGTGGGGCTTCATAACTGCTAGGTCCCTTAATTTTGATAGCCTGACAAAGCTGTCAGAGGTGAGATCTGCAACAACATTGGGAACAAAGTAATACATTCTATTGCATTATTCAAAGAAAAAACAGTTGGGGAACAAAATCTGCATCTTGAAGACACTGAACTGGGAAACAGTTAAATTTGTCAATTTAACATGAAATGACTAAATCATGGAGACATTTTACTATGATTTGTCATGCTGTTTGGAACACCTCGCAATTAACTATTTCCAAAAAACTAAGACACCTAGATACCTGTGAACCAAAATGCATTAATAATCCCACTATGATCAATAGTAAATTCTTCAGCTGGCATATTTTCTGCTTAACAAAAACAAGGTCTTGGCAGTTATTAAATTGATTAAAGGCAGCCGCCGGCAAGATCACATCACTCCAGTGCTGAAGGAGTTGCACTGGCTACCAGTTGTTCACCGGGCCCAATTCAAGGTGTTGGTTTTGACCTTTAAAACCCTATACGGTTTTAGCCCAATCTATCTGAAGGAGCGCCTCCAGCATCGTCAGGGATGCCGCTCAACAAGATCAGCCTCAGAAGACTTTCTCTCGATCCCACCGGTTAAAACAGCTAGACTGGTGAGGACTAGAGAGAGGGCTTTTTCAATAGTGGCCCCCACCCTGTGGAACTCTCTCCCAAATGATCTCCGCCATGCCCCTTCTATGATAAGCTTCCGCCGGGCCTTGAAGACCTGGTTCTTCAGGCAGGCTTTTGGGGTGGGTTAGGTTTTTATTGTTATGGTTTTAAATGTTAACATTTTAATGTATTGTTTTTATCTTGTACGTCGCCCAGAGTGGCTGGACATCCAGCCAGATGGGCGACTAATAAATTTATTATTATTATTATTATTATTATTATTATTATTATTATTATCACTCCTACATATAGTTTAAGAGACATAAATAGTTGTCTAATACCTGAGTTGGATGTAATTTGTTTTCACAGGTCTTTGTACTATGTCTTCATCAACTAGAATGGAAGTAAAATCACATTCTTGAATATCATCAGATATTAAGTGCCGTGGCAGCATCGCTCCCTCCTCGCAACTATGTCCCGCTTATCCATGCTGCGCAGGTAAGCGGGGCTTCATATTTGTGGACAAAGAAACTGGAGCATTTCACCAAACTTCTCTTCTTGTTGTTATGTGCCTTCAAGTCGATTACAACTTATGAAATGAAGAAATGCTTTTGGATTACTTACTTGGAGATCATCAGCAATTAATTACGGAGAAAGTTGCAAAATTTTGTACAGTCGCTATTCTCTGTAGGAGAAATCTGGTAAAAGATATTGGAAAATGAATTTTATTGATCTATTTTATATGGTTTTAAATAAGCAGGTTAAAGTTTAATTAATGTTTTAATTAGTTTAATCAATTTTAAATGTATCCTGCATTATAATAACTGGCTATTACGGCATTAACCATTAAGGAACAATGAATATTCTGTTCGGATTTGGAAATTGATTTTAATTAACTCTAATTGAACAAGATATTATTCTAATAATTGTAGTTTTGATGTTCCATTCTATTTTTGTATTCTGGTCTTTGACTGTAATAAAATCTGAATCTGAATCTACAATTTATGGTGACCCTATGAATCAGTGACCTCCAAGAGCATCTGTTGTAAACCGCCCTGTTCAGATCTTGTAAGTTCACATATGTGGCTTCCTTTATGAAATCAATCCATCTCTTGCTTGGCCTTCCTCTTTTTCTACTCCCTTCTGTTTTTCCTAGCATTATTGTCTTTCTAGTCATGTCTTCTCATAATGTGTCCAAAGTATGATAACCTCAGTTTCATCATTTTAACTCCTAGTGACAGTTCTGGTTTAATTTATTATAACACCCAATTATTTGTCTTTTTCGCAGTCCATGGTATATGCAAAGCTCTCCTCCAGCACCACATTTCAAATGAGTTTATTTTTCTCTTATCCACTTTTTTCACTGTCCAACTTTCACATCCATACATAGAGATTGGAAATACCATGGTCTGAATGATCCTGACTTTGGTGTTCAGTGATACATCACTGCATTTGAGGACCTTTTCTAGTTCTCTCATAGCTGCCCTCCCCAGTCCTAGCCTTCTTCTGATTTCTTGACTATTGTCTCCATTTTGGTTAATGACTGTGCCAAGATATTGATAATCCTTGACAAGCTGAATGTCTTCATTGTCAACTTTAAAGTTATCCATATCTTCTGTTGTCATTACGTTGGTCTTCTTGATGTTCAGCTGTAGTCCTGCTTTTGTGCTTTCCTCTTTAACTTTCATCAGCATTCGTTTCAAATCATTACTGGTTTCTGCTAGTAATATGGTATCATCTGCATATCTTAATTTTTTTATCTGTCTCCCTCCAATTTTCACACCTCCTTCATCTTGGTCCAATCCCGCTTTCCATATGATATGTTCTGCGTACAGATTAAACAAATAGGGTGATAAAATACACCCCTGTCTCACACCCTTTCCCATTGGGAACCAATCGGTTTCTCCATATTCTGTCCTTACAGTAGCCTCTTGTCCAGAGTATAGGTTGCATATCAGGACAATCAGATGCTGTGGCACCCCCATTTCTTTTAAAGCATTCCATAGTTTTTCATGATCTACACAGTCAAAGGCTTTGCTGTAATCTATAAAGCACAGGGTGATTTCCTTCTGAAATTCCTTGGTCTGTTCCATTATCCAACATATGTTTGCAATATGATCTCTGGTGCCTCTTCCCTTTCTAAATCTAGCTTGGACATCTGGCATTTCTCGCTCCATATATGGTAAGAACCTTTGTTGTAGAATCTTGAGCGTTACTTTACTTGCATGGGATATTAAGGCAATAGTTCGATAATTACTGCATTCCCTGGGATCCCCTTTCTTTGGAATTGGGATGTATATGGAACGCTTCCAGTCTGTGGACCATTGTTTAGTTTTCCATATTTCTTGACGAATTTTGGTCAACATTTGAACAGATTCAGTCTCAGTAGCTTGTAGCAACTCTATTGGTATGCCATCTGTTCCTGGTGATTTGTTTCTTCCAAGTATTTTAAAAGCAGCTTTTACCTCATATTCTAAAATTTCTGGTTCTTCATCATATGGTTCCTCCGCGAATGAATCTGTCATCCTGGCATCTCTTTTATAGAGGTCTTCAGTGTATTGCTTCCATCTTCATTTTTTTTCATCTTGGTCAGTCAGTGTGTTCCCTGTTGATTATTCAACATCCCTACTCTTGGTTTAAATTTCCCTTTCATTTCTCTAATCTTCTGGAATAGAGCTCTTGTTCTTCCCTTTTTGTTGTCCTCTGCTATTTCTATACAATAACTATAGTAATAGTTCTCTTTGTCCTTACGTACTAGTTGTTGTATTGTTGCATTTAGGATTCTGACCGTGTTTCTATCGCCTTTTGCTTTTGCTTTCCTTCTCTCTTTAACCATTGTAAGAGTTTCTTCAGTCATGCATTGAGGTCTTTCTCTTTTTTTAACTAGAGGTATTGTCTTTTTGCATTCTTCCCTGGTAATGTCTCTTGCTTCACTCCATAGTTCTTCTGGTTCTCTGTCAACTAAGTTTAAAGCCTCAAATCTGTTCCTTATTTGATCTTTATATTCTTCTGAGATGTTATTTAAATTGTATTTTGGCATTATGATTGCTTTATTGTTTTTCTTTAGCTCTACTCTGATTTTTTATACGACCAGTTCATGATCTGTACCACAGTCTGCTCCTGGTCTTGTTTTTGTCGAAAGTATGGAACTTCTCCACCTTCTGTTACCGATTATATAATCAATTTGATTCCTATATTGACCATCTGGTGATTTCCACATGTACAGTCGTCTTTTCGGTTGCTCAAAAAATGTGTTTGCAAGAAACAAATTATTGGCTTCACAGAATTCAATACGTCTTTCTCCTGCTTCATTTCTGTCTCCTAAGCTCCATTTCCCCACAATTCCTAGTTCTTCTCTGTTCCCTACTTTTGCATTCCAGTCCCCCATGATTATTAGCACATCTTGTTTTGGTGTGTGATCAATTTCCTCCTGTAGTTCTGTGTAAAATCTCTCCAATTCTTCTTCTTCTGTGTTTGCCGTTGGAGCATAGACTTGGATGATGGTTGTATTAATAGGTTTCTTGTTTAATCTCATTGATATCACTCTCTCAGACCTTGTGTTGTAGCTCCTAATTGCTTTCGCTGCATCGCTTCTCACTATTAAAGCAACCCCGTTTCTTCTTGATTTCTCATTTTCTGCATAAAATATTTTGTAGTTGCCTGATTGGAAATGTCCCATTCCCATCCATTTTAATTCACTCACGCCAAGTATTGTAATGTTGATACGTTTCATTTCTTGCTTGACAATTTCTAACTTTCCCTGGTTAATGCTTCTCACATTCCATGTTCCTATTGTGTGCATCGTACAACTCCGGACTCTCCTTTCGGATCTGTACACATCAGCCTCTGGGCTTCCTTTCGGCTTTGACCCAGCGGCATCATTACTCAGAGTGCTACTTATACTTGTCCTTTGTTCTTCCCCAGTAGCTCGGTGAGTGCCTTCTGACCTGGGGGTCTCATCTTCCAGCACTATCTCATGTTGCATTTTGGATACTCTGTTCATAGGGTTTTCATGGTAAGAGGTATTCAGAGGTGGTTTACCATTGCCTTCCTCTGAGTTTGGATGCATCTTAGTCTGGTGTCTCAGCTTTGACCATTCTGCCTTGGGTGCCTGCTAGGTGTCTAGCCTCTTGGTCTAGACTCCTGACAGCCTTGCTCTCAGCTTCTTCAACACTCTCAACCCCCTTTACCACCTTAAGGTGTGCATCCTAAAGGGGGAACTACTCTAGGGGGAGAATAAATTCTCCAACAGTTCCTCAGGGCTGGGACTCATCATTAGCAGTAGTAACAGCAGCAGCAGCACCCCTGAGCTGAATAAATTCAGCTCAGGGAAAACAACAGAGGAAGGGGAAAACAGAAAGAATATGGGGCTGCCTCAGGGCCAAACTGCAAGTGCCGTTTACTTAGTAGCTTGTGACTGAGTGTAAGCTCTGCTGCTTTTTTCAGAAATTACCTGTTCAGGGCCCCCAATCTGGATCAGAAAGGTAGTATGGGGGGGAGTAGTCTTTTACTTTTCCTCCCCACCCCCTACTATGGTCCTAATTCAGATAAGGGATCCTGTACTCACAATTTGTATTAGTGTGGGGGAGCGCCTACTGGCTCCAGTTGTAGCTTCGGGTTGGGGATGGGGAGAGATGCAAATCACACTTGCAACGCCCTGATCTGGATTGTGACCCTAGAGGGTGCAAAGAGTTAAAGCTACTAAACTCCCTCACACTGAGGTTCTGATCCAGAGCAGGGGCCCATCACTAGCAATGGCTGGGGAGGGACTTGCACTCATGGGCAAAGCACAATTAAACATCCTCTGCAGTTTGGCCTTTGGTTCAATGTGTTTAGGCTTAGTTAGTTACAGTATGGCATGGGCTTGTTCCAAAGTAGGGATGGAAAGATCTGTCAGTTTTGTTTCTCTCAGTTTCTCATTTTTCTTATCTTAAATTCAGTTCTCTACATTTCTGCAATATTTTGCCATTTTCTTAAAAAAAAACTCATGAAAATTCTTCAGCATTTCAGTGTGAATTTCTTCTAATAAACAGTTTTGTAGGCAGTTTTGACTAATGGGCACATTTTTGGAAGCCATTTCTCATCATATAATGCATTTTGTATGTTATTTTGACTCATATATTCATTTGTGTGCACATTTTCCTGGAATATATCCATTTTTAAAAACATTGGTTGGTGAACTGCATCACAAAATGTGAGTAAGTGCCGATTTAGAAGGAGGGCAGTGTTTCAGTTCTCATATTGTTTTGGAAAGTGCAAATTGATAGAGTCAACTTGAAATGCAAACTGAATCAAAATTCTCCCCCATACCTATTCCAAAGGCTTCATGGAAAAGATGTGTTTGAGGGAGGGATTATCACACAGATATTTGTGGATTGCGACTATCATTTTGGGATCTCAACTTTTTGTAAGCCTATTTGCAATAAAACATGAAGACCTGTTTACTTGTCTCCTAACTCATCTCTGAGAAACAATGGACAGAAATGAAGTCTAACATGTATTGAAAATAAGAGTGTATGTGGCACATAATGAAATCTCCACCCTGCTTTTGGTCAGCAAAGGAGCAGTTCTTTGCCCTAACAAAGTTACAGCCCCTATTACAAGGATGTACTTTTTCATCCCAAGGGCCACATTTCCTTCCAAGGGCCACATGTCAGTGGTGGGCAGGGGAGCAACAAATGTAAATTTTACCTTTGTATATAGTTGGCTGCCTACGGCCATACTACCTTGAACACGCCCAATCTCATCTGATCTCGGAAGCTAAGCAGGGTCAGGCCGGGTTAGTACTTCGATGGGAAATCACCTGGGAATACTGGGTGCCATAGGCTTAGAGGAAAGCAATCATAAACCACCTCTGAATACCTCTTACCAAGAAAACCCTATGAATATATCCAAAAAAGATTCATAGGGTTGCCATAAGTCATAATCAGCTTGAAGGCATATAACAACAACAAATATAGTAGGCTAGTTTCTACACACATTTCAATAATCCTTTCTATCCTTCATCCAGGCAAGCAAGAGAGAGGCCTGGAGGGTCACATTTAGCCCCTGGGTCTGAAGCTCCCCATCCCTGACCTAGTATAATCACTATTGTTATGCTGCTGTGAAGATGAGTATTTATATTTTACATTGCCCATGCAACTGGAGTGAGCCCCATAACCTCAAAAATTCAGGCATCTCCAAGAATGTAGAGAAGCTGTTTGGGGAGATAGATACGATCAGAGAGTTGTATTAATTAGCTAAGATGAAAAACATTGTAAAACTTAGCTAAGATGTAACACGTTGTTGTTCTTACATACATACATACTACTCCACAATAGACATATAGAGAAGATACGTCCTCTGTTAAAAGCACTTTATTTCCTTGCCTCAGCTCTAACCAGAGACATGCCCAGACCAGAGTGACCAGATACAAAGGCAGAGAGAGCTTCTATTTCTATAACCACTGTACAGAAGAGGGAATTTGAGCTGCTGCAGCTTGTCATGCAGCAGCAAGGAAAAACTGCAGTTGTTCATCTACACAGCTATTAAATATACACCAGCCCTGTCCTCTTTTGCATCTGGTCACCCTAGCCCCCCAAATATGGCATGCACAATATCTTTCCTCAACCTGCCTCTTCTCTTGGTTACAAACAAACAGCCTGTCTTAGTATTAGCATTTTTGCTCACAGTCCATCCTCTTCACTCAGAGTTCTGTCTTCCTACTGATAAACAAGCTTACAAAGTAAGACAACTGTTTTGCCCCCTAGTGGAAGGTTCTCCATTACAACCTTGTAGGGGAACCAGAATCATGCAAGCCAGTTTTCGGTGTGTCTCTCCTATATTCCTAGAACTTTATTTGCTCCCCATCAGTTGCAGCCTCTGAGAGACAGAAGACATATTTTTAGAATGTTCCTCTGATGTCTTTTAATATAGATAACCCATGTGCAATTCCAAGCTCAGAAGGACTTTGTGAACTTATCAGGTGGAACACTAGATTTTTGCTGGGAAGTTCTACCACTGCAAGGGCAAGAATAGTTAGATGTTAATAAGAGAAAGAACTATTGCTTGCTTTATTCAGTGGAACTGTATTTTGTTGAACAGATTGACAGCCCTGTTAAGTTGAAGAACTTGGATTTAATTAGTTCCATTTTAAGAACTCCTTCAATGTAGGTTTCTGTGTGTTTTGCACAAGGTATGACACCCAAATACAACATTGCTAGCTAACCACTGAAGCAAACTAAACCACCACCTGCTGTGTCAGCATGCAAGGGGTTCCTGCTAAAGCTATGTAAATGTCTTAGAGAGAGAGAGAGAGCACTGCTGGCAGCTCTTTGGGACTTACCATTTTATTTTTTACAGTGTGTGCCATTAGTAAAAAGTGGATCTAATCAACATGGGTGAATCTGAGGGTTCACTTATGTGGAACACAATAGTATGGCAGCTGTTATATTTTTTTGAAATCACAAATGAAAATAAAGAGCATCCTCTGGACCACCTTGTCCCAGCGCCAAGGCCCCAGATCCCTCAGAACCTAGGCAGCTATTCCTTGCTTCCTTCAGAAAAAGGCAAATTTCCCATCTCTGTCCCCCTGTCAGACCAGAGAAGCCCTGCTAAGGGAGGGTGGGGTAGATCACCTCACCTATCAACCCCACCAGTTACAATGTCTTCCTGCAAGCAGCAGCTTCTGGTTTTCTGAGAATTCTCCTCTGTCCCTTTCCTTGGCTCCCTCTGAGGTTTATAAGCCATCAGCAGAAGTCAAGATGCTCACAGTTTCTTATCATCCCCACTCTTACACACCTGCAGCCCATCCTGGTTGATTACTAGTTGGGTTCAGGGCAATGGACAGACAGGTAGAAAGGGTCCATTTCTAGTGGGCCCAGGGCTAGCAGGGGCTCCAAACACTTAGCTTCTTTTTTGTTAAAAAATGAAGTTTCCAAATGCTCTGGGGAAAAAGTTATACACTAAAATATGAGCCATCCGCCTCATGCGATTTCTGTGAAATGAGCTAGTCAGTTACTCCAATCCCTGCAATTTCAGGTTTTTAGCCAATGAAGTCAGAGCTGTGATTGACAAGGCATTTGTTGAACTCCAGGCAATAGCTAAAACCTCTTGCAAGCCCTGTGATATCTGCCTTTTCCTGCTCGTCTCTGCATTTTGGTAAATGGTGTGTGTCTGCACATCACATGAGTAAGCTTACAGCTTTCAGCAGCAGTACATGTGCCTATTTGCCCATCTCTCTCTCTCTCTCTCTCTCTCTCTCTCTCTCTCTCTGCACATCCAGCATGAAGTCCAGAAGATCAAAGAAGCACACACAGCACAGCAGGATCTTGGTCGACATGCACAGTAAACAATTTCAGTACAATTCACTTTTATAATAAAAGTGTACATGCAGAGTCTTTTTAAATTATTTGAAATTATTTGGGGAAAATAACAGATTGTACATTTTATCTATCAAATTATTTTGACCAGAAATAAAAAAGTATATATGCAGCTTATGATGCCATTACAATGTATTATAGTTTTCTAAATATAAGGACTCATACAAGTTTAAATTTTCCTGGGCTGCTGAACTAGGCAGTTTATTTATTTATTTATTACATTTATACCCCACCTTTCTTTTCATGATAGAAACCCAAGGTTGCTTACATATGGTTGCCAGGTGGTCTCCCATCCAGGCACTGACCAGACCTGACCCTGCTTAGCATCAGCAGGGAGCTGGCCTTATGTGCCCAGGCCATAGCCTGGGATCTCCTTAATTCTAGCCTCCCATTAAATTGCAGACCACCTGAATGAAGTTGCAGACCACAATCTGGGAACCTGTGTCTTCAAGCAAGACTGTGGACTCAAAATAACTGTTCGTATTGGTAGTATATGTACATAAGCAGTAGTTCTTGCCAATTGATTCCTGGAAGGTGAGGAGTGGGGGGAATGTAGGGGGCCTAATATATATCCAGCATACCAGGCTGAGAAATCCTGTTGGCACCCCTGATTGGGCTACTCATGCACATCCAATCAGCTTAGCAGCTTTTCCTCCATGCACCTCTTTATTGAATGAGCTACTGTTATGCCACTTAGCATATGATACAATTTGAGGGGAGGGGAAAATGTAAATTCATCACTCATCAGATGGAAAGTGTGTGCTCATCATTTTATTTTTTTACCACTTAGCCCTTTTACATATGATTCTTTCCCTGTCACCCGCATGCAAAAAAAGACACTTGAAAATTTCATATGCAACACATGACATGTATATTGTTTAAAGTCCTGTAACAATTTGTATCAAGTGGCCCTCAGGAAATGAAATGAATTGACTTGGGTTGCAATACTGAGCAGACTTATATGTTTAGCAGTTAAGAGTGGTGGGAGTGGGAGTTGAAAGAAGGGGATTACTTCCAAGTAAATTTGAGCAGGATCAAGGTCCTAAACATACTTGGAATAAAATAGAAATCACTGGGACATATTTATAAAATAAATGTGTTTAGGATCAGAGTCCCAACATTTTAATACTGAGCTCCACTGTTCTGTGGACTGGGCTGTTTGGCTGGAGCCCCTCAGAGTAAGCTATTTGTCAATTGTAGCCTTAGCATATCTCAGAATCAGACACCTATGACAATGAATGAACCACAGAAAATGACAAATTGTATTGTACACAGGCAGTTTCATAAAAAGCTTAGACAGAAAGAGAAGATGGAGCTTTCACTTCTGTCTTTTCACTGCTTTTGCTTACATACATAGTCATAAATAACTTAGTTCAGAGAGGGCACATCACCCCATCTTCTGGCCACAAGGCAATAATATCCAGCTCAAATACCACTGAAGTCAACGGGATGTTTTTCACTGATTTTTATGGTTCTGGATTACATACTAAATGTATGCAATGTTTGCATTCTACCTAGTCAAATCTATCATAAAGTTATGTCATCCACAGTTTTAATGGAAAATGTTTTTTAAATTATTATTATGGTAAGCCATTATATGAGTATCAAGATTTCTTATATATATCCACGGCAATGTAATCTATGTAAATAACCACTCTTGTTTATCCCAATGTCTGATTTTCCAAATGGCATTTTCCAAATGTCTCCTGGGCCATTCAAATAAAATAGGTTGCGCTGATTGTATACAGAAGCCAATCCAGTAAATGAAAGACTCATTCCAGCCTTACCTAATATATTATTGTTTTGATTATGCCAAGTAAAGGATTAACTTTCCGTCGACATTAGGCCTGTAAACATGTAATATCAGTTGTTCATAGCTCAAGAAGGGTAGACTTGGACAACGAATGTTGATTTCTCGCTCTTCCAAAGCTAATGGCAGAACAGCAGCTGACAAAACTTTTGCTGGAATCAGGCCCTCTGTGTATGGGAGGTGGCAGGGAGACCAGGGAAGAAAATTCCAACTTCCCCTTTCCATTATAAATGTTCATCCAGAGCCACTATTTCAAGCAAAAACGATTTATTTATTTTCAAAAGCATTTACAAAAATGCAGGGCAAAAACAGGAAATATTTTTTTAAAAATGCATTATATATACCAGGTTTTCTTTTCTTTTCCTCCCAATGCTTTTTCATATTAGTTGTAAAGTACAAAATAGGAATTTTGGACTGTATTTTGTGGCCGTCTTTTATCTTTTATTAATTTTGCAGTGGCTTCTTTCTATGGTTCTCCTAGGAGCTTTCTCCCTGCTCCAAACATCTCTCCCCCCTGCTGTTTGCATCTGCTGCATGTCTCTCTCGCTTGCTCTCCCCCTGCTGTGCACATTCACTATTTCTCCTCCCCCACTCCCACAAACATAGTTGCCATCTATCTCTTTCCCACTCCCTGCTGTGTCTATCCATAGGCTCTCTCCCAGCTCTGATATGTGCATCCACTGTGTCTTTTCTCTCCACTCCTGCTGTGCACATGCGCCATTTCTTCACAGCTCCCATAGATGCTTCCCAATACTCCTGTCTCTGTCCTTTTGCTTTTAGTCCTGCTTACCTCATCCTTGTCTTAGTGTGACATTTTTTCTCAGTTGCACTGACCATTCTTTCCTCTTTCTTTGCTTCCCCTCCCAACTGTCCTCAAATACCTCTAACCTTTCTTCCTTTTACAAGACACATGAAAATATTCTATAGCATTTCACGTGTGTGTGTGTTCTTCATGTTCAGTACAGTGAAGGCTGGTGGCTCCAATGTCAGTGGGGCAGTGAATGCGCTCCAGGTTTTAGTCTGAAAGCACCTTGGAGACTCCTTGAAAGTTCAGACTAAAACCCGGAGCAGATTCACTGCCCCACTGACACTGGAGCCACCAGTCTCCACTGGTTCTGTAGCCTCCTTCCCCATTTCCAGGGGCTATTATGAAGGGACATTTCTGAAAGGAATTTCTCTTACTAAGTTTGCTCTCACCTTCTCTTCAGGCTGGTCTACGCATCCCTTTTTTTGAACTATTGGCAGTGGCTATTCCCAGGTATGTATTCATGGGGTCAAACATGACAACTGAATGGTACAATTGTTTATTTCTTCAGTTGCTGGAATAATTGAAACAGCTGCTGACAATATCCAATAGCATAACATAGCGCGTTTTGTGCATTCTAGAGGAAATTATCCACTGCTCCTGCTGCTCCTGTGGATTAATAAATGCATCATGTGAACTGTGACTTATTTTTTTAAGGAGCAGATTCTGCACCAGCTGACTTTCCCATATTGAAGTTGAGACATATGCATATTTACTTGGAAGAATGTTCTATTATAAATCAGGTAAATGTATTTAGAGTCAAGTACCTGCTAAGTTTAGCCCTGAATTGATTTATTATCAATGTAATTTCTGCTTAAAATCATAGGGTTTTTTTAAAAAAAGTTATCAAATCAATAGAACACCTCTTGATGTATAATTTCAGTAATAATTTCCTACAAAAGTCTCTTCCTGTACTTTTAGTTTCAAGTGTGCTGCCAAATGAAATTGGAAAAATAGGAAATGTATTACCTAGAAGTGCTTCGGAAATCCATTTAGTACTGTAAAATCAACCCACTTCCTGCAACATGCATGAACGGGGGGGGATCTTAAATGACATTGATATTTACATTATGACTGCAGGATTTAAGAACTACCATTAGATTAATTGGCAGACCAATTCAGAACATGGCAAGACCAATCAGGAATCCTGGATGTAATGCCATCTCTTGGTGCTAAGTTCTGGAACACTGCCCTTTATGCCAGTTTCTGCAGCATTATAAAAGGCAGGGCTGGTGCCAGGGGTTGGCATCTTTGAACATGTGCCAAGTCATACACTCCTGCAGGGGGTTTACTGCCAATCTCTCTGACCCTGCTACACCTCTTTGCTGTCACTGCCTGTTTGGCTTTCCTCTCCAAGCAAGTGAGCAGCAACAGGATCAAAGAGAAAGAGCATCAACAGGCCCTGCTCACCTTGCCCCCCCCATCAGTGGATTGGGCCAGAAGGGCAGGATGAGTGAATGGGAAACAACAAAAGCCACAAGGAAAAGGAGGACGATGCTGAGATAGAGGACTTCTTGTCCAAAAGCTCCCCAAAACCTGGGACAAACTCTGACAAAAGGATACCCAGACAAGCCAAGGGTAGGAGCCAAGTTACATCAGAACTATATCTAGCTGAGTTTCATGGGAGTTACTTCCTGTTCACATTGTGGGCTGAGAGGTGATTGGCAGAGCCATGAGAGACAGCCTTCTCTGTGGTGCCAGGGAAGCTAATCTGACCCACTCCAGTGGCCTTCTGCCACCTTCTTAAGACAGGTATTTGAGATAAAGGATTTTTACTGATCCCGCTGTTATGTTTTGTTCTCTTCTGTGCCCATCTATGTAATTTTTTATTTTTGAGTTCTTATTTTTGAAGGGAAAGGTGGGGTATAAGTACTTTAAATATATAAATAAAATCCCCTTGAGCTTTGGCCTGTAGCCATAAACTCTCTTTTCAATATGTATAACTCTGCTAGAGGATGCTCAAAGGCTACTGCAGTTTTGATCCACAGCAACTCAGTCCTGAGCGTTCTTCCTTTCATTATTTATATGGATAGTTCCTGCCCTGTCCACATTCTTATAAACTTTGTCATTTCAGTAAGAGAACATGCATTCTTTGCCATTATTAGAAGATAGTTGGGTTGTGTATACATGCGTCTCTTCTCACACACAAACACAAGCAAAAAAAAATAGATGGAGGTCATAAAGCATCCATGTGTGGATCAGTGGAAAGGCAGGCCCTTTCAAACATCACAGAATCAGAACAGGCTAGTGCATGCATGGACACATGTCCACAGTCACACACAAGCATCTCGTCTTGCTAACTCGTATTCCATCACACTGTTTGAGAATGTGAAAAAAAATCCTGGAAATTATTATGAAGCTAATTTACTAGAACATAACCCTATTTAGATTAGAAGTAGAGGCTGAGAGTAGATTTAAACATGGTTAAAATATGGGCTAATTGTGAGTTTGTGATCATGCAATTTTTTTCATTGTGTGCCAGAAGCCCCATTTTTCAGTTCAGCGATACCTTTTATAGTGTCACTTAAAAAATTCTCCAAAGCTTCTGAGGTCATTTGCTAACCAGCATTGAGTCGTTATAAAACAGCATAGATTTCAGATGTGAAGAAGAAATATTACAATAACTGAAAGAGCAAATCTAGCTTCTTGCCTAGACAGCCTACATACAAAGGTAGCCAGTAAGTCAATTTGCTAGGTGAAACTGCAGGAAGCCATTGCATGCTTCTCAAAGGGAGGGATTCCTATCCCTAATTTAAGATAAGAGAGGGCGATGTTGGCAGGATGTAGTGGGCAAGAGCACATTTGTGGACTACGTAGTCATCCCTGCTTACATCATCAGCCTGCATCCTTGCCGGGTGATTATCCAATTAACAATTGCAAGAGCAGAAAGGTGACCCCAGAAACTTGATTCAGCTCTGTTTTACTTCAAGATAAATTACTCTGTAATGCAGGGATGGGGAACCTGTGGCCCTTCAGATGTTGTCAGACTACAACTCCCAGCAATCCTCATTGGCCATGATGGCTGGGGTTGATGGGACCCCATCAGGAAGGCCATGGGCTTCTCATCTCTGCTGTACTGAAAGCCTGGCCATTATCTTAGGAAAGCAAAATTGTGTGGCATTCAGAATGATTCAGTACAAACCAATAGTGAACCATGAATATCTCGGGAGAGTGAGCAAAGAGATGTTGCAAAAGTACCCAGGAGCTTTGCATATGTAAACACGTGCTGTTGATTCAGGGTAACAATCCTGAATCAATAAACCTCAACAATCTCTACTTATATAAATATGTTGTGTGTGAGATTTTTCCTTCTAGTTCCAAACCCTCCAAAACATTCCTTATTTGAACTAACAAACCCACCCACAACAACAAACTTCTACCTTATCAAATAAGGTAATATACAAAGATAAGTAGACTAAAAAGAGCATTATCTTGGTCATCTAGAATTAGGTCACAAGCAGTTTTGAATTACCTTCCACCTTTACTAAACAAGACAGTCTTCACACAATAATAAATTTCTATGCCCCAGCTGAATTAGCTGATCACAGGAGAGCATTCTAACAAAAATGAGTGAGGCTCAGGATATGAATGTAAAACTGATTACTTGACCTGCTCTGTTACACAGCTCATATCATGAATATGCACCCGAGAAGCTATTATGATTTTCACATCTTCCGTCTCAGCGACTACTATCCTATCAGTAATAACTTTTACCAGTCAAATCCCCATCTGTGTCTCAGACTTCCTAATGTTTATGGCTTGCCTCTTAGCCTTAGAAAAAAATGAAATTGTTTTTGCTTGTTGCTTTGCCTTTCTGTTCTTTTCTTTCTTTTTTTTGTGGACAGAAAATGTATCCCTCTGTTTGAAATGAGTCTTGTGTCCAATTATCTATCTTGAGAAAGCACACAATGTATTTGGGAGAAAAATGAAATTTGCCATCCTGCAAGCTGAATAAAGCAGCCATGGGGGAGGAAGCAACCCCAATTTTGGAGAGTAGCCCAAATATTTTGGGCAACACTGTTTTAAGCCATTTCATCCAATGCCGAAAAAGGAATGATGTTCTAAAATACTGAATCCCAACTGATAATTGACATCAGTGAGAAGGATCTGTGACTGGATTTAAAAATTGGGAGGGGGGCTGTATTCTCTCCTGCACAGCAGGTAGAAATAGAGAGGTTACACAATTGCAGGAAGTCAACAGAGGGGTCCTCCAAGGACTGGTGCTTTTTAACATATTTATAAACAATGGGAAATCAGGAATGAGCAGTGAGATAACCAGATTTACAGACTGACATCCGATTATTCTGGGTAATCAAAATCCTCCCCCCCCCAAAGCTATGAAGAACTCCCAAATGATCCTTCCATGCTAGTAGGTTCAGGAGACAATTGGCAGATGAAAATCAACTTAAGTACAAGATGATATATATTGTGAACAACAACAACACTTTCACATGACTTTGACCAGAAAGGAGATACAGGGATCGAAACTTCACTGAGACACAGCATTGCATCTAGTCTGGCCTTCAGTGTGCTATGGCAGCAAAAAAAAAAAAAAAAAAAAAAAGCAAATTCAAAGTTAGGAGTTATTGGGAGAAAGATTGAAACTAAAATACAATGTTATTATATACACACAATGCCAAGAGCCTTTAAAAACAGAACACTGCTGCAAAAAAAAAAGTAATATTTCTCTCCAAATTAAATGTCCTTTGAAAGTGACCTTGTTGCTAGAGATACATGTTACCGTTAAGCTTGTTATAAAAATGGAGATTTTTAAAGCGATATCTCCAACCACAATTCTGATGTAAAATAGCACTGCATCTAATCCAGCTAGATTATAAAGATATCAGACTTTATATGGGTTTTACTTTTTTAAAAACCCTCTAAAATACACACATTCCCATATGCATAATGTTCCAAGCAAACTATTTGCTATTCAACTCTCACCCAGTAACGGAAAGCCCACATCCAGCAGAGCACTTGTGTGCAGGAACTTTAATGCAGCTGAATTGCTTTCTTGCTCAAACACTGGTTTAAGTGCTACACTGAACAAGGAGCTTGCATTCAAACCCAATGAAGCTGAAACTGTTTAAGAGGAAACCTGATGTGTGTTTAGGGTGGGAAGCTAAATAGAAATCAATGGGGCTTATTTCTAAGTAAATAGGTTTAGGGTCAGGATGCAAGTTGTACTGATTTTAATGAAAACTAATGTGATCAAAGTATTTCATCTTAATCTGGTGGGGATCAGGAAGTTATACAGGAAAAATAAAATGCTACTTACTGATCATCAGAAAGAGTTCCAATACAGAAATGAAAGGGCAGCACTTGACTCAAAAATGAGATGAACTCTTTGCCTAGTCCATTACATTCTAGATTGCCCATCTAAAACATATTTAAGTGCCTTGTTTAAAATAATTAACTCAGCGGAAGAAGCCAGCTACTGGAGGCCTCTGGGCCAAATCTGCCATCCCATTACCCATTAAGAGGGATGGAAGAAGTGCAGTGAAAGTGATGTCTGTGGCAACAGAACTTGTCAAGATGCCAGTTTGGAGGCCAGTTAGAGGCTATGGGAATGAGTCACTGGTACTACCCCTTGCTCTCATGTCAAAATGACCTTTCAGGAAAACCATTTCACATGACTATAAAACAGAACTTTCCCTACCTTATAACTTGCATTGCATCTCTTATTAATGGCAATATGATGAACTTCCTTGGTCTTCAAAGTATGAGATGCCTTTCCTAATTTTGAATAAATTACTGCACTTTTCAAGCAGACTTGTTGCTGGGCAGCTTTAAACCTCTCTGCCCAAGCTAGCACTTCATTAAGGTTGATCCGATGAGCTGAGAGATAGCAATTTCAATTTCATCTCCTTTGCAGCACTGGGCTGATGAACGGGGATGGGGCAATATGCGTCTCCATCATAGCACTGGGATAGGTAGAAAGGACTAGCCCTCTCTGCACAGATCAGCACTGTGAGGAAGATTCAGATCCGCTAGCAGGAGGATCCATCTTCTCTCTCTCTCTCTCTCTCTCTCTCTCTCTGTGTGTGTGTGTGTGTGTGTGTGTGTGTGTGTGAGAGAGAGAGAGAGAGAGAGAGAGAGAGAGAGAGAGAGAAGTAAAAGGCCCCTGGAGGGTTGGCCATATATGAATGCAGTCCTCAGATCAAAAACATTAGCCACCCCTGCCCCAAACCATCCCTGTTATTTTCAGTTCCTGATCTCTCTCTGTAGCCTTATCCAGACATTCAGTTCATGCACAGTTCATGCACACTGGATGCACATACAAAGGGGGGAACATAAGAACATAGGAAGAGTACTTCAAGATCAGACCAAATGCCTATCTAGTACATCATCCTGTTCCCACAGTGGCCAAGCAGATACCTGTGGGAAACCCACAAGCAGGACTTGAGAGCAAGAGTCTTCTCCCACTCATGATCCCTAGATACTGATATCCAGAGGCATACTGCTTTTGATCCTCAGTAGCCACCATGATTAGGAATCACTGAACAACAGGCTCCATCGTTAGCCTACATATAATGTGCTATCTGCACAGAGCCTACATATCTAAAAACTGAGCATGCATTAGCTCATTTACATGATTGAGAGCCCTCTCCTTTGCAAGATTCCAAGTCACATGTGCAGAGGCTATGGATGGGCAGTTTGCACGTGAATAGAGTTTGTGCAGATAATACACTGAATATGCACACATTTCTATACTGCTTTCTTTACAGCATCTAGCACTCTGTTGATACAATATTATTTATTTATTTATTCATTCAGTGCCATTAGTCTTCATGACAATTTACAGAGCTATGTAAGGAAGGGCAATGTCTGTGCCCTAAGACAAGATACAATGGATTAGATCAGAGGCTCTCAAATCAGTGGTCCATGAGCTTTATTCAGAATGTTCATGTTAAATATTCATATTGATTTTTAATTGTATCTTTATTGCTGCTTTTTTGTGTGTTGTATTTAAGCACATTAACAATGTGACTTCTATGGAATGCAAATTGTGATACAATAAAATACAAATATATAAAAAAGGAACAATAAAAATACAATTAAAAATCAGATAGCATCTTGCACAGTACATTACAATTGCTACAACAGGCCAAAAATCATTAAGTGGTCCACCAAGACCATCAATAATTTTCAAGTGGTCCCTGGAAAAAAAAGGTTTGAGAACCACTGGACTACATAAACCTTTGGTCTGATCCAGCTGGGCTTGTATGTTCTTATGTGCTTACAATCTAAATATCAATGGATTAATATTTGGATAAGACAGGGAAGGAAGGCAGAGGGAACAAAGCAGGAATAATATATATATATATATGATATAGTATAACACCAGTTTAGAAACATTTTAGGGATGTGCTTGAATCCATGCCTGCTTACTGAATCAATTAAGTTTATGCAATATCACAAAGCTCTGTTGAACAGGGATCATATGATAAATCAAAGTTACATAAGGTAGAGAGATTTAATACCCAACTGTAAATCCAGCTGTCAAAATGAATTCCCAGTTTCACACTGCCTACCAGTCTCTGTTATATTAAGGAATTGCTATACAAAGCTTTCTGGAACTAATGCTTGCCTAGTTCCCAATGACATTATCAGCAAGTGTAAAACTTAGAAAAACCAACAAAAAATAGTTGGGACACACATTCTAGAAAGGATGATTAATCCAAAACTGTATATAACTAACAACTGAGCAAGAGTCATTCATATAATAGCTTATATGAAAAATTGTATAATTTACAAGCAAGTATTTTACAGACAAGCATTTGCTCTGTATCAAACTTACTTTGTAATACAATAAATCTGAAAAGTTGATCTGTGTCTCTATTAGTAATTAAAATGCCTAGAGAGATCCTTCTCTCATGGCATTCTGGATCAAATTTTCATACAGTCTCCGCTCTGCCTAATTGCTATGTACTGTTGGCAGCTTGCCTCAAACCACAGAGCATATGGCATTCTCTGAGGAGAAGATATCATTTTTTCCTTAAAACATGCAAGTCAGTTGGTCATTGTTACCCCTCTGTGGAATTATTCAAACAGCTGGTCCCTCCAACTTAGAAGGAAGACAATCTTTTGTTTTCCTGTATTTAAAAAAAAATGTTTTTTCCTTTTCATAGATCTGTCATGTAATGAACAATTGCTTTAAAGCTTAGAAGCTTACTTGTGGCACAGGTTTGATCCAGGGTATAAACAAAGAGGACTGCAGTGACACTTGTAATCAATTTTTTCTGTATATTTGAGTCCTCCTAAGTCTGGTTTCCTTGCTGCAGTTGAAATGGGGTTGTGCTGTGGCTGCTAGAATGGATTCAGATGTTTGCGGGAAGGAGGAATCTTTCACACACTTCCTAATGGGTGCACTACGGGGGGATAATCTATGCTACTGGGCACTGAGGAAGCCCCACCCACAGAACAGGTAGAGCTGGAAACCCAGTTATGTTCCTACAGCCCTATGTCTGTGTGTGGCCCTCAACACTTTCTTTACTTAAACTATTTATATTCCACCTCTCAACAGTAGTTTCCAAGGCAGCTTGCCACAAAACTTTAAAAATCCATACATGAAATAAAGCCAATGCAACTAAAGCAATGCTAAAACAAAAGAGGAGCATAAAGAGAGCAGCAGGGGGAAATGCCATTAAATCCCATAAATGCCATTGAAACAAAACAATTGGTGGCAGGGGGCATGCTTCCCTCCTCCTAGTCCTGCTCTCTCATTGAAATCCTTGCAGGTAAGTGCTATCAAAACTGAGATTTGTGAAAGCACTAGGAAGGGTACGTATAGAAATCCTCAGTAGCAGCCAACACTTAATAGCTGGTTCAACATTTTTCCTGCCTAGTCCCTTGCTTTTTTTAAAGTGCTCGGCTGGACAGCTCCCTGGATAGCTCAGTCTTCGGATTTTTTGGTCCTGCTGGACAGCTCCACTTCCACAATGAGTTAAACTGTGTGTTTGAATGGAATGGGCAAATGGACCCATGCCAGACAGGCAACCTTCATTCAATACAAGACACAGCAAAGTATGTGGCATTCCTCTGGATAAGTGTCTGTAATTCTAGAACTGCAATCGTGTATCAATTCTTTTCATATTCCACAGAACATTAAAAAAGCTGTTTCATAGTGACAAACCGTAGGATCTCCTGAAACATTTTTTTTTCTTGTTGCCAAATAATAGTTTTCTAGAATGTAGTTTAAATTTATTCTTTAGGACACAGGCATGACCAATAAATAGGCTGTGGGTCTCAGCTTCACCCGGCCTTGGATTCTTCTTTTCTATGGTTCACAAATTTCATCTGTCCTTGACCAGGAGAGAATCTTTCCAAAGTGAAGCTGGGTTACCCTCCAAACCAATCTCACTCACACTGCCATTTTTTAAAATTCTTCATCAGTGGATTAATCAAAATAATAGCCAAACTGAAGAAAGAACACAAGGCTTGCTTGAAGACTCATGGGTAAATAAGCAGAAACTTCTCCATAAAATAAAATTAAAAGGGGAAATATAAATGTGAGAAAGTCAAAACATAATTATGCAGCCATAAGCACCATATGTGATCATCAGATGCTTCCAAAAGAGATAGAGGGAGATGATATTTATGAATGTGAAACAAATGTTTCCTGCTCTCAACATGCTTAGATATGAATCCTTTCCACCATACATTCATTAAAGGAAAGTATTCCCACTGAAGCAGAAGCCAAAGAAGCTTAGTAAGCTTACTTTGCTAGTGCCACAGTATCTATGAGGCATTTCCCAAGATACTTTAGAATGTAGAATAGCCTGATAAATCTGAAGTGCCACTGTGTGGAGCTAGACATGCCCTTGGGGCACCAAGACTAGTTTAACACCTTCTTCACAAAGGAAAATTGTATCTGCTTACAGCACACAACTGAACTTGAAATTTGTCCTTGTCCTGTTGATTGAGATAAACTTGAGTTAGTAGCACCCAGCTAAAGCAGATTTAGGAGAACATGGAGACTGAGCTGGACCTACATCCACCCTAAAATGTGAAGGCATTTATCTGGCTCTTCCTTTGAAGCCAACTCTTGAAAATTAACTCTTGTCTCCTATAGTCTGCACTCAAGGATTGCAATGAAACACAGGGTAGTAATCAACTTAGCACTCAGCAGATTGTTTTGTCAATGCAAGGATTTCTCCTTCCACAATGAACAATCTCCCTCTCTCCTCCTCCCATGCAGCCTCTAATTCTGTTTAGGGAGATTCCCCCACCCTCCAGAGCATATTTGGGGATGGCACGGGTGCACTGAGGGGAAGGAGAGGGGGGAAATCTCCTTGTGCTAGCACTAATTGTTGCACCAGTCCAAAAATATAGTTGAATATTATCTACAAGGCATTTGGATCTATAAAGCTCTGTGTAAGATGAGCCATTAATTCATATAAGACACAATCTTTCCCTATCTTTTCCATAATCTTTCCCATAATCATTGTTATTTGTACACTAAATGTGAATGCCAAAAGATGGAAATAGATATGCTTGGAACCACTTCTGGAATTCTATTCACCTGCAGGGTCACCAAATCTAAGTATGAGCAGCTTCTGAAGGCAACCATGAGCTCTGTTATTTATATGTTAAATTTATATTCCACATCCTTTGGCATGAAGTGCTTCCAGGGCAGCTAACAACAAACAGTAAAAATACTGCAGTCAATCCAGTTGGTAAAACAACAAAATGGACAGCAGATCAAATGAATAAAGGAGCACCAATACGACGTTTTCAGTGTGGCCAAAAAGGTTTAAACGGTTTTAAAAGCCAAGGAGAATAAAAAGATATTTGCATGTGTGAGGAGACACTGGCTGAGGTGTGCTCACACTATATCCTCCCTGGCCAATATATAAGGCAAGGGTGCAGCTGGGGGAGGGAGAGACCGAGACGCAACACATGGCTGAGAGCAACTGACTTTGAAGGCAAAAGGTAGGAGACTGCTGCAGAAAACCATAGTCCAGGAGTCCATAAATCCAGGACAGAATTATTTATTTATTTTTTATTTAGATCCCGCCCTTCCTCCCAGCAGGAGCCCAGGGCGGTTAGGGGTTCTATAACTAGAAAAAGGCAGACAAACACAACATATGTGTGGGTGCCCAATGATGAGAAGAGTCTTGGACTTTCTCCTGGATGAATAAAAGGCCCTAGGGAGGGCATTCCAAAGACACAGTTCCACAACTGAAAATGGTCTGTCCCTAGTTGCCACCAACCTTACCTTAGAAAGTGAGGGCACCGGGAGGAAAGCCTCAGAGGACTCTGTCAGTGATGGGGAAGAACTGGCATACTGTGAACTAGATTGTGTGGACTGATCTGTGATGGCAACTGACGGATAGTCCTACATTGCAATCACTGGGATGTAAATCTGAAGATTAACATAACAGCTAGCTTGCTGGCCACATCCTACTCTACAATTGGCTGTTTATCAAGCCACAAGTGCAAACAATTAATTAAGCATCATTTACCAATTCCACATTCATGTTTATGTAGTATTAAAGTTAATGAGGCAGGATAATGGGCTAAAATGTGGGATGATGATAATGCTTCGTAGGAGTAATAGGTTTTAATGTGGAATTTCTATTGTTTTTCTTATACTGATTTTTTTCTGTTGGGATTTGTAAACCGCTTAGAGGTGTCTCTTGAACTATAAAGTGGTATAAATAAATAATGGCATATATAACATTTCAGACAAGTAGGAACAAAATGTCACAGGGAACTAAAGGGGGGAGCTCCACCCTTGTGCCTTCCTGTTATCATCACTCTTGTCCCTACTGTGTTCCTATTAAAATAGCTCTGCCCCTACTTTATTTATTTATTTATATATACCGCCCCATAGCCGAAGCTCTCTGGGCAGTTTACAACAATTAAAAACAATTATACAAATTTAAAAACACATTTTTAAAAAGCAATTTTAAAACACATGCTAAAATGCCTGGGAGAAGAGGAAAGTCTTGACCTGGCATTGAAAAGATAATAGTGTTGGCGCCAGGAGCACCTCATCAGGGAGATTGTTTCAAAATTTGGGGGCCACCACTGAGAAGGCCCTCTCCCTTGTTGCCATCCTATGAGCTTCCCTCAGAGTAGGCACCCAGAGGAGGGCCTTGGATGTTGAGTGTAGTGTATGGGTGGGTTCATGTCGGGAGAGGCATTCCATCACGTATTGTGGTCCTAAGCCATGTAAGGCTTTATAGGTTAAAACCAGCACCTTGAATTGAGCTCGGAAACATACAGGCAGCCAACGCAAGTGGGCCAGAATTGGTTTTATATGTTCAAACCATTTGGTCCCTATTACTAATCTGGCCGCTTTCACTTCAGCCCTTTGCCTGCCTTAATTCTACAGCCATTCCCATTGTTGTATAATAGCAAATTAAGTATATTATGCACATTTATTTCTTTTCTAGTGAAAAAAAATTACTGCTTGTGGATTCCTGCATTGGGCAGGGGGTTGGCCTCGTTGGCCTTCTAGGCCCCTTCCAACTCTACAATTCTATGATTCTAACACCAAAACCTTTAAATGCTGTAAACTAGTTTGGGGGAGGGGAGGGGACAGACAATAACAGTTTTTGAAAAGATTGATATTGTTTTTGAACTGGGAAGAATGGCAGGTCCAATAATGAATTGTGCAAGGAAGGCAGGAGTTCGATGATGAAAAACTTCAAGTTGTACAACTTCAAGATATAAAAAAGAAGACCGTTTGAGTCTCATTATATGCCTGACCTTTATACTATCTTTCAAAAAGAGAACATCATTGCCGGTGGGTGGGGGAGGACCTAGTTCATTGCAAAGATGCTAAGGATGCTAAAAAAAATACTGAGTATTGTTACAGATCCAATCTAATTCAGAGACAATGTGTATTATAAAATGAGCATAAATCTATAAATGCTATCAACTTGGTTCTTTTCATTAAATCAAGCTGTGTTGGCCACACCATATGGATGAATAATATTATTTCCCCAATAGCCTAACCTTCACCTAAGATTCTGCGATTTTTTTAAAAGAAGAAGCCACAGCTTTGAAAACAAGGGCAGGGTATAGAATTTTCCATAAATTCCACAGTTCATTGTCCTTCAACAATCCTTTGGGACTGCTTCTGGAGGACTGTACTACTACCAGTACTGCTTTCAAATATATGACCATCTTAAACTATGTTAAGATTATGCTCATCTCCTTACTGTCTTGGAAAACCCTTGTTCAAAGGCTTGAACATCGTTCAAAAGTGTTTTAAATTTCAAGGGCCTCTTCCTTATCTTTCATCCTTAAAGAAACAGGATTTAGTGTCTCTAGGCCTACTCATGTCATTGGCACCCATGTAGCAGGCAATAGCCATATTCATTTACAGAGACCTGGTACACACATAGCGCTAAGTCAAACCATGGCTTACTGCAAATTTGTGAATGTGCAGGTTCCCAGAGATAAGATTGTCACCACTGTGCCACTCTCCTACCTGAGACTAAGCCATAATTTGGCTTAATGTGTCATTCACATTGGGCTCATGATTTGTTTCGCTCCAGACAAACCATGAACTGAAATCAAGGTTTGTTCTTGGTTCACAGCTCATGTTTTATCTGGAGGAGACAAACCACAATCCTGGAGTTCAGTCAACATGCTAAGCCCTGGGTAGCAAGGCAGAAGTCTGGGGGAGAAGCAAAGCAGCTGCAATCTCCTCTCTAGAAACCCATATCTTTGTGCTAAGCGAGGGGGGGTTAGCAATTATGTGCTAACTGGGCCATTCTCTCCTTCCCCCCACAAACATTGTGACTCTGAAATGGTAAGCCCTTCAGATTGTATCTAGTTGCATATTAAAATGAGTGAAAAAGAGCTTTCAGATTACAAGCATTCAAAATAACACATTTAGTCTTACTTTCTGACTTATTGTGGGCTAGTAAAACACATTATTCAGCAGCAAGAATTAAAGAAACAATGTTTTCCCCATAGATAGTATTAGCTGTGACAGTTCCACAGAAGACAGCTCCTCAGGCTTCATTCAGATCCAGACTAGTTGGATCTGGAGAAGAGCTGTAGCTCAGTGGTAGAGCATCTGCCTTGCATGCAGAAGGTCTCAAGTTCAGTCTCTGGCATCTCCAGGTAAGGCTGGGAGAAACTCCTGCCTGAAACCCCGGACAGCCACTGCCCGTCAGTGTAGACAGTGCTGAGCTAGATAGACCAATGGTCTGACTCATTATAAGGCTGCCTCCTATGTTCCAAGTTCTAGCTAGATCTGTTCCACCCAAGTATCAATGAGTGTTGTTCCTATAGGTGGTGAGAGTGCCATGCGAGCAGTGAAGGTACGTGCCACTCATTGAAAGATGTTACGAACCTTAGAGGCAGGGAGACTTCATGGAGGATTGAAATCTGTTCTTTGCCCCCACACCCCCAAAGAAAATTCAAAACTCCTGTATTAGGAAAATGTTATAGTTATTAAAATATAACAAGAATTTTGGAGAGGCTGAACGCCAAATCAACCAAATTAACCAACTTCAAACCATATGGGCAGATGAGGTTATAACTACATCTGGTAGGAAAAATGCCCCCAGTCCCCTGGGCATCTCACCAGCTGTAGACTGTGCCCCTCCCTCCAGCCAAGGATGGAGAGGAAATACCTCCCTCCTTGCTAGGCAAGCCTTGGGTGAATACCCACCCCGTACATCTGGGCCCCACTGTACCAGTATTCATCCAAATGCACAAGCTAGGCCTGAAGGGCACCTCCCAGGCAAAAAGGAGATCCCCAAAGGGTGCCCCTAACCCTATAATGCCTCAGTATACCTTATGATAAACTCACAACCTCCTCACCTGCCCAAACTCCACACCAACAGATAAGCAACCACACCACTCCCCAAGTCAATTGAATTCACCCCACAGTACATAGTATGCAAAATGGGGGTGGGATTCTAACAATGAATCCCCCACAAAAAATCCTACTTACCCCTAAACAGCAAATAGCTAACCCTATGCTGAAAGGGTGAGAGGGCGGGCACAGCAAAACTCAGAAGAGGAAGAGCTAGGGATGGAGCTGGCTTATAAACCATGCTCCTCACCCTTTCCTGATTGGCCCTAGGGGCCCATGTGTTCTCCCTCCTCCTTTCCAGACTAAGCTACCCAAGTCTCCTTTGAATCAGGGAGGGGTGGAGACAAATGCGCCCCCACAGAAAGTAAGAATTGCATAATCCTGCTCAACCTGAATTCATAAATTCATTGCAATAATTTAAATAATTATTTACAATTATTTCTTAGCCTCTAACCGCCATCAATATGTATTGTAAAGCATCATAGAAGAGACCAATAGTACAGTTAGGGAGTCTGTGCACTAAGGATGCCATATGTATCCATCAGCTAAATGAATTCTTAATGGAAAACTGTTGGTCAGTGAAGCATGCTGTGAGACTCACAGACAGGGTTTTTAGCAGAGAGAGCGAAACCGGAAGCAGAAGGGTTAAGCTGTGAGAACAGAGTGCCAGGTTTGCCAAGGTCAGTAGCTGGCTGGGAAGCCTGATAAGGTGGGAAGCTTGGAAAAACTCAGAGAGTGGGGGAAACTGTCTGTGGAGAGATCTGTGTCTAATGTCTTTGCCTAGTAAAGACTCTTACAAGAAACTTGCCTGGCCTGGCTTATTCCTGTTCTATGCGGCTCTTGGATTCCATCCTTGTATGATCTACACATGCACACACGCAACAGGGGTTATGGGCCCAGCTTATCATACATGGTAGCGGGTTCGAGAGCTGTTGACATGGCGTTGTTGCAGAGAGAAACAAAGTGCAAGTGAGAGGCAAGTAAGAGTGGGCAACATGGCTGTAAACCTGTTATCCGGGATGCCGATGGAGAGGCTGAATGCTGTAAACTACTCCAGCTGGAAATGGAGAATGAGAGCAGTTCTGATTAAAGAAGAGTTGAATGATGTCGTAGAAAACCCCCCTCCGGCAGCTCCTTCAGCAGCGTGGTTGAAGAAAGATGAGAAAGCGAAGGCTTTTATTACTCTGGGGCTGTCTGATTCTCAACTGTTGCTGGTGAGTAATGAGCCGACAGCTAATCAGATGTGGGAGAAGCTAAGAGCCGCTCATGTGCAGCAAACTGCGGGGAGCAGGCTGTGTTTAGCACGGAAACTTTACCAGATGCGTTTTACAGATGAAGTGACTATGACAGAGCATCTAGCTGAATTTCGTAGATTAAATGCTGAGCTGCAAGATAGAGGAGTGCATCATAGTGACATTCAGATGGTCTATATCCTGTTATCTTCATTTGATCAAAAATGGGACGTCACGGTCTCTAGTCTGGAAACTTTACCTGACGGAAATCTGAATTTGGACTTTGTAGAACAGAAACTTCAACAAGAGTGGAATAGAAGACAAGAGAATAAGAAAACAGAGTTAAAAGAGACTGTGGCTGTACAACAACAACAAAATCAAAGAAGCAGGCAAGAGAATAAAATATGTTATTTCTGTGGGTCCCGTGGACATATACAGAGACATTGTTTAAAGAAGAGGAATAACAGGGGCTTTGGAAGTCAGAGAACAAGCGTGAACTTTGTTACTAAGGAGGACAATAAACTCATTAACTCTAAGTGGCTTCTTGACAGTGGAGCATCTAATTGCCTAATCACAGACTCTAGTTTATTTTACACTTCAAAGCCGACGCAGGAGAAGATTTATCTGGCTGACGGATCGACTCAGGACGCGATTGCAAAAGGCACACTCAGGTTATGTAATTTGGGAACTATATTGACAGATGTATTACTGGTGTCTGGTTTAAAATATAACATTCTATCAGTAAGAAAATTGGCTCAAATAGGTTGTAAAGTTACATTTGAAGGGGATAGATGTTTTGTGAGAAAGGATGGTGAAATATGCATGCAAGGGAAATTACAGAACCAAATGTTTATGGTTGAGTGCAATCTTGATAAACACAAGTGTGCTTGGATAGGAGTTAATAAAGATAAACATGATAATTGTTTCCATGAATGGCACAGAAAATTGGCACACGCACATTTCGAAAAGGTACAAAACACCCCAAAGCATAGTTAAGATTTGAAGTTAACACATTGTGAGCATGTGGATGAGTGTGAGGTATGCTATAAAACAAAAATGACTGTGACTCCGGTAAATAAGAGCTGTGAAAGCAAAACCACTGAACCCTATCAGCTCATACATGTGGATTTGGCTGGACCTTTCCAGTGCTCAAAAGGTGGAGCAAGGTTTTATTTAGTGATTGTGGATGACTTCTCCAGATTTACACATGTGTTCTTATTGAAAAAGAAAAGTGAAGCAGAAGAGAAATTAAAGGCATTTATAGAGAGGACAGAGACACAATATGGGGTTGTTATCAAAAATATCAAATCAGATCAAGGTGGTGAATTTACCAGTAATTCATTTAAAACATATTTGGAAAAGAAGGGAATAATACAGAGTCTCACCGCTCCCTTCAGCCCATCCTCCAACGGAACTGCAGAGAGGAGGAACCGGTCATTGCAGGATTCAATGAGAGCCATGCTAGCAGATGCTGATATGAATAACACTTATTGGGGTGAATGTATTCTGTACACTGTTTATATTCAGAACCGTCTTATGCACAGAACAATAGGCATGTCTCCCTATGAGAAACTGACTGGAAGAAAGCCCAGGGTGAAACACATAGAACGTTTTGGGGCAAAATGCTGGGTACATATTGCAAAACAGAAAAGGCATGGTAAATTAGGCTCAAGAGCTCAGGCAGGACGCATTTTGGGATTTCAGAATTCGTACTATAGAGTTTGGTTGCCTGAGAAACAACAAGTAGTGTTAAGCAGAAGCATAAAGGTGATAGATAAACCTTGGAGAGACAGTCAAACAGTTATCCTAGATAGTGCAAGCAAGCAAGAAGCAGCAGATGTTCCTTTTGGACAGCAAATTCCATTAAGAACTGCATTGACTGATCTAATACACGGTGGCAAACGTACTGTAAAAAGGCTGAGAAGTGAAGACATGGCAATGCAAGATACAGAAATGCCAAGTACAAGTGCAGGAACAGGTGCAGGTCCAAGTAAAATAGAAAGTGAGGAAGAAATGGAAATAGATAATGTTAGGAAATCAGAAAGAAAAACGAAAGGTCAACCACCTCAGAGATTCACATTTAATGTTACACAACAGAATAATGAAACAGATACATATCCAGTAGAATGGGAAAAAGAAGGACCAATAGATAAAGAAACAATGGATCTCATGTGGAAGTTTTGTGTTGAGGAATGAAATATAAATGTATTATCAAATGACTCTGTGAAACTTGTGTGAATAAAGAAATAAAGAAACAAGAATTGAACTGAAAATGTAAATAGAAACTGTAAGAAAACAAACAATGTACTGAAATGTATTGTAATGAAAAGTTAATATTGTAGAAATGTAATGATGAACAATGAACAATTTGTAATCTGTGAATCTGTGAGTCTCAGGTGGGGGCTGTTGGTCAGTGAAGCATGCTGTGAGACTCACAGACAGGGTTTTTTAGCAGAGAGAGCGAAACCGGAAGCAGAAGGGTTAAGCTGTGAGAACAGAGTGCCAGGTTTGCCAAGGTCAGTAGCTGGCTGGGAAGCCTGATAAGGTGGGAAGCTTGGAAAAACTCAGAGAGTGGGGGAAACTGTCTGTGGAGAGATCTGTGTCTAATGTCTTTGCCTAGTAAAGACTCTTACAAGAAACTTGCCTGGCCTGGCTTATTCCTGTTCTATGCGGCTCTTGGATTCCATCCTTGTATGATCTACACACGCACACACGCAACAAAAACTCCTGTTGAGAAAAATCTGTATGAAAGATTCGGATATTCTGTCAAGAAGCAAAACACTTTGTCCAGATTTGTTTTGAATCTTGCCTCATCTGTGCATCTTCAAATGTCCTGGATATTCATAAGTGTTGGGGGAAATAATGAGAATCTTACCTTCTTCAATAAAATATCCTACTACTTAAGACAAATGATGATTTAGGCACCATCTGCACAATACATTTAAAGCAGTATTATACCACTCATTCCTTGGGGATTGATTGTTAAATCCCTCTAAGAATAGGGGTCTCCTAACAACTCTCAGCACTCTTAAAAACTACAGTTCCCAGGGTACTTTGGGGAAAGCCATGACTGTTGAAAGTGGCATAATAGTTCTTTAAATATATAGGGCAGGTGGGGCCTAACTCTTCAGTATCCTGCTAATATCTTGCAAGGCTCAGCATAGTCCACCAATTGTGTACTTTTAAACCTAATCTGAATTAGAGTACACTAACGTTGAAAAGGTTGTAGAAAAGATTTAAGACTTGTCTCTCCCACAAGTGAATGGCTTATCCATTCAGGGGCTGGGGATTGCCTCTTTTCAAATACACTCATGCCTATTATGTGCAGTTTTCTTTCAGATTAGCATTCTCAGACATCATTTACGTTATCGTCTTTTCAGTGAAGACTAAAAACCAGTTTGAAGATTGGCCATTTATATGTGTGGGCAAGGTAATTTTCCCCCCACAATGGACTTCAACAAATTGAAAAGCACCACGTTTATGTCTACTTTTGCATCCTAACAAAGTAAATGCAACAAAACCATGGCAACCTTTGTGTTTGCAGATGTGCTCATGGAGATTCTTTACTCATGCAACAGTATTCATCAACATTGCATTGACTTATCTGCCCATTTTTACCACCCCTTAGCTTAGTTTTAAAAACATCAGTGTACTAGTAAGCAAGTATTAAACCAAGAGTAGGGATGTTGAATAATCAACAGGGGAACACACTGACTGACCGAGGTGAAATAAAAGGAAGATGGAAGCAATACGCTGAAGAACTCTATAAAAGAGATGCAAGAATGACAGATACATTCATGGAAGAACCATATGATGAAGAACTAGAATTTTTAGAATGTGAAGTGAAAGCTGCTTTTAAAATATTTGGAAGATACAAATCACCACAAACAGATGGCATACCAATAAGTTGTTACAACCTACTGAGACTGAATCTGTCCATATTTTGACAAAAATTTGTCAAGAAATATGGAAAACTAAACAATGTCCCACAGACTTGGAAGTATTCAATATATCTCCCAATTCCAATGAATAGGGATCCCAGGGAATGCAGTAATTATTGAACTATTGCCTTAATGTCCCATGCAAGTAAAGTAATGCCCAAGATTCTACAACAACGGCTCTTACCATATATAAAGCAAGAAATGCCAGATGTCCACACTGGATTTAGAAAGGAAAGAGGCACCAGAGATCATATTGCAAACATACGTTGGATAATGGAACGGACCAAGGAATTTCAGAAGGAAACCACCCTGTGCTTTATAGATTACAGCAAAGCCTTTGACTGTGTAGATCATGAAAAACTATGGAAAGCTTTAAAAGAAATGGGGGTGCCACAGCATCCGATTGTCCTGATATGCAACCTATACTCTGGACAAGAGGCTGGACAGAATATGGAGAAACCAATTGGTTCCCAATTGGAAAGGGTGTGAGACAGGAGTGTATTTTATCAACCTGTTTGTTTAATCTATATGCAGAACATATCAATGGAAAGTGGGATTGGATAAAGGAGGTGTGAACTGAATGCTGATGAAAGTTAAAGAGGAAAGCACAAGAGCAGGACTACAGCTGAACATCAAAAAGACTAAAGTAATGACAACAGAAGATTTGGATAACTTTAAAGTTCACAATGAGGACACTGAACTTGTCAAGGATTATCAATACCTTGGCACAATCATTAACTGAAATGGAGACAATAGTCAAGAAATCAGAAGGCTAGGACTGGGGGGGGCAGCTATGAGAGAACCAGAAAAGGCCATAAAATGCAAACATGTATCACTGAACACTAAAGTCAGGATCATTCAGACCATGGTACAGTAGGGCCCCACTCATACGGCAGGTTCCATTCCAGGCCCCCGTCAAAAAGCAAAAACTGCTAGAAAGTAGGGCCCTACTCAGCTGTAGCGCGAGAGCTCCCCACCTTACAGCTGATCGCACAATCAACTGTAGCATGGGGAGCTCCAGCCACCATGCTCCAGCTGACAGAGTTCACCTGGAGTGTGCGAGCTCCCCACGCTACACCTGACAGAGATCAGCTGGAGCGTGGTGGCTGGAGCTTCCTGCACTACAGCTAATTGCCCTGCTGGCATCGCCGTATTAGCAGAATGCTGAAAAGCAGGGCACCAACAAGTGGGGCCCTACTGTATTCCCAATCTCTATGTATGGATGTAAAAGTTGGACAATGAAAAAAGCGGATAAGAGAAAAAGCAACTCATTTGAAATGTGGTGTTGGAGGGACTTCCGGGAAGGGTGACTTCGCTTGTGCCTGCTTTTGGGACGGGCTCCCGCCTCAAAAGAAGCTTATTCAGATATAAATCAGTCAGAACTTTTTTTTTTTTGACTGATGAAATTTCTCCCGGGCAGGGAGAAACGTAGAGATCAACCTCAAAAGCCTGTTTTTGTTGGGAGGACTGGATTTCATTAATTTATGAGATAAGGTCCAGCCAACAATGCCGGACGGACTTTCGAACAAGCTCTATCTGCTTAAGCGATACGTTTATCTTTTCTTTAAAGAGAGAACGGACTAACAGGCAAGCACCCTTCTTTCTATTATTTTTTTTACTTGGTTTAAATTGTTGCAGCAAAAGGAGATTTGTCAGATTGATCGGCTTTGGACAGCTTCTGGGTGAGCTATAACTCTTCTCTGTTATCCACGAAATTAACAGCTTATCTCTGTTTCTGTCGCAAAAAGCTGTCCTGGAAGTGCATTCTAAAGATATACACAGAAGAGGGATTTCTATTCCTGATTTCTATTCCAAGGAATATTATATTGTCTGGGACTATTCTCTTTTTGTTCTATTTTATTTTGACGAATCTGCTTCTTCACGACGCCACTAACTGTTTTGATGCTGGAAACTAAATTTGTTTTGCATTCTTGAACATAGAGAGATAAGGCAGGCTGCTCTGTTTATACTGTGATGTCATCAAGCCTGGAATATTAACCCAATTGTTGCTGAAATAAGAAGTGGTTTTTCTTTATTTTTGTTTTGCTTTGTTTTCGTGGTTTTAAAAATGGCAATCAAGAAAGTGGCTGAGAATCTGGAAGTAACTATGTTTCAGAAAATAATGGATGAGATTGAGATAACGAAACAAACCCTGCGACAGGGTAGTAAGGAGCTGAAAATTGAACTGAGCAAAATGACGCAGGAGTTTAAAGAAATAGGGGATCCTGTGAGAGAGGAGAATGAGATCAGAGATGAGAAAACAAAAAATAAAGGGAAGATACAAGCCCTGGAGATTGGAACAAATGTGGAATTGGAAAAAGATCTGGAGTTTATGGATTTTAGAAATAAAATCTACTGTTTGGAATTTAACGTTATCTCTGAAGAAATTAATGAAGATATTAGAGATAAAGTTATCAATGGCTTGGATAATCTTCTGGACTGGAATGATGTGATGGAGCTTGATATAGAGAAAATCCATGGAATTAACTGCAGCCATGTGACAATGGAAAAACTCTTAAGAGATGAGCCAGTGCATTTTGTAAAAAAGAAGAACACAGATATGACTTTACAACAGTATTTCAGCAACTTATTCAGAATGGATGGCAAGAAAATATTTGGGATAGAGGAAATTCCCATCAGACTCTTATTATATGACTATGGCTACAACAGCAAGATTATTATGGAATACTGATAATGGAAGATTGGACACTGAAATTACTGGACTTAACAGGACTATTGAAGATGGAAGATGGAACTAATAGGGATAATGGAATAATGGCTATTGAAATTATTGGACCTAACAGATTCTGATGAGATGGATTAATCGAAATGTTTATTTGGACTATTATAATTAATTATAATTATAATTATTATGGATTATTATAATTATTAACGAGATGGATTAATTGACATGTTTATTTGGAGAAAAATTGATAGATATATTTCTTAAAGAATTGAAACCTCTCTTTGACTTTTTGTGGAAAGAATAAAGTAATGTTTATGAGATTTGATGATTAATTAAGATAACTACTGGAGGAAAGTGATTTTATAATATGATTTAAGAGACAGGATTGTTATATATTGTAGACCTATAACTGATTTGATATGTGACAAATGGGAAGTCAACATTTTATTTTTTTTTGTTTAATCATTTTTGTTTTGTTTTGTTTTTTGTCTTTGAATGTTTTATGATTTTGTTTTCTGTTTTATGAAAATTTGAATAAAAATTATTGTAAAAAAAAAAAAAAGAAATGTGGTGTTGGAGGAGAGCTTTGAGCATATCATGGACTGAAAAAAAGACAAATAATTGGGTGTTAGAACCAATTAAACCAGAACTATCATTTGAAGTTAAAATGATGAAACTGAGGTTATCATACTTTGGACACAATGAGAAGACATGATTCGCTAGAAAAGATAATAATGCTGGGGAAAACAGAAGGGGGTAGAAAAAGAGGAAGGCCAAACAAGAGATGGATTGATTCCATAAAGGAAGCCACAGACCTGAACTTACAAGGTCTGAACAGGGTGGTTCATGACAGATGCTCTTGGAGGTCACTGATTCATAGGGTCACCATAAGTTGTAATCGACTTGAAGGCACATAACAACAAACTCATAAGCATCATGTAAAAAACTGCCAAGCTTGGGGGGGGAGAGAGAGTGAATTTAAAATCAACCATATAACCCAGTAAACTATTTACAGACCAGAAAATGGGACATGTGCACCAATTCTAAATTTATTTGCCCCAGTCCCTGAAAATGAAGTGTGCAGCCCTTTCTTCTGCAGTATTTTAAATCATAACTATCATGTTCCATAGTGCCACAGATTTTGCAAGCATATCACACAGGTGTGTTTAAGTGCTAAATTTTGGGCATTTCTTTTTCTTTAATTAATTAATTTAATGTACCATAATACTGTGTATGTCAACTCAGGAGTAAGTCTCACTGAGTTCCATTGAACTCAGTGGGACTCACACCAAAGTGCTTAGGATTGCAGTGAAGTACAGCTGCCTTTATTCATTTATTTATTGTATAATGAAGATCTACCTATATTATATTTTTGTAAGTGTCACGCTACTCATGAATGCTTCTGCAAAGGCACCTGCGCAGAAGCATTCATGGGTAGCATGATGCTTACAGGTGAGGCAGGCAAGGCGATGCAAACAGCAGTGGTGAGAGGGGTGGGTGAGCCGCAGCATCAGCAGCAAAAAGGAAGCAGTAGAGGTGGAGCAGTTTAGGGAGCTGCCTGGAAGTGGAGGGAGATATGGCAACCTGTGGAGAGGGCAGGGGAAGGTATGGCGATCAGTGGAAGGGACAGGAGAGTGATGGCAACCTGTGCATGGGGTCAGGAGAGCAATGGCAACCCATGCAGGGATGGCAACCTATGAGGGGGCGATGGCAACCTGTGGGGGTGGGGAGAGTGATGGTTACCCATGCAGGGTTTGGGGGACTTTTGGCTACCAATGGGGGTGGGAGGAACTTAATTGACCCATGGGGCGGAAGGGAGCCTTTGGCAACAGTAGGTGGGGTTGGTGAGTGAAGCAAGCAGAGGCGGAGCCCCTAGTTATATATATATAATGATATAATTGATCCATAAGCGTGCTATATTAAGGATTGTAATGAGTGAGGTTCTTTATTCCTTCTGTGATCTTCATGTGTGTTTCCTGTATTTTTTACTCTATTTCAGTATTAGTTGATATTCAGCACAATCCTACTGATGTTTACTTAGAAATAAGTCCCACTGACTTCAGTGGGCCTCACTCCCAGCTATGTGGGAATAATAATCTTTGAGCTCAACAGGGCTTTCTTCTGAATACAGATTAATAGTATTGCACTGTTAGACAGAGCACTGTTTTGGTGCCCTCCACTTTTAAAATGAACTCTGACATTTTAAAGGCAAAACATGCCTTTTCCTTTTAGGTGTTGCAGGATAGCTATATGAAGTATAAATGGGCTTCTCCTGATGCTGTCAGGCTGATCAAAGGAAGCGGTATGATTTTGCAAGCCAAAAAGAAAAAGGAAAAAGGGGAAAAGGAAAAAATTCCATACTTCAGGAATACTGCTGACATGATTTTATAGCCCAACATCAGTGATAAAATTCAGCTTGAAGTCTCCTTACATATAAACATTACTTTTCTTCTTCTGGAGTTCTGTGAAAAGCAATCATGGTATTACTGTCAACCATGGTAAAAGTAATCTAACAAATATCCTCCGTGCTTACCTTTTTATTAGTATTTCAGCAGCAGTGCTATATACTGCAGTTATGGTTGAGATGGCCATTCCATTCTAAGCCCTTATTTTCAAGGCTTACTATTTTCTTTTAAAAATTACATTTTGCACTGAAATTCGTTGTGCCTAGTCAGCCTAACAATGATTTGTGTATGTGTGTGAAAGAGAAAAAGAGAAAGTCTACATGCTATGAGTTTTTTTGAGGGGGGCCTTTTGGTTATTTTTTTTTTAATGGTTCTGTTCAAGGTCCTATTGATATTTTAATACTATTTTGCTTTGCACATTAACTAATCTAAAACATATCAAATTCAGGAATGTGCATCTCTTTGTCTTTTACCAAAACTGGGTTTTAAACAAAGAAAAGAAAAAAGAATTGCTGCCTACATTTGTAGTATTTGTTACAAGTTATTTTATTTTATTTACTTGCAGATTTATAAACCATTTGACAACAAAAGATACAGAAATGGTGTACAATAAAATAAAATAAAATATAAAACCCCATAGTTCTACTATAGTGGTGAAATTCCCTGAGTCCAGCATAAACAATCACAGTGGCTGATTGGATCAAGAATTAGGTTCCTTTAGGAAGAATGGCAGGATATAAATATAATAAATAAATAAAACATCAAGGTAGCTAAAATGGTTTCAAATATAAGATTCAGCTGTTTTAATCATTCACAACAACCAGCAACTCTTAAACTTATTCCATATAATAGAGCTATATTACATACATAGAAATACGTCAGTGGGCTTAGCGTGGCTAGGTCTCCAGTTTTCACCCAGAGACTTACGTTTCAAGGTGGTCTGGTTCAAGAGCTATACACCAAAACATCAACTGCCCCCCCACAATTTTTGTTAAATAAGCCTGTCACTGGCTGCTCTAACCCCGCCCTTTCAGATTTGTAGCCAATAAGTGCTCCCCTGGGCTACTACTGGGAGGAAGGGTGGGATATAAATCTAATAAATAAATAAATAAGAGTGAGTGAGTGAGTGAGTGAAGTCAGGGTTGTTATTGACAAGGGATTTGTTCACCTCCATGCAATAGCTAGAACCCATTGCAAGTCCAGAAAACATATTTTTCCTGCTTGTCTGAAAATCTCATAAATCTCATAAAGTTTCAGCTTTCAGCAGTAGCAAAAGTTCCTTTCTCTGTGTGTGCTGATATAAAACAAAAATTACAGCAGGATCCTGGTAGGCAATTGTTTACTATAAACAATTTCAGTTATTATTGTAATAAAAGTGTACATGCAGGGTTTTTTTAATTATTTGCAAAAATAGCATATTATACATTTTATCTTTGAAATAATTTTTGAACAGAAGTTTAAAAGAAGTGTGCATGCAGCTTATGATGCTATTACAATGTGTCACACTTTTCTAACTATGAAGAGTCAAACAGGTTTAAATTTTCCTGGGCTGTTGTCGAGGGCAGTTTATTTGTCTAATTCATAGCCTGTTTTGAAAATATGAAGCTTTAATCTTATGCTCGCTTTCCTGGGAGTAAAGCTGCAATGCTAATCCCACATATCCAGAGTAAACCACATTTAATTCAATAGGATTTACTTTTCAGTAGACATGGTTAGGATTGTGCTGTAAATCAGTGGGACTTCTGAGTGAACATAGCAAAAGATTGTGTTTGTGTTGTAAATCTTTCTCTTCCCCTCCAATCCTATTTTTTTAAAGCAATTAGGCAGGGCTTACCTAGGTGTGTCTGCTTTTATTTTGTAGGAAACTTATACTGATTTTTTTTAATGTTGTGCAATGACAAACTGGTTTGGACAATAAACTATTGTACGGGGTAGGGTTGCCAGGTTCATGGCCTGAGACTGATCCTGTATCTTTAGGAGAAGAGAAAGTCAGCCAAGTGCAGGTGTTCTTGCAACTCTGTAACGGGAAAAACCACAAGGTGGAATTCTCCCTTCCCCCTGCACAACTTTTAAAGATACAGAAGACCTCTTGTTTGAGTGGTATGGTCTAAGCAATTGTGGTTGATGCTTAATGTATCATGCTTAAAGATATGTCATTGTTAGGGCCCGCCCCTGAAATCTCAAGGTTTGGGATGCTTCTGACCTGGCAATCCTAGTGGGGCTTTCTTTCAAGTCATATACTTAGATTAGGCCTGTGTCTACTCTTAGCTTTTCTTTTCTTTTTTAAAAACACATTTGGCATCCAAATTGAAACCAAACCAAAACTGGTGCAGAAAAACTGGATTTCAGGACCTTCTGAAAAGATGCAGATTGATCAGGTTTGCCTCATCCCTTTTGATTTTAACCTGCTGTTATTTTAAAGTTTTGCATAACATATTCTTGTTTTGCTAGCCATGAGAAGCTGTACAGGGTGCTGAAAGCCATGGATTCAGTCTCCCGTCTAGCTTGTTAGATTTCAGCAGACGTGGCCTATAAACTTTCAAGCACATCTTCAGCTACAAGAGCAAGAAACAGGCTTTTAAAAATAAAAGCTGAGATTCTACAGCTGACAACACATTTTGCTCTTTTTCTGTACTCCCAAGGAACTACAGCATACACATAACCCTTAGGACCTAACCCATATTACATGCAAATTAGTGCAACCAAAATCTAACTGCCCAAGAAAAGCACTTTGGGAGGGGGCAATGAAGTGAAGAAGTGAGAGGGTGTGTTATCCTTTCTCCTTCTGCCGCAGTTTCACCCTAAGTCTGCAATTCTAACCATATTTACACATTGAATTAAGTAGGGCTTTCTCCCAGCTAAGTGGGGTTAAGATTGTAGCCTGAATCATCATCTAAGCTCCTGCACTCAACTCTGCAAATATATACTGAGAACCCTTAGAGTGCTTAGCTGAAGGCCAAACTAGGGAGGGATCCATGACCATATCTCCCTTTTCAAAGGCAACATTCACACCATACATTTATTCCATTATTATTCCACTTGAAGCAGTCATGGCTTCCCCCTAAGAAGTGTAATTTGTGAAGGGTGCTGAGAGATGTTAGGAGAGTCCTAATCCCGTCACAGAGCTACAATTTCCCAAGTTCTCCAGGAAGAGGGATTGACTGTTATACCTATTTGGCGTTTGTGGAGGGGTGTGAATGTGGCCAAAGTTTAAAAGCTGATGGTGGAAAGGAGGGGGGTTAGATCAGGGCTTCTCACCTGTGCCATTTCCCCAGTTGAAATCTCTCCCCCAACCTGGAGCTGGATGGGTAGAGGAGATATGTTTTCAACATGTCCAGTGTGGTGTTGAGATTATCTAAGCAAATTATGTAATAGATGAAAATATTTGATCTTTGAGTAATATGACAACTTTAACTGAGTTTGGGCAGTCACTCCACAGTTGTAAGTGACTAGAGCCACACACATGGAGTTGACTCTCTCACAGAATCAGTCTAAAGTTGTTAATATGGCTCACATCTGTGTCATCAGAAAACATATTAAGGAATTCCCTACTATCTAAAACCATTTGTGTTGTCAGAACCTTTATTCATATGGGATATTTATTGTCGCCTGTTGCCTCATGGACCTTAGAAACTTAGTAGACTACCAGTGACACCTTGCAATAAAATGTGGTAGTGTATTCAATGCAGCACTAAGTTGCTGGTTCCCTCACAAGGATTTCTCTTTGGGCAATGTAATGTTCTTCCCCCTAAATACCCCCCTCAATATGTTCTGGGGTTTCCCCAACCCTCCAGAGCAGATTTGGGGATGGTGTGGGTCACACATGGGGGAAGGAGAGCAGGAAAAGACCTGTTGTAATAGTACAATTAATTAGTTGCCTACCACCCCTCACCTCCAAACAGGAACAAGAGCCTGTGACTCAGATATTGTTGAACATCAGCTCCCATCATCCCTGACCATTGGCCACACTGGCTGGGGCTGATGGAGCCCAACAACATCTTGAAGGCCATAGGCTCCCCATCCCTTTCCTACCAGGTGTGTTTCTGTTCTGGGTTCCAGCCAGCCAGCCATGCTTCTCCAGGATATTCCATTCCACCACCACCTCATCCATTTTTTCTTTTCTAACTGACATTCACATTCCATGGCTACTAAGATGCTCCATTTTGATCAAGCTGTTTTCAGGGGGTTGCCCCCTCAGGTTGTTTTTTAAAAAACATTTTGTATATCTGCAAAGCTCAGGATTCCCCCAAGCAAGCTAATATCTCCCACTTTTTTCTCAGTTGCTCCGTTTTAATTCCAGCCCTATTGGCACTAACCACCTTAGTTCACTATTAAAGGGAGTGATGTTATCAGTCTCTTCATGGTAAAATATATATGGAACTCAAATTTGTCAATAGTTTCATCACACATTTGGCTATCTGTCATGATGCAAAGAGCAAGCCTTTAAAAAAAGTCAAGCATGTTCATCAGACAACACAATCCTATTCAAAATATCAGGTTCTTTATTATACGGCAAGCGATAAATGCCATCTTATAGTGAAAAATTATCAATTAATTCTCTGTCTTGCCTTATGACATGGCTTACTCAGTTAGACTATACCCCTTTTGGACCCCTTCACTCCAGACATCTAATATGTATCCATTAGCACTCTGGCTCTCATAAGAAGTCATTACAGTTCAAAGAACTCCAGAATTTATTTTACTTAACTTTCCTATGCAATGCTGTAACTAGCTTTAAAATATGTTTTATCTCTATGTCCTAATACACATTAAAAAAACTAAGTAATAACTTCATACATAAAGACACTGAATTGTCATAAATTGTTTTAGGTTGCATCTTTCCACCTTCGAGCAGGGCAATCACCCCCAAGGGATCAGTAATTCCATTCCTAGGAGTATTCTGAAATCCATGCATATATACATGGCACTGCATAAATATTCTAACCGTACTTCATTTTACAGTATAAAATTGGTAGAAATGTCAGTAAGCATCTAGGCAAACCATGGCCATTCAAATGCTTTTTACAATAATTCACAGTTAACTGCAATACTTTTATTTATTTTAAGATGCATTTAAGATCTACAGCATCTACTTTTTCATTCAAAAGGAGAAGATGCAGATTAAACATAATACTGCTACTTGAACATTAGAGAAGGGCACATTACTGGTGAGAAAACATTCTTGGCCTTAAGCATTCAAAGGCTTCACACTTTGCAATTTCCCTGTTCCTTAAGGAAACCCAAAAGACAATAAAATATTGTTGTGGTAGCCTAGCTTGGTTACAGCCATCGAGACAGATCAGTGTTACTCTGTCTACTGCAGTCTCAAAGGAAAAAATGTTGCAACATCCAATATTAAAGAGCTTGGAAGAGATTATTTTGTTAAAATAACACTTCAGCAAAATTGTCACAGCAAATTAACCCGAAGGTTCTATGCCAACATGTTGTATAATGTTCAGAGTAGTCACAAGATATAGATGGCAGCCGATTTAAGCTAGGGGTCTAAATTTGTTTGCATAGAATCATAGAATCAGAATTGTAGAGCTGGACAGGACCTATAAAGCCATCAAATCTAACTCCCTGCTCATTGCAGGAATCCAAATTAAAACATACCCGACAGGTGGCTGTCCAGCTGCTTCTTAAATGCCTCCAGTGTTGGAGAGCCCACCACCTTTCTAGGTCTTTGGTTGCATTATAGTACCACTCTAACAGTTTGGAAGTTTTTCCTGATGTTCAATTGAAATCTGGCTTCCTGTAACTTGAGCCCATTATTCCTTTGGTAAGTGCCTCTTCTAAGCGGTATATAGTAGCGGTGAGGGCAGCAAAAAAGAGATATTTTGCTGCCACAATTAAGGCATCTCTCTCCCGCCTGGCGGAGCTTTTTAAAATTGTACGAGGGCTTTTACATTCTGGCCCTCGGGATATTATGGATTCATCTGTAGCCCGCTGTGATGAGTTCGCGAGGCACTTCCAGGATAAGATCGCATGCATTCGCCGGGACTTAGACTCCAATGTTATGGCAGTGAGATCTAATGAAGCATCCAGAACACGGTCTTGTCCTTATTTATTGGATGAGTTTCAGTCTGTACAGCTTGAGGATGCTGACAAGATCCTTGGACTGGTGCGGGCGACCACATCTGTTCTGGACCCTTGCCCCTCTTGGCTGGTGAAAGCTGGCAGGACCGGAACCGCCGGCTGGGCCAAGGAGATAATAAATGCCTCTTTGAGATAGGGAGTGGTCCCTGACTGCCTAAAAGAGGCGATAGTGAGACCGCTCCTGAAGAAACCCTCCTTGGACCCAGATAACCTGAACAACTATAGACCTGTGGCGAATGTTCCGTTCTTGGGCAAGGTACTGGAACGGGTGGTTGCCGGCCAGCTCCAGGGGCTCTTGGATGACACTGATTATCTTGATCCATTTCAATCCAGTTTTAGGCCCGGTTTTGGCACCAAAACAGCCTTGGTCGCCCTGTATGATGACCTTTGTCGGGAGAGGGACAGGGGGAGTGTGACTCTGTTGATTCTCCTTGATCTCTCAGCTGCTTTTGATACCATCGACCATGGTATCCTTCTGGGAAGACTCACAGAGTTGGGAGTTGGGGGTACTGCTTGGCAGTGGCTCCGCTCCTACTTGGTGGGTCGTCACCAGAAGGTAGTGCTTGGGAAACATTGCTCGATACCCTGGACTCTCCATTGTGGAGTCCCGCAGGGATCGGTACTGTCCCCCATGCTTTTTAACATCTACATGAAGCCGCTGGGTGCGGTCATCAGGAGTTTTGGGGTGCGTTGTCATCAGTACGCTGATGACACGCAGCTCTATTTCTCCTTTTCATCCTCTTCAGGTGAGACTGTTAACGTGCTAAACCGTTGCCTGGCCGCGATAATGGACTGGATGGGAGCTAACAGACTGAAGCTCAATCCAGACAAGACCGAGACGCTGTTGGTGAGTGCCTTCTCTGCTCAGATGATGGATGTTCATCCTGTTCTTGATGGGGTTACACTCCCCTTGAAGGAACAGGTTCGTAGCTTGGGAGTTCTTTTCGATCCTTCCTTGTCTCTTGAGGCCCAGGTGGCCTCGGTGGCACGGAACGCTTTTTACCATCTTCGATTGGTAGCCCAGCTACGTCCCTATCTGGACAGTGACGACCTCGCCTCAGTTGTTCATGCTCTGGTAACTTCTAGATTGGACTACTGCAACGTGCTCTACGTTGGGCTGCCCTTGAAGACTGTTCGGAAACTACAGCTAGTCCAGAATGCAGCGGCCAGATTGTTGACGCGGACCAGAAGGTCCGCTCATATAACACCTGTTCTGGCCCGTCTGCACTGGCTTCCTATTTGTTTCCGGGCTAGATTCAAAGTGCTGGTTTTGACCTATAAAGCCCTACATGGCATGGGACTGCAATACCTGGTGGAACGCCTCTCCCAATATGAACCTACCCGTACACTGCGCTCAACATCTAAGGCCCTCCTCCAAGTACCATCCCATCGAGAAGCTCGGAGGGTGGTGACTAGAGCTAGGGCCTTTTCAGTGGTGGCCCACGAACTGTGGAACAGTCTCCCCGATGAGGTGCGCCTGGCACCGACGCTATCTTTTCGGCGCCAGGTGAAAACCTTTTTATACTCCCAGGCATTTTAAAGTGTATTTTAACAGCATTTCTGTATTTTGGACGCTGTTTGGTTCTTTTGTTGTTTGTTTGTTTTGTTTCTTGATTTATTGTATTTATTGTATTTATATATTGTGCTGGTTTTTATCTTTTTGTACACCGCCCAGAGAGCCTCCGGGCTTAGGGCGGTATATAAATTAAATTAAATAAATAAATAAATTCCGCATCCTGAACTCTGGGATGATCGAAAAGAGATCCTGGCCCTCCTCTGTGTGACAACCTTTCAAGTACTTGAAGAGTGCTATCATATCTCCCTTCAGTCTTCTCTTCTCCAGGCTAAACATGCCCAGTTCTTTCAGTCCCTCCTCATAAAGCTTTGTTTCTCATCCCCTGATCATCCTCATTGCCCTCCTCTAAACCTGTTCCAGTTTGTCTGCATCCTTCTTAAAGTGTGGTGCCCAGGGCTGGACACAGTACTCAAGATGAGGCCTAATCAGTGCCAAATAGAGGGGAATTAGCACTTCACACAATTTGGGAACTGTACTTCTGTTAATGCAGCCTAAAATAGAATTTGCCTTTTTTGCAGACATACCGCACTGTTGGCTCATATTCAGCTTGTGATCAAAAATTCCAAGTTCCTTCTCACATGTAGTATTGCACAGCCAAGTATCCCCCATCTTATAACTGTGCATTTGGTTTCTTTTTGCAAAATTTGCAAGAGTCAAACCTTCAGAAAGCCAATGTTTACAGTGCATACTCAGAGAGACTTGCTCTCAGATAAGCATGCATAGGACTGCAGCCTTACAACACAATCCTATGTATATTTGCTCAGAAGCAAGCCCCATTGAGTTCAATGGGACTTACTCTCGGGTAAGTGTGTATATGATGCAGCATTAAGCTCATGTATCAGACAAAATGCAAACAAATAAAAGTTGTGTTTCCCCTTGTGAAAATGGAGATGTTATTTTTACACATATGCAGGAAGCCAGATTTCGACTGGACATCAGGAAAAACTTCCTAACTGTTAGAGCCATACGACAATGGAATCAATTACCTAGAGAGGTAGTGGGCTCTCCGACACTGGAGGCATTCAAGAGGCAGCTGGACAGCCATCTGTCAGAAATGCTTTGATTTGGATTCCTGCATTGAGCAGGGGGTTGGACTCAATGGCCTTGTAGGCCCCTTCCAACTCTACTATTCTATGATTCTATGATTCTATGATTCTATGTATGTGTTAAGGAGGAAGTTGAAGAAGACCTTGCACCTGGCCTGCTCAAGCTGGCCTGTCTCTTCCCCTTTCCTGGACCAACTGATAGCAATTGCTATCTGGGAAGGATTCCTGATGAGTTGTAACATTTGGGCACTAGCGTGGTTGATGTGACATGGTAAGCCAGGATCACATCAACTTGCAGGTACCTCGATAAGAGTTTATAACCCCTTTGCTCCTTCCAGTCCTTTTTACTTTTGTGCCACACATCCAAACCAGGAGTTTCATTTAAGCTGTCTCCTAACCTTAAGCTGTATGCAAGTATAAACTTTGGCTACAGCTTGTGGTTAGTAAACAGTAAGCTTGAGTCCCAGTGTGGATGACACCTTAAGCCAAACCTTGGCTTAGCTCAGTATAATGTGGCAGTAAAAAGGCAAAGTGGCTGTGAGCTCCTCTCAAGAGTCCACACATTTGTGCAGTCTTGGTAAGCCATAGTTTGGCTTACCATGTCAAGCAAACCAAACCATTGTCTTATTGTGATTTTATTTGAAAGCCACCGTGGATAGGGTTGCCATATTGCCCGGTTAGCCGGGTTTTACCCGGATTCTTTGCATGCCACATGACGCCCATTTAGCCCCTTAGGTGGCCCGGATTCTCAGCTTTAATTAAAAACAAAAAAAGTTTCTAAGTGGTCCAGTTCTCGAGATATACATAAAAACGTCAGCCACCCCCCCAACTGTTAAATCTTTCTTTAAACAGTACTGTATAGCACTTCATAGCTTTAACCCCTCCCATTCAGGATTGCAGCCAATCAGTGAAGCCAGGGTTGTGTTTCAGTTTGATTGACCTGAGGCAGTGTCTAGAAAACGTCATTGCAATGCCAGAAAATGGTGGTTCCCCCCCATTTATCTGAAAATCTCATAAATTGGGTAAGTATATACATTTCAGTTTTTTTTCCTCTTGTGTGCAGGAGTCAGATCCTGGGCAGTGTTTTGAAAACCTTCCAAATACTTGCTTTTGTAAAAGCAATGCTAATCCCATATGCCCAGAGTAAATCCCATTGAATTCAATAGGACTTACTTTTGAGTAGACATGGTTATGAATGTGCTGAAAATCAATGGGACTTTGGAGTGAATGTAAAAAAGAATTGTGTTTGTGTTCTAACTCTTTCTGTTCTTCTCCAGTCCTATTTTAAAGCAAGTAGGCAGGGCTTACTTAGGTATTACAATTTTTATTCTGTAGGAAACTAATACTGATTTTTTTAAAACTAATACTGATTTTTCTGCAATGACCAACTGGTTTGACAATAAACTATTATATGGGCTGTATGTATTTATACATCTACAGTGTGTGTGCGTGCGTGTATGGAGTCTTTCCAACAACCCTGTGAGGTAGGGTTGGAAACCAAGTTAGCTCACAACAAGAAATAAAGCCATTTAAAATCCAATAACCATAAAAACAAGTATAAACAGTTGCAAAACAGCGTAAAGTGGCATGATTTGGAATTTTGGGTTGTGTGAATGAAGTTGCTTATCACTTGAGGTTGCAGTTCTGTCACTGTTTGAGTAAGCCCCACTGAATACACTGGGACTTGCTTCTGAATAAATAAACCTAGGCTTGCACTATAAATATCTTTACAGTTTGTGTAAATAATAAATATATTTGATAGTCATGCTTATATAAATATTTCTTCATTTATCATATTTTTGGTTTTTGGTTAGGAATCCTGACTGGTTGTGAGATGCTTAGTTTTCTGCCTTACTCATAGGAATCTTGTTGTGGTTTGTATGGTATTACATTTAGGAAAGTGTTACTACCTTTTGTGTTGTTTTTTTCCTATTTGCATTTCACTTATCTTTAAGCTCACTCCGTTACAGCCATAGAAGCAACAGCAGCATATGCAAGATAATTAACTCCCATTAGTGATAAGAGCAAGAATTTATAATTATTATTTTAATTAAAACAAGAGGCTTATCAGTACTTTGAAGAGGACCAGATATTTATTTTCTTTCTGAGCCCAGGACTGGGTCTTTCATGATGCCCAGTGGGGGGGGGGAGCAGCAGAGTAGTCGATAAGACAGACATCCTGGCATTGGTAATCTAATTAGCAAGGTATGTGTGGGGTTGTTGCACACTTCCAGGCCCAGTTTCATTTTGAGTAGGGAGGTGGAACCTGTGTAGATGTGGTTGATCAAAGGGAGAAGAAATTTTGAGTTAAGCAAAGCTTTGCTTTTATAAAACCTAAGAAACATACAGACACTTTGAATGTCTGAGTGCCTGCACCAGCGGAATACTGGAGGAACTTGTAAAACTTGCTGCAACAGTATTTAGAACTGAGCATGTGGTGTGAAAGACTCCTTTTCCTAACATTTTGGCTTCTTGTTTTTCTCCACCCACCACATCTCTGAAATATATCGTATACAGTATGTAATGGTTAACCGTACTGCTGCCCTGACTTACTTTATGTTTTTATTATGTTTTTATATTGATTGTGTATTTTTATTGTTTTTATTATATTTGTAAGCTATGCTGAGCTCTGTTTTTAACAGCAGAAGGGCAGGATATAAATCCTCTTAATCAATCAATCAGTATTCCATAGTGTTGGAAACTAGAGTCTAGGTATTTAAGGCTGAAAATGTTGCTTTTTAAAAAAAGATTTCTCACATCTTTCCCCAGTTTTTGGTGGTAATTCCTAGGCACAAAAACAAAACAACTGGACAATCAAAATATTAATATGCAAATAATTTGCATAACATGCAAATAATATGCAAATTAGCCTGCCCGGATTTGTGAAACTGGAATATGGCAACCCTAACCGTGGAAGGATTTGTGTCCTTAAAAGGTGGGATGGAAATCATGTATAAATAAATAACTGTAATACAAAGTACAATATATCTTTTGTTATGTGAAATATTTAATATATAAAGTGACTGAGGTTCAGTGCTCTCCCCTGCTTATTTTAGATTCTATAAATGGGGGCTTATTTGCATATCAGCAAGCAAGATTTTTAAAAGGTTCTGTAAAGATGAGTTTCAATTACTTCTTAAAAGTTACTAAGTAACAGCACTGTGCTGGGGCCTGTATACCAGCATCAAGGTTCCCAATTGGAAGATTTCAAATCCACAGTAGATGGAGAAGGCCAGGACTAGCAGTAATAATAGGAAGAGATAACAAAACTAACAGTGGGCAGTGGGGATGGTCTGAGGGAGAAGCATGTTGTCATGGAGGAACAGGTATCATGAGACTAGTATGGTACAGGGAAAACTTGCTTTATTGCCAAACACAAGATAAGGAAAGCAGATGTAATATTGTTCTTCTTATCCTAAAATTATATTTGCAGCACTAACATGAAATGATAGATTGGCTATACAACCAGTGGATGTACAACCAGTGGACACAATTTTATGAAGGATGTATTATTAACCCATTTGATAAGTACTGTAGATAAATGCAATTGTGGTGTCACAAGCAGGGCCAAGATACTCCTCTTTAAAAACATTTATTCCATTGGGGGCTGGGGATAGGGTTGTTGCTGGGGGATAGCATTTCTCCCATCCCAGTCTTTCCTGGGGATCCATGCTCTTTTTTTCTTACCACCACCAGCTGCACCCCTATGGTTCCGATTGGATCCACCCCAAAATGATAAAAGTCTGTCCTTGCAGGAGAACCACTGTAACTATCATAATGAAAATTTGGCAGGCTTCATCTCCTCAGAAGGGTGACTACACCTGCATGCACTTCTGATATGTTGTAGACCAAAGGTTTTGGACTTTTCCTTTGTTTAAAAAAAATAACACTTGAAAAATGTCCTTATGAAACCCCCAGGTTGTATCTACCTTTAAATTGGCAGGCTTAATCTATTCTGGAGGGGCTGCTATACCTGCAAATTTCATCCACTTCTGTAAGAAGGAAAAATGGTTGTAGCCATTTTTAGATTCCCCATTATAATGAATGGTGAACACATTTTATAGTATGGCTTGGAACCCAGAGCAAAGATCAAAGTGGACAGAACACAGGGCAACTCAGAAACAGATTGGAATTTTTAAAAATGCCCAGATACAGATACAAAGTGAATCTGGTGGGGAATTTTGTGTTGCTGGACCGGGGGTCCTTGAGGAAATTGAAGACACAAGCTTACAGCAAAGTTAGGCTTTTATTGGTGATGAGTGTATGCACGGACAGTCTCCCTCTCAGTGAGCGGAGAGCTGCCACATGGCACTATTCACCTGGGTTTTTTATATTGTCCAGGACAAAGCACATTAGCATTTCTCAAGCATGGAGCTACACGTAAGCATTATGTAGAGGTTACACTGCCTATATTATTTTCTAGCCAATCAGGTAATTGTTTCAGCAATTCTAATACCAGCACATTTCTACTATGAGCTAATGCATTCCAGGGCTAATTCCTCTCATGACGTGGAAGGACAGAGAGTTTCAGTACTAGTGTTCTGTTCCCCTTATCTTATCTTATTGAGCCACACTGTACCATGCATACCAAGCTACCATGGCTACATGTGCATAACAGGCAGGGAAGACAGCACTGAGAGGATTTTTAGCTGTCCTGCTATACCTGGTTCAAATCCCCACACAGCTATGAAGCTCACTGGGTGACCTTGGGCCAGTCACTGCCTCTCAGCCTGAGAGGAAGGCAATGGTAAACCACCTCTGAATACCGCTTACCATGAAAACCCTATTCATAGGGTCGCCATAAGTCAATCGACTTGAAGGCAGTCCCACACTATTTAAAATATTATAAATCCTATAGTTTTCTAAAATAATATTTTGTTTACTGTTTGTATCTAAAAAATTCCCCATTAAAACTTGGGGTCCATGCACACCCCTACTAAATGGAAGGATTGCCTGGACCTATATCAACCTGCCCAGCAGTTGAGATGTTCATTGGAGGCCCTTCTCCGGTGCCCCTGCTTGAGTAGATTAGGCAGGTAGTTGCTGGGCAGACTTTTTTGTGTGTGTGGCTGAGTCCCAATTGTTTTGGAACTACCTTCCAATGAAATATTCTAGGCAAGTCTCCTGGATGCCTTTGTTCCTACTCCTTAGGTTCCAGGCAAAGCCTGCCTTGTTTATTCAGGCTTCTAGGAATTAAATTGATTGTTGCATTTGTTACTTTAGAGCAGCCTTTCCCAACCAATGTGCCTCCAGAAGTTGTTGGACCACAATCCCCATCTTTCCTGACCATTGGCAATGCTGGCTAAGGCTGATTTAGAGGATGAGTTAGCTTGGCTTTGGGTTGATTTGTTGTGTGCTGAGGGATATTATTGCAGATTTTATTGTTATTATTTATGTATAAATATGTGTGCCTTATATTTTGTTATGTTTTTGGTTTATTACATTGATTATCTGTTTGCTCTGGTCCCATCCCCCCAGCTGCTTTGGGTACCCTCTTTTGACAGAAATGCTTTTTTTAAAAAATAAGTGCTTAAACTGAGTGGAGCGTAACAGAAAATATTAGTAAATTATTTGCTATTGCTTTCTCTAAGCTTCCAGCAGCCTTAACACTATGAGGATTTATGATCTGTTATTCTAAGCAAGTCTCTATTAATATTCTTAACATCTATGTATTTGTCTAGTCTGTTCAGAATCTGATCCAGTTCCCGAAAGGAGTTCTTCTTTTCATATCACAAGGATAATCATATCTGAATTTAAGGAATCATCAATAACTGTCTACAACAGGGATAGGCAATGTAGTACCCTCCAGATGTTGTGAACTACAATCAGCCCCAGCCACCATGGACAATGGTCAGGTACAATGGGAGTAGCAGTCCTCAACATCTGGAGGGCACAACACTGGCTACTTCTGATCTACAACATACCATGTTTTTAATATGTGCAACTTCCATACCATCAACAACTAATTTTTGAAAATTAGTAGTATTGGTTTATTACGGTCAAAGACCCAAGAAATATAAAAGTTCACCAGTAATACAGCAACTATAAAAACATTATAAATCATTAGTACACATATACACTTTAAAACGAGGGAGATTTTCTTAGCCTCTGCACTAGATTAAAAAACTTGGCAACAGATTGTGTCGATATCTTATCAACGTCTGACATGAGGTAATGCAAATACCAGTTGGAGGACTTACCGGGGAAGCTGTTAATAATAGGAAAGATAAGTCTAGATCGTTCTGCGTCATACAAGTTACAACGGAGCAAAGTGTGGGCAAGGGATTCAATCTCAGTAAAAGTACAAGGACAAAGGCGCTTCGCCAATGGGATACCTTGAAAACGACCTTCAAGGATAGCAGAGGGGAAACAATTAAATCTTGCTCTAGAGAATCCCAGATGATAAGTGGAGGTAGTTAAGTTTGCCAAATAGGCAGCATGGTTGGGAAAAGCAAAATTCAAGTCTAACGACAAAGGAGAACAAGTGGTGTTGGCCCTCGATCTAGAGTATTGGAGATCAATATCTTTGATACGTTGTTCTATGGTGTGCTTGGCTAAGGATGGATCCATAACAGATAGAAAGTCTATTGAAAGGCCAAGCATCTTTAATTTATTCTGAAAGTTCTTTGACCAAGAACTGGTAAAAGGGTCTTTCCATAGAAGATGTAAATAACCCTTCAAGCATAAATTACTTTAATCCAATACCTAAAGGCCATAAACCATGCCGTGCATTCAGTGGAGTGGAGCCCAGCCTCAAGACGGAGAGCAGCAACAGATGCACAGCGGGGCATACCAAAAATAGATCTCAGAAAGCGAGATAAAACTGATTCCACCTTGGGATTAAAGCCCGGGGCCCAGATCAGAACTCCATATAAAAGTTGAGAAAAGATTTTGTATTTAAAAACTTGAATCGCAGCAGGGATATATTGCCCACCCGTGGTAAAAAAAACCCGGAGTATAGCCTTGGAGGTGTTCAATATTGGGCAATGAGCAGGCCGGGTTTAGAAAGGGTAAGTCTCCGACTGATCACTGTTTAATATTATCAGATTTAGCTGAGAAGTATTCTTCCATTTTCGGCAACGGTCTATCAGTCGCCTTTATGGACCTTAAAGCAGCCTTTGATTCTGTTCCGAGAACAAAACTTTGGTCCAAATTATATCATTCCACCATAGATAAGAGATTGCTCTTTCTTATTAGTTGCCTATATCATCGTACCTCTGTCGGCATTCGTTGCAGCGCTGACGGAAGTCTGAACTAATCCCATTCTGGCCTCTAGGGGGGTACGTCAGGGTTGTATCCTGGCTCCAACACTTTTTAACCTCTTTCTTAATGATTTGAGTAATTTTTGAAAATATAACTGTATAATTTTTCCATGAAGCTGATGCAACATATTCTCATTTGCAAAAGGGATGCTATACTACCCAAAACCCAACAAAATTGGTCCATGTTCTATTGAGTGAGAGTGGAGCAGAACCATCGCACAACTTATGTGTTTGGCTGACAATGTGCATTGCAAGGTGGCCATGGATGGGTGTGGGTTTAATGTGTGAATATATTATAGCTCTATTTAACAGAGTGGTCTAAAGAAAATTCAACAAGTTTTGAAATTTGGTTGTGAAAGCATTTTTAAACTGAGTTACGGAGCTCAGAAGGGAAGAGATCACATAACAAACATGGCAAACATACTGCCCGGATAAGAAAATGAAGTCACCTTAAAAGTCTTTTGACACCTTAAAAACTAACCAATTAACTGTGCCCAAAAGCTGGTTTGCAAATATTTTAATAAATAAGTATATAAGTAGTGCATGGACAAGTGCAAATGTGTATCTATATGGGTACTGGGGGGGAGAGAGAAGGTAAACAATGGGGCTAAAAGGAAATGGGTACAAGAGGTTCAGTAGATTCATTATATTTTCCTGATAGGTTCATAGATTGCCATGATGGTCAATTAATATGTTGGAGAGGTTTTAGACTGGTCTTAGAAGCTGGTCTATTAGGGTGAATGGGATGCTGCCCCACCAACCCCAGTCAGCCCCACCTGCCTGCCTTCTTATATGAGCTTCCTCCTCCTTAGTCTCAGTATATAGAACTCAGGAGGGAGATGGAGGCGGACGACAATGTTAGAATAAGTTGGGTTTCCCTGTCACTTGCTTTGGCTCCACCTACTGTTGGCCTCTCTGTCTTCCACCCCACCTGTTCCAGGGGGCACCAGCCACTACTGGTTTTAGCTAGGAGCTGTAGGTGACTTTTTCTTCTAGGTCTGTCTTGTAGCAAGGTACTCCTGATATACCATCAGCAGTATAGTATATCTGGTCTTATCAGTTTGTTTTTTCATTTCTTTGGGTGTATTCAAATTCTTTTAATTTAAAAGCAGAGTATAAACACTTCATATAAATAAATAAATAAATTTTACAAATGCCTAATGTAAATCCCTCAGGTGTGAGTTTATGGGACAGGCACAAATGTGGTTGTATCATGAGGCTTGGCTGTAGATAATGGGAAGTGTGGCTGGCTCAGGTGGTAGTTGGAAATGTGTAGTTACATGTAATGGAAAGTGGATTTCTGACACAAGATGTCATTTATGAGTGATCAGATTATGGGGGAAATTGTAGGAAGCCCTTAATGAGATCTACAAGCCCCACCTTGGCCTTCCCCAATTTTACCCAAATTGTGACACACACACCCCAGCCTTCTGCCACATCTGTCTCAACCCACCTGTAATTTGAACAATGGGGTTCATATGCCCACTGCATAGCTGCAAATCATTTTTAGAACATAAACCTGCTGCATCACAGGGGAGAACGTTTTTCAGACCAAGGGCTGCATTCCATTCAGGTCAATTTAAATTATCGCTCAGTGGCAAATATCCCCTTTTTGGCCAAGGTGCTGAGAAGGTGGTGGCAGTCCAGTTGCAAGCATAACTGGGGAAACTGATTACTTGGATCCATTCCAGTCTTGCTTCAGGCTGGCCATTGCACTGACCCTTCCTTGGTCACCCTGTTTGGGAGAGAGGGGGAATGCAACCTCTCTCATTCTCCTTGATCTCTCAGCAACTTTTGATACTATTGAGCACTGTATCCTTCTGGAGAGGCTCAGGGAGGTGGGGGTTGGGAGCACTGTGCTTCAGTGGTTCCACTCATACTTCCAAGGGTCACTTCCAAAACAGTAGTTATGGAAGGGTACTGTTTGGTACCATGGGAGATGTCATGTGGTGTTCCACTCATGTTCCCCATGCTATTTAACATCTATATGAAGCCGCTGGAGCAGTCATCAAGAAAATAGGAGTGATGTGTCATCAAGATGGAGATGACACCCAACTTTATATCTCTGTTCTATCTGAACTGGGAGAGGCACTTGAGGTGCTTGACCAATGCTTGTTGGTGGTGGTCAGCTGGATGGGGGCCAATACATTGAGGTTGAATCCTGAAAAGACAAAGATGTTATGTGTCCAGAGTTCTCATGTTCATGTCCCAGAGTTCCTGCATTGAACAGGGGTTTGGACTTGGTGGCCTTATAGGCCCCTTCCAACTCTACTATTCTATGATTCTGTGATTCAATGTCTGGGAGGTGGGAAGACAGCCTGTTCTGGACAGGGTTGCACTCCCCCGGAAGGAACAGATTTGCAGCTTTTATATCCTGCATTGTCACTGAAGTGGGCTACATGGAGTTGCTCCTGAAGGTTACTCAGAAACTTCAGCTGCTCCAAAATGCAGCAGCCAGATTACTTGCTGGGGTTCCCTTTAGATCTCATATAATTCCTGTTTTAAAACAGCTGCATTGATTGCCAGTGCATTTTCAGGTGTAATGTAAAATGCTCATGCTAGTGTTTAAAACCTTAAATGACTTAGTTCCCAAATATCCAAAAGACTGCCTCCTTCCCTATAGACCCTCTCTGGTGTTGAGATCAGCAGAGAGGACCCTTTTGGTAGTTCTGCTACCCTTGGAAGGTCAGGAGGGTGGCCTGGGTAAGGACATTCTCCGTGGTGGCCCATAAGTTGTAGAACTCCCTCCTCATCAAGGTGTGTCTGGCAACTATACTGTATATTTTATGGTGACTGTACCTCTTTACCCTGGCCTTTGACAGCTGGGACATGTACTTTTAGGGCCTACCCTATTTGGGGATTTAGGTTGTTTTCAAATTGTTGTTAATGTAGTATTTCAAAATTATTGTAACCTGACCTGGGATCTTTTGGTGAAGGGTGGGTGATAAATGAAAAAAAAAATGTGCCAGAGGTGGGTGGGGCCAGACACAAAAGTGGGTGGAGCAACAGATTAAATTGTACCTGTCGGTTAGTTTTCTATACAGTCACATACCCATCTCTGTCTTCCTTCTGGGCAAGCAAGAGGTCCATCCAGTTCAAGGGCATATTGCACCCAGACCAAAACACTAGGGGTCCAGAGCAGAGCCATGGAGGGATGTGGCTATGGGAGTCATCTACAGAGGCCTGGGGGGCTGCATTTGGGCCCTAGGCTTATGATTCCCCACCCCTGTGCTACATGCACTGATTTAGCCTCAGGTTGATGGTAGAATTTCACAAGACTTCTGCAAGAGGCTGCAGTCCTATATGCCTAAGGTATCCAACATGGCACCTTTATGTACCATGGTACTCCCTTGGTGTCTTCCAAGATGCCCTGCACTCTGGGGAGTTTTTGGGGGGGCTTTTTTTTTTACCATAGATGGGTTTTTACCATTGTTGGGATTTTGCCTGCTTGTTTGTTTGTTGGGGGGTTGATAGGCTTTTTGCTTGTTTGAGGGATGAGTTTGGAAGGGATTGGCTGTTTTAATTGGTTGGGCAGGGAAGGGGGCTCTGAGCATCACTACTTTTTCTTCTGTGAAATGGATGTTTTGTAGTGCCCACAACCTTTTCTGAGATTTCCAAATGTCCCCAGGCTCTCTGTTACACACATTTACCTGTGAGTCTCATTGAATTCAGTTGGGCTTATTTCTGAGTAGACACATGTGGGATTGCACTGTAAAACAGCCATTTCCCTGAAATTTGTCACTTATGAAATGTCTCTCTCCTACAGGCTTTGTTTTTAATCTGATCAGATATACTTGAAGTTATTTGAGGACTGTTTTTTTCCATCACAGGTCAATCCTTATATTTCTTTTCCTGACTAGTCATTAATTTAACAACAACAAACATCTGTTACATTTTTCACTCAGATCAGCAAAGCCATTCCATGTTAGTGATTTCCTGATCTCTGGACCAAAGTAGGCTTGAAGTTAAATGCATCTTTGCATGAAACATGAATGTTTTTTCTAAATGCAAATAGCATCCACTGGAGTTGCTGATAAATACAGGGTGGCCAGATGCAAAAGTTGAGAGCTTGTCATACAATCGACACCCACTGAAATTCCCTGTTCTATACAACTATTAAAGGTACAGGAGCTCTATCTTTTCTTTTTTTCTTTGCATCTGGCCACCTAAACTCAGCAGGTGTGGAGGGGAAAAAACCAACCCTTTCTTTCCCTCTACAGACCTGAGCAAATTTGTTCCTTTGGTGCAGCTATTGGGAGGAAATCCCCATTTGGGAGATTCCATTGCATTCAAATACAACACTTAATAGCTACATCAGAAAAAGGAACATACATTTGGATCACAGACACTATGGATTCATTTCTCTTATTTATGGACAGGGAATCCCAAAGTGACATAAGATATCTTAATGTATATACATAAGTAAATTAAATCGCTGCACAAAATGCATCGCTGTCTTCTTTTCACAGATCCCATAGCTCTGCTTCACTATCCTAGAATGCCACCAAGGTCTTTGTGCAGCAAGGCAAAAGGCTCCTGAGCAGGAATCAGGTGTATCTCCCACCTGTTGTACAAACACAAAGGAAGTTATCCCAAATAAATCCGATACCAGCAGCACAAGAGGGATCAGACGTACCCTTCATTAATGTGCATGAGGGAGGACTGCCATCTACACACACTTACTCATCTCGGCCTCTGTTCAGTGTCTGCTTTAGGGATGGGGGAGACAGTCAGTTCAGCTTGAATTTTAATGTGAATGTACCTAATTCACATTTTCTGAAACAATATGTGAAGCAAAACACAGCTATCCTTTGAAATTTGCACTTCTCTGAATTTTGTGGTACAGTTCTTCAACTAGTGTGCACAAAAATGCATATATTAGGGGGAAAGTATGAATAAGAATGCATATATATTAGGGCAAATATATAAAATGCATTATTTTAGGGAAAATTGCTTCCAAACATGTGCATATCAGACAAAACTGTATACAAAAATGTATATTTTGGGAGAAATTGCACTAAACTGCTGAAGAATTTTCACAAACTGATGCAGAAATGTGGAGAACTCAAGACTGGAAAAACAGGAAACAGAGAGAAACTGAAAACTGACAGATTCATCAGACTGGCTTGCATTGTATTGACTTTGAAATAAATGGCTTGCTATCCAAGAGGCAGCATATAAAATCCTCACTGGATATCCTGAATCAACTTCTTGTTCTTCTTATTTTAAAAAAGTTTTATCAATTTGTTTGGCCAAAAAGGCTTTCTGGAATCTCTGAAGGCAGAAAAGTGCCAGTTATGCTCTATTTGTATTAAGCAGCGGAATTAAAACAATTATCAAGAGCAAGTGAGTATGAAAGACACTCCCAGAGGGTTTTATTTATGCTTGTAATATATCCTATTATGAAACATCTCCTTACTAACACTTTTTCATTTCCAACAATTAGCAGTAAATAACAGGAGATATGGAGTTGGAAGACATTAAAAACAGAACAACTTTGAAAATAGTATTTCAAAGTTAAAAAGAACTCCAGGCATTAAAAACACAGTTTAACTGATTATTTGGTATTATAAAACTGTGCCTATGGCTTGGGCATGCTGAATAATGAGAACCTGCAGAAGAATATAAAAAGATACAAAACATTTGATAACATTTCACAAATTATCCCTAAGAGTATAGCTCTGCATTCTATTTTGTTTAGCTATTCATTCTGTCAGGCAGGCTGCTTTAGGAAGCCAGAGGCTCATAAACACTGCCTATTAAAAAAAACAAAATGCACAACATTTCACCCTGTTCCTTTCATTGCTTTGTGCTCAGACTAAAAAGCTTAAAACATAAACAGCAAGGAGCCAAAGCTGAAGCTGAGTCAGTACTGAATGACCACAAAGTAGGAACCATTCACCCATTAAAGAATTGTTAGTGATGAATAATCTGCCCTTTTACCAACTAACTCATTAAACCATTCAATATAAATAACTGTTCATATCCCCAAAACCTCAAGATATGTGCCATTTTTCAATATTGAAAAAAATGTGAGATAACCTATGTTACTTTGGAGATGTTATCATTCATTTTTAGAAGGAATGATTATATTTAATATTTTTCATACCCTTTAACAATCACATACCTGAAACAAAATAGCCTAAAAATAAATAAATGCCTTTAGTTATCAAATATCTTCCTTAGTCTTCCCGCACACAACCCCACTCCCCAAAATTATTGTTCACTGGGCTATGGAAAGAAAAAAAAGACAAGTAGCAACATATTGTGAAACAGTAACTACAGACACTGACAATCATTCTAATGAACAAGGGGGTCCTGGATGGGATTAAGTGGTTGAGTACAACAATGGGAGTCCTAGGACATCAATGAGTCAAACAGGTACCAAAGCAATACTGTTGGTCCATGTACTACATCTAGTAGTGTAGTGGCAAATTCAGTAGTACAGGGTCCCTTTATGATAGTCATGCCATGCCCTCTCACAGCCACGCCCCCTTTTAAGATTATACAGCCTTCTAAACTTATACATCAAAATGAGCTTTCAATCTCTTTGGAGTTATTTTGAGCAATGAATGTAGGATGAAGGTATTTCTTTTTGAGGTTCAACACAAAGAATACAATGATAGCTTCCAGAAGACTCTTCTCAGTAGCTAACACGGTCCCCTTTCATGATGAGTGTTCTGTAAGATGCTGGAGACATAGGGATCCTGCTGGGACCCTGCTCCTAAAATAGTAAGGGGTCTATGACCCGTGCACCCCCAAAGTCATCCTTGACTATATCACACTGTACCATGTGATACCGTGGCTGAGACTCTTCCCCGCACAGCACGCCTCTTCCTCATGCCAGTCCCACAGCGGCCTTGGCTCAGCCTCAAGCACACAGGTGGGCCAGTGGCAGCAGAGGCCACCGTGCCAGCTCGGTGTAGGAGGAGGAGGCGACAGCAACAGCAGCAGGTTCTTTTCTTCAGGAGCCTTGTCTGCGTGTTCCTTTAGGACTAATCTAACTTTTGCCTTCTTGAGTCGCTTCAAGGAGCAAGTTAGCTACCGAGAGGGCCTACTGTAGGCACCAAGCCTCCTTCCATCATGGGACTCAAGGCAGCGTACATGAGGTTTCTTTGCAGATATCCATCCAGGCCTGACATACCCAGATCTGCTTAGTTCCAGCTAGGTAGTGGACTCATGGACTTATGTGCTTTTAGACAGTACCTTGGGGACAATTTTAGTGCTGCAAGTGTTAAATTGGAAATGTAGATTGTGATGGTTATTGTTATTTAACTCTTGTAAATTGTGTTTTGTAAATCGTATTGCTTTATTGTTTTATTGATGTATTCTTATATTGTATTTTGATATTTGTGTCTTCTGTAAGCCACCTTGAGGACCTTGGGTTGAAAGGCGGGGTATAAATAAATTATTATTATTATTATTATTATTATTACTCCCAGATATTTGTATATGTTTCTATTCCCAGCCTTTTTCCTGGGAAACTATGCCCTGGAATTTGATTGATTTAAAGTAATTTAGTACATCATCCTTTTTAGGATCTCAGAATGCTGAACAATAATAATGCAATAATTGCAATCAATAAATCAGTTTCCAACGGATGCAAATGTGGGTAAAAGCAAACCAGTTTGGCAATTTTTTTCCCAGGCAGATAGCTCTAGGAAGCATGTTCCAAAGCATGTTCCAAACCACCAGAAAAGCTGTGTTGTTTCCTGCTGAGTACTGTACCTCAAATAAATGAGGCATCTGAAGGAGAGTTTCACCTGAAGATCTTAAAACATGGGCAGACTGGAATGGGGAGAGGTGTTCTTTCATATATTTGGACCCCAATCCATTTAGGGCTTTAAACTTGAATTGGACCCAGATGCAAAGAAGCAGCCAGTGGAATGTTGTTATATGCATAAATCTTGCAGCTACATTATTGAAGCTTCTGAGTTGTCTTCAAGAGTAGTCCCATATATAGCACATTACAATAATCCAAACAAGAAGTTACAAGAGCATGGATCACCAGGACCAGATTATCCTGGCCAAAAATGGTTACAGTTGGAGGGCCTGCTTTTCCAGAGAACTCTTTATGCTAAGACTTTTTCACTCATCTATAGGTCTGCAAGGGCTCCACAAAAGGGTCTCTTTGACACTGGAACTCTCACATGCATAGGAAGGAGGAGAGGGAAATAGGTGACAAAGCAGGTAAAGACATTGCTCAGCCAAAAGGCAGTTTGCAAGTACCAATAATCAGCTGACTAGAAGTACCTGCAAAGCCCTGTGCAAAGTTATGCACAGTGCTTTGCAAGCCCTGACAGCCAGTGCTTTGCAAGTGCCACAATGGGACTTGCAAAGTTCTGTCCTTTGTCTGCATTATTTGATTTCAAACAGCACAAGCAAAACAGGGTCAACTGATGTCATTGTACTGGCAGGTGGGTGGCCCCCGGGGCGATGAGGTACCCCTCTTATTTAGAGAGTGGGGTATAAATCCTGGTTCTGGTCCTGCTGTCTTTCTCTATTTGCATTCAGTTTTCCAATGGTGGGATTCATATATCCTCATCTCTTATTTCCTTTCCTGCAGGACTTGCTGTTGTAAGGTATGTTTGTTTCTCTTCTGGTAAAACAGCTGCAGCTTTGTTGAAAGTTGCTTTCATTCTTCAATCTAAAATGGCACCCTTGAGTAGAGAGCCCAAGGTAAGACCGAAAGGAATCGAGCATGCCACAAGAAGAAGGGTGTCATAATCACAGTGACATGCAAAAAGAATAATTCAACAGCCACTTACTTCAAGAGGACTATACCATTCCTGAAACATCATTGAATAGCCACCTACGGATCATCTAAGTGCTCTTCCAAAGTCATGTCAATTCAAGTTGTTTCAACACAGCCAGTTTCAACAAGCAAGAAAACAAATAAAAAGCCTATCAAGAAAGCATTTCCTGTCATTCACTTTCTGCTCCCCAAATCACAATGCGTTTATCTCCTTGAATATTATGTTTCCTCTCTTCATTTATTTGAGTACACTAGGCATCTAAAACTTTTAAAAGGCTGCAAATGAATTAAAGCCTCAACTAGACATGCAATTGACAATTGAGGTTTCAAACCACTATGATGTCAGGTGGTTGACAGGTAGGTGGCCCTGCCCACCTGTCAAATTTGGTCCACCAGGGTTGGGGAGATAGCAATCTGGCCCACCGGCCTGAAAACATTCCTCATCCTCCTGCTGTACTGCACAGGCCTTTAAGCTGATCCAGCAGGGGCTTTATGTCCTTAAGGATAAAATAATCACAATACGGTGCTGGAAGTTTAGCAATAAAAAGAAACAAATAAATAAATGTTTGCAATTCCTTGATGCTTTAGAAGCATCAAGGAGACACAGTTTTGAAGATAACTTGCTGTTTTAAAATAGGCCATGAAAAATTTGCTTTACACCCCTAGAAATTTCACAACCCCTAGAAATACCTACTTTTTGGGCAATTTAAAATGAACAATCCATAGTGTCAAAACAGAAAACTGCATTTTGTAAATTACAAGCACGAGCCTATACATGTCTACTCAAAAGTAAGTCCCATTTAGGTGAATGGGCCTTACTCTTGGGTAATTGTGCATAGGATTGCAGCTTAACTCACACACTCCTTAACTGCTGCCAAGCAAGAATTATCAACTCTCCCCCATTTTCTTTTCCTGCTAGACTGGGCCTGTATATAAACTGTCACATTGAAAAGCACTTTATGTTTATATAGATGCTTCACACAGTGAAAGCTTCCAAATTATAATTGTAAAGTGCATTTTCCCTCTTTGCTAGTCTTAATTTTCTATTACGGAGGCAATCTTTCTGATAACATATCACCTAACCTGTAGAATCTTAGCACAGACTTGTCATAATATCTACATTTCCCCCAGGGCTTTTAAGACATATTAAAATCTGCCTTCTTTCTTGACATTACTAATATCTAGACGTCTGCAGGTTCTGTGTTACATAGAATCTCTTGCCTTTCTAGCAATACACTTAACTGTATTATTTGTCAGAAATACCTTGTGGCACATATTCAGGAAGCCACAGCCTGAAATACAAATGCCTCTGTGATCATGAAGCAGTTAAAGTAATGATTGTTCCTATTTTACTGTTTCTCATTGCATTTCAAATGATAATGCCATTTTGCCTGCACCTTTAAAAGGAGAATGTCTGGACACCTGAAAGATTAAAAACAACAGGTGGGGCATAAATTCATTAGTCTGAGCTCCATCATTGCCCTGGATTAATAATAGACTTCTCTTACAATAGAATCTCTCATTATTTTTCACTTTTCTCATGTCTGTTCTATATGACTATCCCTTTCCTTTTCAACAAGGTTCTTTATTCGCTTTCTATTTTAGTCAACTTTCTATTTGCCTGTGAGTATTACTCCATTATTTCAGAGCATGGCTTTTTGCCCTCTTATTTCTCCATCTCCTTGACTTGGAAAATAGGCTGACTTGCACACCTTTCCACAAATGTGGTTTCACATTCTTCCTTAGCTCGGCATTTATCTCCCTCTCTTCCTTTCCGTCATTCATCTCCTATAGTGTCCTCATCACCACCTACATGGAAACAGACAAACAGACAGACATATGCATAACTATCAACGTTCCACTTTGCATTTCCATACAACATACACATGTTCTTTATTTCGAGCATATATTAATTGACGTTAGTTATTCAATCACAAGATAACTGCCTAATAGAGAAATAGACTATACAGTATGCAATTACTGAACTGGGCCTCCTTTGCGAGACATTCTTCTGTCACCTGGAAACTAATTAGCACAACATAATCACATACTTCCTGTTTAGCAAACATACAGGTCTCGTAGGAGCAAATGATTTGTATCCTGAATCACTAGCCACTGCTTATTTGTAATTATCATATAAATGAGAAGCTTCGGATGACCTCCTATTCCTCATCCATTTTCTTAGACAATGAAGGTGCACTAGATACATGGGGACTTGAGACAATTTGAATTATTTAGCCCCTTGGAACATTTTTAGATTACTCAGAAATGGCCCTATTGCTAATATTAGCAAAGGTAAGCTAGCAATGTTAAATACTTAGTCACATTAGGATATCGTCACATTAGGATATCCAAAACGAGAAAGGTCAATTTATGCAAATGAAACTTCATAGGTGTCTGCTGGCTTGCTGTTGCTATATAAAATGTTTGCTGTGTCTTACATCAGTAAGCGGCATGTTTAAGTGGCAGTTACTTTTCCAGAGGCAAGCTAGCAATCTATGCCTAACTTCCTTTCCCAAACAATTTTGAGGGGATCGGAGAGATTTGCTTGCAATCTCAGTTCAGGCAGGTCACCAAGTACAGTATCCAAAGCAGCCCAAATTAATGAGGTATCTCTGAATTTTAATCATTTGAGCCCCACGGTCCTGCAAAGTTCATACAATAGCTGACAGCGAGGCAGTCAGAGAGCAAATCAAAAGGCAGCAGAAACCAGGTATCACAACTCACAAGTGACTGCTGCTGAAGAGGGAGCACAGGGGTGCCAACACCTCCAGCACAACTGCGATTCCCCATGCCAATTATATATGGCAATAAAGGGAAGGCAGAGAGGAGGACGCTTCATCTCTTCAATTGGCCACCTACTGGTAGGAAGGAGACTGTGAAATGCCACAAAATAGAGCATGCCAGAGAGACTTCTGACCTATTTGTTTCCAAACTCTGTAGGTCAATATGTTTCCCATACTGTATGTACAGCCCTTAAGTTGTGCAGCTGCATTGTGCCAGATTGTTTTTAGATAAGGTTGCTGTGTCTACAAGGCTCCTGTATAAAAGTTGAACAAAAGGGGAAATTCCATCAGGCACAACTTCTCAGGCGATCCAAGCCCCGTGATGCATAGGGTAGGTCATGTATCTTACAGTCCTCTGTTTGAAGGGCTGTCTTGTTTAAAGACAAAAAAGAACCATTATTAGGGAGAGAAGGGGCCTTGAAGTTGCTAGGACCTGGACAGCAGACTGAGCCTAATCACAGTCTTCTCTACTTTTCTTGCACATATTTTGCAGTTGGCACAGCTGGCATTCTTGTCAGGGACCTAGTAGTGCTGTAGATGAGGCCCATCAGCATGGTTTTTCCTGGGCACGCTGTTTGGCCATGTAGAGGCTGGAGGGCTTCTTGGTTTTCTGAGGACTTCAAGGCTCTAAAGCAGGCCAGACAATGACTGGAGCATAGGTGGCACAAGAGCTGCAGTGAATGTGATCAAACAGATGTGGGAGCATATAGTTGTGACTTCCTAGGAGCAGCAGCAGCAAAGAAAGGGTACTTCTCCATAGGGATGTTTTCCATTCTGCCCTGGATTCACTGCATGAAGTTCTGTTTCCGTTCCACTGCAGTTCGGCTTCTACCCAAAACTATGTTATTCATCTGAGTGCTGTGGTAAAATTACATAACTTAATTACTTACTTAATTATGTAAATTATACAAATTACATCATCATTACATTATTCCACCTCATTCATTTAAATGCAAAAGAAAAGCAATGCATATGGGGAGGGAGACTATCAATTACACATCATTTGTGAACTGAAAGAAACAGCAGCAGCAGCAAATTGTATTCACTGGATTGATTTCCATTCCAAAAAATAAGTGAACATCAACAATTTCCACTCCCTTTTTTGTTTTCACCAGAATTCTCCAACATCCCTATTTGTCCAGCACCATTGCATCCTCAGTGAATCATCCAGCGATCTTTTTAAGATGATTAACAGGCTGGTTAAGTCCAGCCCAGAATTTTTTTGTAGTGGCTTTGGTCCTTACTAGAAAGTCAGTTTCAGACAGGGGGTGAAGACAGCCATCCCATGACCTTGGGATTCCATAAGAGTTCATCTTGGGTATGACATCCAGCTTTATCTTCTGATTCCAGGCAGGAAGTTCTGAACTGGAGTTTAGCATCATTTTGAATTGGATGAAAGCCCCGAATGGTCTAGGACCAATGTATCTCAAGAATCACTTCTCCATATATGAGCCTGCCTGAATGGTGAGATCTAGTTGTGAGAAGGGTCTCACCCCTGGCGTCTAAGAAATTGCCAAGTAGACGCAAGTGACAGAACCTTTTCTATTGTGGCACTGGAACTTTGGAATGTACTTTCCTTGCTCACTTTTCAGTGGGCGCCTAATATGTACCTTTTTCAATAGGCATGTTTGTGTGTTGCCTCTGAAGATAACTGTTGACAGTTTATTTATTTATTTATTAATCTTTGGCCACTGCTAAATTAATTAAATACAGTCCGCTCTTCCTCCCAGCAGGAGCCCAGGGCGGCAAACAAAAGCAGTAAAAACACTTTAAAACATCCTAAAAACAGGCCTTAAAATACATTAAAACAAAACAACTTTAAAAACATTCTTTAAAACAGCTTTAAAAACATCTTAAATAAAAAGGGTTAAAAACATATTGTTTAGGGGAAAAATGTTTTTTTAAAAAACAGTTCCTGTCAATATGATTGCATGACTTTTAATATGTCAAATTTTGGGGTTGTTTTAAGATATTTTTTTAACTTTAATGTTTATTTTTTAAAAAAAATGTTTTGGGATTTCTTCTTTGCCATCATGATTATTTCAAGAAGGAAAGAAGGAAGTCCTCTTAGACCTGGCAACTCTGTCTTTACTGGATATCTCATAGATAACTCAATATAGGTAAAAGTTCTGACAGTTAATTAGCAAAACATGTAGATACATCTTATTAATTATAATTTAAGAATGCAGAAGCACTCTTGTATCCTAGATATTAGTGCACATTTTGCTTTAGAGAATACTTGAATCATGTTGCAGATCTTGAGAATAATCTCATTAGTACCAACTATTGATTGATTGATTGATTGATATCCCGCCCTTCCTCCCAGAAGGCATTACCAGCTTTTTAACTAGCCTGCTTCTTGTGCTTCTATAAGTAAGGCTGTTATTAAAAAAAACCAGAAAAGAGAGAGAGACTTAAAATGTGGGCAACCTTATACTTGAAACAAGTTATTGGGGGCAGGGGATACAACCCACCAAGCCAAACTGAGCATTTATAAGCTAGCAATACCACTTGTTTTTGTTGCACAAATAGTTTTTATTAGGGCTATACACTGGATTTGGCTAAGTCCTAAGTCCCAAACCAAATTGGGCCAATTCAGAGGGATCCAGGTGTCGATCAAGTTAAGGCACTCCCAGATTACCATGAGTCAGGTCTGGTGGCCTAGAGTGATCCAGGTCTGTCAGGAGGTGGAGAGTCAGGAAGGAAGGAAAAGCGGGCATCAGCCAGGAAGAAGGAGAAACTGCAAAAAGAGAGTTGCAGGGACCTACCTGATCATGTGTGTTATCCTGGGAGAAGACAGAGAGAGGGGTGGGAGTGAATACATTTTGGATACAGGGTGTGGGCTTTCCTACCTGTCTTTTCCTTCCTGCCTGGCCTTCCCACCCAATGCCCAGCTGAAGCAACAACTCACAGGATGGAATCCTTTGCTTACCAGCTGATAAGCAAAGCATTCCATCCTATAGGGTGAAGGTTGCTGCTCCTTTGCGAGGGCCTTCCTTGCAGGGAAGCCCATCACGAAGGATCAGCACTGTGCACACTGTGCAGGACGAAATCCTCTGCTTAGCAACTTCACAAGGGGCTTCCCTGTAGGGAAGACACTTACGAAGGAGCGGCACCCTGCAGGATCAAACCCTCCTCTTCTCAGATGGGAGAGGGAAAGGAGAAGCAGCATTTCCTTATTCCTCTGACTGTATTTTTAATTAGGGTTTAAAAACCCTAATTAAACATTAGCCCTGCCTTCCATTTTATTTATAATTTATGTATAAAAGTATATATATACACCCTCTTGCAAAACATTGGGGTAGTGTACAGCAACATAAAAACATTTAAAAGTGATACAAAATGATAATTAAAATGAATGGCTACTCAAAAAAAACCTTTTAAACAGCTGCATAGGCCTGTCAGCAGAAAAGGGACTTTAAGAGACATGTGAAAGTCAAAAGTAAGGATGCCAAATCTCTACTGGAAGAGCATTCCATAGCATGGGACCAGTGACACTAAATCCCCGATCTCTGCTTGAGGCCAGTCAGTCCTTTGTAACATGGAGGACAACTGCTTCAAAACTCCTAATGACCAATCTCAGTGGCTTGATATTGATGTTAAATATCATTGGGGACAAAATAGTGCCCTGTGGAACTCCCCGTGGATTCCACCATGCAGGAAGGAATGGAAACAGTACCGTGCCTTTGACACTCATCCCACACAGCCAGTCCAAGAGGACACCATGGCCTAAATCCAGACTGAAGTGGATCCAGATATTGATACGGGGCCAGATCCAGGTGAGGAGTGGTGGTACCTGGGTCAGCCTGGGGAGTCAGGCAGATGGGGGGGCAGATTGGGGCATAGCTGTCTGTGCACAGCCTTAGCCTTTATCCCTTTTGGCTTAGAAACTAACTTGAACCTGAGGATGGAACTATACATGATAAGTATTTCCATGATTTTGAGAGACCTTTCTAAAAAACACATTATGGCTACCAAGGCTGTGGTTTGATGAGGAAGAGTAGTATGCAAGAATGGTATTTTGAGTCTTCGCCTTGTACTGTTTTTCTGCTGAAAATTCCTCCCCCACTGCTATTACCCGATAAGTACTTACTCATGAACTTACAGTCTCTTAAAACTAAAACATGAATGTCTCTCAAATATGCTGGTTTAAAATCTGCTTTTCTATGCAAAAGGGAAAGGGCCATAGCTCAGTGGTAGAGCATCTGCTTTGCATGCAGAAGGTCCCAGGTCCCAGGTTTAATCCCCAGCATCTCCATGTAGAGCTGGGAGAGACTCCTGTCTGAAACCCTGGAGACCTGCTATCAGTCAGTGAATACAGTACTGAGCTAAATGGGCCAGTGGTCTGACACAGTAGAAGGCAGCTTCTTACGTCCCTTATGTTCCTAACTGTGGGGAAAATATCTGGCATTATGAATGATACAGTGTCATATATTATACTGGGCTCATGAGCTAGCAAGTCATCACAGGTGCTAGGATTCAGGACACACAATCCTGTACTTCCCCAGCATTATCCACAAAGCCCATATGGGTACTCCAATTTTATGCCCTCAGTAACAATATGAAATGGCCACTAGATGGCCATGGTATCCTTCTGGGAAGACTGGCTGAGTTGGGAGTGGGAGGGACTGCATGGCAGTGGTTCTGCTCCTACTTGGCGGATCGGCTCCAGAAGATGGCGCTTGGGGAACATTGCTCAGCACCCTGAACTCTCCAGTATGGGGTTCCGCAGGGGTCAGTTCTGTCCCCCATGCTGTTCAACATCTACATGAAACCGTTGGGTATGGTCATCCAGAGTTTTGGAGTGCGTTGCCATCAGTATGCTGATGACACGCAGCTCTATTTCTCCTTTTCATCTTCTTCAGGTGAGGCTGTCAATGTGCTGAACTAGTGCCTGGCTGTACAATGGACTGGATGAGGGCTAATAAACTGAGGCTCAATCCAGACATGACTGAGATGCTGCTAGTGGGTGGTTCTTCTGACCGGATGGTGGATGTTCAACCTGTCCTGGATGGGGTTGCACTCCCCCTGAAGGAGCAGGTTTGTAGCTTGGGGGTTCTCCTAGAACCATCTCTATCACTTGAGGCTCAGGTGGCCTCAGTGGCATGAAGTGCCTTCTACCAACTTCAGTTGGAGGCCCAGCTATGCCCCTATCTGGACAGGCTTCAGTTGTCCATGCTCTAGTAACCTCCAAGTTAGATTACTGCAATGTGAGGCTGCCTTTGAAGACAGTTCGGAAACTGCAGCTTGTGCAAAATGCAGAGGCCAGATTGGTAACAGGGACCAGACGGTTCAGACATATAAAACCGATTCTGGCCTGCATGCATTGGCTGCCTGTATGTTTCCAAGCTCGATTTAAGGTGTTGGTTAAACCGATAAAGCCTTACACAGCTTAGGACCACAATACCTCTCCCGACACGAAACCACCCGTACACTACGCTCAACATCCAAGGCCGTCCTCCAGGTGCGTATTGCAAGGGAAGCTGGGAGTCTGGCAACAAGGGAGAGTGCCTTCTCAGTGGAGGCCCTCAAATTATGGAACAATCTCCCTGACAAGATGCGCCTGGCACCAACACTGTTATCTTTTCGGTGCCAGGACTTTCCTCTTCTCCCAGGCATTTTAGCATGTGTTTTTAAATTGCTTTTTAAAAATGTGTTTTTAAATTTGTATAATTGTTTTTAATGTTTTTAATTGTTGTAAACTGCCCAGAGAGTTTCGGCTATGGGGCGGTATACAAATAAAATAAATAAATAAATGGAGCTTGAGTGTGTTGTGCTTCCTGGGAGGAACCAGGAATTATTTAAGAGCACCACCCAGTTCCTCTAACCTGGGAAGAAAGAGGAACAAAGAAATCTGTAAAACCTTTACTTAATTAAAACTTAAAATTGGCAGAGAGTTTGATGCTGTAAGCATTTCTACAATCTTGAAACATGGTGCCAGAGGTGGTTGAATCCTAGACAGAAAACTGATGTCATAAACCAAGGATGGCTAACCTCTAGTCCCTCAGATGTTGAGGACTACAACTCCCATCAGTCCCAGCCAGCATGTCAATGATCAGGGATAACAAGAGTTGTAGTCCAGCAAGATCTGGAGAGGCACAGGTTCCGCAGCCTTGCTGTAAGCAATCCCACCCATCTTCAAACACCCTCCAACTACCAGAGCTCCTAAATCTATTCAGTTCTCAGATGAATATTTCTGACTACCAACCAAACAGCATAAAGATTTACTTTCCATCTCATGGAGTAACATTATTTTTTCTAGTAACTAGTAACTGTTTATGAAACTGTTGAACAATGATAGCCCAATTCATGTATGTTTATTCAAAAGTATATGCACATTGTTCAGTAGGACTGACTTTCAAGAATGTGTCCTAAGATTGATGCCTTTGAATAAATGATCCCTGCATACATACATAGGCAATCAAACAAGTCCATCTCTTGTCTGTAAGCAGATACAATTCTGCAGTGCAAAAGGCATGTGAACTTATAATGAAATAAGCTTACTCCCAGGAAACTGGGTATAGATTGCAATACTAGATGCGCTTGCCTGGAAGCAAGTCTCATTGAACTCAGTGGGTCTTACTTTTGGGTTGACATGTGCAGGATTACATGGTTAATTATTCAAGAAATAATCTACAACCAACTCAATGTAACCTAAAAGGAAAATTAATGTGTAAAAAGACTTCAGCCTCTGACTTCTGACACCACATAGTCACACACATCTTTCTTCACTCCCATAATCCCCATTCTTGTTTTAGTACAAGTGTGAATGCTTACACACACACACACAAATCTTTCATCATAGTCATTTTAACTTTTAATTTTTAGTAGTTACTTCCTGAAATGTAGAATACAGTTGGTTGGATTCAGAACAAGAAACTTAGATGGCGTACACCTGATACCTTTAAAGCACATTCAAAGCACCTCTCCACAAAAAAAAATCCTGGGAACCATAGTTTATTTATTTATTTATTGGATTTCTTAGTCGCCCATCTGGCTGGCTATCTAGCCACTCTGGGCGACGTACAAAATAAGCATACAGATACAATAAACATTAAAAATCTGGACACAAGATAATAAAATCTAGCCCACCCCAAAAGCCTGCCTGAAGAGCCAGGTCTTCATGGTCCAGTGGAAACTCATTATAGAGGGAGCATGGCAGAGATCATTTGGGAGGGAGTTCCACAGGGTGGGGGCCACAATTGAAAAAGCCCTCTCTCTAGTCCTTACCAGTCTGGCTGTTTTGACTGATGGGATAGAGAGAAGGTCTTTTGAGGCTGATCTTGTTGGACGGCATAGCTGATGATGCTGGAGTCGCTCCTTCAGATAGACTGGGCCGAAACCGTATAGGGATTTAAAGGTCAAAACCAACACCTTGCATTGGGCCCGGCAAGCAACTGGTAGCCAGTGCAACTCTTTTAGCACTGGAGTTATGTGATCTCGCTGATGGCTGCCTTTAATCAGGTGCACCGCCGCATTCTGTACCAGTTGCAACTTCCGGACCATTTTCAAGGGTAGCCCCACGTAGAGCACATTACAGTAGTCTAGTTCACTCCTCACACAGGTACAAGTCCCAGTATCCTTAACAAACTACTGTTCCAGAGTTATTTGAGATGAGGGAATGTGCTTTGAAGGTATGGTGCATACACAGCCTTAGGCTGCAATCTGATACACACTTACCAGAGAATAAGTCCCACTGAACCCAATGGAGCTTACTTCTGAGTAGACACATGTTGGATTGAAGCCAGTCTGTTAGGATGCCCTTCTCTTATGTCCCCTTCCACCATTATTCTGCTTAGCCTTCTCTTCGTCCTTCCTGAACATAAATATAGCCTTGAGAGCCAGAGTACAGAAGCTCTGATAGGATACACTACTAACCACATCAATTGCCATTATAAGGGTGCAACACATTTAAAGAGAAAAGCAGTAATTTTTTAAAAAGGCTGCATCTGTATTTAGTGTTCCAGTAAAACGGAACAAGAACACCCAGAGCCATAAAATATTGGTTGGAAATAGGAAACAGATAATTCAATGTACAGCATTAACCAATATTGTTTTTGATTAATTAATTAATGTTACTATTATGTATAAAAAGGCCAACTTTAATCACTGGAAAAATCTAAATCAAGTTAAAATTAGATAGCTGTTTGGCTACAAAACGTGTAGCCAGAATGAGTACATTAGCTATTGAAGGCCAGCACTTTAAGATCTAATGCTGCTTTTAATTAAGAAAGGCCATGTTGCCATCCAGATTTAATAGAATTGGATCAAAACCAGAATTCAAAGGCCAATTAACAGTTTATATAATGAGGGAGGCAACATCTCTAGTACTCTACTGCAGAATATGAAAGGGTCAGAGAGCAACAGAACACACTTTTCCTTTCATTATATTTAAAGATTTTTCTTTTCAAGAGATGTTGCAATATACACATCTCCGCAATGTGTGGGAAAAGGTCTGACTGACATCAAATCCCTGTCAAATCTTATTTTTAAAGGTAGAAAAGGAAAAATGTAATAAATATACGTCCCAAAAAAACTTACCAGAGCCTGCAATATTTCACAGATGAAAATAAGGCTATTTTGTACATTTGTAAACCGTCCTTATCCTTAAAATGCCTGAGGTCCCCTCCCTCTGCCTCTTCCGCTTATCCACCTTGAGCTGAGCCACAATTTCTCAGAAAACATGTTCCTGATGAAAAAAATCCAGATCTTTCTTTTTTTTTCTCTCCAAGAAGGCCACCTTGCAGAATTTTCTCTAAATATTCCCCAACATGTTTTGTGGCAGCTGCCAATTTTCCTCCCACAAGGTCCCATAATAATGACAAGTCTGGGGCACTGTGGAGGATGCAGAAATGGCAGCCAGGCTACAAACACAGTTACTGCTTCTGCCACTACATGTGGCTGGTGTAAAATAAAATTAAAAATTTAAGGGGAACAGCAAAGATGTTATGCTACTTCCACTGCTCTGGTGAGCCTCATTTGCTGAGAAATTGTTTAAAAATTAATTTAAATTTAAAAACAAACAAAAGAGTTACTAGAAGACCATTACATTGAGTTGTGCAGAATATGTACGTGAAACGTGAAATTTATTAATTGACAGTATTATATATGTGTTCCTACATCTTCCAAGCTTTCTGTACTTGAGCAGAAATAAAAAGATTAAATATGATTGTCTGTCTGTCAGAGTTATTGAGATGTGAGTTCTCATTCTATACAAAATATATAACTACCTTTATTTAAAGTACATGCTGCCAGCATCTTTCATGATAAATGCCAAATAAGTGAAAATTTAAGAAATAAAAAGACCACAGTATATAAAGTTAATACACCACAGTACAACTTCAAAGCCTAATTTTCACCCAACAATCTTATACAAGGGCAGGAAATTAATGAAAAAACAGGTTGCAACATGTACGAGCTCTGCAAATATGTCACAAAATGCATGTTTTAAGAAGCAAGTCTTACTATGTTCAGTGGGGCTTATGTCTCTGAGGTGTACATAAGATTGCAGCCTTACATGGTAATCTTAAACGTGGCTACTCAAAAGTAAGTCCTACTAAATTCAATGGAGACTTATTCTTTGTACATATGTTTAGCGTTGCTTACTCACTATTTGTCAAAGAACTCTTTTAGTTGATCAATTTCCTTTTTGTTGAGAGGCTGTTCTTCCAAACACAGACTAGATTTTTATGATAAAAATTGGCCATTCTCCCTTTCTTCTCAAGATAAGAAAAGGCAAAGCTTCACCAGCTACTGATGAACCACAAGAATTATTTGGAGCCATCCCCAAAGAAGATTATTTTGAGAACCTTCCCCAAGGATTTAGGACTAACTGGGACATATTTGAAAAAGACTTAATAGTCGAAACAGATCTATAACCGGTTGGATTATTGTTCATTGTCCTATTTTTCTTTGTTCTTTGAAGTACATTACAAGTATAATGGGTTTACATATTTGTTGGTCTTATTGCTGGATGTGTATATTGTAGAGGGCTGCTCATTGCATATTGTACTGTATCCTTGGGCAATCATTACTTTCCAGGGAGAATCACGTGAGTGGTTATTATCAAGCTTGACACACATCCTAGGCTGGGGAGAAAGAGCGCGGAAGAAATTTTGCCAACAAAAAGAACATTTATCTTTTTCTTCATTTAAGAATGTAAGAAAGATCCATTTTATATATATCTGTGTCCCCAATCTGGCATTTTATTCTCAGTGCCTTTTGGAGATGCTCAGCGTATAAGCATGCGTGTTCTATGCAGGGTATCTAAGCTTGGCTTTCCTTCAGCCTGGTTAATTACAAAAGGTTAAGTAGATACTTAGCATTCTGTCCCTCATAATTATCTGATGTCTGAAACTAAGCTTAGTGCTCATTATTGCAACTATACTTGAAAATGTACCTTGCCTTCAGGTAGCTTTGAATACAGGAAGAACGTTTTCCAAGGACTTTCAAGTGGTCTAAAGAAAAGATGATCTTCTTAAGTAAGCTGTAGGAGGAAGGACCATCCTTCCTTATAGACCACCAACTACTCTGAAATCACTACCCACTACTCCTAGGCCAGAAACAGATAAGGCAGGTGTCATCTCTATTCCTTATGCTACTTGGGAAATACTGTACATATGGACATCAGTCATACTATCAACATTCCATTAACCGCTATATTCAGTAATGCCATGTCTATGCCAGCATATTAACTAGTACCATGTCTACTATCACTTGTCACCAGTGCCCTACAAGAGTTTTCATCAGCCAAACAAGAAAGTCACTCTGTACAAAAATAAATGGGCAGTAATCTGACTTTTGGAATAGAAATGTATAGACACCAGTCAGGGAACATTTTCAATCTCCCCGAACATTCCCTCTCTGACCTCAGGGTCACTCTACTTAACAAGATCATTTCTGAGGGCAATTGGAATTCATCCCAGTATTCTGTTGTATTTCTCAGGGATTTCAACAAGGATTATGTGCTATATTTTATCACTACCTAAACAAGAGTTACCTATTTGAAGTATAATCTTATAACATTCTTTATAAGTTTAGTGCTTCGGGACTGATTGTCTATGAACATCCATGCTACAATATATATATCAACTCAAAGACTTTGTGTCTTTTAATACCTGCTACAGTAGACCCTCAATTTCCGTTGCTTTAAAGCAGGGAGGGCTTGAACAAGCTGAGTGAATTTCAGAAGACTGATATGAGCTAGAGAAGTTTAAATGATCCCTCATTCATTTACCCTTCCTTTCTATTATTTGGGCTACCTAGGTCAGATCTATAATGTCTTCCAAACCAAAAATGATGTTACTCAAAGCAGGCCAGGAACACTTTTAAAACTGTCTGTCTGCAGTTCTTGGACAGACAGTAAGTAATGTTTTTGAATCTTAGGGTTGCCAGGTTCCTGGCCTGAGACTGATCCTGTATCTTTAGGAGAAGAGAAAGTCAGCCAAGTGCAGGTGTTCTTGCAACACCGTAATGGGAAAAACCACAAGGTGGAATTCTCCCTTCCCCCTGCACAACTTTTAATGATACAGAAGACCTCTTGGAGGCTGGACCTGGCAACCAAGGGGTCTTCTGTATCTTTAAAAGTTGTGCAGGGGGAAGGGAGAACTCCATCTTGTGTTTTTTCCCATTACGGTGCTGCAAGAACACCTGCACTTGGCTGACTTTCTCTTCTCCTAAAGATACAGGATCAGCCTCAGGCCCTGAACCGGGCAATCCTATTTTTGATATATATGTAATCAGTCAGCTTTTCACTACAGAGAAAAGAAGGACCATAAGCATCATTACTGCAGTTAGGTACTTCTAGATGTTGGCCTTCATCAGTGGTTGTGGTGCTCAACCTATAAGTAAATTAGATCATATTTAAAGAGAGGGGGGGTTACTCGTAGGGTTGCCAGGCCAGAAGCATCCCAAAACCTGAGACTTTGGGGGCGGGCCCTAGTAATGTCATAGGGGCATGCCTGAGTGATGTCACGGGGTGGATCTGAGCAGTGTCATGGGGCGGGTCCGAGTGATGTCATTGGCACATACAATTCAAACAAAAACATTTCTCTGATTGGAAATTAAGTTAGAAATCTTAGCTAAATGATGGAGGGAGCCTGGGTAGAGAACATTTAATCTAGCCAGCTTACTTCTGACAAAGGGTTTAAGTGCCCTCAGGCCAGGCATGTCACTCAAATGCCATTGTAGGAAGAAAGGAACCTAGTGTTGTGGATATGTTAGATGGGAGCACTCAGGAGTAAAGATGGATGGCCCTGAAGGCTGCAGTTCTTAACACAGTTACTAAGCCCCATAGAACTTAATAGGCCTTACTTTTCAGTAGGTATGGTTTGGATTGTGGTGTTGGTAAAGCTTGACTAGGGATCCTCTGCAAAGATATCCATATCCAAGTAGGGTTGGCAACCCCTTGCCTGGAATCCCCTGCCCCTACATTTTAACATGGCTGCTCCAAACTTCTTTATGGATTTGACCCTTCACTGCAGAAAGAGGGCTGAGAAGTAAGAAGATTCTCTACTCTTTTCTGTCTGCCCTGTGGGCTGCTATAAACTCACTTTGACAGCCAACCCAATTCCAGTGAATAATAATTGACAGAGAGAAAACACACATGGTTTGGTCTACCTTCATAGGCAGCAGCTTGTGAACAACAATTGCAGCCAAGCTGCCCAGTATGTGAATTCTCTTTTACACTATTGGGCAAGAAACAAACTGTCATGCAAACAACAAGATGTATCATCAGTGGGTTGAGCAGAGCACATGGAACTGCTGCTGTTACTTCTATAGATGAAAGGGAGTGAGGATAAACGTAAATGAAATGCAAATAGAAAAAGAAAAAGACAAAAAACTCGCAGGCGAGGCCGGACCTGCCGCGATGGGAGTGCCGGCTAGGGAAGTCTGAGGGCTGTCAGAGTCTTCCCCTCCTCCAATGCCCCCAGGAACCTCAGCCTCATCTGACTCCTCTCCCTGATCTAACTCTGCCTCCGCCCGGGGCGCAACAACAGGGAAGCATGCAGAGAACTGCAACCTCAAGTGATAAGGAACTTCATTCACCCAGCCCAAAATTCAGAATCATGCCACTTGTTTTGCAACTGTTCATACTTGTTTTTATGGTTATTAGATTTTAAAGCAATTTGTTTCTTATTGTGAGCTACCTTCATTTCCAGTCTGCAACCCTACCTCACAGGGTTGTTATACACAATCACACACTGGAGATGTAAAAATACATACACCCCATATAATAGTTGTCAAAACCAGTTGGTCATTGCAGAACTTTTAAAAAATAAATACAATGAAATCAGTATTAGTTTCCTACATAATAAAAGCAGTGATGCCTATGTAAGCCCTGTATTATTGCTTTAAAAAATAGGATTGGAGAGGAAGAGAAAGACTTACAACACAAATACAATTCTTTGCTATGTTCACTCAAAAGTCCCATCAATTTACAGCACAATCTTAAACATGTCTACTCAAAAGTAAGTCGTACTGAATTCAATGGGGTTTACTCTGGGTATGTGGGATTAGTATTGCAGCTTTACTCTCAGAAAAACAAGCACTAGATTAAGCTTCATATTGGGAAGGTTTTCAAAACAGTGCCATCTTCAACAGTCCAGGAAAATTTAAACTTGTTTGAATCCTGCACACGAGAGAAAAAGACTGAAATCTATATACTTACTCAATTGATGCAATTTTCAGAAAAGTAGGAAAAAACAAGTTTTCTGACTTGCAAAGGGCTCATTACTGCCTTGTCAATCACAACCCTGACTTCACTTATTGGCTACAAACTTTATAAAACTTTATTTTAAAAAAAATGAAACTTGAGAGTCCAGAGATTAAGGTGACTCACCTGGAGACCAAGACAGCACCCCAAAACTCCGGAGTCTCTGGGTGAAAACCAAACACCTGGCAACCCTAGTTACTCTTATCCTGGTGTTTGGAGCTATCATGGCTGTGTTGAGCAATGATTTTAGATCTTCTCTGCTGATCACTGCTAATGCATTTGGACTAGCAGAATCAGCATGGGGGAAGTCAGCACAGCTTGTATCAGTGTGCAGTTCATACACAAAAGCATCTGGAGAACACAGACTTGTGGACCTCTTGAATTGAAGGTTGCTTTAGAAAGTAGCAAACAGACTGCTAAGAAAGTCTGAATGCCTTGAGCACATCATGACAACACTGAAAGAGCTTCACTGGCCACCAATTCATTCCCACTGTCTGCTCCTGGTCTTGTTTTCGCAGAAAGTATGGAATTTCTCCATCTTCTATTACCAATTATATAATCAATTTGATTCCTATATTGACCATTTGGTGATGTCCACGTGTACAGTCTTCTTGGTTGCTGAAAAAATGTGGTGGCAAAAAACAAATTATTGGCTTCACATAATTCAATAAGTCTTTCTCCTGCTTCATTTCTATCTCCTAAGCCCCATTTCTCCACAATTCCTAGTTCTTCTTTGTTCTCTACTTTTGCATTCCAGTCCCCCATGATTATCAGAACATCTTGCTTTGGTGTGTGATCAACTTCTTCCTGTACCTTCTGTGTAAAATCTCTCCAATTCCTTTTCTTCTGTGTTTGCCGTTGGAGCATAGACTTGGATGATAGTTATGTTAATAGGTTTCCCATTAAATCTTATTGATACCACTCTCTCTGACCTTGCGTTATAGTTCCTAATTGCTTTTGCTACATCACTTCTCACTATTAAAGCAACCCCATTTCTTCTTAATTTCTCATTTCCTGCATAAAATATTTTGTAGTTGCCTGATTGAAAATGTCCCATTCCTGTCCATTTTAATTCTCTCATGCCAGGTATTGTAATGTTAACACGTTCACGTTCCATTTCTTGCTTGACAATTTCTAACTTTCTCTGGTTCATGCTTCTCACATTCCATGTTCCTATTGTGTGCGTCATACAACTCCAGACACTCCTTTCGCATCTGTGTGCATCAACCTCTGGGCTTTCTTTCGGCTTTGACCCAGCTGCGTCATTAGTCACAGCGCTACTCGTACTTGTCCTTTGTTCTTTCTGAGTAGTATGGTGAGTGCCTTCTGACCTGGGGGTCTCATCTTTCAGCACTATCTCATGTTGCATTTTGGATACTCTGTTCATAGGGTTTTCATGGTAAGAGGTATTCAGAAGTGGTTTACCATTGCCTTCCTCTGAGTTTGGATGCATCTTAGTCTGGTGTCTCACCTTTGACCACTCTGCCTTGGGTGACCCTGTTGGGAATCTGGCCTCTTGGTCTAGACTCCTGAAGGCATTGCTCTCAGCTTCTTCGACACTGTCAAAAACCCCTCACCATGTTAAGGTGTGCATTCTAGAGGGGGTCTTTATTTTTAACAGGATTTATATACCACTTAATCATGAAAACTTCTAAGGGGTTAATAACTTAATGACAACTATACTAACAGTATACAAAGGCCAAAAGTAATACAAAGGCCAAAAGAAGAGGAAGAAAGAAACCGACACTGCTTTGTCTGCCATGTCTCCCCTTTTGTATGGCTCCATAGGTTATTCTGCAAACAGCTCGAAAGATCCACACCAGATCTTTTGAAAGCTCCCTTCTTTTTCCATTTTACTACATGGGATCTTTTTTTGCCCACCCGTTTGCAGGAGGTCATGTATCCACCCTTTGATACTTAGCTTTTCTCTGGTGCTGCAGGATTATTATTTCAGCTGCAACCACAACCCTACCAAACTCTCTCTCCTGCCCTTCCATTGCCAATTAATCAGTATGTAACCAATTATTGCACTCATATCTTCAATCTTCAAGGCCTTATCTATATGTAAATTTATTCTAGTTTAACTCCCCCGCAAAAGAGGAAATAGTGAGTATTGCCAAAGTAGCTGAATTAAGTCTGCCTGTGCCAGTTTGCATATCCAGCAGTTGTGTTGGACAGGATACCCAAATATTTAAACTGCACATGCGTCCAATATGCCTTATACAGAACATTTTGCTGGATTACCCGTAACCTAACATCCAATATGGATGGTTTAATGTTATATAAAACCACCTTCCAATGTTCAGGCTGTAATTTTATTGTTGTTATCTAATGGCTGAAATATGGTGTAGGAGCATGAGAAGCCGCCTTTCTTGCTTTTACATCAAGAAAGGAGAGCTCTGCTGGTTGCTCAAAAATTGATTTTTTCCAGTTGGCTCCAATGCAAGGACTATGTAACAGAGGCACAGCCTCACATCCTGTACTTTGGGTGGTATTGGGTGAAATTCAGTATAAGCAGGACACCATTTGATCTATCCAAAGCATTTGCTAATTAAGAGAAGTGGAGGCAATTTTTGCAAATCCCCCCCTTCCCATTGTAGCCCCCTGTACTCCAAGCAGCACAGAAGGTGTCACGGGGGGCTGCAGGCGGAACTGGCAAAAATTACCTCCCCTTCTCTTACGTTAGCAGGCTCCTCCACTAGATCAAAAGGACCTCCATAAGGAGAATGGCAGTATTAGATTTCACCCAATGTGTTCAGGGTATGGAACCTGGCAACTATGGCCTTTAAAATAGCAATAAGCAACAGATCATACAGTTCATGTTGTTTGCCCTGGAAAGTCACATAACAACTAATTTTCAAGATAAATTGTTTCCAATTATAGAAGAGACTCATTTTAAAATCTGAGTTGCAGAAAACCAGCCATATGAAAGGCTCCAGAATGTATATTTCAAGCATTTCCAAAATGTAGCCAAATAAGATACAATGGTGTCTTCATTAAAAAAAATACATCATTGTTAAGGGACTATTAGGTGCCCACAGGCCTTAAAAGCAGCCAAATCAATGGACAAACTCTCACATTTTTACTAGAACTAAATAAGGTCCTAATTTTTCTAAAATAGAAAAAAACAACTGTAGTTTGTCATGAATTTGTCTAGTAAAAGGTTCTACAATCAATCCAGCTTAGTGAAAACAGTCATTAAAAGGCAAAACAACAAGGCAAGGAAAGAGTAGATAACACTCTGCTCCGTAGATTCACAAGTGCTTTAATTCAAAGCCACCTGACAAAAGAAATTAAGAATAAGGGAAAGCCAACTAGACTAAGTTAAAGAACAAAATGTTCTATTCTTGAATCAGAAACAGGATGATGATGCCTCAACAGTAAGAAGGGGAAATACACACAGCTAAAAAAATCTATTATCTGTCTTTGTATAGGACTGAACATCAGCAGCAAAGGTGTGAATGCACACATGACTGAATGTGGTAATATTCTAACAACAGCATATATAGATTATACCACAGGTGGCTAACTCCTTGTCCAGGGGCCTGATGTGGCCCTCCAAGCATTTTTTATCTGGCTGCCCTCCCCAGCCCCAATGAATTTGGCAGTGACAAGAAAAGATTTTTTTAAGTCTTGGTGGGGAGTCAGTGAGGTTTAAACCACAGCACTCTCGTAGGGATGCAAATCACCCCTCCTTGGCCATCAGATCAATTATTTAATAAGCATGGAGGGGCAATTATCCCCTCTTCAGCTGATCTGCATGTATGTATGTGCATTTGAGAATGTGGGGTGGTCACACACATCACTGACATGTGGCCCCTGGACATATGGCAGACAGATGTGGCTTTTGGGCCCCAAAAATGTTAACCATCCCTGCATTACACAATAACCTTAGCCATCCCTTCATGAGTTTTCAAGTCATCTTATGTGAAAGTAAATTAAACATCATTTGTAATCTTCTTCAGGGTGACTATGTTGAGACATGAGCATATCAGTACCTGATAGTTTCTTCAGAGTTTTCAAGTATTTCCCCTCTACAAAGTAATCCTTTCTGTATAATCTGTGTCTGTGTTGGAATTGCTTTTTAAGATGTTTTTTAAGATGTTTTTAAAGATGTCTTGTTTTATTTTAAAGTCTGTTTTTAAGATGTTTTAGAGTGTTTTTAGAGTTTTTGTTTGCCGCCCTGGGAGTAAGGGTAGGATATAAATGTCATTAATCATCATCATCTCAAGTTACATATTATATACACACATCCATGGACATGCCATTGAAAAATCAAACCCTTGTCCTGAGTTCTCATCATTCCCCCATAATATGTAGATAACAAGAACACTGATTCCCATAATCTGATGCCATCATTGTATGAGATTCCCCACTCTTATCAGTAGAAGGCAATTACTTGAGTCATGTCAGAGGCTAAGAATTTTTGCCTATACATTTCAAAGGAGAACTTGAAACAGGGTTGCCATTTTGGGCTGTGTACACCAGCATGTCTCACATAATGTGGAGTGTACTTCCATCTTGAATAAGACTTCCTGAGGTATATTTTCAAAACAAAAGCATGAAATCAAGTGTAGTATTCAACAAAGGGTCCTCGCTGCTTCAGCTTTCCCACCTAGGCATCAAATGTAGTCCCACTGGCCCACAGGACTTCTCTTGCAGCCCACCATTACATATCTATAGGATCAGCTCATCCATCTGCCCTTCACTGCTGTCATAGCTCAGCAGTAGCTATAGGCAATGCTGCAAAAGCAAAACCCTTCCACCACTGTCCAAGGTTATAGCAAGAGGGCTATTCCAAACCTGCCTTGTTTTATTGGGTATACTCAAAACAGTGTATGGTTATAATGAAAAATGTCAGAGAAAACATACAACTGTAGAACTACAGGGCTTGACGGGTCCTGATGGTCATGTATATCCACCCCGCTGCAATGAGAAAAGCTTCTTGAGTTGGAAACTATCCTAGGAAATTTAAGCCATATCATCCAGTATAGAGATTTGCACACAGAGAGCTGTAGTATTCAGTGTGTAGTTATGCTAAAGATAATTGGATAGGAAATATCTGTTAAAGTTACTAAAACAAATTTAGATGGATCAAGGAAGCAAACTGTGTCCTACACCAGAGTAACAGCAGAACATCTCTTCATCCAAGCAATTCCTTCTTGAACCCAGACATAAAATCCCTAAGAAGTTTTTAAAATCCCATTAAGTAAATATATTCAGTCTCTTAGTTGTTTAGTATAAAGCCACCTTCAATATCCAACCTCCAGTTGGATGCCGTACAGTATAGGTCTCCCATCCACTTTTAAGAAAATATTGATATTACTTACAATCTATCCAGAAAATCTTGATATTACTTTCAATTGCCTTCCAAAAACAGGAATAAGGACATACAGGAAAACCAAGGAAGACCATGTCCTAAATTAATCCATCGACATTTACACTGCCCATTATTTAAGCAGTCACATACACAACCCTCTACATTCAGTTATCCCTTTACCTCTAACTACAAATGTTTGAGGGTTTCTTTATTATTATAATTACTTAATTATCCTACATCTATATGTGTGTTACTTAAATCCATTAATTTTAATGGGTCTTGTCTGAGTATAGTTAAATTGGATATCGCCCTATAACTCCTCCTTAGAGGTGATTTCTCTCTGCCCTGTTAATGCTTTCCTTCCACAAGCAAAAGAGCAAGGGATGTTTTTCTTTTCTTTTCTTCAAACAAGCCCATAGTCTTAGTTTTCTCAATTTCTTTCACACCAGCATAGACAGAGACCTTTTAAAAACAATGTTTAAAGTTTAAATGCTGAATTTAGAGACTATGTACACTACTTCTTTACAATAACGTTTCACACTATTCAGAAGCTTTCCCTTTGCACTTAACAATTAAAATCTAGCAGTACAACAAATTAGAAAGGTTATTCTCACACAATTACTGCTTCCTCCCCAGTTAGAAAACAGAAATGAAACATTACTATAACAACAACTATTAAGACACAAGAAAAAGAAGAGAAATGAAGGCACTGCCTTTGAAATGCCTCTTGCCTGGAAACTGACCTTTGCAAGTTTCTTCCAGTAGCATTTTACCAGTTCCTAATTACTGCTCAATTTTCTTCCTTTCCTACCAGCACATGAATAATACTAATAGTAAAAGAAGTCAACAGCTATCAGAGCTGATTTAGAAATTCAAATTCATTACTGTAGCAATGGAGATGGTTTTTAAAAAGGCAGAATGCCAGTCATGAGATCTTACGGGACTATTAGTAAAGCACTGACCACAGCAGGACAGCAATTTGATCAACAATGCAAAAAGCTGACAAAGAAAGCTACGCACTACTTTGCAGTTTGTGGGGCTTTTGTTATGAAATTGTGCTGCCTAACTGAATTTTTCCTCTTATTGTCTGAGGAAAATTCTAGATTTTCTTTGTAGGTCCAGCCAGCCATTAAAAAAAGAGTGTCCCTTTTTCACATTTAGAAAACCTTCTTTGTTTCAAAGACCATTAGTAACAGCCCTCCTCAGGTTAGAACTTTTTACAAAGAATAGCTAAAGAGAGAGAATGTAGACTTTTCTTTCTTTTGTTTTTGAAGAAAGAAAGAAGGAAGAAAAGTAAATTTTAGAAGAAAAGGTTTCAGCTTTCATTAGGTAGTTGTTAATAACAGTGCTCATTACCAGTTTTTCCAGGTTGCTATGTTTAGCTTGATAACTCCAAGTATCCTCATAAAATAGCGGTGAAAATAAAAACTTTCAGATAGTGCTAATTGCCTTTCGTTTATGTGCATAAAAACCTCTGTAAGAAACAGAATTAGATTTCAGCCCATCATGATGCTTTCCCATTTAAACAACCTTCAAAATGGTTGTTTATGCAATGGCAAGTTGCAATGTTGTTAATCTATTAATGGCCTTACTGATGGCATGTGATAGTGTCATCAATACCAAAGGCACTTTTGTTCATCTTACTAATCAGAGGTTTGGGACTATAAAAATATTAATGTTTTCAGCACTGTCATAAAATGTGGAATAAACTTGAAGAGGCATGTGACTTTTAGCATGCTTGCTGAGGAAGTTAGCTGGAAGGCTCTGGAAAACAGAGTGTTAGCTACGATGGTTCTTATAAATCAAATATTGTATTTAGTACATTTGTCTGCTTAAGCAGAAATGGAAACAAACAAGCAATTCATCGCAGGAAACAGATGCTAAGATGTCAGCCTGAAAATTATGTTAAGATCTGGAGCAATTCTACATCTAAGGGTTTACTGAAGGATCAGTGTAAAGAACGTTTAATTTATAGTATGTATACAACAATGAAAAACATGCTGCATTAAATGTAATCCTCCACTGATATAATGTAGAAAGGAAAGATATATATTTAAAATATAAACTAGTGTTTTATATACATAGAGATTTATAGATCTATTCAGTAGATTGCATTCTTACTGTATATATCATTAATAATGATTTACATTTATCAACAGTTCAACCATGCTCCAAACAAGCTAGGAAGATGAAACTAGCCAGTTTGTTCACAGGTAATAAGAGAGACCAAAACTCTTAAAACTCCAAATTTATAGTGGAGGATGTGAAAAAAGGGCACCAACTTTAATTATCAGGCGGTCAGTGAACACAATCTGGAGAAGGATTCAGATTTTCCAGAAACTGTGTGTTATGGATTTTCAGATGTCTATCTAGCTTCACGCAGCAAACTGGGGAGGAATTCCAACTTCAGGGAATGAGGCGTAAGATTCTTGAAATTTCAAATGCTGGCAATATGACTCCCGTAACTGAGCCATTTACAACAGCTTTTCCACTCAAATTTCCCATTCAGAGGATTTTTTATCTGCAAAAGTTGTTTAATTCCCCCCCACAAATTTGAATGTAAGTAGCTTTGAAAACATTTCAAGCATTAAAAATAACTGTCAACATCATTATTACAAAAACAATGATTGGACAAAAAGTTATGGATATACATTGCTATTTTGTTTTTCCATTTGATTAATCAAAGGGAATTGAACTCATCTGCCATGTTCCTATATTCCTTAAACCTGATGTGGCAAAGAATCTGGAAGCCAAATTAAATGTGAGATATGAATGCTATCAGCATGCATGGTTTTTGTTCTGTAAATTGCAGCCATGGGGAAACCTAAGCAGCCACAGATTTTATCATGGGGGAAAGGGTGGGGATGTTTAACTCCTTCACTTCCCTGCCATGCTCGAGTCATAAATTGCCTTTCCAAAGCAGTTATTTGCATTTCAAGAGAAATTTCCACAGGCATCAATGTAGGCTTCCCACAAAATGCAAACAGCTTTGCAGATATAGTTTTTGTCAGGACTGTGGTAGGTAGGCCCTGAACTTGCTCAGGCCTACCCCTGACTGATAATTACAGAACAAAAAGTATCCATGTTTGAATAAAGTCTAGATTGACCCTGAGACTTTCCTCACAATCACAGCAACCCATGTGATAAACCACTCTATTTTATTAGTGCTACACATATTTGCCCTGGAGAAGTTGTTTTTGCCATGTGCAGCATGTGCACCAAGTCTAACCTATGAGGATTGCCAGGAATAAGTGTGGGCCATGCATTGAAATGACATATCGAAAGCCTTTAGGAAGAACCATGAGAGCTTGTCCAAGGTGTGTCATTAACAGATTTGGTTCATTATTGAAATTTAAAATGGGAGCACTGATTTATAAAAAAGAATAATCAAACCTTTTCAGACTTTTCAGTAGCACTTGAGTTTCCCAGGTTACTTCCATCCACCCTGCACAAACCTTTTAAAAGGACTGTATAATCTACATTTCATGTAATTTTGAGAGTTCTTCAGGGTGGGTGACTGTCAAGTAACACTGTGGTTTTAAATTCCTCATTTGAAATTATAGCATTAGTTGGTAGCAATTTATGCTGCTGGTAGTTTACTATATAAAGTTTTTGTTTTTCTATACAATTTGACTCAAGATTCTATATATGAAAATATGTCATAGAAAAAAATATCCAAATCTCTTCATCCGTGATAGATTTATGAAGAGAACTATTATTCCATTATTTCTTCCTGACATATTCTCAAGATTATTGAACGGGTTGGCTTCAAGGCTTGATATTCCAACTTTATAAGAAGCTTATAATTTTGAAAGTCCAGGTTTTATAACAATCTCCCAAGTCAGCTGCCTCTCATCTTTAGATTGTTGCACCAATATCCTTTCTTTAAAGGGGGGGACATTTGTTATTACTAGGGCTATATATCACTATAAATTGTGAAAAATCGCTACGTCAGGAACTTTTACCTGAAAAATGTTCTGCCTCTTCTGTCTAAGCATAGCAAAATATGATAGAGGGTTTTCAAAAACATCACTTCTCTGATTTTGTACATAATATTTTCCGTTTGAAGAATGCACTAGTCAGACTCCATCTGGAGTACTGTGTCCAGTTCTTGGCACTGTATTTTAAGAAGTCTATAGAAGAATTGGAACAGGTTCAGAGGAGAGCAAAGATGGTCTGTGATATAGAAAACAACTCCTTTGAGGATAGACTATTTAGCCTGGTAAAAGAAGACTGGGTGGGAGAGGGGAGCATACAGCGGCAACTCATGGCTCCATGTCAGTAGGGCAGTGGAATTCGCTCCAGCTTTTAGTCCAAACTTTCATAGTTTAACTATGGCCCCATCTGAGAAGCACTTTGGACAGCTCCTTGACAGTTCAGACTAATACCCAGAGCAGATTCCACTGCCCCACTGGGACATGGAGCCACCAGCCGCCACTGGGAGCATGATAGTACTCTTTACATGCCTGAAGGGCTGTCACATAGAGGAGAGTTTTGTTCTCTGCTGCCCCAGAGGGCAGGAGTAGATCTAATGGGCTTAAGTTACAGAAGACTAGATTTAGGTTGAACATCATTTATTTTATTTTATTTAAAAAAATCTTTCCAGGCCATCTTTTTAGGCAATGTCTGATCAACATGGCTCACGCCAAAAAAAATACAAAAAGAAGAAATCAACAATATAAAAAGAAAAGTTATCAAATTCCTCCCCTCCTCACCAAAATAAAACCCAATAAAACATACCCAGCCAATTAAAACATTTTTTGCATAGCCACAGTCCAGTCAATAAAATATCAACCAAGAATAAGCCACCTGGTCCCAAACTTCAACAGTAAGATATGTTTGACAAGGGGACCAGTTATGTAGAAGGGTGGTGGGCTACCCCTCACAGGAGGCCTCCAAACGGAGAATGGACAGCCATCTATTGGGGATGCTCCAACTCTGAATTAATCTGCACAGAGTACAGAGTTGGATTATTTTGTTTTTATTATTTTCTTACTTTTATATCCTACATTTTTTCCTTTATGGAACCAAGGCAGCATACATCCACCCAGGCACTGAGCAGACCCTAATTTGCTTAACTTCAGAAGGGTGGTAACCTCATGCACCTTTAAACTATACTGGGGGGGAGCATACAAGGCCATCTACAACTCTACCATTCTAATATCAAAACAATATGTGGTGTACTTCTGCCAATCTCAGAGGTAGTCAGAAATTGCTGTGTACCAGATCTCACACATGAAATACTATTTGCCTCTCTGATTGAGGAGTGGCAAATTATCACAGCAGGCTTTCGAAAACTCCTGTTTGTCAGATCTCCAGCATGTACCCATGCTTGTTTTACACGTCAAGGCTATCCAAACTAAAATTCAGTGTCACTTTTACAGGTAGCCTGAAATTCCTTCATATCAGGAGTTCACAGCTGGAACATTATTTATTTATTTATTTGGATTGTTATATTATGTTTTGAAATGAATTAACATTTAGACTGTTATTGTAATGATTTATTGATCTGCATTTTTCGCTGTTGTGCTGGGAGCCGCTTGGGTCACATCTATATGGAAAAGTAGCATATAAATTGAAATAATAAATAATCTTCCTCCTCAAGTGCAGATACAGCAAATATATGACAGCTGCTTGTACAAAGCTCTGTTTCTCAGAGGCTTCCTACATGCACATGAGCTGATATATATTTAAGGTCTAGGCAAACTACTTTTTAAAAAACATCCACCACTATCTGACTTCCATAGGCCACACATATAATTATATGTGGTATATTTATATAACAACGGGATTTGGTTTATGCTATAACAAAAACTGAAGATATGAAAAAGTGAGGGAAAAGTGTGGATGCTTCTCTGAGCTCCTCGGAGGAAGGTCAAATATAAATCAGGAATGGGGAACCTGTGACCCTCTAGATGTTGTTGGACCTGAACTCCCATCATCCCTGATCGTTGGCCAAAATGACTCGGGATGATGGGGGTTGGAGCCCAACAATATCTGGAGGGCAACAGGTTTTCCATTACTGATACAAAGGTAACCTATCTTTTTGTGCATATGAGAATCATCTCTACGAATAATTCCAAAACATTAATTACTTTAGCTGAACCAGTCCCAACTTACTGATGAGGCCAGGCAGCTCTCTAATTCACTGATGAGTTGAGAGAAAAGAGGATGCTGATTCCTTACTACTACTGCAGCATATGATAGAGCATCTTCAGAGTAGAATATTCCATTAGCATCCAATATGAAATCTATTCCCGAAAGGTTTTCTTTATTACTACCTACCTACCTACCTTCCTCTCCTTCTCGTGTGTGTGTGTGTTTGTGTTTGTACTGGTGGCTTTGAGTACTTTAAAATAGCTGTTTTCCATCTTTAATTGCTACTCACTTTTTGTATTAAATACTGACACAAAGGATGTTTTATGAACGTTGTCTGCTTTGCTAAGTGTGCCTTGTTCCATGATTTGTCCATAATTTAATAACACACTATACAAAAAGGTACAATAAATAGAAATCAAAGTTAGGCAATCTGGAAGCCAATCTCTCCCCCCTTCTAGTTTAGGCGACTAAAACATTTTCTGTCGTTGGGGATAGACTACACATTTCAAATAAGAGCAGCTGTTGCGGCAGCGCTTCAGAGATGTTCTTCCAGCACCAGCATTGCTGCCGCTTACCTGGATGGGGCAGGGCAGAGCTGGGAAGGGGCAGCAAGGGTAAGGCTGTGTGAGTACCAGATTGGCTCCACTAGAGTGCCTGCACACTCCAAATCTTGCTGCCACCCTGCCCAGCTCCATCCATGTAAATGACATCAGTACCAGGAGAGTGGTTCAGCAGCACTGCCACACTGCTCTGGCCACAAACAGCATTTGGTATGATAATTTTATCACAAAATATACTGCAGCAAATTTCGGAACACATGAATGCAAAACATGTACAAAATATGCTTCTACATATGTTGCTATTTTCAAACCATGCATTTTAACTCGTACAGTGCAGCCCTAATTATATCTACTCAAAAGTAAGCCCTATTGCATTTTATAGTACTCACTCAGTATGAGTATAGGAGGGAAGCCTGTGTTGTTACTTATGCACAGAGCTTGGAAAAGTTACTTTTTTGAACTACAACTCCCATCAACCCTTATGCAGCACAATATGTGTGCTTATTCAGAAGAGCCACTGTGTTAAATGGGGTTCCTCCCAGATAGGTATGCATAGAATTGAAGGCAAGCAGTGCAGTGCAGTGCTATTATTGTTTATTCAGAAGTAAATCTCACTGTGTTCAGGATTACTGCAAGGATTGCAGCCTTAGAATAGCAAATTCTAAGCAGTAATATTATTGATTACTATCATACTAGTAAAAGTCAGTGTAGATTAGTGACTAACATGTTGGATGACCAAGGAGATCCAGGTTCAAATCCCCATTCAGCCACAAAGCTTGTTGGGTTACTTTGAGTTAGTCATTGTCTCTCTCAGGGTTGTTGTGTGGATTAACTGGGTGAATGGGAGAGAGCTATGTATGCTGGTCTAGGCTCCTTGATGGAAGGATGAGATGAATATGTAACAATAGTTATTTAGCTGTCTGCTGCAGCTAATTGGCAAAAGGTCTTATGGAACCATAAATGACAAGGACCAACGACAGAACTAATTCCAACATGCTCTTTCAAGAATGGAAACATATAGAGTAAAAAGAGAGGGGTGTAACCAATGCTCTGAGCACATAGTTCCACTGGCGCAATGGGATGTATGTTTTCTCTCCTCCCCGTGTGCCCCCCATATCTGCTCCAAGGAGTCCCCCAACTCTCTGGAGCAAATTTTGAGGGTGCAAGGTAGGGAAGAGAGGAAGGAGAGGAAGAGGTATCTCTTGCACACATGGAAATCCATTGCACAGCAGAGCTGCAGTGTTGGATACAGCCCAAAGAGTAATATTATTAACACTTACGCAGTATTTAAAGGGCTGCATTTGATGCCTGAAATATACTGTTCCTGACAGCCTTGAAGTTATTTAGCTATGAGGAAATTTTATTGTTCAGGTCTGTGGCTTCCTTTATGGAATCAATCCATCTCTTATTTGGTCTTCCTCTTTTTCTACTCCCTTCTGTTTTCCACAGCATTGTCTTTTCTAGTGCATCATGTCTTCTCATGATGTGTCCAAAGTATGATAACCTCAGTTTCATCATTTTAGCTTCTAACGATAGTTCTGGTTTATTTGTTCTAACACACAATTATTTGTCTTTTTTGTGGTCCATACTATCTACAAGCTCTCCTCCAACACCACACTTCAAATGAGTTGATTTTTCTCTTATCCGCTTTTTTCACTGTCCAACTTTCACATCCATACATAGAGATCGGGAATACCATGCTCTGAATGATCTTGACTTTAGTGTTCAGTGATATATCTTTGCATTTGATGACCTTTTCTAGTTCTGTCATAGCTGCACTCCCCAGTTCTAGCCTTCTTCTGATTTCTTGACTATTGTCTCCAGTTTGGTTAATGACTGGGCCAAGGCATTGATAATCCTTGACAAATTCAATGTCCTCACTGTCAACTTTAAAGTTACATAAATCTTCTGTTGTCATTACTTTAGTCTTGACATTCAGCTGTAGTCCTGCCTTTGTGCTTTCCTCTTCAACTTCAACAGCATTCGTTTCAAATCCTTACTGGTTTCTGCTAGTAGTATGGTACCATCTGCATATCTTAAATTATTGATATTTCTCCCTCCAGTTTTCACACCTCCTTCATCTTGGTCCAATCCCACTTTCCGTTTTCTCCATATTCTGTCCTGATAGTAGCCTCTTGTGCAGAGTACAGGTTGTGCATCAGGACAATCAGATGCTGTGGCACCCCCATTTCTTTTAAAGCATTCCATAGTTTTTCATGATCTACACAGTCAAAGGCTTTGCTGTAATCTATAAAGCACAGGGCGATTTCCTTCTGAAATTCCTTAGTCCGTTCCATTATCCAATGTATGTTTGCAATATGATCTCTTCCTTTTCTACCTCTTCCTTTTCTAAATCCAGCTTGGATGTCTAGCATTTCTCGTTCCATATATGGTAAGAGCCTTTGTTGTAGAATCATGAGCATTATTTTACTTGCATGGGATATTAAGAAAATAGTTCGATAATTACTGCATTCTCTGGGATCCCCTTTCTTTGGAATTGGGATATATATTGATCACTTCCAGTCTGTGGGCCATTGTTTAGTTTTCCATCTTTGTTGACACATTTTTGTCAAAATTTGGACAGATTCAGTCTCAGTAATTTGTAGCAACTCTATTAGTATGCCATCTGTTCCTGGTGATTTGTTACCTTGCTAGAAAACATTCAGTTATCACCATGTTTGGAAGCTGTAGGGAAACCTAAGACTTGACTATGATGCATCAGAACAAAAAACAATGCAGCTGAATTTAGCTCTATGGCAATGTCTCTGTTGCACCGTCCTTGACTCTTGAATAAATGTCTTTGCCTGGTTAGTTTAGACTGACTATACCAGAAGGGATGTAATAAGCTGCAGCGAGAATATAATAATAGGTTTGCAATCTCTTTGCCACCACTGAGAATCCAGGGCCAATGTGACTCTTCATTTTTGACAGAGCCTGTGGACAGAAATCTTTCAGTGACCAGTGGGAAACAAAGTAATGAAACTTTCAATAAGCTCTGAAGATAACTCTGGATGAAGAATTGGTATAATTTTGTTGAAGCACTTTATAAATAGGTTGATGGTAGCTTCGCTTGTTCCACCTTAATAGTTGGCTTTAGGTTTTTATACTATTAATTTTCACCTGAACTCATGCTTTTCCCAGAGAGCAGTCCTGTTTGGATGTTGAATATGTTGTTCCCAAATTCCAAGGTGCTGAAGCTGTATAGTGTAGGGCCCCATCTGCACTATACATGTAAAGCAGTATCAGACCACTTTAAACAGTTAAGGTTTCCCCCCAAAGGCTCATAGGAACTGTACTTTGTTAACAATGCTGAGAGTTATTAGGAGGCCCCCCATTCCCTTCATAGAATAATAATAATAATAATAATAATAAAACTTTATTTTTACCCCGCCCTTTTCCAATAGGACTCAGAGCGGCTTACAACTAAAAACAACATCATTAAAACATACAGAATATATTATTAAAAAAGAATTAAACTATAAGGGAAATTAAAAACTACAAGATATAGGTTAAAACAGCGAACAATTTAAAATAATAAAACCATATAATATGATCACCAAGCCTATAAGACATTAATCCTGGTCGTTCTCTGTCCCAAATGCCCACTGTGCCCGCTGAAATAGAACCATAGTATAGTAGAGTTGGAAGGGGTCTATAAGGCTATCAAGTCCAACCACCTGCTCAATGTAGGAATCCAACTTAAAGCATACCTGACAGCATACTCTTCAAAATGGTTTAACAATCAAACCCCTCTTCCCAGGAAATTCTGAGAATTGTAGCTCTGTGAGGGGAATAGGAGTCTTTTAACAACTCTCAGCACCCTTAACAAACTACAGTTCCCAGGATTCTTTTAGGGAAGTGATGACTGTTAAAATGTATAGTGCAGATAGAACCTGGAACTCCAGAGGAAAGTATTTTGCTTGAGCCTTGCAGTCCCCTCCACAGTAGCCATTGAAGACCAATTCCATGTGAGAAAGAACCAAAAGAAGGAAGTGAAGAATTCATCACGCACCTTCTTTTGGTCCAGCTGTACTGCTTCCTACCCTCACCACCACTACCACAGTGATTGTATAAAACTAGCTATCCTATGAGAGAGATAGACTCAAGTCACCTGAACTGCACTCCCCGCTGCTGGCCAGGCTATGGAAGGCAAATTACCTGCAAGAGAGACCCAAGAGAGGGAGAACATGTCTCCTCCTGGTTCAGCTGGGCTGACATAAGAAAATTAGAAAAGTATAATGGATCAGGCCAATGCCCATCTAGTCCACCATCCTGTTCTCACAGTGGCCAACCAGATGCCTATGGGAAGCCCAAAAGCAGGACCTGAGTGCAAGATCACTCTTTTCTCCTGCAGTTTCCAGCAACTAGTATTCAGAAGCATGCTGTTTCAAACCGTGGACAGAGAGCACAGCCATCATGGCTAGTAGCCACTGATAGCCTCATCCTCCATGCATGTCTAATCCTCTTTTGAAGCCATCCAAGTTGGTGGCCATCACTGCCTCTTATGGGAGTGAATTCCATAGTTTAACTATGTGTTGCATGAAGAAGTACTTTCTCTTGTCTGTCCTGAATCTTCACTGGATGTCCACAAGTTCTAGTGTCATGTCCCCCTGACTTGCCTTTTTCTAAACTATGATGACCCATATATTGTAACCCTTCTTCATAGGAGAGATTCTCCATCCCCTTGATCATTTTGATTGCCCTTCTCCAACACTATATTTTTGAGGTGAGGCAACCAGAACTGTACAGAGTATTCCAAATGTGATTGCACCATAGAATGGCCCTTTCCATCACCCTCAAGTGATCAGATAAATTATTTTTCAACCAATCTTCCATCCAGCAAAACTTGGCACATCAAAGCTGAAGCAATGCTGAAACTGAAGGCATTAACACACCAGGGGATGTGGAAAAATTAGGAAAAGTCAGATGGTCAAGGCAGCAGATGTCATTCAGTTCACCAGGTGGTTGAAGATTCCTTACTGAACACTGATGCTATAGAGAAGCATAGTACCTATCCCACTGTTGTGATTTAGTATGGAATTTCCCTTTAAGCCTTATTTTAAGAGATTTGGGAATAATAGCCCACTAAAGGGAGTCAGCCTATAAAAAGAGATTAGATATAACGATAGGGAATTGTTAGGCTGGGGCAAACTTGTTCAGTGTTGCTGTGGTTGTTACTTCTTATTTTAGAACAACGTCTTTGGGATCTACATCTGCCTTGAATCTTGTACACAACACCAGCCTCATCTGTACTATACATTTAAAGCATTATTATACCATTTATTTATATCCCTCCTTTTCTCCCAGTAGGAGCCCAAGGTGGCCATTTAACAGCCATAGCTTCCTCCAAAGAATCCTGGAGGACTTTATTTTATTTTATTTTTATTTGTTTCATTTTTAAACCGCCCATAGCGAGTGGCTCTCTGGGCGGTGTACAAAAGATTAAAATACAGAATATCACAATAAAATCAACCTACCAACAGTAAACATAAACAGCAAACAAAAAAAAAAGATTTAAAATTATAACATTAAACGCTTAAAATGCCTGGGAGCATAGCCAGGTCTTAACCTGGCGCTGAAAAGATAGAACCGTCGGCGCCAGGCGTACTTCTTCAGGGAGGCTGTTCCACAGTTCAGGGGCCACTACAGAAAAGGCCCTAGATCGAGTAACTGTCCTCCGGGCTTCCTGATGGGTTGGTACCCGGAGGAGGGCCTTAGATGCTGAGTGAAGTGACTGGGTCGGTTCATAGCAGGAGAGGCATTCCACAAGATACTGCGGTCCCACGCCGTGTAAGGCTTTATAGGTCAAAACCAGCACCTTGAATCTGGCTCGGAAACAAATGGGTAGCCAGTGCAAACGGGCCAGAACAGGTGTCATATGCACTGACCGGCTGGTCCTCGTCAGCAGTCTGGCTGCTGCATTTTGCACTAGCTGAAGCTTCCAAACTGTCTTCAGGGGCAGCCCTACGTAGAGCGCATTACAGTAATCCAACCTAGAAGTTACCAGAGCATGAACAACTGAGGCGAGGTCATCCCTGTCCAGATAGGGGCGTAGCTGGGCTACCAACCGAAGGTGGTAGAACGCATTCCTTGCCACTGAGGCCACTTGCGCCTCAAGAGACAAGGAAGGATCGAAAAGAACCCCAAGACTATGAACCTGTTCCTTCAAGGGGAGTGTAACCCCATCTAAAACAGGGTAAACATCCACCATCTGGGCAGGGAAGGCATTCACCAACAGTGTCTCAGTCTTGTCTGGATTGAGTCTCAGTTTATTAGCTCTCATCCAGTCCATTATCGTGGTCAGGCAGTGATTCAGCACATCCACAGACTCACCTGTAGAAGATGAAAAGGAGAAATAGAGCTGCGTGTCATCAGCGTACTGGTGGCAACGCACTCCAAAACTCCTGATGACGGCACCCAGAGGCTGCATGTGGATGTTAAAAAGCATGGGGGACAAAACCGATCCCTGCGGGACTCCACAATGGAGAGTCCAGGGTGTCGAGCAATGTTCCCCAAGTACTACCTTCTGGCGACGATCCGCCAAGTAGGAGCGGAACCACCGCCATGCAGTCCCTCCCACTCCCAACTCAGCCAGTCTTCCCAGAAGGATACCATGGTCAATGGTATCAAACGCCGCTGAGAGATCAAGGAGAATCAACAGAGTCACACTCCCTCTGTCCCTCTCCCGACAGAGGTCATCATACAGGGCGACCAAGGCTGTTTCAGTGCCAAAACCAGGCCTAAAACCGGATTGAAACGGATCCAGATAATCGGTCTCATCCAAGAGATTAAAGGCATTAAGAGTTGTTAGGAGACTCCAGTCCCTTCACAGAGCTACAGTTCCCAGAGTTCCATGGCAAGAGGGATTGTTAGGCACTCTGGGAGCTGTAGCTCTGTGAGGAGAACAGGGATCTCCTAACAACTCTTCTCAGATGGGGCCATAGTTAAACTATGAAATTCTCAGCCACAAGGTGTGGTGTACAGCCATCAACTTAGAGGATTTTAAAAGGGGATTAGACAATTCCATAGATGATCTTCTGTAGTTGCCATCATTCACATATGCTCAGAAGCATGTTACCAAATTCTTCCAAGCTACACAGGATTGGACTGTGAAAACCAACCCAAATTGTGTTTGCATTTTTACATGTTTGTAGGGCAATACAATATCTCAGAGAGGTCAGGTCTCCTGCTCCCCTGGTGCATTCAGTATAGCTGCCCAATTTCCCTGCTTTTTAAAGTTGGATAGAAATATCTGTTGGCTATAAGTACATTCTTAAACCACAAGGGTTTTTTGCCTATTAGTGAGTGCTATCTCTAAGACAGCCTTTCCCAACGTTTGGGTCCCAGATGTTGTTGGGCTACAACTCCCATCAGCCCCAGCCAGCATAGCCAATTGTCAAGAATGATGGGAGCTGTAGTTTAGTAACATCTGGGGATCCAAGGGTTTGGAACGGCTACTCTTGGATATATATTTTTCACACAGTGCTTAGTTAACTTATGAGATTCACTGCCACAATATGTGATATTGGCCACTAACTTAAAATGGAAATGGACTGCCTTCACGTCAATCCCGACTCTATGAATAGGGTTTTCAGAAAAGAATATCAGACAAATTCATTGATGATTTTTTTAATCGGTCATCATTTTTTACCAGTCATGATGGATTATACGCATCCTCCATAGTAAGAGGTTGTAGAAGAACAACAGAAAATGTCTATTTCTCTCATGACTTACTTGTGGGTTTCCCAGGGGATCCGGTTGGCTACCGTGGGGGAAAAGGATGCTAGAGTGGCCTATGGTCTGATGCAGCTGGACTTTTCTTGCATTTTTATGAATACCTTTGCATGTGGGAAAACCTGAACAATTTCAATGGTATGGTCAATCTGACCATATACTGATTCAGATTAATGGTCCATCTGGCTATGTGTTCTCACCATTCTTAGTGAATATTTACTTCAGATTCCAAAGATCAGACCAGGTACCACTACAAGTAAGGGTGTAAGATTATGTAAGGCCAGGATTTTCCCCCAACACCACTTGCAGTTTAGCATTATAGCTTGAAACTAGGAGCTTCTCTTTGGAAAACTCTTATTTTACATTGTGCAACTGCAATCTTTTTCTGGTTTTCTATGTGAGATAGACATTCGTCTTTCCCAGTCTGCTTCCCTTTCATTTTCTAATATTTGCTGTTTGAAGTGTGTGGCCCTCTTTTTAGAAAGACAACCCTGGGCATTATTAAAAAATGAGAAGATTGTTGGCCCTTTAACAAAACCACCGATTCCCTTAATACTATAGGATAACATCTTATCTCATAGGCAGGCTTTTCAGCTCACTTCTCCTAAGTCTCCACCATATCTATGTGCAGTTTTTCTTGCTGTTGTTCAGATCTGATAATCCATTTGTGTAGACTACTGTTGACTTAACACTTAAATAGATTGAGAAGAAACATAAAACATCATAGTGTTCTGGAATATTCTATGTGCATGCTATTTCAAATTAAATGCCTGCTTCACTATTACTTTCATTCCCACTCTCTACAATAAAAAAAAGATTTGTTTGATTCATAAACTTTAAGTTGATATTTTATTATACCATAAAAAAAGATTGAGTGCAGTTCAAGGTTATATCCTCACATCTGTGTGACCTATAACTTATCTGGAGTTATCTTATTTCATTTTACAGAATAAAGGTGCTTTTTCTGACATTTGGAAAGTTATAAAAAAGGGAAGACTATTTTCTGTCAGTTGCCAGTAGAAATAAGATAGAAAACTAAAACATTTACTAGAGACCATTTCATTTATCAAATTCCCTTTTTTAAAACATTATTTGAATAATAGCAACCTCTTACACTCTGGAGTGACCTGATCAAATTCGCCCACCTTTCCTTTCTTGCAGTTAAAGGACACTTTGATATTTTTTCATCACACAAAAACTGGGAACTAGATAGAACATGACTGCAAGCACAATCTCCTCCCCTATTTGCTTATTTATTTGAAATATTTATATCCCACTTCTAAGCCAAAGTTCTCAATCAGATAACAGCATTCATTACAACAACCAGTACAGACAAAACAATAGAAGTGTGTATATATAAAGCCACATTTCTATATCATACCTCACAGCTGAGAAAGTTCACTCAAGTCCCAAATACTTGCATTAACAGTCATGTTTTGAGCAGGTGTCTAAAGGTCATCAATATACAGAAGAAGCCAACCAAATATCAAAGAGCAGGGAGTTCCAAAATAGGGGAAGGACTAGTTCATACTTTTGTGTTTTGTTCACTTTTCAAAATTATTTTTCACATATGCTAAAAGGGCCACTAGAGGTCTCCATAAAGTTTCTAGAACAACTTTCTTCTAATTTGGGACTAAATCTAGAAACCATACATGTATATATTCATGTTCAACCTTGCCATACAACTGTGATATAGTATTTAGAAAGATTGTGTATTAAATATTTACTTATCATCTTCACCACAATTTAGACTCCTCTAAATATGTATCATTTGTATCATTTCCCTAACATATAAATCTTAAAGCTTTTTTTTTAAAAAAAATCAGTTGAACTTACTGTTATATAAGGACCACAAGCTTAATATGAGCCCTTCTCATACTCAAAGTTTTTTTGTGACAATACTCATGGATATAGAGAACCAGCACCTCTTTTTTTGCTGCCCATGGCAGACATTTTGTGCTGGCACCCATGGCACTATTTTCAAGAGACGAGTACCAGCATCTCATTTTTTAAAAATAAAAAGCACTGCTTGTACTCCATGCCATCTTCCTTCCACTACAAGTTTCAATCCTGCGGCTCATCTCTGCATCTGTCCAGACTAGAGATGCTAACAAAATTTCCCCTAAAGCAAACTAAGGCTGCAATTCAATACATGTCTACTCAGAAGTAAGCTTCATTGGATTCAATGGGACTTACTCCCAGGAAACTGTGTATTGGATTGCAGCCTAAGTGAATTGGGGGAACCTAGGATTTTAAAGGAGACCCAAAGAGTTTTGATAGGACATTGCTTCATGGAAGAGTACATGCTTTGCATGCAAAAGATCCAGGTTTACTCCCTAGCCTCTGCAGACAGGACTGGGAAAATCCCCTGCCTGAAACCCTGGAGAGCAACTACCATTCAGTGAAGACAACACTCAGCAAGTTGGACCAATGGTCTGAAGTGGAATAAGGCAGCTTCTTATAGGGCTCGTCCAAACGACTGTTTAATCAGCGATATGATCACTTTGTGTCTTCATTAATTTTCCATGGTCCATACAACGTCGTCCGTTTTCGCGGATGTTATAGAGTTTAAATCCGCATCTGTAGTATCGCAAAAAATGCGATTTCCTTTTTTTAAACTGGAAATCACCCGCTTCAACATAGCGCTAGGATGCGATACCCCGGACTTTAGCGATGTAGGCGGTTCATGGGCGGTCCTTGACCATTTCCCCACACCCCTTCCGTCATTCCCGTCCAATCACTTTTGCGCATGTGTGTGAATGTCCGGGGGAAGAAGCCTGGGAAAAGTGAACCAATCAGGAGCGGAGCTGGGAAAAAGCGAGAAGAAGTATGGGTCCTCCCCACTGCATGTGCGGGTGCAAAAAAAGCGTTTTTATATCTGCAAAGAGCGAACAAACAGGCTAGTGGGGACTGTCAAATGACAAAGCGCATATGGAAAACATGGATTATCAAGGTCAGTTTGGACGAGACCATAATATGACTTACTGAATTTTCCCCTTGTGTCAAATAAATTATTCAAGGCATTTCAAGAAGCCAAAAAAAAATGTCAGAGGAATTTTGAATTCTGGACATAGATATGAAGCCTGCAGTCAATTTTAACACTGTATAGCTTTCTGCTTACACCCAACCCTAGATCAGATACTAAGATCTAAACACACAGTCTTTTTCTCTGAAAAGATGCACCATTTGCATCCTGCCCTGGACCTAGTGTCATTTTGGGGCATTGGTGGGGAGAGGGGGAATGACATACCGAGATAAAATTCTATGAAGTGGCCTTGTTTTTCTTAGTGGGCGAGAACTAGAAAAATATCAGATTCAAGAGTCCATTTGCACACAGCTCTAGTTAGCACCATTTTGACATTATATATTCAGCCAAGATAGTGGAGGGTAATTACTCAAATCATAAACACCTTTACTTAAAAGTCCCACCAAGTCCAATGGGACTTACTCTTAAATTAGGATGCAAAAGACAGCAGCCTAAAATTCAGAACATCATCTACAAACATAGAGCATAATAAGAGCCCTACTGGATCAGACCCAACAGCCATCTAGTCCACCACCCTCTTCTCATAGTACACAACCAAATGCCTATGGAAAGCCCACAAGCAGGACCCAAGAACAGCAGCACTCTCCTCACTTGTGATTCCCAGCAACTTGCATTTAGAGGTATATTGCCTCTGATAGCAAAGACAGAACAGAGTCTTCTATACATTGTCTAATCCTCTTTTAAGTGGCCAATGCTACATCTTATGGGAATGGTTTAACTATGCCCTGTGAGAAGAAGTACTTTCTATTGGTTGTCCCAAATCTTCCAAAATTCCGCTTCACTGGATGGCATTGGCCTCAGATTCTAATACTGTGAGAAAGGGAGAAAAACTTTTCCCTGTCCACTTTTTCCACATCATGCTTAACTGGCTTTATTCCTAAACCAAGAGCACCCATATGTTATAACCTTTCCTTATAGGCAGTTGCTCCAATCCCTTGACCATTTGGGTTGCCCTTTTCTGAACTGTTTCCAGCTCTACAGTACCCTTTCGGAGGTGTGTAGAACTGTGCACACTATTCCAAGTCTAGTTGCACCATAGATTTACATAACAGCATTATTGGCAGTTTTATTTTTCAATCCCTTTCCTCATGTTCCCTAACATGAAATTTGCCTTTTTTACAGCTATTGCACATTGGGTCAACATCTTTATTGAGGTATTCACTATGACCCCATGGTCTCATTCCTAGTTAGTCATTGTCAGTTCAGACCCCATTAGCATATATGTGAAATTATGAGGGGTTTGCCACAATGTGCCTCACTTTAAAGTGGCTGACAATGAATTGCTTTTGCCATTTTATTGCCAATTCACCCAGTCTGGAGAAAACTTTCTGGAGTTCCTCGGAATCCTTTTTGTTATAACCAACCAGAACAATTTGGTACTGTCAGTGAATTTGACTATCGCACTGTTCACCTCTAACTGTAGATCATTTATGAACAACAATAAAAGCACAGGTCCTTAGGATTCCCCTTCCTACAACCCTCCATTGGGAGAACTGCCCATTTATTCCTACTCTTTACTTCCTGTTCCTTAATCATTTGGAAGACTGAGGCAGCCACCTCAGGCAGAAATGCTAGAGGGCAGGAAGCAATGGCCAGATGTTGGAGGACAAAGCTCTGTGTTGTGTAGCCTGTTCTGCACACCCTAAACTTACCTGCACCCCCAGGTGCATTGGGGGACATTGTTCCATCACCAGTATTGAAGTAATATTCAGTTGCTAATAGAAATAAGATTCAGTTGTCAACTGCCAGCTTCTACATGTGGAAGGGATGCACCGCCTTGTCTGTTGCCTAAGGCAGCAAAATGTCTTGGGCCTATATCCATTAGTGACTCCCAGTTTGTTGAATATCCTCCCCAGTGAAGTGTGTCTGTCTCCATCAGTACAGACTTTCAGAAGGAACTTCAAAGCATTCCTGTTTACCCAAACATTTTATGGCTGAAGGTTTCTAGAAACCCAATGATCAGTAATGAAAGAATGTCTTTAAATATAATTGTGTTTTAGAATGTTTTAAGCAGTTTTTAGAATGTTTTTCTTACTTTTTTGATAATTTGTTTTGTTAATATGTTTACTGTCATGGATTCTTTCAGGGGGAAGGATGGGATATACAATTAAATAATTAATTCCCCCTCTAGGATGCACACCTTAAGTGGTGAGGGAGTTTGAGAGTGTTGAAGAACCTGAGAGTATTGTCATCAGGAGTCTAGACCAAGAGGCTAGACTCCTAGCATGGGCACCCAAGGCGGAATGGTCAAAACTGAGACACCAGACTAAGATGCATCCAAACTCAGAATAAGGCAGTGGTAAACCACCTCTAAATACCTCTTACCACAAAAAACCTATGAACAGAGTATCCAAAATGCAACACAATATAGTGGTGGAAGATGAGACCCCCCAGGTCAGAAGGCACTCACCAAGCTACTGGGAAAGAACAAAGGACGAGTAGCATTGTGACTAATGACGCAGCTGGGTCAAAACCTAAAGGAAGCCCAGAGGTTGATGGGCACAAATGCGAAAGGAGAGTCCAGAGTTGTATGACGCACACAATAGGAACATGGAATGTGAGAAGCATGAACCAGGGAAAGTTAGAAATCGTCAAGCAAGAAATGGAACATATCAACATCACAACACTTGCTGTGTGAATTACAATGAACAGGAATGGGGCATTTTCAATCAGGCAACTATGAAATATTTTATGCAGGAAATGAGAAATTAAGAAATAGGGTTGCTTTAATAGTGAAAAGTGATACTGCAAAAAAAAAAAGAGCTATAACACAAGGTCTGAGCGAGTTATAGCAATGAGATTTAACAGGAAACCTATTAACCTAACCATCATCCAAGTCTATGCTCCAACGGCAAACGCAGAAGAGGAGGAATTGGAGAGATTTTACACCGAAGTACAGGAAGAAATTGATCACACACCAAAACAAGATGTGCTGATAATCATGGGGGACTGGAATGCAAAAGTAGGGAACACAGAAGAATTAGGAATTGCGGGGAGATGGGGCTTAGGAGATAGAAATGAAGGAGACTTATCGAATTCTGTAAAGCCAATGATTTGTTTCTTGCAAACACATTTTTTGAGCAACAGAAAATGGTCAATATAGGAATCAAATTGTTTATAATCAGTAACAGAAGATGGAGGAGTTCCATACATTTTGTGAAAAGAAGACCAGGAACAGACTGCGGTACAGATCATGAACTGGTCATATCGAAAATCAGAGGAAAGCTAAAGAATAACAACAACGTAATAATGCCAAAATATAATTTAAATAACATCCCAGAAGAGTATAAAGATCAAATAAGGAACAGATTTGGGGCTTTAAACTTGGTTGACAGAGAACCAGAAGAACTATGGACTGAAGTCAGAGACATTATCAGGAAAGAATGCAAAGAGACAATACCTCTAGTTAAAAAGAGAGAGACCTCAATGGATGACTGAAGAAACTCTTAAGATGGTTAAACAGAGAAGGAAAGCAAAAGCAAAAAGAGATAGAAACATGGTTAGAACCCTAAATGCAACAATACAGCTACTAGTACGTAGGGACAAAGAACTATTACAATGGTTATTGTATAGAAATAGAAGAGGACGAAAAGGTTAGAACAAGAGCCCTATTCCAAAAGATTAGAGAAATGAAAGGGAAATTTAAACCAAGAGTCAGGATGTTGAATAATCAACAGGGGAACACACTGACTGACCAAGATAAAATAAAAGGAAGATGGAAACAATACACTGAAGAACTCTATAAAAGAGATGTAAGGATGACAGATTCATTCATGGAGAAACCGTACGATGAAGAACTGGAAATTTCAGAATGCGAGGTGAAAACTGCTCTTAAAACATTTGGAAGAAACAAATCACCAGGAACAGATGGCATACCAGTAGAGCTGCTACAAGCAACTGAGACTGAATTTGTCAACAAATATGGAAAACTAAACAATGGCCCACAGACTGGAAGCATTCAGTATACATCCCAATTCCAAAGAAAGGGCATCCCAGGGAATGCAGTAATTATCAAACTATTGCCTTAATATCCCATGCAACTAAAGTAATGCTCATGATTCTACAACAAAGGCTCTTACCATATATGGAGCGAGAAATGCCAGACGTCCAAACTGGATTTAAAAAGGGAAGAGGCACCAGAGATCATATCGCAAACATACGTTGGATAATGGAACAGAGCAAGGAATTTCAGAAGAAAATCACCCTGTCCTTTATAGATTACAGCAAATTCTTTAATTGTGTAGATCATGAAAAACTATGGAATGCTTTAAAAGAAATGGGGGTGTCATAGCATCCGATTGTTCTGATGCGCAACCTATACTCTGCACAAGAGGCTACTGTAAAGACAGAATATGGAGAAACCGACTGGTTCCCAATCGGAAAGGGTGTGAGACAGGGGTGTATTTTATCACCCTTTGTTTAATCTATATGCAAAACATATATGGAAAGCAGGATTGGATCAAGATGAAGAAGGTGTGAAAAGTGGAGGGAGAAATATCAATAATTTAAGATATGCAGGCGATACCATACTCTTAACAGAAACCAGTAATGATTTGAAACGAATGCTGTTGAAAGTTAAAGAGAAAAGCACAAAAGTAGGACTACAGCTGAACATCAAGAAGACTAAAGTAATGATAACAGAAGATTTATGTAACTTTAAAGTTGACAATAAGGACATTAAACTTGTCAAGGATTATCAATGCCTTGGCACAGTAATTAACCAAAATGGAGACAATAGTCAAGAAATCAGAAGAAGGCTGGGACTGGGGAGGGCAGCTATGAGAGAACTAGAAAAGATCATCACATGCAAACATGTATCACTGAACACTAAAGTCAGGATCGTGCAGACCATGGCATTCCCGATCTCTATGTATGGATGTGAAAGTTGGACAGTGAAAAAAGTGGATAAGAGAAAAATCAACTCATTTGAAGTGTGGTGTTGGAGGAGAGCTTTGTAGATACCATGGATTGCAAAAAAGACAAATAATTGGGTGTTAGAACAAATAAACCAGAACTATCATTAGAAGCTAAAATGATGAAACTGAGGTTATCATACTTTGGACACATCATGAGAAGACATGATTCACTAGAAAAGACAATAATGCTGTGGAAAACAGAAGGGAGTAGAAAAAGAGGAAGACCAAACAAGAGATGGATTGATTCCATAAAGAAAGCCACTGACCTCAACTTACAAGATCTGAACAGGATGGTTCATAACAGATGCTATTGGAGGTCGCTGATTCATGGTGTCACCAGAAGTCGTAATCAACTTGAAGGCACATAACAAAATTAATTAATATACCAAGTACTTTTGTCCATCCACAATGCTACATAAAATATGTTTTAAATGTGTTGTTTATTTGATGTATTGTTTATGCCATCTTGTGAGGGTCTACCTTGAAAGATGGGGTATAAATACATTCAATAATAACATCTAAAACATTATCTGAACATACATGTCAAGTCTGCCTGTGCTAAAGTTTCTAGAACCTTCTTTCTTTTGCAGTGAAGGACACAAATCTCATCTGCTGTGATTTGTTACTTCTTTCTCTCCTGGCCTTGTTTCAGATTTATGTTGTTATATATACACAGTAATAAGATTGGACTGCATGTGAAATAAACATACTGCCAGATTCTAAATACAATTACTCAGAAGTAAGTTACAGTGAGTTGAAGGAGGCTTACTACCTACTAGTAGGTTAATTTAGGATTGCAGCCATAGTGGTTCCTATAAAAGTGCGGTCCTGTTGGTTTCTGCGATGACCATGATGCGATGACACATTCACACACAAACCTAATAACAGGACCAGAAATAAAGATTGTGCCATTGACTGGCAGCAGCAGCACTAGATGGCACAGATCAACAAAATCCTTCCATTAGCAAATGACTGACTTCATGTCTTACAGAAGAGATGTTGACAACTTAAAGCCGACTATTTATTTTAGTTATATATTTACAGTATTTGTATTTCAAACTTCCACTATCAATCTTTTAAGATGGCTTAGACAGAGGGAAAAACAATAAACTGAAATATACTTTCTAAAAACACAATATAAAAGCATAATAAAAAATAAAATAGCACACACACCCGAACAGGAAGACAACCATCATCCATTAAATGCTCAGATTTAAGTGAGCATCACAAATACAAGAGAGTCACACCAAATGAACATAAACAAGGTGGAGGTGCCACCACAGAAGTGTCCCTATCTGGTTGCCATCTGCCTAACCTCTAAAGGAGGGAACACCTGGAATTGGGTTCGCTGTATCTTACTGCTAAAAAGTGTTTTTGCTTTTGTTTTGGAGCAGGGAGCCTTTAGTCATTTGTAAAGTTCATCTACAAACCAGCTCATAAATGTGTGGTATGTGAATACAAATGGGGGGGAAAGAGATGAGAAATGGAGGAAGGATATATTTTTCAAGCCTGTTATATTAGCTCGACTTCTCTGAAGGCTTTGCCATTGATGATGGCCAACCAGACTGTTATTAACCAAAACACTTACGGTACATAGTAATGTATCTTTAATATACTAAACACCATCTTGCATTTACTGAAGATAAAGACAGATGCATTGCCATGAAAGCAGAAATTCACCATGATTGACAACCTTTCTGCACCTCCAAGTGAAGAGGGAGCCTAATAAGAAAAAGATGGAAGGAAATATTGAAGCTTCTACAAAGCCTAAAGTAGATGCATAATTTAGTTCAAGTCCTATTCATATAATTTTAAAGCTACTAACACAATGCAGGAGAAAATAAAAGAGGAAGAATGTAGCTAAATCTAGAGCAAATAGCAAATCTGGCACTGAGAATTAGTAGTGCTTAAACTCCAGCCCTGCTGATAAATCACTCTTACACTGCTTCCCCAATAAAATATAGCTTTTATTTCGACATGGTCTTATAAATTAATTAGGTTTGTTCAACATATTCATAGGTTAATGGGTATAGAAGATCATTCCAACAAAGGACTACCCACTGAGATATTCTGCAGGAAATAACCATATTATAAACCATAATGCTCCCCAGCAGACAAAACAACCACTCTCAAGCTAGTCCCGGGCACACCAGCAACCTGGGCACCAATTTGAACTCTAAATTACAATACATTTTATCCTTGCAGCAGTAAGTTGGCCTAACAGTTTCTGTGTGAGTATGCTAATGATTGCTGAAGGAATCAAACAAGTCTTTTTTTAGTTTCTCTGTCTCTAAGAAGACTTCCAATTGTTGAACAGGACAGAATTTGGATGGATTTGAAAAGATGATAATTCTGTAAATTTTGAATTAAGCTGAAAACTAGCAAACTGAAAAAAAGAGGTGTGCTCACACATCCATTTTTATCCTCCATCAAGGAGGCATTATGATAGTTCAAGGTAAGGGTTGGGGAGACATTCAATTCAGTTCATATTTCAAGTCGGATCTATCAAATTTGTACTTTTTGCAACAATACAAGCACTGAAACATATCCATCCTTTGAGATTCGCACTTATCTGAATTTTGCAATGCAGTTCTCCAACCAAATAATGTTTACAAAAAAAGTTTATATTAGGGGAAAGCGTGCTTAAAAATGATATATTTGTGAAAATAAGTTACAAAAATGTGTTTTACTAGGAGAAATTGTTGTACATTTGTCAAAACTACAAAATAAAAAAATGTGTTGAAAGAAACTTGCACTAAAATGCAGAAAAATTTCCATGAGGAATTTTTTTAAAAAAACAAAAATTCCAGTAGCAATTATCATCACCACCACCACCACCACCACCACCACCACCCTGTCCTTTCTCCAAAAGGAGCCCAGAAATGTGGAGAACTGAATTTAAGAAACTGAATTTACTGAAAGAACCAACATTAACAGATTCTTCCATCCCTAGTTCAAGGACACATTTCAGCCGCCACCACCACCCCCTGGGAGAATACAAAGCAGGACCAGTGAGGGATTGGCCTGGGGAAAACCCTGAGGTCCAAACAGAGAGACCTTCAGAACCTGCTATATAACCCCCCCCCCACACACACACACACACGTTCCCTCTTTCTCCTTCCAGCCATGCACTCTTCCCTTAAGTGTGGCATCCTGGCTTATATCCTGGAATTTGAGCTCCGCTCCTAGGGCTACACCCACCTGGCTCCTTAACCCTTTGGTTACTAATTTGCTCTCCCTTTTGATTGCCTCTTTAACCTCTTCTTTGCACCATTTCCCTGAGCTCGCTTCCTCCCTTGAGGTTATTCACACAACCTCTTGCCACAGGGAGAAGTTCCAAAAACACCAAAACAATTAAGTTCCGAGAGGGGGAAATTAACATGCTGCCTTCATCTTAAAAGAAAACTTTCAGCCTCTCTGTGAGACTAACAGCAAATTGTACATGTTACTTCTCCATTGTTACTAGCATCTGTTGGTTTCAAAATGGTAATGGAACTAGATCACAAACAGGTATCTAAAAGAAAATTTCGGCCATGATAAAGTAGGGGGAGGGACTCGAGATGCTAGGACGGTTGGAATGCTTGCAGGGTGTATTAACTTCAGTGTAAATGCAGAGACCAAATCAGCTTTCTTTAATTTCCATAATGAAATTGTTTTTGTAAAGTTAAAAATACTGTAATGAGGCCCAAACGGTGTGCTTTTAGAGACTCCCATGGTGAAGCAAATGAGATTTTGGCTTCTCTAATTGGGCATACTGCAAGCTGGGCTCAGTGCTGTCCTCAGCACAGGATGTCTGTTATCCCTGACAAAAAGAGGTCTACAGCTACAGCTGTCAGCATAATACTAGATGGCTTTTCAGGCATCAGGCCATCAGGCACAGGACGGCAACTCTGACTGGGGCTACCCAGAGGGAGAGATCAAGTGAGAGCAACTGCGCTCTTCTTTTATTAAGAAGTTATTTGTAAGGTAATTTGTTTACAGCTATCAAAGAAAAGCTTTTGAAGCAACTCTTGAGAATTCCCAGAATTCTCTGAAAGTATTTTATTTGATTAAGTAATGAATATGGATGTTTTATTCTCCCTCTCCTGTGAATTAAATCTCATTACCTGTCAACACAGGTTTTTGGAGCCTTACTGTTCCTGCAGAAAACAAACTAGAAAGAATTGTGTGGTTGTGTGCATTACCAAAGTATGCTGTTTATCTGTTGTGTACAAAACCATGGTTAACAGCCCATAGGCCTGAAAGACCATGGAAATGCTTTTGATAACCACATTAACTAAATCCTTTCACATTTAAGACAGGAAGGAGGTGGTAAAGCCATGTTATCTGAAAATGAAGTAGCCTAAAGAGAGTTTGAAGCAAGTACAGGGATTGTATATCAGTACTGTGCAGGGCACAAATGAAAAACAGAATCCAAGATCCATTCAGCATGGGTGTGACTCACTCCTGACAAGTACCTACTGAGTACGTATTGCAAGATCAAAGTGTGACCAAACACACAAAGAGGGATGGATGCTTTTCTTTTCTTTCTTTTTTGAGCTAGAAAACCCCAGGATTTTTTAAAATTATTTTTATCAGGATTTTAACATATAACTATTTTCAATATAACCAACAATTACATAACTATATATACACTTATCATCACTATAAACATTTAAAGATTGACATACGTTGTGAGTGAAATTCCCAGGGTTGAGACCAAATTCCACAGTTTCAAGTTGGCTAATGCATCACCTTTCAGAGCCTTCACATTTGGAGTCTGCCTTTGATTTTTAGTAACTTTACATTCAGGTTTGCTATGAAATATGTTGGGAGTGTGAGGGCACTTCCAGACTGTTGCATTTTGGCATGGATCTTTCACACATTTGGATAGATGCTGGTATATGCCCCTTGTGCAATAGAAGTGTACCTTCATAACCCAGAATGTGGGAACATTGCAACAAACAGCAATAGCTAAATGATGCTCTTGTATAACACATCAGCTCCCCCCCCCAAAAAAAAAAAAACCTGGATTCTTTGCAGTAAGAAAAGTGACAGAAAATTAAAATGGGAAATCCATGATAACTAATACTTGATGGCAATGTTATATAACCTCAGTGCAAATTTTGTGAAAACAAGTCAGGACAATTGCTTAATATATATTTTGTTTGGAAGTGACCCAAAATGCTCCACCCCTTTAACCATTTTTATGTCTGTTATCATGCTTGATGTCCAGTTTGTATCTATTCACATTTATCCTCTTGCACAGAAACTGATCTGTTTGGTCTCTGTAAATAACAGTGTACTGCTTCCAGAAGATAGCCTCCATCATACTAGATGATGTGCAGGTGAATGATGATTTGGCTCGGGTTTGACCATTTGGTGACGTCACCTGTGTTCATATAGGGACAGGTTTGGCACTGGAGTTTGTTGAAGAGGTGTTCATCTCCTCATTGTACAATTTTTACATCAACATCATTTTCCTGCATTGCTTAACTTTTGGCTTCACGTTATAAAACCTATTTTCTCTCTCTCTTGACTCACCACATACATACCTGCTCAGTAAATCTCTTCATGCTTCTTGACCAAATGGGTTCTAGCCCATGAATTCTTGTGCCTCAAGACATTTGTGAGGTTTTAAGATGTTGCAAGCTTCACTGCTTTTTTTCTGTAATATTCATCTACTCATGGTAGAGTAGTACTGCTTATCAGACACATGTGTAACTCTTGGGTTGGCATCCAAGGCCACGTTCAGTGTCTAGGGGATATTCTTCTCTTATATTAAGTTCTGGCTCAGCCCCCACCCAGAAAACATGGGACTCCAGTTTGGATGTTTGAGTAGCAGTTGCCCCTCAACATTCCTAAACTATGTGCAAGCAATGATATTTATTTAGCTAATCAACAACAGTAAATCAACAAGAGATGAGCAGCATAGGGAACATTGCAAAAATATATTGTAGTCCAACATGTCCCACTTTCTCCCAAGGTCCAGCTATGCCAAAGGGAGTCTGTGCCCTTAGGCCTACTCACAGTTAGTTTGGTGATGCAGACAAGAACTGGGGTTCTTCTAGATGCAGAATTTGAGTGTGTTGTAACATCTTGTTCCAGCAGAGGCTGCCACAATTGGGGTGCATTGCAAAAGGAACTCCAACCAGCAGATGACAGCAGAGAGGTTTCTATGGCTTTGCTGCTCCAAGCCAATAGGACTTGCTAAGCCAGGTTCCAGGTACTAGGATAACTCTAAGCTTGCCCTCTTAGGTATTATTTCAGCAAGTAGCGATTCAGCTAGTAAAGCTTAGCAATTCCCCGTTTCAAGCATTCCCCAGGGAACAGTTCAGCTCTTCAGTCGTCTCACCCCTTCACAAAGGATAAAAGTAGTTCCAGTTTTTTGCTGGACAGATCTGTGCCTTTGCTCTCCAGGGGATACTTATGATCATGGCAGGATCCAGCAGCACACTTATTGAGGACAGCTGGCTGATAAGAAGACACCAGTGGCCTGGGCACCCTTCTATTTATTAACGTATTCCAGCTGTTATGGTAAAACATAAAGTGCAACTCTGTCCAATATGTGCATGAGTGTGGCATGCTAGGTTCAGATGCTTAGTTTTCTCTGCTTCCACCACTTGGTGGAATGTGTTCTTTTCTCTATAGCCTTACACATGGGAGGAGCAAAATATGGTTATTTGCTTAGACTGAAATCAGCATGTAGTAGGGTTGCCAGGTTCAGGGCCTGATCCTGATCCTGTATCTTTAGGAGAAGGGAAGGACAGCCAAGTGCATGTGTTCTTGCAACACTGTAAGGGGAAAAACCACAAGGTGGAATTCTCCCTTCCCCCTGCACAACTTTTAAAGATACAAAAGACCTCTTGGAGGCTGGGCCTGGCAACCAAGAGGCCTTCTGTATCTTTAAAAGTTGTGCAGGGAGAAGGGACAACTGCACCTTGTGGTTTTTCCCATTACAGTGTGCAAGAATACCTGCACCTGGCTGACTTTTTCTTCTCCTAAAGATACAGGATCAGGATCAGGCCCTGAACCTGGCAATCCTAGCATGTAGCTATCTCTAATTATGAAGATTAGGGTTAGCCAAGAGGGTTTGCTGGTGGGTCCAAAGGATAAGCCTATTTCACACAAACTTTCCTCTGTGAGAAATAGGGGCTAAATTAAATAGGGCAAGATTTGGTTTGGGGGCGTACCTAGGTGCAGTAACACACTGCATGTATACATGCCACACCGCACCATATGGGTAGGTCAGTGGAGATGAAAAAATATTCACTCCCCACCACCCTGGTTCCATTATGCTCACTGAGCTATTGAACTTGTGTTCCTTAAATAAAATGATGGTCTTTATATCCTGTGTGCTGGTGTCTCTCCTCTCTTTATGTTGCTTCAGGTTTTACATTAAAAGTCCTCTAGTGAGCATTGGTGCTAGACTTTATATTTGGGGGGGAAATACAAAATTGCAATAGCTTGCTGCACCAGGTTTGGCAATCTTATCTGAATGTCGGAACCTGGGTTGTATCTAGGGTGTAAATTTGAGAAATAAATTTGGAGTTAACCTCTTTCCTCCTCTGGTTTTCACATGACCTCTAGCACTGAGGCCTAGGGTAATGTTACTGATAACTGTATAAGCAGGAAAAACCAGATCTCTTTCAGATTGGGTAGGGGCAGGAGATGAGAGATCATAACCTTAGTATGGCTTGGAACTTCAGAGGTTAAAGCTGCAACTCTGGTGGTCGTGGTCTGCTTTTAAATATATTTTGTTCTAGTGAAACAGTCTAGTCATGTGAAGTTGGACTAGGCTGTTACAGGACAACACATTATCCATTTCTACCACTTGGTAACAGGCAGCAACTTCAGATAATAAAGATTTTAGCTAAGCAAAAACAAAGGCATGAGCTTTAGCTAAGCTTCAACTTCTAATTTGTTAATGGCAATGCATTATTGCCTTATAACAATATTATTCTGATAATTGCACTCGTGTTATTTGTTTTCTGTGTTCTCATTTACATTGATTTTTTTCTTTAAAAAAACCCTCCTCAAAATGCATTGGAGAAATGACCCTTTAGTGATTGCCAACAACAGTAACCCAGTAGGTTTTTTGTAATGGTGCAAATTTACAGTAGAAATCTTGAAAAGCTTTGTTAATTTTAAAGGACTTGCTTGAACAGAATTCTGTCTGAGAATCCCACTTTATATAATTGCTTAATTGCTACCTTCTATTAAAATTATTCATGATATTGTTAGTGAAATGTTTCTACAATATGGCATAACATATGAATTTTAAATGTGTGCTATGCACACCTACTGAATATCATGAGAGAAGGTATAAAGCAATATATCTGCATTACAGTTCCTTCTACAACATATCAAAACACTGACAAAATGTGGAACTTTAAGCTGAGGGCAAATATAAACACAGTAGACCTAATTTGTTGCTGGCAATAGCCATGGAAATGACTATAGTTGGCAACTGGTTGCTGATTTTGAGAAATAATTGTGCAGCAGTTACCAACAGAAGACTGCCAATAACCAGGCATACCACAATAAAATCTCATCAAAAGAGAATGCATATATGAATTTCATCCAACGTTCACATTTACAATAGATTGCCACCGACCTTTTTTTAAAAATCCACATACTTTTCAATCAATCATTCTCTATATTATTGAAAACAATGAATGTACACAATTAAATTCCTGCCCCTATTTTTCAGAATAAGAGTCTGTTTGGACAACCATATCTTGACTTAATAAATCAAGACGTGAATGAGTTTTTCCCCATGCATGTAGCCCCTTTGTAGGGTGAGCGAATAAACAAGGAAGTCTTCAATTAACCATAATTTCCCATTATGTCCAAACTGTAAAATGGTTACTGTCCCTAGTCCACCAACAAAGACTTATAACTGGTAAGGATGTGCATCTAAATGCACCTCAAAACTAGTCAGCCAGTTCAATGTTGCGCTGATGAGCTAAACATCATAACAGTGATGAAATATACATCCACATCAGCTAAATGCTCAGAAGGCTGCGACCTCCATGTAGGCCTCCCTTTCTGTTGTCAGTAAGTCAGAGATTTATTACAGTTAGCCAGCCAATACTCTCTTTTGATATCGGGGTAAGTGTCTTTATATTTACATTCATCATCATTTGGTGTTTAAAAATATGATGCCAAATGCAAGAAAATGCAAAGAGAAAGGGTACTAGGGGTGTGTGGAAGAAACAGAGGTTAGGCCTCACCAACCACTGGCTTCAGCCTCCACACACTTCAGAATGTGGTCCCAAACAAGAATATAGCTGGGGGGGGGTATGTTGAAGGTTGCATTGTGTTTGGAGTAATCTGAGATATGATGGATGGTCATCTGATGGATCAGGCCAACAGCCCATGTAGTCCACCATCCTGCTCTTATACAGGCATACGCCGCTTAACGTTGCCCCGCTTAATGTTGCCTCGCTATAACGTAAATGCTCCATTCATCCCCATACCCCGCTTAACGTTCGCGCGCTTCGCAATAACATATACTTTATTGGCATGACACCGCTGCCATCTAGTGGTGATTGCGTGCAGTACAAGTGAAGACAATTGCTTCACTTAAAGGTTATTTTCTCTTAAAGTATACTCTCCAGTCCCATTGCATACGTTAAAGCGGAGTATGCCTGTAGTGGCTAACCAGCTGCCTGCAGGAAGCCCGCAAGCAGGACCTGAGTGCCACAACACTCTCCCCACTTGTGATATCCAGCAACTGAGAGGCATACTGCTTCTGACAGCAGAGATAGAACATAGCCATGATGGCTAGTAGCCATTGATAGCCTTACCTCCATGAATTTGTCTGATCCTTAAACATACCCCAAACAGAATGCAACCTCAACATAAAAAAACCAGTTATACTCTTGTTTGTGTGGCTTAAGCTTTCATAGATGACAGTCTACTTCATCAGATGTGTGGAATATTATCCTGAGTTAGCAGGTGTATATAAAATACAGGCGCATGCTAACTCAGGATAGTCCTCCATGTATCTGATGAAGTGGACTGTCATCCATGAAAGGTTATGCTATAATAAATGTTAGTCATTCATTTTATTTATTTACTTGTTTACTTATTTGTTTATTACATTTATACCGCTCTCTCCAAAGGAGCCGTGGGCGGCAAACATATCAATAGATTTTTAAAAATTAAAACTTCTAAAAACAGTGAAAAACTCCTAAAAGGTGACTCAAGACTCTGGTGTTTTTGCTGCAACAAACTGACACAACCTCCCCTCTGAAAATTCTCCATAGAGCATCTTCCCCCTTTTTTCCTGTTTTTCTTTAAAAGTTGTTTAGAATGGCATTCTAAACGTGATCATACTGAATTATTTTTATGTAAAGTTCTCCAGGCACCAGTTAGAAGCTATATAAATAAAAATGATTATGCAATTCATATTAATAAGATGTTATAATTGCCACACTGCTGTGGGTGGTGACTAATTCTACACTTATTATATTATTAGTCAATTAAAGCTCCAACTAGAAATGATCATATTTTTTAATATTGTCACACCCATTACTTCCACTAAACAATAATAAATTGCATTTTGAAATTTTCAGATAGATTTCTGTTGTTATCAGTGGAATTGTAGGGCTGGTGTTCCTTCTGTAGCATCTGAATTGGTTAACTGGCTTTTTTTATCTTTGAGCTTATTTAGTTTCTCTCAGTTTACCTTAAAAGAAATAACTTTGTAAAGTTCTGAAGTTTAGATTTTCCTAAATCTTAGGAATGTATTTAATCTTAAATACATTAATTCTCTGACGCATTTTGTAAGTAGATAGAAATTTGAATATTTTTACAAGACTGCACCTGTGCATGCATGTGAGGTTTAATAGAAGATAAAGCCTTGAGGGCATATTGCAGTTGGTGTACCAATGCTGAAGTTATTTGGAATACCATGAAATGTAAGTGAATTACACATTTTTCAACTGTGCGCTAAATTATTTGCCTATGGCTAGAGCAGGTTATACAAGCTTATGATTTCCCCCCCCAAGCTATATAAAATGTCAAAAGGAAAATAATAGTAAATACGGACACGCACACACACACCATTTATTTTATTTAAATATTTATAGACCACACTTTTATATGATATATTATATATATCATATTTTAATTGAGTTTTTTAAATAATACAAACAAAATATAGTCACCAGTTGCAGACAAAGACTTTCAATAAATTGATAGAAAGCAGCTTTTTGTAGATTATGAAAAGTATCCCCTCCACATGGCAGTATGAATCTTTGGGGGATTATACAGAGGTCTGCATTTATTAATAAAATTCATGAATGGGAACCATACCACATCAAATGTATCACTTTTGGCCAACCAATAAACCACTCTTCTGTGGTATGTCAAATGTTCAGGTAGTGCTATACACCATATCCATGCCCACCAGGGGTGTAGTCGTCCAGGGTCTTGGGGGTTCTTAGAATCCTTCCTTTTTTGGGAGCAGGGTCCCAGCAGAGTCTCTGTGTCTCCAGCATCCTATGAGCCAACCAACATGAAAGGGGAATGTGTTAACCACTGAGAAGAGTCTTCTAACATGCTTCTTTGTCCTTTACTACTGAATGGAGCCAATCAGAGTGAAAGGAGATGAGTCAGCCACTGTGAAGTCTCTTTTCAGTACGTCTCTCCCCTTTCATGCTGATTTGTTCCAAGGTACATCGGTTGTTGTGAGAGAAGGCATTAACAAGCATCTCATTCTAAAACCAGCAGCAAAAATGGTGGAGGGATGTGGCTGTGACAGAGCTTGGAAAAGTAACTTTTCCAAGCTCTGGGCTGTGACTATCATGAAGGGACCCTGCACTTCTGAATTTGCCACTACACTACTGGTGCCCACCAGCCGTCCTTCAATGGACCACTCTCAGCTTTCCATTTACTGATGATTTCCATCCAAGCCGCTGTCATCAACCAAAACACCAATCCCATATTATGGTCTGATGGCTTTGCATCATTTTCCAGTGATAATAACACTGGAAGGGGGTCTAGTTGCAAGCTTTGGGATGTGATATCCAATATGAAAATAAATACCCAATTTCAGAAATAACTTAGTTTTGAACAGTCCCACCCCATGTGGAACCATGTTCCCTACTCCCCACAACCTTGCCAGCACCACAGAGATACCAAAGGTAGCATCCATGATAGTTTGACAGGGGTCCAATGCCATCTCAGAAAGACTTCCTGTATTCTCACTGAAATTGTTTTGAGAGGAGGGTGAGACCACACTTGTTCCCAGGAAGCATCTTCTATGGTAATCCCCAAATCCCCTTCCTACAACACCTTCAAACCTAGTGAACCACCCATAGATAAGTCAATCAGAATTTTGTATAGATGAGCTGCTGCTCCCTTTAGATGGCGATCAGAAGTAAGACAGAGGTGTTCATATGATGTCAATGAGTGCATGGAGAGCCCTTGCCTCACCACCTTCCTCACAAAGGACTGGACTTGAGCAATTTGGAACCAGCTAATATTTAAACCATGTAGTTTAAGTTGGAGCAGCCTCCAAAATAGGGAGGCCTTTGTCAAATAGGTCTTTAATGCAATAGATACCTTTCTCATCCCTTCTAATGTGATAGATACTTGCAACTGAGGGGCAAAATAAGACACAGACACATCAGCTTGGGTTGAACAAGGGCCACTTTATTAAGCAAAAAAACCCTTTTAAAGTGACCTGCAGAGGGAAAACCTAGGTGCGGGAACTGTCTATAAGCAAGCATCTTGCCATACAATGCTCAGGTGACCAGCCCCTGCTGGGGGCAGGGGCAAGCCCATCTGCTTACCTCTTACCCCGGCCACACCCAGTAGGTGAGTAGGGGGGCCTTCTCACATCACCACCCCCCGAGGCCGTACAACCCTCAGGTGGATGAGTTAAGATGGCCCCAGAAGCAGCCCATATCCTGCTCTTGAGCCATAAAGCCCTGACAGACAGGCCTCTGGAACTGCCAATTATCTCCAAAGGTGTCTAAGGGGGGCACCTAGCTGTCCTTACCTATTTCCCTTCCCGCACCTTCCCACCACAAAAGGGGGACAAATCTCTATTTAGTCCCCCTTTACCCCACTGCCGAGAAGCACCTCTCGCAGACACCTCTGCAGGTCCCCAAAAATATGTTGTTACCTGCATCAGACAGGTGAACGTCATCGGCCCTATATAGTTCAACCCTCCAATGCTGTATGTGGGGATGCGGTATGGCCAATCCCCATGCCTAAGAAGAGCCAACTGAATCTGTCGGTTGACCTTCTTCCATGCTCGATCAATCCCCCATGGGTCCCAAACACCATGCCAAACCCTGCGTGGGAGCATGTCTGACCACAGAAGAAGTACTGAAGGCCAACGTTGCCTTATTAACTGCATGTCCATGAAGGGCCTTGCCCTTCATCAAACCAAGGTCATTCCCACTGAGGTGAATGGCCACAACATTTGACTTCAAAAGAGGAAACTTCACAAAAATGAGGGGATTGGTAAAAAGAAAGCTGAAAAACAAAGTCCAGAGGGTCACATCACTCGAAAATGCTTGGAAGTTGTTTAAAAACACTATATTAGAAGCTCAACTGGAGTGCATACCGCAGACCAGAAAAGGTACCGCCAGGGCCAAGAAGATGCCAGCATGGTTAACGAGCAAAGTCAAGGAAGCTCTTAGAGGCAAAAAGTCTTCCTTCAAAAAATGGAAGTCTTGTCCAAATGAAGAAAATAAAAAAGAACACAAACTCTGGCAAAAGAAATGCAAGAAGACAATAAGGGATGCTAAAAAAGAATTTGAGGAGCACATTGCTAAGAACATAAAAACCAACAACAAAAAATTCTATAAATACATTCAAAGCAGGAGACCATCTAGGGAGACAATTGGACCCTTGGATGATAAGGGAGTCAAAGGTGTACTAAAGAACGATAAGGAGATTGCAGAGAAGCTAAATGAATTCTTTGCATCTGTCTTCACAGTGGAAGATATAGGGCAGATCCCTGAACCTGAACTAACATTTGCAGGAAGGGATTCTGAGGAACTGAGACAAATAGTGGTAACGAGAGAGGAAGTTCTAAGCTTAATGGACAATATAAAAACTTACAAATCACCGGGCCCGGATGGCATCCACCCGAGAGTTCTCAAAGAACTCAAATGTGAAATTGCTGATCTGCTAACTAAAATATGTAACTTGTCCCTCGGGTCCTCCTCCGTGCCTGAGGACTGGAAAGTGGCAAATGTAACGCCAATCTTCAAAAAGGGATCCAGAGGGGATCCCGGAAATTACAGGCCAGTTAGCTTAACTTCTGTCCCTGGAAAACTGGTAGAAAGTATTATTAAAGCTAGATTAACTAGGCACATAGAAGAACAAGCCTTGCTGAAGCAGAGCCAGCATGGCTTCTGCAAGGGAAAGTCCTGTCTCAGTAACCTATTAGAATTCTTTGAGAGTGTCAACAACCATATAGATAGAGGTGATCCAGTGGACATAGTGTACTTAGACTTTCAAAAAGCGTTTGACAAGGTACCTCACCAAAGGCTTCTGAGGAAGCTTAGCAGTCATGGAATAAGAGGAGAGGTCCTCTTGTGGATAAGGAATTGGTTAAGAAGCAGAAAGCAGAGAGTAGGAATAAACGGACAGTTCTCCCAATGGAGGGCTGTAGAAAGTGGAGTCCCTCAAGGATCGGTATTGGGACCTGTACTTTTCAACTTGTTCATTAATGACCTAGAATTAGGAGTGAGCAGTGAAGTGGCCAAGTTTGCTGACGACGCTAAATTGTTCAGGGTTGTTAAAACAAAAAGGGATTGCGAAGAGCTCCAAAAAGACCTCTCCAAACTGAGTGAATGGGCAGAAAAATGGCAAATGCAATTCAATATAAACAAGTGTAAAATTATGCATATTGGAGCAAAAAATCTTAATTTCACATATACGCTCATGGGGTCTGAACTGGCGGTGACCGACCAGGAGAGAGACCTCGGGGTTGTAGTGGACAGCACGATGAAAATGTCGACCCAGTGTGCGGCAGCTGTGAAAAAGGCAAATTCCATGCTAGCGATAATTAGGAAAGGTATTGAAAATAAAACAGCCGATATCATAATGCCATTGTATAAATCTATGGTGCGGCCGCATTTGGAATACTGTGTACAGTTCTGGTCGCCTCATCTCAAAAAGGATATTATAGAGTTGGAAAAGGTTCAGAAGAGGGCAACCAGAATGATCAAGGGGATGGAGCGACTCCCTTACGAGGAAAGGTTGCAGCATTTGGGGCTTTTTAGTTTAGAGAAAAGGCGGGTCAGAGGAGACATGATAGAAGTGTATAAAATTATGCATGGCATTGAGAAAGTGGATAGAGAAAAGTTCTTCTCCCTCTCTCATAATACTAGAACTCGTGGACATTCCAAGAAGCTGAATGTTGGAAGATTCAGGACAGACAAAAGGAAGTACTTCTTTACTCAGCGCATAGTTAAACTATGGAATTTGCTCCCACAAGATGCAGGAATGGCCACCAGCTTGGACGGCTTTAAAAGAAGATTAGACAAATTCATGGAGGACAGGGCTATCAATGGCTACTAGCCATGATGGCTGTGCTCTGCCACCCTAGTCAGAGGCAGCATGCTTCTGAAAACCAGTTGCCAGAAGCCTCAGGAGGGGAGAGTGTTCTTGCACTCGGGTCCTGCTTGCAGGATTCCCCCAGGCACCTGGTTGGCCACTGTGAGAACAGGATGCTGGACTAGATGGGCCACTGGCCTGATCCAGCAGGCTCTTCTTATGTTCTTATGTTCTTATGTTAACCTGCGGAACTGCTTGCACTAAACCTTGCTGGAACAGAGCGGGTAGGAGCCCATCCCAGCGCATTCCTCTCTGGCCAAGCCACTGTACTGAGGCCCAACTGCGAGCCCATGCTCGACTTCGCTGCCCTCCGGACTGCCCAGAAGACGATGCTGTGGCCGCATATTAAGATGCACGTCTGCTCCATCCCCGTCCAGCAGCCTGTTAAAACAAATGAAACTAGTCAGGCTTCCAAATTCCCAGGCCCTCTACAAGGGGCGAATATAGCCCTTATAGGCACTAGAGGACCAACGTCCAACGGCCTGTACCTTCACCTGGGAAAAACCAAGCAACTGCTTGCTATCCTATCTCTAGATGCCAGCAAGGCATTCGACAAACTCATTTGGAAATTTTTATTCACCATGCTGAAAAAAATAAGACTGGGTAACCAATCAAAATTGGGAATCCAAGGGACTTTTCAACCTTAGAGAACTTTTCCCTAATTCTCTCCCTCTAACTCCACAGCGACTAAAAGAAAAACTGGATTCCTCTCCCTATACCTGGTTTCAACTCCATCAAGTACAGCATTTTATATCAATCCCCTCAGTTAAACAACAAAGCACTAAATCCATTTGAAAATATTCTTTTACAGATTTCCTTCATGGACAAAGGCTTGTTATCAGCAGTGTATAAACTATTATTAGAGGTGACAACTGGGACCCTAGATAGTATCCGCAACATATGGTTGGGGAAAAAATCTTTTCCATTCTGCCTCAGCCATGCTGAGGGAGAACTGTTTCAAGCTGATCCATAGATGGTATCTCAGTAGAATCACCAAAGATGCTAGCTCACCATACTGGAGAGAGTGTGGGGGGACAGTACTTACTTCCATATGTGGTAGACATGTCTGGAAATCTGGTCTTTTTGGAATAAAGTATTTCATGAAATTGGTCTCATTATGAGGCAGCAAATAACACCTGATCCACTTGCTGCCTCCTTTCAATGTTTCAGGAAGACAGGCTTTACACTTCAAAGAGTTATTGGTCTCCTTTTTCATAGCAGCCTCATTGTTGTTGTGAGCCCCTGGAAACAAGTTCACCATGACTTAATGAAGGAAAGGTATCAACAAATCTGGGCAACAACCCTTATGGAGAAACCCTGCCAGCAGCAAAGAAATTGACATAATCCTTTGAAGAAAGATACATTTCACATTAAATGGTTTACATTTATTAGTTATGTTGCAACGAAGGAACATGATTGGAATCTTTCCTCTTCCAAGTGACTCTCTGTGGAAGGATGTATAACCCCAGAATTATACTCACCACCTCTTCTTTTTTACCTTGCCTTAATATTCCTTTTACTTCTTTTTATCATTTGAATGTTATGCGTATGTATAATTTAAATAGTGATATGTTATAATATGGATGTTGTTCACATATTTCTTTACTTTTTCAGCAATGCCTATCCTGATATCTCTTTGCTCTCCAACCTCTCTCCTATCCCCCCTTTTTTCTCTTTTTCCTCTCTCTCTTTATTATTATTATTATGTTTATTTATTGTTTGTATTGGGCTGGTTTTCCTCTGATGTTGGACATTATGTTCCTGTCACTTTATGTATTTGAAAACCTTTATAATAAACATATTGTTCAAATAAAACCCCTAAATCAGCATATTTATATATTTGACCATTCAGATAAAGCAACAGATAAAGCAACAGATATAAAACTGCCATCCATACAAGAGCCAATTTGAGGCTGAAGAGTTACCACAGGATGATTCCATCCCTCTCAAGAACTTTGAGTTAAAAATGTCTTGTAGGTCTTAAGCTTACTCTCAACAAGACAAAGCTTACTCCAGATAAAAACCCTATCCAGGAATCACATTCTGGTGTAAGCTCAACATGTGAGGAGCTAGGGCAACTGCTCTAGGTAGCCCCAGTCCCATATTGCACACACTGAGTCACTCAGCTTCCTTGCAAAGAATGCTGCTGCTGCCTCCAGATAAGGCCACTAGTTAGATGAGTACGATGGTAGTGGTAGTGATGCAATGAGGGTGGTGTCAGCTCCTGTGTACCCTGATGGGATACATGGAACTCGACACATGCCTGAGTTATTGGTGCAGGTCCCCAGAACACCTTGCACTTGCTTTGTGTGGTGTAACAACTGTGATACTTTCTGAACAGAGACAACCTAGCCTCAGTCGCTCATTGTTTCATAACCTCCAAGTTAGACTACTGTAATGCATTATACATGGGGCTGCCTTTGAATATTATCAGGAAACTGTGCTTCCATTCCCATGCATTTTAGGCCCCCTGGAGGCAATTTTGAGTGGGGAAATGGAAGCTGGAGAAAGAGACAAGTGCCTCCTGCACTCCAGGTTGCCCTTACCACCAGCAGTTTTTTCTTTGTTTAAATGAGTCATTTCCACTACTTTAAAGGCATTTCCATCTAATGTGTAGTTTGGACCATAAATAAAGTGAAAAACACATGAGGGACACAGAAACATGTTCTATTTTTTACTGTGGGTTAAGAGCAGCAGTTCTGACAGTAGGGGCACCTGCTATTACTTCTCTTTTGTATCAGGATGCCAGCCCAAGCAAAAGCAATTAAATGTGTTTTGCCATTAAAATATGGATATAATTATGATGAATTACAGTTTTAAAATGGCCTTCAAAATTATGCGTATGCTAGGTATAGTCCTTACAGCTACAGAGGTTTAAAAAAATTCTGCCCTTTTGAAATATTTCATCTATTTTATTAATGATGTTAGTTCTGTAATGAGATACCTACAAGAAAGTTTCAGAGATGAAGAATCTGACAGTCATTAGCAATCTATTTATAACTCAGAAAGTTTCTTTGCCAAGTAGATAACAGAGTCTCAGCATTCTTCTTTCTGGTTGTTGGACATAATATACATTGTGCAAAGCTCTATGTTGTTATTCTTCATTATGTCACAAAATCAATACAACATAAAAATACCACAAAGCAAAGGCAAAAGGAGGGAAATTATATCTATTTTCAGTGAGGTAGTTCTATGTACATGTGTTCACATATTATTCATTATTTTAATTAAAGTTCTGTGAACTCTGTCAAAATCATCCAAAGCCTTAAAGCAATCAGTTATAAATTACTCATTTGCTGAGAAAGCTTAGGCCATAAGGATATTATGTACATCAGGGATTTTCAAACATTCCAGCTTTAGTGAATCCTTTCCACATCAGACTGTCTGTGAGAAAGCCCTGAACATCTGCTGAGGACCCCTTGTTTGCTGCAGACCACTCTGCATCATGCTCTAAGTCCTCTTCACATGTGAATCATGTGAGGGAAGCACCACACAAGTACTGGAAGTGGTGCTGAACTGCTGGTGTCACATTGACCCGACACTGGGCACATTGCTGCACTCCTTTCAAACACATTGGTACATTGGACACAAAGTCTTTCTCAATGCAGACAGCCATATCAACATGCCACACCGTTCATGCTGGGCCTCAACATAGCCCCACATCAATTGAGGGCCAAACTAAACAAAACCACAAATCTACACTACATGTATTTTAGGAACATAGAAAGCTGCATTACACCAAGTCAGACCATTGGTCCATCTAGCTCAGTAATGTCTACACTCATAGAATCAAAGATAGCAACTCTCCAGTGTTTCAGGTAGAGGACATTCCCAGCCCAATTGGAAATGCCAGGATTGAACTTGAGACCTTCTACATGCAAAGGAGGTGCTCTATTGCTGAGCTGTGACACGTCCACTTGCTTTTTAAAGTTTTGAGGGAGTAAACAGGAAAAATGGCAACTGTTAGAGCAGTATGACAATGGAACCAATTACCTAGGGAAGTGGTAGGCTCTCCAAAACTGGAGGCATTCAAGAGGCAGCAGGATAGCCATCTATTGGGTATGCTTTACATTGGATTCTAGCATTGAGCAGGGGGTTGGACCTGATGGTCTTATAGGCCCCTTCCAACTCTACTATTCTATGATTCTATGAAATGCAATTTAATGTAAACAAGTGTGAAATGATGCACATCAGGGGGAAAAAGGCTTAATTTTATATACATGCTCCTGGGGTCTGAACTAGCCACCAGGAATAAGACCTTGGCGTCATAGTGGATAACTCAATGAAGATGTCAACCCAGTGTGTGGCAAATTCCATTCTGGGGATCATTAGGAAAGGAAGTGAAAATAAAACTGCCAATACCATTAGCCGTTATACAAATCTATGCTACAAACACATTTGGAATACTTTCGCCCAATTTCGAACCTACCATTCCTGGGCAAGATCATTGAGCGAGTGGTGGCTAATCAGTTGTCGACACACTTGGATGAAACGGATTATTTGGATCCATACCAATCGGGTTTCAGGACTGGACATGGAACTGAAACAGCATTGGTTGCTCTAGTTGATGATATGAGGAGGGCATTAGATAGGGGAGAATTCACCTTTCTTGTCCTCCTCGATCTCTCAGCGGCTTTTGATACTGTCGACCACAGTATCCTTTTACATCGCCTGGAGGAATCGGGAATAGGAGGCACTGTACTACGGTGGTTCCATTCCTTTCTTTCCGACAGGCATCAACAGGTAGCATTGGGGGAGGAGGTTTCAGACCCTTGGCCTCTCAATTGTGGTGTGCCACAGGGCTCTATCCTCTCTCCCATGCTATTTAATATCTATATGAAGCCGCTGGGGACAATCATCAGGAGATTTGGGCTGCAGTGTCACCAATATGCGGATGACACTCAGCTCTATCTCTCGTTTAAATCTTCACCAGAGTCTGCTGTGGAGACCATGTCCAAGTGCCTGGAATCCGTGAGTGGATGGATGGGAAGGAACAGGCTGAAGTTGAATCCTGATAAGACTGAGGTGCTACTCGTGGGAGACAAGGGAAGGCTGGGAGATGTTGACCTGGTGTTCGACAGGGTGAAATTGCCCCTGAAGGACCAGGTCTGCAGCCTTGGGGTTGTTCTTGATTCCAAGCTGTCCATGGAGGCTCAGATTTCGGCAGTGAGCCGGGCAGCTTGGTATCAATTACACCTCATTCGTAGACTGCAGCCCTACCTTCCTGCTCATCAGCTCCCACTGGTGGTACATGCCCTGGTCACCTCTCGGTTGAATTACTGTAATGCGCTCTACGTGGGGTTACCCTTGAAAACGGTCCGGAAATTACAACTTATACAAAATGCTGCGGCTCGACTACTTACAAACTGTCGCCGCCGGGAACACATCACCCCAGTGTTGTTCGACCTACACTGGCTCCCAGTTATTTTCCGGGCCCAATTCAAGGTGTTGGTATTAACCTTTAAATCCCTATACGGTCTCGGCCCAGTTTATCTGATGGAGCACCTCCAGCGCCACCAACCATGCCGCCCAACAAGATCAGCCACACAGGACCTTCTCTCAATCCCGCCAACTAAAACAGCTAGGTTGGCGGGGACAAGAGAGAGGGCATTTTCAGTGGCGGCCCCCACTCTCTGGAACTCCCTCCCGTATGACCTTCGACATGCCCCTTCCCTGAATGTATTCCGCCAAGCTTTGAAGACCTGGCTCTTCAGACAGGCCTTTGGGACTTACGGGGAGGGTTAAATTTTTACGACCAATAGCCTACTACTCTGTACTGGAACTGTTTTATTGTTTTATTGTTATATTGTATTTTATGATGTATTTTATTATGATGTAATGTATTGTTGTTAAATTGTACGTCGCCTAGAGTGGCCATTGGCCAGATAGGCGACCCACAAATTAAATTATTATTATTATTTTATTACAGTTCTGTTCACCTCATCTCAAAAAAGATACTGTAGAGCTGGAAAAGGTTCATAAAAGGGAAACCAAAATCATCAAGGGCATGGAATAAATAAGAAGTGACATGATAGAAGTGCATACAGTTATGCTTCGTATGGAGACAGTAGACAGAGAAAAGATTTTCTCCCTCTCTTATAACATTAGAAGTCATGGATATCCAATGAAGCTGTATGTTGGAAGATTTACAACAGACAAAAGAAAATGTTTCTTCACACAGTGCATAGGTTAAACTATGAAATTCACTCCTACAAGAGGTAGTCATGGCCACCAACTTAGATGGTTTTAAAAGAAGATAAGACAAATTCATGGAGGATAAGGATATCAGTGGCTACTAGTCATGATGGCTATGCTCTACCTCCATGATTGGAAGTAGTATACTTCTGAATATCAGTTGCTGAAAACCGCAGGAGGGAAGAGTGCTATTGCGCTCAGGTCCTGCTAGTGGGCTTCCCATAGGCATCTGGTTAGCCACTGTGAGAACAGGATATTGGACTAGATGGGCCACTGGTCTGATCCAGATGGCTCTTCTTATGTGTTCTTATGAGAAGGAAGATTTAATCTCACCACCACCACCCTCCATAACATTGTCCTAGTTAAAATCCCCTCCTGCTATTTTTCCCAAGGGCAGCCTCCATCTATGAAGAAACAACAGCTTCCAGAGGCAGGGAGCTCACTGGGACTACAATACAATTTCATTGGGACTGCAACACAAATATCAAAATATTTTTGGAATATCAAAATATTTGATCTTTTGGTGGTGTGCAAAAGTACATGACTGTTCTTTTTTTAAAAAAGGACAATGTCTGTGCTGTGCCACAAAAGGTTACATAGAAAGACACAAACTTTGTAGACTTCACTGCATTATTAAAATACAGAGACACTGAGGTACCCTTTGTTTGTGTGTGATTTTGAAACATTGATATAATATATTCTATCTCTCTCCACCTTTTTTGGCCCTGTCATTTTAGTTAACAGCTGCCAATGCATTGCCACATTTTTTACCCCCTGGCAGATCAGGCAAATTGCTCCCAATAGGACAGCTGCCAATCAACATAATGGCAAAAGGTGTTATGTGGGCAACAAGGATCAGTCTTCTTTGCATAGAACAGTGATGAATCCTTCTGAAATGTTCACTTTCAACAGACCAAGGCCTGGGATTATTGGGAGGGGAGCAGAACCCATGTTAACATTTACCAATGTAAATTTAGTATCTCTTCAACTTCCATAATTAATTTTTCAAAATAATGTGAATGTTTTAATAAGCAGACTATTGCTATATAATTTTTTGATTAGGCATTCATCTGAAAAGCTCCTTAATCAAATACTATTGAAGAAAATCAGTGTTCAGATTATCTGTTCATTTGCAAGGTTAATTTTTTCATGCTATTCTGAGAACGGCATTTTATTATTTGGCACAGTACATGGTATCTGTGCTTGCCCTGTATATTAATTCATTCCATCAACAATTTCAAAAGAGTCGCTCAGGATTTCAGGATTAAAAATCTCATATCACAGAGAATTGTAGCTTGATGAGAAAAGTCTTTCAGGCCATAAATATTTTTGAAAAATACCATTTCACCAATGAAATATTAATCAGGATGCTTCTGCTATATGAGTCATTGGGAATCAAGAGTTCGCACCTCTTGTCATATTATTAACTGACTCACAACCTTTGACTAATGAAAACACGCGTGGCACTCAAAAACTTCAGTTTTTATATGACAGGAGTTGGTCCAATATCATCTATCACTATGCCATATAACTTTTTTCTATGCAACCAGCAACACTCTGGTTTATTTATCCATGATCAGATCTGGTACCAATCAATTCTCATGACTAGAAAAAATATATGGGAAAATAAGCCATTATATTTTAAAAGTTCCAGATAATTGTAGAAATAAGTATGCCTAGAAAACGTTGTCCCAAACAGATGAAATTATAACATTTAAAACAAGAACAAGAACAGTAGCAGCAGCATCATAATCATAGAACTTACCTTATAGATAGAGCTTTTAATTTCATCCATGAAGGAAGGTAATGGTTTCACATAGGCATGGCAGGCCTGAGAGAAATTAATTTCTGCTCACCATCTTGTGAGCTTGGCCTACTCCATGAGGACGAGAAGAAGACATGCATTTTTCTTTCCTCCCTAGTTTGTGCACATCCTGCAAAACAAGCAGATGATCAGGGAGAAATAAATATACAAGGAGTTTAGGATCCAGTGAATCTAACATCTGCATCACTGCAATCACATTCATAACCTAACAAATAAGTGTTTATTATCTACATAAAAAGTGATCACTGAAACAGTGAGAACCCAGCCACTCTAGAACAGCCTTCACCAATCTGGTGTTCTCCAGATGTTTTGGACTATTGGCTAGAGCTAATGGGAGCTTGTAGTCCAAAGCACCTGAAGGCCATAGGGATGTGGGATAAATTTGATTCCGTTTACATTTAAAGGTGAACCTCTTTCATTTGCATTTTCCAAAACAATATATAAACTGAAACACAGTCACCTTCATAATTCACACTTCTCTGAATTTTGCAATCCAGTTCTTGGTATCCAAGGAGTATGCACAAAAATACATATATTAAGATGGCTATGAGAGAATAAAACTGCAAATGTTAGTGAAACTAAAGTACAAAAATCCATTATATTAAGGGAAATTGTTTTGCAAAAATGATATATTAGGAAAAATTGTGTACAAAAATGTGTATATTTGGAAAAATTCACACTAATATGCTGCAGACTTTTCATGAGGAGTTTTGTTTTTTTTAAATCACCAACTCTGGAAATGTGGAGAACTGAATTTAAAACTAATAAATGAGAAACTAAGCACAAAATTGAGTCATCCATCCCTAGGAGGGCATCAGGTTAGCAAAGACTGCCTTAGTTCTATGTATGTGACTCTCTGAAACAGAGTCCACTTCAGGGAAATGGTTAACATATAAAGTAGCAGGCAACTCCCCACCAACACACCCTCATGAAGAGGACCAGCCCTACCACTAGGCTGAGTGAGGTAAGCTGCCTCAGGCAACTGATTTTTGGTGTCATTAAAGGGCATCAAATTGTTATTTGTTGTTGTTAATCACTGTGGACATGTCATTTGTTGCTTTGGCAAAATGTCTTTAGCAACCTCAGCTCATGAATTCCTCAGAGTGAACTCACACCTAACTATACCATATGTCAATTGTGTGGCTTGCAACCATGTCGGAGGTTTTTATTTATTTATTCACTCCTAGATGCAGAGGGTGATTTTCATGGATACTGCAGTGTGGGAGTAGGTGAGGTTTAACTTTCCCAAGCTGTGATCCTCACAAAAACCACATACATGTTGTAATTACTGCTAACTCTCTTTTTCTGTCGCTAGTTAAGGGATTTTCATCAGGATCAGGGTTAGGGAGGAAAGGTTCAATCTGTATTCCCTGTGTGCTATGTGTCGAGAATTCACACATCCTACACCATGCATTGGTTTAATTTTTTTAGAAAACAGCACAATTCATGTAACAGCCTCTCATTTTCTTTCAACCTAAGGAAATGGGTTCCTTTGTTTCTCTGCCCATTTCACTCATCTTGTGCCCTTTCTCAATTAACTCAACCAAACTCCTCCTTTCCCTCTCAGGTGCCCTTTTCACACTCTCCCCCCCAAAAAAAATGTGTTGTCTAGAACACCCCAGAACCTTGCTAAATACTATTTATTTAAAATATTTATTAATCACCTATAATCATAGGTAGCATCCAGTGCTAGTCCTACTCAGAGTAGACCCATTAAAGTTAAAGGACATGGCTAATTTGGGTTCATTCATTTCAATGGGTCTACTCTGAGTAGGACTTAGTTGAATACAACCCATAGATCTCTAACTGATTTACAACAAAATAAAATATGGAACACCATACATCATAGATAAAAAAAGAACACTATCAAAAGTGATGAGATAAAAATTAACTTCCCTGGAATGGTTTTTGAAATAAAAATGTCTTTATAGCATGTCAAAATCCATAGCATCAGCATCTCCCTCATCTCTACTGGGAGCATGTTCCTTAATGCAGGGGCTCCTGTACTGAATACTCTTCACTGGGTATAAAGAGGTTGGATTTCTGGGGGCACTGATTATCTCAGTGATTTAGCTGGCCTATAGAGAGTAAGGTGCTCTTTAAGGTACCCTGGTCCCAAGTTCTTCAGAGCTTTGAACACTAGTACCAAAACCTTGAACGTGGCCCAGTAGCATATAGGCAGCCAGTGCAGTTCCTGTAGCACAAATGTTATATGTTGTCATAAAGCTACTCCTGCCAGTAATTGAGTGGCCATGTTCTTCACCAGCTGAAGATTCCAGACCAGGTCCAATGATGGCCCCACATAAAGTGCATTGCAGTAATCAAGTATCGAGACTGCCAATGCATAGACTACTGTGTATAAGCTATCTTGGTCCATGAATGGCTGTAGCTATCTCACCAGCTAATGCTGGTAAACAACACTCCAATGAAGACACCTGCATCTCCAGTGACTGGATCCAGGAATATCCCAGACTTGCTACTTTAGAGGGAATACAATGCCATCCAGAGTGGGTAACTGACCAATCTCCAAAACATAGAGATTATTTACATAGGAAGTATAATAATAGCTTGTTTTCATCTACTTTGTTAATTTTTATGTATTGCATTCCTCTAATCCTTTGCCAACCACCTTTTTTTCTTAGTCAACACATTATGCAGTAATCCAGTGTGCATGTAACCCACCACACTTGCAAGCTGGTCTTGTTCCTTAATAAACACACAGCCCTAATGACAAATGGGAAAGGATTTACTGGCATGTGAGAGTCAATCAGAACAGAAACAAGCAGCTGTATGTGAGAAGCCGAAGTTTCAATCTGAGACCAGTTTTGAGTTTGAGTTGAGAGAATAATAATAATATGGTTTCTTACTTGTTCCTTACCATAAGAGTGAGTTACAGCAATTTTGAATAAGTTTAAAACAAATTACAATCAAGAGTATTAAGGCTGCAATTCAACCCACCCTTTGCACTGGGCTATGGGGGAGGGACTTAGATTGAGAAGAAGCATCTCTCCATCCAACCTTGCTGCCACCTTGGCCCACAGAATGACACCAGTATCACTCCACTGGCACAGAGGTCCCTGTACTGCCCACTGAATGTGTTCCAGGGGTAGGGAGTGGCTGAGCCAGCCCAGGATCTGCTGGATCCTGCACTGGCCCCACCTTCCTCTTTTCTAAGGCATTTTAATCTAATTTTAATTTAGTTTTAAAATTTGCTGTAACTGATTTTAGATTTCTTATCCTTTTATATATGTTTTTGTTGTATTATATTATGGGATTGTATTGTATATATATCTGTATTTCTGTTGTACATCGCCCAGAGAGCTATGCTAGTGGGGCGGTATAAAAATTTAACAAATAAATAAATAAATAAATCACTGATGGCATCAAGCGTGGTGTGGACCCAATTGCTGTACCAGCTCCAAGTTGGTGTAGCAATTTGCCAGCTCCTTGACTTCTGCGCCAGCCGGTGTGGGCAGCAAGGCTACTCTGTTAAGCTTTACCACTGCCTGGCCAGGGTTTGGACTGCAGCTTAAGTCAGTAGACTAGCCAAGTAGCCTAGGAGACTCAAGTGAGGTGTGTGCTGCCTAATGGTAAGTCCTAAAAGAAATGCTGAAAAGGGAGCATATAGACATCATATTAAGATCCTCCGTGGCGCAGAGTGGTAAGTGGCGGTAACGCAGCCAAAAGCTCTGCTCATGGCCGGAGTTCGATTCCAACGGAAGGAGGAAGTCGAATCTCCAGTAAAAGGTGTCGAGGTCCACTCAGCCTTCCATCCCCGTGGTCGGTAAAATGAGTACCCGGCATATGCTGGGGGGTAAAGAAAGGCCAGGGAAGGAACTGGCAATCCCACCTGCCTAGTAAACGTCGCAAGACGTCACCCTAAGAGTCGGAAACGACTCGCACTACAAGTGCGGGGACACTTTTACCTTTACCTTTAGACATCATATTATTATTATTATTATTATTATTATTTCCATTTATAGACCACTTACTATCTAAAAGATTTCAAAGAGGTAGAATACAAGTGCAATAAAAAACATATCAAATTGACAAAGCAAAATACAAAAACAATATCTATATACATAAACATATACATAAACACAGTATAAAAGTCAGATTTCACCAAGGGAAGCCTGTAAGCTGCCCTCCCCGCTCTATGAAAGTGCCAGAAAACTGAAATTATGTTGACCATGGAGGAGGGTGACAAGCAGGTAAAAGGTTATCACTCCCCTGGTGCAGCTTGCCACCATTTCTTAAAGGTGAAACACCTTTTTGTATGGGTAAAAGATTTTTCCATATAAAACCATTTATCCAAAAAAACAGAGCCTAATTTAACAAGAATACCCCAGATTGTTGCTATTTAACTGTCATTTAACCGCCACACTTTAGGGATGTGTCCAGTCAATACCCACACTCTTTGTATTGCATTGCAAATTGCTTTTACCCCTGATAAAAGTATTATCATTTAAACTTTAGGTATTTCTTGTGCAAATGCAGAGCCTACATCTGTAACTGGAAGACACTAAAAACATTTGCATCATTGCATCTGTGCACACATACCCCTGGACACTTCCCAGTAAATTTGATGGAGCTTATCGCATCAGTTCAAGGAGAGTCTTAAAATGGGATTGAGAGGAGTCATGTTCTGGGACCATAAATTTGCCACATCTAGCATCTGCAGCAATCTCTGTTGAAATTCAGTTGTTTTTTTCTGAAGCAAGAGGGCTCCAAAAATAAAGGAGGAAGAGTGGGGGTAATGACCTGAAAGAATGCTGGCAGAAGGCACAAGTCAAACAGAGCTTGGGACAATTCTATTAACAGCATGTAGTCCAACATCTGGAGGGCACCATGTTGACTATCCTGGCCTAGAGTGTTAAAGCTGATCTGATTTATTGTTTAACACAAACACTGCTAGGCAATGCTCCATCTATATTTACAGATGTTCAGAAATCCAAAAGTGATTCATTGGATTTGAGGCCAAGACCATTTATAATAAATTGACTCAGCTGTCACAATTAGAGGGCATGCCAATTGCAGCCAAATCTCATTTACATGAGTTGCAGCCTCAAATATTTGGGCACTGAGATGAAAGCCCTCTTGGCAATTGAAAAGCCTGCAGGACTTTTTACTATCTAGCCACAGAAAAAAGTGTGGAACTTATGTTTAAATTTTGGGAAAGGTTTTCTTACTCTAATAGCTAACCAAACATGTATTAAATATTCATAAAAATAATGAGTATTCCAAGCAGCACTGGACTTCCTAGTCTAGATGCCATATTATGTTTTTCCCAATGCCCCCAGTTTATTGTTGTTCTGGGGCATTGTGAGAAATTTAAACAGGAGTGAATCTCGTTTGTCTGCTGCTGATCGGAGCTCCAGAAAGTTTATGGGAGGGGGACTAGGGTAATTATTAGTGATGGAACTTGCTAGTGATCCCCTATAACTGCCCAAAGATGTCAGATGCTGACCCTGGCCTGGAACACAAATGTCACTAAAGTACTATGAGAAGGAAAAAGTATTAATGTTCATTAACTAAAATAAGAAGGGCTAACTTAAAATATGGATGGTGAAGCACTTCCTTTGAGTACAAAGGTCAGCATTCAGAACATTAAATTACTTAGGTCAAATTTCCCCATGAATGTTTGAGGTGTAAAAATGAACATAAAGTGATTTCCCGTGCTGTTTACAACTGTGAAACTTACAGCTTGTTTTAAGAACAGGAGCAATTTAAGAATAGGAACCTCTGAGAAATCCAGTGAATAAGGCAGGGTGAGTACTAGCGTTGCCAGGTCAGAAGCATCCCAAAACCTGAGATTTTAGGGGCAGGCCTGAGTGATGTCATGGGGGTGGGCGCAAGTGAGGCCCGAGTGATGTCATTAAGCATGATACATTAAACATCAATCACAGTTGCTTGGAGCATACAATTTAAAAAAATATCTGATTGGAAATTAAGCTAGAAATCTTAGCTAAAAGATGGAGCCTGGGTAGGGAACATTTATTTATTTATTATTAGTTACATTTACATACCGCCCTTAGCAAATAGCTCTCAGGGCGGTGAACAGCATAAGATAAAATACATACATCGTAACGATAACATCACAAAACATATATAAACAAACACAATACAATTAGACAAATATAAAATAAAAAATCAATGTTACAGAAGTTAATCAGACAAATAGATTAAAATGATTAAAATGTTTAAAATGATTAAAATGATTAAAATGCCTGGGAGCATAAAAAGGTCTTTACCTGGCGCCGGAAAGATAATACGGTAGGTGCGAGGAGTACCTCTTCGGGGAGGCTCTTCCACAACTCGGGGGCCATCACCAAAAAGGCCCTAGATCTAGTAACCACCCTCCGGGCTTCACAGTAAGTTGGCACCCAGAGGAGGGCCTTAGATTGCGAACGAAGTGAGCGGGTAGGTTCATAGCGGGAGAGGCGTTCCACCAGGTATTGCGGTCCCACGCCATGTAAGGCTTTATAGGTCATAACCAGCACCTTGAATCTCGCCCAGAAGCAAATAGGTAGCCAGTGCAGGCGAGCCAGAACAGGAGTTATATGCGAAGACCGACTGGTCCGCGTCAATAATCTGGCTGCCGCATTCTGCACTAGCTGAAGCTTCCAAACTGTCTTCAAGGGCAGCCCAATGTAGAGCGCATTATAGTAATCCAATCTTGAAGTTACCAGAGCATGGACAACTGAGGCGAGGTCGTCGCCGTCCAGATAGGGGCGTAGCTGGGCTACCAAACGAAGATGGTAAAATGCATTCCGTGCCACTGAGGCCACTTGGGCCTCAAGAGACAAGGAAGGGTCAAAAAGAACCCCCAAACTACGAACCTGTTCTTTCAGGAGGAGTGTGACCCCATCCAGAACAGGATATACATCCACTATCTGAGCAGGGAAGGCGTTCACCAACAGTGTCTCAGTCTTGTCTGGATTAAGTCTCAGTTTATTAGCTCTCATCCAGTCCATTATCGCGGTCAGGCAACGGTTCAGCACATCAACAGATTCACCTGAAGAGGATGAAAAGGAGAAATAGAGTTGCGTGTCATCAGCATACTGATGACAGCGCACTCCAAAGCTCCTGATGACTGCACCCAGAGGCTTCATGTAGATGTTAAAAAGCATGGGGGATGAAACCGACCCCTGAGGGACTCCACAATGGAGAGTCCAGGGTGTCGAGTAATGTTCCCCAAGCACTACCTTCTGGCGACGATCCGCGAAGTAGGAGCGGAACCACCGCCAAGCAGTGCCCCCAACTCCCAACTCCGCGAGTCTCCCCAGAAGGATACCATGGTCGATGGTATCAAACGCCGCTGAAAGATCAAGGAGAATCAACAGAGTCACACTCCCCCTGTCCCTCTCCCGACAAAGGTCATCATACAGGGCGACCAAAGCTGTTTCAGTGCTGAAACCGGGCCTAAAACCGGATTGAAACGGATCCAGATAATTGGTTTCATCCAAGAGTACCTGGAGCTGGCTAGCAACCACCCGCTCCAAAACCTTGCCCAAAAAAGGGACATTCGCCACCGGTCTGTAGTTGTTCAAATTATCTGGGTCCAGGGAAGGTTTATTTAAAAGAGGTTGCACTATTGCCTCCTTGAGGCTACTAGGGACTACTCCCTCTCTCAAGGAGGCATTAATCACTTCGCTGGCCCAGCCGGTAGTTCCAGCCCTGCTAGCTTTCACCAGCCAAGATGGGCAAGGGTCCAGAGCAGACGTGGTTGCCCGAACCATTCCAAGCACCTTGTCCACTTCCTCGAGCTGCACCAACTGAAACTCATCCAATAATATAGGACAAGACCGCGCTCCGGACAATTCACTGGATTCATCTGTCACAACATCGGAGTCTAAGTCCCTACGAATGCAAGCAATCTTATCTTGAAAGTGTCCAGCAATTTCGTTGAAGCGGGCTTCAGATGTTTCTCTAATATCGTGAGGACCAGAGTGTAAAAGCCCCCTCACAACTTTAAAAAGCTCCGCTGGGCGGCATAAAGATGACCTAATAGAGGCAGCGAAATAAGATTTTTTCACTTCCCTCACCGCTTTCATATACAACTTATTGGTGGCACTTACCAAAACATGGTTACATTCGTTGGGAGTTCACCTCCATCTGCTCTCCAGCCTCCTCCTCTCTTGCTTCATCACTCTCAGCTCCGGGGTATACCACGGAGCTGTATGAGCTCTACATCAGAGGGGGCACGCAGGAGCGATCGTGTCAACAGCCCGAGTCATCTCCGTATTCCACAGAGTGACCAGGGCCTCGACAGGAGCACCAGTCTTATCAGCCGGAAAATCTCCCAGAGCCCTCTGAAAACCAGAAGGATTCATCAGACTCCGGGAGCGGACCAACCTAATAGGTCCGCCACCTTTGCAGAGGGGAAGAGCTACTGTAAGCCTAAATCTCAGCAAGCGGTGATCTGTCCATGACAATGGGGTAGATGAAAAACATCCCACCTCCAGATCACCATCTCCATGACCAGTGGCGAAGATCAAATCAAGAGTGTGTCCCGACACATGCGTTGGGCCAGTAGAAAATTGAGACAGCCCCATTGTTGTCATGGAGGCAATGAAGTCCTGAGCTGCACCAGACAAGACAGCCTCGGCGTGAACATTGAAATCCCCCAATACCAAAAGTCTGGGAGATCTCAATATGGCCCCCGAGACTATCTCCGTCAGCTCAGCTAAGGAAGCTGTTGGACAGCAAGGTGGCCGGTACACCAACAGTATTCCTAGTCTGTCTCCCTGGCCCAATACAAGGTGGAGACACTCCAGACCAGTCGTCACCTGGACAGGGTGCTTAGTGAGAGAGAAAGAACTCCTAGAGACCACAGCAACTGCCCCTCCCCGGCCCTCGGATCTACCACAGTGCTGCACCGCATACCCGGGTGGGCAAAGCTGGGAAAGAGCAACTCCTCCTGATCACCCACCCAGGTCTCGGTTATACATGCCACCCCTGCCTGGAATGCCTTGCCCTTATCTTTTAATGTGGCTACTCCAAACTTCTTTACAGATTTGACCCTTCACTTCAGAAAGAGGTCTGAGAAATGAGTAAGGGTAAGAAGATTCTCTACCCTTTGCTGCCTACCATGTGGGCTGCTATAAGCTCACTTTGACAGCCAACCCAATTCCAGTGAGTAATAATTGACAGAGAAAACACACATGGTTTGGTCTACCTTCACAGGCAGCAGCTTGGGAACATCAACTACAGCCACACTTTCAAATATGTGAATTCTCTTTTACCACTATTGGGCAAGAAACAAACTGCCATGCAACCAACAAGGTGCATCCTCAATGGGTTTTAGGGGATTGAGCTGAGCACATGCAACCACTGCTGTTGCTTCTATGGATGTAAGGGAGTGAGGTTAAAGGTAAATAAAATGCAAACAGAAAATGAAAAACAAAATACAGTGGTGCTTTCCTAAATGCAATACCATACCAAACACAACAAGATTCCTATGAGTAAGTCAGACAACTTAGCATCCCACAACCAGTCAGGATTCATAACCAAAACTAAAAAAATCTTGGCATCCAGTCAGTTAATGCAGAATGCTGGGGCATGATTGCTGACATGAGTGAGATCCTATCAGCACATAATACCTCTGCTCTGAAATCTGCATTGGTTTCTGATTTGCTACCAGGCCAAGTTCAAGCTGTGCTTTCCATGTTATGGGTGCCACATAGTACTTGTTCTGCTCTTGTAAGTAATCAGTCCTGTAAAGTGGCAGCATTTTGGATACTCTGTTCATAGGGTTTTTGTGGTAACAGGTATTCAGAGGTGGTTTACCATTGCCTTCCTCTGACTTTGGACACATATTATACTTTGGACACATAATGAGAAGACATGATTCACTATAAAAGACAATACAGAAAAACAGAAGGGAGAAGAAAAAGAGGAAGACCAAACAAGAGATGGATTGATTCCATAAAGGAAGCCACAGACCTGAACTTACAAGATCTGAGCAGGGTGGTTCATGACAGATGCTATTGGAGGTCACTGATTCATAGGGTCACCATAAGTCAAAATCGACTTGAAGGCACATAACAACAACAACGAAGTGGCAGCACCTACGCTTTGGAACTCCTTGCCTATTGACATTAGGCAGGCGCCTCTTTTCAGCACCTGCTAAAATCATTTTTGTTTAGGCAAACCTATCCAGGCATGTAGAAGCTATTGTGTTTTTAAATCTGTTTTTAATTCATTGTTGGTTTTATTATTTTGAATGTTTTTAAATACATGTCTAACTGTTTTTGCCAATAATTTTATTGTTTTAGTTCTTTCTGTAAACTGCTTTGAGATTTTTTACAATAAAGCAGTGTATAACTGTTGTAAATAAAATACATAAATAAATTCTGGAGTCACTGTGGCCCTTAAGTCTCTTCCCACTTTTAGGAATAAAAGAATCTTTGCTATGTTTACTCAAAAGTCCCATTAATTTACAGCACAATCCTAACCATGTCTACTCAAAAGTAAGTCCTATTGAATTCAATAGGATTTACTCCAGATACATGGGATTAGCATTGCTTTACTCCCAGAAAAGCAAGTATTGGATTAAATACTTTCATATTGCCAAGGTTTTCAAAGCACTGCCCTCTCCAACAGCCCAGGGTCTGGCTCTTGCACACAAGAGAAAAAAAACTTTAAGCCATATTCTTACTTACTCAAACTGAAGATCTCAAAGGCACCATTTCCTGACATTGCAATTAAGTCTAGGCACTGCCTGGGTCAACAAATCACAACCCTGGTTTCACTTATTGGCTACAATCCTGAAAGGGCAGGGTTAGAGAGCTTGGAAAAGTTACTTTTTTGAACTACAACTCCCATCAGCCCAATCCAGTGGCCATGCTGGCTGGGGCTGATGGGAGTTGTAGTTTAAAAACATAGCTTTTCCAAGCACTGGGTTAGAGCTAGGAGCTGCTATAACAGATCCATTAAACAGATTTAACAGTCGCGGGGAGCGGCTGACAATTTGGTGTATATCTCAGGAACCAGACCACCTAGAAACTTAATTTTTTTAAAAATTGAAGCTGACAGTCCGGAGATTAAGGTGCGTTACCAGAGACTTAGAGGTGACCCCCAAAAGCCAGAAACTCTGGCCAAAAACTGGACACCTGGTAACCCTAGTGAGTACACAACAAAAGCCTCATGTGGAAGAGCTTCAGGCGTCTGCTCACTCAAGACTTTATCTGACTGACAGTGGATTTTTCATTATCACAATCACCCTACAATTACTTAAGAGATCCTGAAAAAAAATTAGCTTGTATAGTAATATGACCCCTGAAGAGGTAAATATTAGAACTCTAGACTCCATCCCTTGGACTTTCCCTTGCTCTACTTTTCTGTTTAAGTTTTAGTTGTGTTCTTTACACAGCCAGCAATAAAGAAGCATGTTTGTTTTCCTGCAGTAAGAAGTAAGAGTTTATTTATTCTGCAGTTTATTATGATGAGTAAAGCAGGATTGGGTGCTTATTGCTAAAGGGTGGAATAAAGAGATAACAAAGTGATCTGGAAAAAATATCTACTCTGTTACCATTTACTCTTTTAAAGCACTCACTATTCTCACAATCATCTTCTTTTTCTCGAGGACTTGATGGCAAAGGATGAGAACAATGCTAGAAGAATAGAAAGACTACAGTTAGCTAACTGGCTACCTAGGCTGTAACTCAGGCATAATTTCTGATTATCCCAATGCGTGCAACTCAGCATGAGGCCTTTTCAGGATTTCAGGCCTTTTTAGAAAAATCAACCCAACAAGTAAAAAAATCCCAGTTGCTTTCCACAATTGGTTTCTAATAACGAAGTTGTTTGTTTGTATAGCAACCAGTTAAAACGTTTTCTCTTCATTGTCCAACAGGAAGTAAAATCTAAAGGTCAGGAACAAGGAGGGATCTTCAAGGAGGAATCAACAAACACATCCTAAAGTATTTATTTTCTCTCTGCCCTTCCCTAAACGTGTAGTATAGACAAGTTTGTTTTTCAGGTGGAATCTAAAACTGAGATACATAATGCAGCTTCAAAGCCAAGCACAGGAGCTCACTGTCATTACCAAAGTACTTCACTTCATGACAAATCAGAACACAGGGACAGACCACAGGTGAAAGAGGACTGTAGCAATAGGCAAAGTCAAGCTTTTGATTCTGATATTCCTGGGGATATCTCAAAAAAGGATGAGACAATTCAACAGATCAAACTTCATTCATGTAAGTTAACACACTCTCAGCATGGAGGAGAAATGAGGGGGGAAATCACTGCCTTTCCATTACCCTGGCCTGGCCCTCACATCCTCTCCACCAGTGAGAGGGGATTGACTGGTGCTATGCACATCTCTTCCCCCCCCAATGCCCCATCTAGAAATGTGGCTGCCCCACCTAACAAGGAAGGCTGGCTACAGGGCTGGTAGGTGGCCCTTTCAAATTCTCCCTGACATTATTCCAGCTATCATCACATGAGGGGACATTCAAATGAAATGCTGGCCAAATGAGTTTTACAAATCCTCAACTCTTCAGCATTTGTGTTAAGTTTGTGAGAATTTCTTTTCAAATTCTTCAAGCATTGACCTTTATTACCTGCGTCCCTTGGAACAAAAGGACTCCTCCCTTTAGTTTTCCAGTCCTCCATCTCCATGCTGCATTGTAGGTAGCTTTTAAAACTAAGAGTTCTTTCAAGCCCAAATTATTTGTTGTTGTTATTTATTTCCTTCTTCCTTTTCACAGCATCATAAACAGCAGCATGGAATAAATATGAGAAACTGCAAAGCAGCTTTAGTTAAGAAATATGAATTTTAAAGACCAAAACAACCTCACAGTGCATAAAACAGCAGACCATTCATAACTCACTTAATTTCTTTTCCTTTGCTAAAATGTTTTTCAAAATACAAAGTACATGTATTGCAATGCATATAAAATGGAAGAACTAAACCTTAAATCAAATAATTTTTCATCATTTGTGGCAAAAGATGGAACCACACTAGCATGCTGATCAGCTGCCCGGAACCGTCTTACTATTTAAATTTGAATTTGTGCAACAATGTATATTTTTCTCTGGTACACATCAGGAGGAATGGGCAAGAGTTAGTGTAAGTCACCCAGAGACCACCTGATTGGTAGATTTGCAAGAATGGGTGGACAGATATCAACGATATGATTCTGGCCAAATGATTGAGCAGGAGCTTTCAGGCCAGGATCATCAGCCTTAGAGAGGCTTTTTTGGCTTTCAACTTAGTTGACAGAGAACCAGAAGAACTATGAAGTGAAGTCAGAGACATTATCAGGGAAGAATGCAATAAGACAATAATACCTCTAGTTAGAAAGAGAGAAAGACCTCAATGGATGACTGAAGAAACTCTTAAAATGGTTAAAGAGAGAAGGAAAGCAAAAGCAAGAAGAGATAGAAACATAGTCAGAATGCTAAATTCAACAATACAGTGACGTAGGGACAAAGAGAACAATTACAATAGTCATTGTTTACAAATAGAAGAGGACAACAAAAAGGGAAGAACAAGATTCCAAAAGATGAGAGAAATTAAATTTAAACCAAGAGTAGGGTTGTTGAATAATCAACAAGGAACCACACTGACTGACCAAGATGAAATAAAAGGAAGATGGAAGCAATACACTGAAGAACTCTATAAAAGAGATGACAGGATGACAGATTCATTCACGGAGGAACAGTATGATGAAGAACCAGAAGTTTTAGAATGTGAGGTGAAAGCTGCTCTTAAAATACTTGGAAGAAACAAATCACCAGGTATAGGTGGCATACCAATAGAGCTGCTACAAGCTACTGAGACTGAATCTATCCAAATTTTGACAAAAATCTGTCAAGAAATATGGAAAACTAAACAATGGTCCACAGACTGGAAGCGTTCCATATACATCCCAATTCCAAAGAAAGGGGATCCTAGGGAATGCAGTAATTATCGAACTATTGCCTTAATATCCCATGCAAGTAAAGTAATGCTCAAGATTCTACAACAAAGGCTCTTACCATAGATGGAGCGAGAAATGCCAGACGTCCAAGCTGGATTTAGAAAGGGAAGAGGCACCAGAGATCATATCGCAAACATACGTTGGAGAATGGAACGGAGCAAAGAATTTCAGAAGAAAATCACCCTGTGCTTTACAGAGTACAGCAAAGCCTTTAATTGTGTAGATCATGAAAAACTATGGAATGCCTTAAAAGAAATGGGGGTGTCATAGCATCCGATTGTTCTGATGCGCAACCTATACTCTGCACAAGAGGCTACTGTAAGGGCAGAATATGGAGAAACTGACTGGTTCCCAATCGGAAAGGGTGTGAGACAGGGGTGTATTTTATCACCCTAGTTGTTTAATCTGTACACAGAACATATCATACAGAAAGCAGGATTGGACCAAGATGAAGGTGTGAAAATTGGAGGGAGAAATATCAATAATTTAAGATATGCAGACGATACCATACTACTAGCAGAAACCAGTAATGATTTGAACTGAATGCTGATGAAAGTTAAAGAGGAAAGCACAAAAGCAGGACTACAGCTGAACATCAAAAAGACTAAAGTAATGACAACAAAAGATTTGTGTAACTGTACAGTTGACAGTGAGGACACTGAACTTGTCAAGGATTATCAATACCTTGGCACAGTCATTAACCAAAATGGAGACAATAGTCAAGAAATCAGAAGAAGGCTAGGACTGGGGAGGGCAGCTATGAGAGAACTAGAAAAGGTTCTCAAATGCAAAGATGTATCACTAAACACTAAAGTCAGGATCGTTCAGACCATGGTATTCCCAATCTCTATGTATGGATGTGAAAGTTGGACAGTGAAATGTGGTGTTGGAGGAGAGCTTTGCGGATACCATGGACTGCGAAAAAGACAAATAATTGGGTGTTAGAACAAATTTAACCAGAACTGTCACTAGAAGCCAAAATGATGAAACTGAGGTTATCATACTTTGGACACATCATGAGAAGACATGATTCACTAGAAAAGACAATAATGCTGGGAAAAACAGAAGGGAGTAGAAAAAGAGGAAGGCCAAACAAGAGATGGATTGATTCCATCTGAACAGGGTGGTTTATGACAGATGCTTTTGGAGGTCACTGATTTGTTTGTTTGTTTGTTTGTTTGTTTGTTCATTTACATACTGCCCCATAGCCGAAGCTCTCTGGGCGGTTTACCGCAATTAAAAACAATAAAAAGAAATACACAAATTTTAAAACACACAAAAAAATTAAAAACACAATTAAAAAAAAAATTAAAATCGTAATCAACTTGAAGGCACATAACAACAACAAATTTTTACTCAAGGTGCAAAACTCCAAAGGATGTCCCTGTGTGGGTGTTCCTCTAGTTGTTATACCATATGTCATTGCAAATCCAGAAAATGTGTCGGAATCTTTCAGCTCATAAGGAAAAGCTAATGCAACATACAATTTCCTAGTAGCCTTTGTTTCCAAACTGACAGAAGCATTCCTGAATCACCTTGTTTTAAATAAGAAAATAACTACCTCATCCCCTTCAAAGTACATTATAAGCTTTTTTTGTTTGTTTTAATTATAATAATTTCTTGCTCTTAACCTCAATGGGAGCTAATTATCTTGCATAAGTCCATATCAAATTTTCAGATACTTTAATTCTGAAAGGTGCATGAGTCAGAGAGAAAAGAAAAGTCAAAAGGATAAAGAATGCTAATAAGCATGTTCAAACAGCCAAAGGAAAATACAGATATTATCTATATATTTGGGTATATGAAGGAAGCAGCATGATCCCTTGTGATTCATTGGGATCATACAAAGGCTGGAAAAGCTGGCTTCCCCAGACCCATCATCCTGCATTCTACTCCCTTTAACCCTCAACACTATATAGGGCAGCACACCAGCTTCAGCCAAGTCCTGAACCAAACTGGGCTGATTCAGGGGTTCCCAGGCATTGGCTGGGTTTAGACAGCACCAAATCACCATGGATCTGCTGGCTTTCGGGGGTGAGGCACTAGGAAGGAAGGAGAGGCATAGGCAGGAAGGAGAAGAAACTGCAAAAAGGAGGGACCTCCCAGACGGCTGCATCTTTGTGGGAAAAGGTAGGGGTAAGCAGGGGTAGATAGATGCCTTTCCTCCTTCTTCCCACCAGACCTCTCCTTCTTCCTGCCCCCTGAGCAGCACCATGCAGGATCAAAGCCTCTAGCTTACCAGCTGGTAAGCAAGAGGATCCAATCCTGCACATTGCCAGTTGCTGCTCCTTTGTGAGCAGAGAACCTGCCTGCTCGTGGTTGAGAGGGGGGAGCAGGAGACACAGCATCGTTTCCTTCTCCTGCCCCCCTCTCGACCATATCTTTCAAACAGGCTTTAAAAGACCCTTAGACCCACCTCCCAAATGCTTCACAGGTAGATCCAGGGCAAGGTAGGTGGTCCCCAGGGTGGCACAGGGTGGCTCAGCCTGATCCAGGTGCCACAGATCAGTACCACATGTGAATGAAAGCGCCTGTGCACAGCTCTAATGTTATACTAGCTGTCTAGCCTCCATTCCCATCTGGGAAAGGAAAGATTGCATAGGCCTGCCTTATGTCTTGCTGTTCTGCCAGGAAAATAGTAATGCATCAGCACATGACATCCTTGGGAACTGGTAAGGCGCACTGCTGATGCATGCCCTGCCCAACCCACCCTTTAGCTTTGTTTTCTGGTCTGGCTCTCCAAGCAGCACCAGGCAGATGGATCTAGCCAACATTTTAATTTCCACAATACACCCAAATTTGCACTGCTCTGCGGAATTGTGGGAAATTTAAAGGATGGCTAAACTCAACTGTCCAGTGCTGTTCAGAGCACTGCCACCACAACGGATGCTTATGCCAAAAAGAGAAGCCAAGTAGGGGGGGGTGGAAGTGCCCAGTCTACTAGGGGTGGTGAACCTGATGCCCTTCAGATATTATTTATTTATTTATTATTTAATTACATTTCTAAACCGCCCTATAGCTAACAGCTCCCAGGGCGGTGTACAACACGATAAAACCACAATATTTAAAATACAAGCAAGTGTGTATTGCGCATACAATTATAAAACATATTTAAAAACAGAGTAAAAAAAATAAACATAAGATTAAATTAAAATAAAAAGCTTAAAATGCCTGGGTGAAGAGGTAGGTTTTTACCTGGCGCCGAAAAGATGACAGAGAAGGTGCCAGGCGTATCTCATCTGGGAGGGTATTCCATAATTCAGGGGCCACCACCGAAAAGGCCCTAGATCTTGTTACTGTTCTCCGGGCCTCTGTATGAGTTGGGACCCGGAGAAGGGCCTTAGACGTCGAGCGGAGTGAATGGGTAGGAACATAGCGAGAGAGGCGTTCCATCAGATATTGCTGTCCAGTGCCGTTAAGGGCTTTATAGGTAAGGACCAACACTTTGAATCTGGCCCGGAAACGTATTGGAAGCTAGTGCAGTTGGGCCAGAATAGGTGTTATGTGGTCGAATTTCTTCGTCCCAGTAAGAACTCTGGCCGCAGCATTCTGCACTAGCTGAAGTTTCCGAATCGTTTTCAAAGGTAACCCTACGTAGAGAGCATTGCAGTAATCCAATCTAGAGGTTACCAGAGCATGAATAACTGAGGCTAGGTTCTCCCTGTCCAGATAGGGTCGTAGTTGGGCTACCAGCCGAAGCTGGTAGAACGCATTTCGTGCCACCGAGGCTACTTGGGCCTCGAGTGACAGAAGTGGATCTAATAAGATCCCCAAACTACGGACCTGTTCCTTTAGGGGGAGTGTAACCCCATCTAGGGCAGGTCTGACATCAACCATCTGAGCAGAGGGCCCCCCGACCAGCAGCATCTCAGTCTTGTCAGGATTGAGTTTCAGTTTGTTAGCTCTCATCCAGTCCATTATCGCGGCCAGGCAGCGGTTCAGTACAGCAACAGCCTCACCTGAAGAAGATGAGAAGGAGAAATAGAGCTGTGTATCATCAGCATATTGCTGGAAACGCACTCCAAAACTCCTGATGACCTCGCCCAGCGGCTTCATATAGATATTAAAAAGCATGGGGGACAGAACTGAGCCCTGCGGGACCCCATATTGTAGCACCCAGGGGCTCGAGTAATGTTCCCCAAGCATCACCCTCTGGAGACGATTCCCAAGATAGGAGCACAGCCACCGCCAAGCAGTGCCTCCAACTCCTAAATCCATGAGTCGCCCCAGAAGGATACCATGGTCGATGGTATCAAAAGCCGCTGAGAGATCAAGGAGAACCAACAGAGTTACACTCCCTCTGTCTTTCTCCCGACAGAGGTCATCATACAGTGCGACCAAGGCTGTTTCTGTACCAAACCCCGGCCAAAAGCCGGATTGAAATGGATCCAGATAATCAGTTTCATCCAAAAGGGCCTGGAGTTGGCGAGCGACCACGCACTCTAGAACCTTGCCCAGAAATGGAGCATTTGCTACCGGCCTATAGTTGTTAAAATTGTCAGGGTCCAAGGAGGGCTTTTTTAGGAGCGGTCTCACTACCGCCTGTTTCAGGCAAAGTGGGACCACTCCCTCTCGTAAGGAGGCATTAATCACCTCCTTGGCCCAGCCGGCCGTTCCATTTCTGCTAGCTTTTATTAGCCACGAGGTGCAAGGGTCCAGAGCGGAAGTGGTCACCCGTACCTGTCCAAGCACCTTGTCCACATCCTCGAGCTGTACCAACTGAAACTCATCCAATAAAACAGGACAAGACTGTGTTCTGGACACCTCATTAGATTCAACTGTTGCAATATTGGAGTCAAGGTCCCGACGGATGTTTATGATCTTGTCTTGGAAGTGCCTCGCAAACTCATTACAGCGGGCCATTGATGGTAATATTGCGTCCGGAGAACCAGAGTGTAAAAGTCTCCGGACAACTTTGTAAAGTTCCGCTGGGCGGTTACAAGATGACTGAATAGAGGTAGCAAAGTATTGCTTCTTCGCCGTCCTCACCGCCCTCACATAACGTTTAGTGGAGGCCTTCACAAGTGCATAATTACAGCCGTCGGGAGTTCGTCTCCATTTGCCCTCCAACCGTCTCCTTTCTTGCTTCATCACTCTTAGCTCCTCGGTAAACCAAGGAGCCAATTGAGCTCTGCAGTGGAGAGGGCGCACCGGGGCGATTGTGTCAACTTCCCGGGTCATTTCCGTATTCCATAGAGTGACCAGGGTTTCGACAGAATCGTCAGTTTTATCAGCCGGAAAATCCCCCAGAGCCCTCTAAAATCCTTCAGGATTCATTAGTCTCCGGGGACGGACCATCTTAATTGGTCCTCCACCCTTGCAGAGGGGAGAAGACAATGTGAGTCTAAATCTCAAGAGGCGATGATCTGTCCATGACAAAGGAATAGATGTAAAATTCCTCACTCCCAGATCACCTTCCCCCATTCCAGTGGCAAAAATCCAGTCTAGAGTATGTCCTGACACATGCGTCGGGCCAGTAACAAATTGAGACAGCCCCATGGCTGTCATGGAGGTCATGAAGTCCTGAGCCGCTCCAGACAAGGCGGCCTCGGCATGAATGTTGAGATCCCCCAATACCAAAAGTTTGGGAGATCGCAACACCAAGTCCGAGACCACCTCTGTCAGCTCAGTTAGGGAAGCTGTTGGGCAGCAGGGTGGACGGTACACCAACAGTATTCCCAGTCTGTCTCGCTGACCCAACGTAATGTGCAGACACTCCAGGCCGTTAGTCACCTGGATGGGGTGCCTAACAAGAGGGATGGAACTTCTATAGACCACAGCGATTCCCCCTCCCCGACTCTCGGATCTACCTAGATGCTGAACCGAATACCCAGGTGGGCACAACTGGGAGAGATTAATACCTCCCAGATCGCTCACCCAGGTTTCGGTAATACATGCCAGATCGGCCGCCTCATCCACGATTAAATCATAGATGAGGGAGGTTTTATTATTTACCGATCTGGCATTAAAGAGCAGCAACTGGAGATCCGAGAGTTGGCTGATAGAACTACCAGCAATCCTGTGGATGTGAGGAGGACCGGAACACGGCACAGCCACCAATTGTCTGGGCCGAGTTCCCCTTAACTGGCATGTCCTCCTCACAACGCCATACCTCCCATTACCCGTCACTGCACTAATTGGGGCCCCCTCTGGTCCTCCCTCCCAACGCCCTATCCTCTCATCCAGGCACATAATAAAAATAAAATAAATAAAAAAACTCATACTCTATACACAATCACACAATCACTCATACAACCATTCATACATCCAAATAGCACAGCAACAGCAGGCTACAACTCATCATACCTAACCATTAGCCATGCTGCCTAGGACTGATGGGGGTTGAAGACCAACATCTGGCATGCCACAGGTTTCCCCCTCCTGAATTAGTATCTTAGAAATTCTTGTTGATTATTTAGTTTTTCCATAACAAAATGGTCCAATATTCATCTGTACCAAGATTGAACACCTGTCATGTGTTCGGTCTTTCCAATGTCCAGCAATTTCTTCTCTGGTAGCTGTCAGGAGAGGACAACCTAGTTCCTTGTATGATACCTCTGCTGGTCTTCTGGAAAAGTGTCCTGTGTGGATTAATTATTCTGTAGTGGTACTTTTGGCCTCAACATTTGTTGAGCATCACTGAACATAAGCATCACATGTAAATACTGGTCCCAAATTCATCACATCCTCTCCATTAAGTTTTTGCAAGTTTTGATAGGAGTAATGATGCCAGCTAGTTAAATGTCCAACTCGTGTTCTTGCAGTAATGGATTTCAGAGCTTATACAGAAACATTCATCCCATTAGGCTCTTCTTTATATTATTAACTGATGCCAGTTTCCCAAATGGATTTCATTCCTTCAGGAGCCAATTTTTAAATACCAATTTGTACATCATGTCAGTAGACTGAAACAAGTAACTGCTCAAAACCTGTTAACATATCCGTTATTGTCTGAATGAAAATCTGTTTGTCAACAGTACTGCCGACAGGTTTCCAGGATTTCAACAAGCAATTCACCTCACCCTTACCAGTCATTCTTCAGTGTTACTAACATTATATAAGTTTAGATCAGCCTTTTCCAGATGTTTTGGACTACAACTCCCATTAGCCCAAGACTAATAGGGAGAAAGCTGGCAAGTGCTGATCTATGTTTTCAGAGGCACTTCTTCCCTTTCACTTAGGCTTTACCATTGAAAATCCCAGATTTTGTGTGTGCTGAGAGGATCCTTATTTTGTGACTTCCAAGAGACCAGTACTCCATGGATTGCTTCTTATCAACATAAAAAATTCTCAGGTATGCCAAATTTTTCAAAGCAACCAAAGTCAACAGCAAGATGAATCACCAAGTGCCCTGCTCGACTTATTTCCTAGTCTTAATTAAGATAAAGTGAGGCCACTCTGAATTAATCTTTAAATAGCTTAATATTAGACATTTGGGTAGATTACATTATTAAAAAATATGTGTTCTGGGTCAGCAGCAATCATTACAAAGGTTATGGAACTCGCTTCAATAGCAGTGTATAGCTTGTTCTCCCTTCCTGCCTCTGACTGAACAGGAGGATTATGAGCCGGGGAAAGAACTGTTAGGGCAAAGCATCACAGGGTATTGTAGCAAGGGGAAATTAATACTTTTCTGGGTACTTTCTTCCCTGTACTTACTTCATAGCCCTTCTTGTAAGTCAGTGTCTGTCTGTCTCTGTCTCTGTCTCTGTCTCTCTGTCTGTCTCTGTCTCTCTGTCTCTCTGTCTCTCTCTCTCTCTCTCTCTCTCTGTGTGTGTATGTGTGTAGGGATACAGGACAGAGGGTTGCCCATTGCCCCAGTGTGTGCAGCACCTCTATTTTCCCATCACATTTCAACTGCAGAGGAAGGGGACACCCCTCACTTTCCTCTGTAGTATAACAATGCCTTTACATTCCTCTAAGCTGGGTGTAGTTTATTACAAGTCCCCAATGTAGTAGACAACTACAATGCCAATCCAGACATGACTCTTAACACATGACTCAAAACCATGCTTAGATTGGCCATGCCTCTTTCTTTACAAAAAGGAGCCATGGAGACTTGGCAGAGGGGAAGGGGGCGCTTAACCCTTTACGTGATGTCATTTTCCTGTCAAAAATCCCATCAAAACTGCTATCTGCCCCATGTCAAAAATATTTTGGAGGAATTTGGGGCAGGAAAACAGATGTTGGAAAGCCTCCACTTCATCCTAATACCCCTAAGCTATTAAACTGTTGAATATAGGGTTTCATCCTTAAAATATTATCATCTCCTATGAACGTGCAAGTTATTCTGCTCTCTGTTCAGAGCACCTTTTTACTGGGCCAGGAACAAATGCCACATCATACCAACAGCTTAGTACAAGGAAGAAAGCAGGGTGGGGTGGGAGTGGGAGGATGTCCCTGACGTCTTAATGTGCATGGGGAGATTTATTTTGTGTACTGGAAAACATAAAGGGCATACAACAAGAAACTGACGAAGAACAAACTATAGATGGAGCAATTACATTCCACAGACGACAAATGTGTCCATAGATTGAATGAAACTTACAATGAAATGCATGACATTCATTCCCTTGCATGAAAATGCCGTGTTTCCCAAAAAACATTTTTTTGAAAGAGCAAAACAATGATGACACTTCACAAAAAGAAAAGTGCATCTTCTGAACACAAGATGTTTATAAATGACAACAAAACGTGTTCAAACTATTAATCATGTCTATGGCATGTTTTTCCACTCTTCTAATGCTCCTTTTATTTTTATTTTAAAATGAATTTGCTCATTCTTTCCCTAAACCTTTGAAGTGCAGTTCTAGTGTCAGTCTCGCCCCTTCGCAAAACTTTGTTATTGTTGGTTCTAGGGACAGATATACACCATCAGCGAAAGCTGTCTTTCTCAAAGATTTTTAACCCCTTTCTGAAATTGCTTTACATTCTGGAGCTCCACAATTCAGAACCAACTATAGGGAGTTCCTGCAAATCCCTCCAAACCTTGAAAGAAAGCACAGATGGGGTCCTGGAGTCCTGCAGTCTAACCCTGCCTGCTGTCACCATGAGAGGAAGCCTCATCCACCTCTGTTGCACCCCACCATTAAGCTCCCTTGACTGGGTATAAAATGGACATCAGAAGGAGGTCTACAGACATACAGATGCATTCAAGTAAAAACCCTTCACATGAGGCAGGACCCTAATTGGGCAGCACAACATCAGAGGAGTGTGGAGGTGGGTTGCTAGACTCCACAACCCATAACTCCCTCTGTACAAGCTCCTGACATGTGGAGGAGTTTGCATAGGTGGCAAAGCCAATTGATGCAGAACTGTGAAGCCCCAGAAGGTAGAGTAACTTTAGAAAGGGGTTCAGAAAAGTTTGAGATGTGTGCATCTGGCCCTGGAAAGATCAGTGACAAGAATGTGCAAATCTAACAACAAGGGTCAGATCAACAGGTCACTCTAGAAAGAAGGAAACAGAGGTGATCAAGCTGACATAAAAGGGCACTTATTAGATTCTAAATCAAAACAGTCCCTGTACAAGGAGTAGAGATGGAAATATCTCTTAATTTTGGTTGTCAATTTCTCATTTTTTCCAGTCTTAAATTCAGTTCTCCATGTTTCTGCAACAATTTGCAATTAAAAAAAAAACTCATGAAAATTCTCCAGCACTTTAGTGCAAATTTCTCCTAACACATATTTTTGTAGGAAGTTTTGATGAGCGTACACATTTTTGCAAGCCATTCCTCTCATATGATGCATTTTTGCATGTTATTTTCATTCATATGTATTCATTCTTATGCACACTTTACCCTAATATATACAGGTTTGTAAATATTGTTTGGTTGGTGAACTTCATTGCAAACTTCAAAAAAATGTGAATCTCAAAGGATGGATGTTTTGGTTCTCATATTGTTTCAGAAAGTGCAAATTTGATAGATTCGGCTTCAAATGTGAACTGGATCAAGATTCTTGCCCATCCTAACAAGGAGTTAATAATATTCTTATTACTAAAACAAAGATAACTAAATACTGGAAAATCTCAGTTGTTACATGATCATAACCACATAAGAAGAGCCTGCTGGATCAGGCCGATGACCCATCTAATCTAGCATCCTGTTCTCACAGTGGTCAGCCAGTTGCCCATGGGAAACTTACAAACAGGTCCTGAGTGCAAACAGCACTCTCCCCTCCTGTGGTTTCCAGCAACTGGTATTTTGAGGCATACTACCTCTGACAATGGAGGCAGAGCATAGACCTCCTCTCTGTGAGACCAAGGTGGCAGATTGCATGTACTGGAGGTTGGGCCCAAAGGGCAGTCTAGGGATTCTGCTCGTGTACCGCCCACCCTGCTGCACGACGGACTCCTTGGCCGAGGTGCTGGAGGTGGTCTCGGCTGTGCGTGTACAGTCCCCAAACCTGCTGGTATTGGGGGACTTCAATGTACATTCAGAGGCCATCCTTACTGGGGCGCCTCGGGACTTCATGGAAACCATGGCTTCCTGGGAGCTGCACCTTATTACAATGGTGCCCACCCATGTAGCCGGTCATGCACTCGACCTTGTGTTTGTCTCGGGATAGGAGGGGAGTGATCTGAAAATTGGGGGTACATCCATCACCCTCTTGTCATGGTCAGACCACTACTTGGTGAGGTTGGACCTTTCGGTGCCACAAACCCTCCATGGGGGTGGAGGACCTATTAAAATGGTCCGCCCCAGGCGTCTGATGGATCCTGATGGATTCCTGCACTTGGGGATTCTCTGGAGCATGCACACAGCCACTCGGCTGAGACCCTGGTGGAGGGGTGGAATGCCGCAATCGCCAGGGCATTAGACCGGGTGGCTCCGAAACGCCCTCTCCCCCTGAATAGAACTCAGACGGCACCGTGGTTCACCCCACGGTTGCGAACTCTGAGGCGGGAGGTGAGACGGCTAGAGCACCGGTGGCGGAAATCTCACTCTGACGACGATCGGACACATGTTAGAGCGGCTGTGGCAGCCTATCATGTGGCAATAAGGGCAGCAAAAAAAGATTTTTATGCTGCCTCTATTGCATCTGCAGAGTGCTGTCCCAGGAGACTGTTCCAAGTGGTCCGGAGCCTGGTCAGTCCAGTTGCTCCGGAACCAATGGAACATGCTAAGGCCTCCTGTGACGAGTTTGCTAAACACTTTGCGGAGAAAATCGATCGTATTAAGAGTGCTATTCCGTGCGCTGTGGACACAGTGAACGAGCCAGAGGTGACCAGTGGTGCTCTGGTGGTGTGGGATCGGTTCCAGCTTCTTCCATCTGATGAAGTGGACAAGGTGCTTTCAACCTTAAAGCCAACCACTTGCTTACTCGATCCTTGCCCATCGTGGCTCATTATGAGCTGCAAAGATAGACTGGGTGAGGGGATCAAGATGGTGGTAAATACATCTCTCGAAGAGAGAGTAATGCCATCATCACTCAAGGAGGCAGTAATAAAACCAATCTTAAAGAAGCCCTCCTTGGATCCCCAAGATCTGAACAACTTTCGCCCAGTCTCAAATTTGCCATTCTTAGGCAAGGCAATTGAGCAGGTGGTGGCAAAACAGTTGCAAGTGCACTTGGAGGAAGCGGATTATCTGGATCCATTTCAATCGGGCTTCAGGCCTGGACATGGGACTGAAACAGCCTTGGTCGCCTTGGTAGATGATATGAGGAGGGCGTGGGATAGGGGCGAATGCACCTTCCTTGTCCTCCTTGACCTCTCAGCAGCTTTCGATACCGTTGACCACGTTATCCTCCTGGACCGCCTGAAGAGGTTAGGCATGGGGGGCACTGTATTGCAGTGGTTCCATTCCTTCCTCTCTGGTAGGTACCAAACAGTGGCATTGGAGGATGAGGTTTCGGATCCTTGGCCTCTCACTTGTGGGGTGCCACAGGGTTCCATCCTCTCCCCAATGCTGTTCAACATCTATATAAAGCCGCTGGGGGCAATCATCAGGAGATTTGGGCTGCAATGTCATCAGTATGCGGATGACACGTAGCTCTATCTCTCATTTAAATCTTCACCGAGGTTGGCTGTAGAAACCCTGTCCAAGTGCCTGGAGTCGGTGAGTGGCTGGATGGGAAGGAATAAGCTGAAGCTGAACCCTGACAAAACCGAGGTACTGTTTGTGGGAGACAAGGGAAGGCTGGGGGATGTGGACCTGGTGCTCAATGGGGTACGTTTGCCCCTGAAAGACCAGGTCCGCAGCCTGGGGGTCATTCTTGACTCCCAGCTGACCATGGAGGCTCAAGTCTCGGCTGTGAGCCGGGCGGCGCTGTATCAACTCCATCTGATACGGAGGCTGCGCCCCTACCTTCCCAACCATCTGCTCCCACCGGTAGTACATGCCCTGGTCACCTCTCGCCTAGACTACTGTAATGTGCTCTACGTGGGGTTACCCTTGAAAACGGTCCGGAAGCTGCAACTGGTACAGAATGCGGCGGCTCGTCTGATTAAAGGCAGCCGCCGGCAAGATCACATCACTCCAGTGCTGAAGGAGTTGCACTGGCTACCGGTTGTTTACCGGGCCCAATTCAAGGTGTTGGTTTTGACCTTTAAAACCCTATACGGTTTTAGCCCAGTCTATCTGAAGGAGCGCCTCCAGCATCGTCAGGGATGCCGCTCAACAAGATCAGCCTCAGAAGACCTTCTCTCGATCCCACCAGTTAAAACAGCTAGACTGGTGAGGACTAGAGAGAGGGCTTTTTCAATAGTGGCCCCCACCCTGTGGAACTCTCTCCCAAATGATCTCCGCCATGCCCCTTCTATGATAAGCTTCCGCCGGGCCTTGAAGACCTGGCTCTTCAGGCAGGCTTTTGGGGTGGGTTAGGTTTCTTACTGTTATGGTTTTAAATTTTAATGTTTTAATGTATTGTTTTATCTTGTACGTCGCCCAGAGTGGCTGGACAACCAGCCAGATGGGTGACTAATAAATTAAATAAATAATAATAAATAATAGTACCCATTGATGCCTTATCCTCCATGAAGTTGTATAATTGTTTTTAAATCCATCTACACTGCTAGCCATCACTGCCTCTTGAGGGAGTGAATTCCATAGTTTAACTAAGTGCTGTATGAAGAAGTACTTTCTTTTGTCTGTGCTTAGTAGTCCAACATTCAGCTTCATTGGATATCCATGAGTTCTAGTGTTATGAGAGAGGGAGAAAAATATTTGTCTATCCACTTTCTCCATGCCATGCATAATTTTATACACTTCTATCATGTCGCCTCTTACCCTTTCTCTAAACTAAAAAGCCCCCAAATGCTGCAACTTTTCCTCTTAGAGGAGTCGCTCCACCCCTTTTATAATTTTGGTTGCCCTTTTCTGAACCTTTTCCAACTCTACAATAACTTTTTAGAAGTGAGGTGACCAGCATTCCAAATGTACACAGCATTTGTACACAGCATTCCAAATGTGGCCATACCATTGATATACATAATGACATAATATCGGCCATTTTATTTTCAGTACCTTTCCTAACGGTCCCTTGCATAGAATTTCCCTTTTTCACAACTGCAGCACACTGGGTCAGTATCTACATCAAGCTATCCAGTACGACCCCAAGGTCTCATTCCTGGTCAGTCACCACCAGTTCAGAGCCCATGAGTGTATCTGTGAAATTAAAATGTTTTGCTCCAGTTTGCATAACTACACTTGTTCACAGTGAATTGCATTTGCCATTTCACCATCCATACACTCAGTTTGGAGAGGTCCTTTCAGAGCTCTTGGCAATACCTTTTTCTTGAACAACTCTGAACAATTTAGTATTATTAGCAAATTTGGCTACCTCACTGCTCACCCCTAACTCTACATAATTTATGAACAAGTTAAAAAGCACAAGCTCCAAAACCAGTCCTGGGAGACTCCGCTTTCTACTGCCTTCCATTGGGAGAACTGTTCCATTTATTCCTTCTCTCTGCTTCCTGGTACTTAACCAATTCCTGATCCACAAGAGGATCTCTTCTCTTATTCCACGACTGCTAAGCTCACTCAGGAGTCTTTGGTGAGATACCTTGTCAAAAGTTTTTGCAAGTCCAAGTACACTATGTCAACCAGATTCTCTATCTATATGCTTGTTAACACTCACAAAGAACTCTAATATATTAGTGAGACAGGACTTATCCTTGCAGAAGCCATGCTGGTTCTGCTTCAGCAAGGCTCACACTTCTATATGCTTGGTTATTATATCTTCAACAGTTTTCCTGGGACAGACATTAAGCTAACCAGTCTGTAATTTCTGGGATCCCCCCGGATCCTTCTTAAAGATCGGTGTTACATTGGTCAATTTCCGGTCCTTAGGTATGAAGGCAGATCTGAGGGACACGTTACATATTTTTGTTAGAAGATCAGCAATTTCACATTTTTGTTCTTTGAGAATTCTTGGGTGGATGCCATCCAGACCCTGGCAATTTGACAGTTTTTATTTTATTAAGCCTAGAAACTCATCTCTCATCACCACTAATTGCTTCAGTTCCTCAGATTTCCTTCCAGCAAAAGTTAGTTGGAGCACAGGGATATATGCCCTATCATCCACTGTGAATACAGATACAAAGAATTCATTCAGCTTCTCTGCAATCTCCTTATCCTGCTTTAGCACACCTTTGATTCCCTTGTTCTTCAAGGGTCCAAATGCCTCCCTAGATGGTCTCCTGTTTTGAATGTTATTAGTTTTGATGTTTTTAGCAATGTGCTCCTCAAATTGTTTTAGCATCCCTTATTGACTGCTCGCATTTCTTTTGCCAGAGCTTGTGTTCCTTTTTATTTTCCTAATTTGGACAAGACTTCCATTTTTTGGAAGGAAGCATTCTTGCTTCTAATAGTTTCTTTGACTCTGCTTGTTAACCACGCCGGCATCTTCTTGGTCCTGGTGATACCTTTCCTGATCTGCAGTATACAGTTGTGCATCTAATATTGTGTTTTTAAACACTTCCCATTTTGTAGTGATCTGACCCTACTGACTTCGCTCTTCAACTTCCTTTTTACTAGTCATCTCATTTTGGGGAAGTTTCTTCTTTTGAAATGATAGAATCGTAGAATCATAGAATAGTAGATATAGAAGGGACCTATAAGGCCATTGAGTCCAACCCCCTGCTCAATGTAGGAATCCAAATTAAAGGATATTCGACAGGTGGCTGTCCAGCTGCATCTTGAATTGCTGTAGTGTTGGAGAGCCCACCACCTCTCTAGATAATTGGTTCCATTGCCATACCACTCTAAAAGTTAGGACATTTTTCCTGATGTTCAGCCAAAATCTGGCTTCCTGTAATTTGAGACCATTATTCCATGTCCTGCACTCTGGGATGATCAAGAAGAGATCCTGGCCTTCCTCTGTGTAACAACCTTTCAAGTACAGTAGGGCCCCACTCATACGGCGGGTTACATTCCAGACCCCCGCTGAAAAGCGAAAACTGCCAAAAAGCAGAACTCATTGAATAGAATGGCATGCGACGCCTGAAAACCGCCGTAAAAGCAGAACAAGCGCCGTATCAGTGGGGCTTTAGTCTAATGCGTCTAATTGAGACCACCACATTAGCGAAGAGCCATAAAGCAAAGTGCTGTAAAGCGGGGCCCTACTGTACATTATTGAAGAGTGCAATCCAATCTCACCTAACTCTTCTCTTGCATCTTCTAAACATGCTCAGTTATTTCAGTCTCTCCTCATAGGGCTTTGTTTCTTGTTCCCTGGTCATCTTTGCTGCCCTCCTCAGAACCTGTTCCAGTTTGCCTGCATCCTTCTTAAAGTGCAGTGTCCAGAACTTGGAGCAGTACTCAAGATGAGGCCTAACCAGTGCCAAATAGAGGGAAACAAGTACTTCACATCATTTGGAAACTATACTTCTGTTAATACAGCCTAAAATAGCATTTGCCTTTTTCACAGCTACATTGCACTGTTGGCTCATATTCAGCTTGTGAACAACAATTGGTTTCTGTTCCCTAGGTATAGAACTTTGCACTTAACCTTTTAAATTTCATTCTGTTGTTTTCATCCCAATGCTCCAGCCTATCAAGATCCCTTTGAATTTTGTTTCTGTCCTCAAGGGTATTAGTTATTCCTCCCAATTTTGTTTCATCTGCAAATTTTGTAAGCATACCCTGCACCTCCTCATCCAAGTCATTAATAAAACTGTTGAAGAGCACTGGGGACAGGACTGAGCCTGAAGTACTCCACTCGTTACCTTCCCCCAGTTTGAGAAGAAATCATTGATAAGCATTCTTTTAGTATGATTCTGTAACCAACTGTGGATCCACCTGATAGTTGTTCCCTCCAGCCCACATTTAGCTAGCTTGCTAATCATGGGGCACTTTGTCAAAAGCTTTACTGAAGTTGAGATATATTATGTCCACAGCATTCACACAATTCTACCAAGGAGGTTACCCAATCAAAAATGAGATAAGATTAGTCTGGCAGGATATGTTCTTGATAAATCCATGTAATCGCTGCATTGTTTTCAAGGTGCTCCCATTCTCCACAATTTCTCAAAGATAATAGGCAGTGGTTCCAAGAGTTCTTCAGCCAGTATCTTCAATAGTCTAGGATGCAGTTCATCAGGTCCTGGAGATTTGAACTTGGTCAAAGTGATTAGGTATCCCTTGACCATTTGTCTATCAATCTGAAGCTGCAATCCTGCTCCTTCAACTTCACATTTCCCAGGGTGGTCATAAACCCTTTTTTGGGAGAAGACTGAGCCAAAGGAGGAATTGAGCACTTCTGCCTTTTCTTTGTCATCTGTTATCCATCCTCATTGAGTAGCTGAACCACCATTTCCTTTCTCTGTCTTTTACTATGGATGTACCTGATGAAAGCTTTTTTGTTGCTTTTGGCATCTCTCACTAACTTCAGCTCATTTTCAGCTTTAGCCTTTTTGACACCATCACTGCAATTCAGTGCTCCCTGTCTGTACTCTTCCTTTTTGTCCTGGCCTTCCTTCCACTTTCTATATGGTCCTTTTTTGTTTTTAGGTCACCTCTAACCTTTCTGTGAAGCTACATTGGCTTCTTCTGCTGTCTTCCACCTTTTTTCATTGATGAAATTGTTTGCCATTGTATCTTTAGAATTTCCTCTTTTGGAAACTACCACCCATCTTGGACTCATAAGGGTCACTTTTATTTGTTTGTTTGTTTGTTTGTTTATTGCATTTGTATACTGCCCCATAGCTGAAGCTCTCTGGGTAGTTTACGACAATTAAAAACAAATATACAAATTTAAAAACACATTGCCATGGAACCTTACTTACCATTGTTCTTAGTTTATTAAAATTGGCTTTCCTGAAGTCCAGGGTACAAATACGGCTACTCTCAGCTTTTGCTTTCTTTAAAATAGAAAAACTCAAGTAAATCTTTCCCCCAGAGTTCCCATAACTGTCACTTCATCCACCAAGTCATCTGTATTGGTTAGAATAAAGTCAAGGATTGAAGGAGAATTTTTCTCCATGGGATCTTTCGCTGGGGGTCCTTAAAAAATATTTGAGGACACAGGCTTAAAGCAAAAAGGTAGGCCTTTATTCTTTACAAGCATATGCAGGGTCAGCCTCCCAGAAAATCTGGAGAGGACTGCACTGAGGCACTGTGTGCAACCTCTTTTACAGTGTACAGAGTATGTGACAGTGATTCACCAATCGCACAAGTTCCTGCCCACATAACATAACAGTTCCTCCTCTCTACAATCGTTCCCAACCAATCAGAAAGCATTAGGTAACTCCAGTGCTGATTCCAAGATTCTGTCCATCTCATTAATGTCACCATTGTTCTGCTGTCCCTCAAGACTAATGCTCTTTCAGGCCAGTACCATTGTGAATGTGCTTTCAAGCATCGCTGTACTTTCATTGTTCTGATTGTTCTGATTGGCCATGCTGACCCAGGTACACCTGGAGATATTTGAACAGGTTCCTTGAGTTAAGTTTGCCTCAACTTAGGGTGTTTGGGAATGTATGAGCACCCCCAGTTCCATTCCTTTGCCAAAGGGGTTCGTATGTCCTTATACGTTCTCAGAAATCCCATTTCCTTACTTATAAAATACATAGCTCAAGAGAGGGGATTATATTTAAACACACTGAGCTTCATTTTAAAACCACACAGACTCAGAAAAAGACTGGGTGACTCTGACTAACTAGTACCTTTCAGCCTCAGAGATATAGAGGAGGCAGGCCACCCCAGAGTACCTTTTTCTTAATGAAAACACACTTATAAAGTTGTAAATATAATATAACACACTGGGTTATCTGAAAATCATTGTAAAATCTCACTGTTTCTCTTCATAAAACCCTTTGATTATGCTGTAAAGCTTTTTCCCTTAGATGGGGCTATTGCTCTACACAAGAAATCATTTCTATGGATTAAAACAGAATAATATATCAATCACAACTACACAGGTTAAATGCTTGTTTGAATTAGAACAATAAACCAATTAATATATGTCAGTCATGCATCGGCCGAGTCTTGGCACAGAAACAGAAGGTCCCTGTGACCGTTGCCTACTTCTGCTCACAGGTCTGAATTAAATGCTAAGCTTTAGGGTTTTCTAAGTATATTTCTTAACATCTATATATATATCAATTGTAGTATCTTCTTTTGAACTCAGTTTGTTCCTAAGGTTCTAGTCTTCTTTTTATTTAGTTGTTAATTTCTTCTGTGCTTTGTCTTTTTTCTTGTTCATTCTTCAATCCCACGATCATTTCTCTTTGTGAAAAATCTCATGCCAACCAATAACACTACCCATTCTCCATTGCCACTGCTGAATCTCACCAGAATATTTTTTCTAGACAAATAACTAGAGGCAATAATTGCTTGGCAAGCAGGGGGAGGGTGAATATAGAGTTCTGCCATTAAGAAATCCAGACACTGTGATGTCATTTTACTGTTTGTCAGTACCTTTCCAGACCCAGTTTAAAATGCTGGTATGGTTATTTTTAAAGCCCTCAACAGTTTGGGACCAGGACTGCCTGCACCTGTATGAACCTGCCCATGCTGTAGATTTGGCCACAAAAGGCCAACTCACAGGCTCCCTCATCAAGATCAATTAGTTTGGTGGGCACAAGAGACAGGACATTTTCAGTGGTAGTCAATTATCTGTGGAATTTACTCCCATTTGTCTCCTTCTTTAGTTGCTTTTAAATGGGCTCTCATTTTAATGGATGGTGCTGTTCTGGAGTTTTAACTTTGTAACTGCTCCATGTTTTATACCTGTAGGTCTAGGATGTTTTGAATGCTGCTGCCTCACATTTTATGTATTTCTTTGAAGAGCTGTATAAAATGATTGAAATAAAGGAAGAAATACATAAAATGTAAGGCAGCAGCAGCATAAGGTAAATGTAAGGCAGTAGTTTACAAAACATTTAAAAAGGAAAGTCCCTGCTTATAATTTAAAAGATGCAACACAAAAGGAAACTGGGTCAGGAGGGACAGAGGAAGTAAAAATGTAATGTATTTCATTTGTGTTTTTTATTTTAAATTGTTCTATTGGGGTTGTTTTAAATGCTAGGTTGGTAAGCTACTTTGCAGAGGAGATTTACCTGGGAAAATGGGATATTCTAAACAAATAAATAAATTATGGCTCTAATCCTGCTGAATATTTGTGTATAAAATGCTTTCAGAATTTGAGACAAAGGCAAAAGATTCCATTAGGAAAGATGTATTATCTTCTGGCATGCAGGACTAAAATTAGGGGGAAAGTAGGAGGCTCTTAATGAAATCCACAAGCTCCTGCCCTTTAATTTCCTAGTTTTGGACAAAATGTCCCCTTAGCTTCCTTGAAACAGTATCTGAAGGAGCTATCACAATGGTAAGGGGTCAGGTCCCCTCTGCCCCCCTCTAATTTGAATACAGTGCCTATGATGCTTTGAGTGTATACAGTTGTATTGCAAATGACAAATCTACCAATATGATCAGCTATATTTTGAAACTGTTCCAAAGAAGAACCACACTGGGATTCATTCATCTTAAATAAATCTCTGTGTTTCAATTGATTGTTTAGCTCTCTGCTATGCCCATAACACTGCTTCTCTACAAATGTGGTGTGCTTGCTTTGGTTTTGTATCCACAGCCAGTCAGTGTGTCAGAGTTGTTAGAGTACCAGACTTCAAACAAAAGAGATACAGGTTTAAATCTTCACTCAGCAATAGAGGTCACTGAGTGACCAAGGAACAGCCTCTCTCTCTCTTTCTCTCTCTCTCTTTCTCTCTCTCTCTCTCTCTCTCTCTCTCTCTTTCTCTCTCTCTCTTTCTCTCTCTTTCTCACTCACTCTCTGCCTAACATGCCTCACAAGATTGTTGTGAGAATAGAATAGAGGGGAGGGGGAGGTCCTTGTAAGCCACACTGTGCTCCTTGGAAGAAAGGGTGGAATAAAAATGTTTTTTTTTTAAAAAACTACATTCTGTGTCAGTTTGCTTGAATTTCACATCATATATTTAATGCCATCAAAAATTGGAAATAGGTTATTATAAAATTGTCAGGAACTGAATATTATCATGAAAAATATTGCAACAAAACTGTATCTGCAATTATAACAATATTTCATAATGCTGCAGAAATGGGGGGAAAACAAAGGCACATAATTCAAGTGTAGCTTCATTTAAAATATTTACTGACTCCCTATTAAATATGGATTAGCTTACATCTTTCTCCCCACCCTCTTACCACACGTTAATTGTTTAAACATAATTGCATATACATTCAATCAAAGTTGTTATGCATAATTTACTATGCATTAAAAAATACCCAAAAATTAAAGATACAAAAAAGGTAACAATCAAATTACACGGCCTATTGCTCACTTCCAGCAAACATCTCTCTTCCTTCTTTTATTAAAGTCTACTATTAATACTAGGTGATTGTGACAGCTGTGCTTTCATAAACCAAGTTAAGAAGGAAATGCGGTTTTATTACTTTTCCAAAGACAAATAGATAAGTTTAAAGTAAAGGAAGTCTTATCTAATTTCTACCAGTTGTAAGAAAAGTACCACAAGAACAAAAAGAAAAGTTATTTGGACAGAAAAACAAGTTGCATTGCCCTCACATATATTATTACCCACAACAAGCACATCCAATTACATATACCCTATTCAAAATAAGTAACATGTTGGTTGTTGTGGACCATTAGTAAATGCTGGCCTTAAACAAGTGCTAAAACTCAGTATGTTCTCTTATAATGATCTATAGGTATGAACTTTTTGTACTTCATCAAGAAACCACTCTTGTGAACGAAAGTGGAAATGTGCTGTACATATTATTAAAAGGCATGCATTGAGGTTTACTCTCAGAAGGAAAGTACCTTGAAACTCGCTTAGTGTTTTTAGCCTACGGCTCAAAATGTCTTAGCTAGCAAATTAGGTTTGCCTGACTGTTTAGCTCTAAACAAGTTCATTTGTTAAAATGGAATCACCTTGTTTGTCCTTCTCTTTATGGAACAACTTCCAGCAACAAAGTGCAGGTGTTCAAATAACTAAGGACATAATCTGTCCTCCTGTAGGGGTTGTCAATGAGCCATCTTCCCTCCTTCCTGGCTATAAACAGATTGCTATAAACAGATTGCAGCATGTCAGCCTTTAAGAACAAAGAGAGGTCAATGTACAGTTCCTATATAGCAATTTAGCCCTCCTGTTGTCCTTTCCAAGATCCCAGTCCCCAAATTCTTCCTGCACCCAGGGGAGGGTTTTTTCCTCCTTATTTTTGTTATACCGAAGTAAAGATAAACATCAGCATTCATATTTGCAACTCTTTTCAAAAGTGTATTCGCAATCCTTTTGTCTGGCATATTCAAATTATTATGCATCAAGATGTAAAAGAACTGGATTTTTTCCTGAATTTCAGGATCCAGTGGCTTCATTCAGACAGCAGTTTATTCCATTTTTCCAACATTTCCTCACCTGATAATTTCCGCATCTTATTTCATCCTTCACACGATGTAAAAGCCACTTCTGGAAATCTAGCAGAATATAGTGGAAGTTTAGTGCTCATTTCCATGTTATTTGCTTCCAGAAAAAAATCCATTTACAACCTCATTAAGCCAGAAAACGGTGGAAGTGAAGTGACGAGATCTGGGGTGGTATACTGGCATACAGTTCTTTCCTACCATTTTCATGAGAGAATCGTGCGGGAACAAACGTGTGGATGTGCAGAAAGTGTGGTGAAGTAGCGATATGTCCAGTGACATTCACCATTGTGTCACACCACACAGACTGGTGTGAATGAAATTTAGCACAACATAGCAGTATATCAGTCAAAAAGCCACAGTTCCATGATGCAAGAGCTACCGTAGTGTGAAAGGAATGTTAGAAATTGGACAGAAATACTACCATTATAATCAGTAAAACTAACACAATGAACCCCATGTCTGAATGCAGCAAGTGTATTGTCAACAGTTACTCAGTCAATAGCTATAGAAAAAAAACACCACTCTGCCTGTTTTAGTTTTCATTAAAAAAAAATCCCCTTACAGTTAGCTGAAAACCAGACCTGGAAATAAACTGAAATCATCCCATTATTGGGTGATTGGATTATGACATCACTGTTCTGCCACTCAAGCAACTGCACATACATTTATAGTTCATTCAATCGGGTTGTCACTCTATTTTCTTTCTTTTTAAAAATGTAACTTTGTTGTCACCTCTCATTCTGTTTCCTGGCTCCTAACTGAGCCGAGCCAAAGGAGCTGTGTCAGAGGAGACACAAGGGAGCCAGCTCTCAGACAGAGAGCAAACAGAGCAAGTGTACAGGGAGAGCTATCAGGAGTTTGGCAGAGGAGTTTGGCGGGGGAGGTCAAAGGGGAGGTCCCCCCCCCAAAAAAATCCCCTGTAAGGCGTATCTCATACCAGTGGGACTCTCCTGTTTACCTTGGAGGACAGGACAAAGCACAGGCCATTTCAATATAAGTAGAAAGAAAGAAACAAAAGGCAGTAGAGACTATGAACAGGAAGGACACTCCAGTGGTGGTGACCTGCAAGGTCTGTGCAATGTTTGTTTTCTTGCCTGAGAACAACATGGCCAGGGCTGGTTCTAAAGGGTGGGCAGGTGGGGCACTGGCCCAAGGGCCCCTGGAGCTACAGAGGGCCCTCTGCTCTCCTCCACGATCAGCGGAAGCATCCGCAGACCACCATCCCCCCGCTATTCCCTGCTTTACCTACCTTTCCGGTGTTTTCTGCGGCACACAGATTTGCCATCAATCAAGATGGCAGCTGAGGTTTCCTTAAGGGGCTGAAGCCCCTGCCGCCATCTTGGATGATGGCATGTATGCGTGCTACACACGCATGTTGCTGCCATCAACAAAGATGGCGGCAGAGGCTTCAGCCCCTTAGGGAAACCTCGGCCGCCATCTTGATTGATAGCAAACCTGCACGCCCCGCAAAAAACAATGGAAAGGTAGGTGAAGCGTGGGGATCGTGGGGGGATGGAGGGCGGTGCGGAAGCTCCTGTGTTGTGGTCTGCAGATGCTTACGTTCCACGGATCATGGAGTGGAAGCGGAGGGGCCCAGGGCAGGCTGGTACCCAAGGGCCCTGGCATGCCTGGGGCCAGCCCTGAACATGGCATACACATGCAACAAATGCAAGCTGGTGGCACTGTTGGAAGAAAAAGTGAGGGGTCTGGAATGGCAGGTGACCATTCTGAAGAGTATAAGAGAAGATGAAGAGTTCTTAGATAGAATGCTGGAACAAGAACAGCAAAGAGAAGTACAGGAGGTGGAAGAACAACAGCATGTTGAAGCACAAGAGGAGACTGTTGTGGAGAATGACAAGGAAGTGGAGGAAACTCCATGGAAAATGGTGGGAGGAGCACAAGAGCTAGAAGACACTCTTCACTGGTGGAACTATGGATCCACTTCTAGGTACTTGAGGATGAGACTAGAGGACAATCTGCAAGGGAAGAATTACAGGAGACCCCACAAGATATCAAGCGAGAGGCTGAAGTCATGCCTCAGTCAAGCAGAGGCAATGAAACCATGCCCCACGACAAGAAGAAGAGAAGAGTAGTAGTGGTGGGAGACTCCCTACTGTGTGGGATTGAAACCCAAGTATGCTAGGAAGATCCATGGACTTACCAGGTATGCTGCCTCCCTGGAGGATGGATTAGAGATGTTACGGAAAGGTTGCCATCACTCATAAAGCCCACTGACAGATATCCCTTTCTTCTCATCCATGTGGAATGAACGATACTGCCAAGTGGAGCTACAAAGAAATCACATCAGACTTTGAAGCTCTGGGAAGAAAGCTCAAGGACTTTGGGGCCCAGATAGTTTTCTTGTCCATCCTTTCAGTACTTAGAAGAGGAGTGGAAAGGGAAAGAAAAATACTCTGGATGAATGACTGGCTATGAAGGTGGTGCTGACATGAGAGATTTGGATTCTGGAACCATGGGCTATGCTTCCTGGAAGATGGACTGCTGGCAAGTGATGGACAAGGAAGAATGTGTTTGACCACAGCATGGAGAAATTATTCAGGCGAGCTTTAAACTGAATCCTAAGGGGGAGGCAGATGTAAACTTGGCAGTAACAACTAACAAAGGCTTGTGCACAGTACGAGGAACTAAAGGAATGGCTCTAATGCGGCCCAGTAATAGTCTTAATAAAAATGTAGGAAGGAAGCCAGGCTGTAAATCTCATGGTTTTCAATGTCTGTACACTAATGCCCAGATTATGGGAAACAAACAGGATGAACCTGAAATCTTAACACAGGAGAGTAAATACGACTTGATAGATATAACTGAAACTTGGTGGGATGACACTCATGACTGGAATACAGCAATTAAGGATATAATTTGTTCAAAAAGAACAGAAGGAATAGAAAGGGAGGTGGAGTTGCACTATATGTTAAAAATATATATTCCTGCACAGAAATACAGGAGGATGAGCTTGGTAGTTCCACCTAGAGTATCTGGATTAAAATAAATAGGGCGAGGAATAAAAGGAACATGGTAGTTGGAGTCTACCACTGACCACTCAATCAAGGAAAATACAAGGATGAAACTTTTGAAAAGCAAATTGTCAATGTTTCAAGAAAGCATGATGTAGTAGTAATGGGGACTTCAATTACCCCAATCTCTGTTGGGAGACAAATTCTGCCAAACACAGCTCCTCCAAGAAGACTTGGAGATAACTTTCTCCTATAGAAAGCAGAGGAAGGAACTAGAGGATCAGCTATCCTTGACTTGATTCTAACCAATAGAGATGACTTGGTGGATGAAGTTCAGTTAAGGGAACTCTGGGGGAAAGTGACCATGCTATACTTGAGTTCTTGATTTTAAAGGAAGCAAAAGCTGAGTAGCCATATGTGTACCCTGGACTTCAGGAAAGCCAATTTTAATAAACTCAGAACAATGGTAAGTAAGGTTCTGTAGCAAGCAACCCTAAAGAGAAAAGGACTCCAAGATGGGTGGGAGTTTCTAAAAAAGAAAATTCTACAAATGCAATGGCTGCCCATTTGCTACTGGGCCAAGTTCAAGGTTCTAGTTTTGGTGTACAAAGCCCTATACAGCTCGGGACTAGGATACCTGAAAGACCGTCTTACCCCTTATATACCCAGTCAATCACTGCGCTCTGCAGGTGAGGGCGTCCTGCAGATACCATCTTATCAGGAGGTTCGTTCTACACAATATGGGAAATGGACCTTTAGTGTGGCGGCACCTACCCTGTGGAATTCCCTCCCTTTGAATATTAGGCAGGCGCCATCTCTGCTAGCTTTTCGGCACCTTTTGAAGACTTTCCTCTTTCAACAAGACTTTTAGGTTGAGACCTATCCCAGTCTACATCTGTGTTAGAATTGCTTAATATGTTTTTAAATAATATTTTAACCCTTTTTTAAAGTTGTTTTTTTAAATGTTTTTAACGCTGTTTTGTTCGAATGTATTTTAAGATCTGTTTTTATTATGTTTTAATGTGTTTGTAGCTCTTTGTTTCCCACCCTGGGCTCCTGCTGGAAGGAAGGGTGGGAAACAAATTAAATAATAAATAAATAAAACAATTTCATCAAGGAAAAAAGGTGGAAGACAGCAGAAGAAGCCAATGTGGCTTCACAGAAAGCTTAGATATGACCTGGAAAAAAAAGGATACATACAGGAAGTGGAAAGAAGGCCAGACCATAAAGGAAGAGTACAGCCAGGTAGCATGGAATTTCAGTGATGGCATCAGAAAGGCTAAAGCTGAGAATGAGCTGTGTTTAGTGAGAGATGTCAAATGCAACAAAAAGGCTTTCTTCAGGTACATCCATAGTAAAGGACACAGAAAAGAAATGGAGGTACAGCTACTCAAGGAGGATGGCAACATGGTAACAGATAACAAATAAAAGGCAGCAGTGCTCAATTCCTACTTTGGCTCCATCTTCTCCAAAAAAAAGGTCTATGACTGCCCTGGGAAACGTGAAGTTGAAGGAGCAGGATTGCAGATTGAGATTGATAGACAAATGGTCAAGGAAAACCTAATCACTTTGACTGAGTTCATATGTCCAGGGCCTGATGAACTGCATCTTACACTATTGAAGGAACTGGCTGAAGAACTCTTAGAACCGCTGTCTATTATCTGTCAGAAATCATGGAGGATGGGTGAAGTGCCAGATGACTGGAGGAGGGCTAATGTTGTCCCTGTCTTCAAGAAGGGCAAAAAGGAGGAACCTGGGAAAAACAGACCAGTCAGCCTGACATCAATCGCTGGGAAAATTCTGGAGCAGATTATAAATCGGTCTATCTGTAAGCACCTTGAAAACAATGCAGCAATTGCTAGAAGTCAAAATAGATTTATCAAGAACAAATCCTGCCAGACTAACCTTATCTCATTTTTTGGTCAGGTAACCTCCCTGGTAGACTGTGGGAATGCTGTGAACAGAATATATCTTGACTTCAGCAAAGATTTTGACAAAGTGCTCCATGATATTCTGATTAGCAAGCTAGCTAAATGTGGGCTGGATGGAACAAAAATCAGGTGGATCCACAGTTGGCTACAGAATCATACTAAAAGAGTGCTTATCAATTATTCCTTCCTCAAACTGGGGGGAGGTAACAAGTTGGGTACCATAGGGCTCAGTCCTGGGCCTAGTGCTCTTCAACATTTTTATTAATGACTTGGATGAGGAGGTGCAGGGAATGTTTATCAAATTTGCAGATGATACAAAATTGGGAGGGATAGTTAATACCTTGAAGACAGAAACAAAATTCAAAGGGATCTGAATAGGCTGGAGTACTGGGATGAAAACAACAGAATGAAATTTAACAGGGATAAGTGCAAAATTCTACAGCTAGGAAAAAGATACCAAATGCATAGTTATAAGATGAGGGATACTCGGCTCAGTAATACTACATGCAAGAAGGATTGTTGTTGATCACAAGCTGAATGTGAGCCAACAGTGTGATGTGACTGCAAAGAAGCAAATGTTATTTTAGGCTGCATTCACAGAAGTATAGTCTCCAAACAGCATGAAGTATTAGTTCCCCTCTATTCAGCACTGGTTAGGCCTCATCTTGAGTACTGAATCCAATTCTGGACACCGCACTGTAAAACGGATTGAAACAAACTGAAACAGGTTCAGAGGAGGGCAACAAGGATTATGAGGGGACTAGAAACAAAGCCCTATGAGGAAAGACTGAAAGAACTGGGCATGGTTAGCCTGGAGAAGACTGAGGGGAAATATGATAGCACTCTTCAAGTACCTGAAAGGTTGCCACACAGAGGAGGACCAGGATCTCTTCTTGATTGTCCCAGAACACAGGACACAGAATAATGAGCTCAAGTTACAGGAAGCCAGATTTCAACTGAACATCAGGAAAAACGTCCTAACTGTTAGAGCGGTATGACAGTGGAACCAATCATCTAGAGAGGTGGTGAGCTCTCCAACCCTGGAGGCGTTCAAGAGGCAGCTGGGCAGCCACTTGTTGGGTATGCTTTAATTTTGATTCCTGCTCTGAGCAAGGGGTTGGACTCAATGGCCTTATAGGCCTCTTCCAATTCTACTATTCTATGATTTTATTACCCAAATCCTGGCATTCTTAAGGCAAAAAAGACTTTTAGAGGGGACAGAGATGATGGGCTCTCTTTCTTCATCTATTATTACTGAGCTGAACTGGCTCACCTTCCTTTGCTAATCTATCTGCTTTCACTTTTTTATAGGCCACCAAAATCTTGTCTTTGACACAGCAGGCTCATCATGCCCCATGGTCAGCAGTGAGAGAAATCAGATACTGTGTAAGCAGGGGAGTTACATTACAAAATAAAAGAAATGCTTTTCCCATTAAAAAAAAAGGAAAGAAAATCCATATGTATTTTTGATGAAATAATGGGCAAACTTTAACATCAGAATGCAGATACAATAATATTCTGGAAATACTAATAATATAGATTCTACCCATATTCAGTAATCTACAGAAGTCTGATTAAATGTGACAGCCAGAACCCACTGTTTCAATCAGATTCAGTACATCAGAATGCACACGCATGCACGCACGCACACGTACACACAAGCATTTGTTCTTTGAGAGGTCAACTGATACTGCAAAATATGTGGGTCCCTAACTAAAGGTGAAGATAGACATAGATTCCCATTTTGAGGCATTTGTTTTTGCGGGACAGAAGGTCTACTCAAATCACATTTAACAGCTTGATCCAAGGTGCATTTACTCAGAAGCAAGCAGTTATCACTGATGAGCTAGTTCATGGGTTGGAACTGCTAGCCATCACAGTAGTGTAATCAAGGGGCGGGGAGCGGAATTTATCCATATCAGTAGCCATGAGGAGGCAGGAATGGAGATTACTGATGAGGGTGGATATTGATGCCCCGCAATAGTGGCTGACAGTTACCGATAAGCTTGCAGTCTGTTGCTGATTGGCTAGCAGCCCACATTCATACTGGAAGCTGCTAGCCAGTCAGTGACCACATATTGCATTGCATTGACTGAGACAGTCCCTGTCTACACTGTTGCCAGTGGCTACCAGAAAGTGTAGACTGTCCCTTCCCTCTTGATTGTCAGGTGGTTGCCACCAGAGAGCCTCACTGTGGTGCTGCCCAGGAGCCTCACTGTGTCCAGTACAGTTTATTCCCAGGTAAAGGGTGCATAGTACTGCCGGCTTAGAACATCTGTCCTCGTCCCATATTCAAGTTCAAGCACACCTGTATTAAAAATAATATTTGGATTGACACCAAATTTATCCACAAATAGTACCCAGGAGTGAATCTGAAGTTGTGTCTGATTATTTATATACATTGTATAACTTGACAGGGGAATTCAAATAATGGTCAAAACATTGGATAAAAATGTGTGTTTTTATTTTCATAGAATCTCAGGCTTCCTTTGGTAATGTTCCATCTGAGGAGCATCTATCATCAGTAACGTATATTCAGGTTGCACTCCTATGTTACCTGGGAGTAAGGTCTATTGAACTCACTGGATCTTACTTGAGTTGACATATATAGGATTACATAGCTTTTTGTTCTACTGAACATCACTGGCTCAGTTGTATCATTTTTTACATTATTTTCATTCCCCATACTTGAAAGAGAAGACAAAGCCTTGTCGGAAGGGATAACCTAATTATTTTGTTTTTTCTATAGAATTTTCATTATTCTTACATTTCATTATTGTGTATATAACTGCAGAAGCGGCTAGGACTTTAACACGAAGGAGAAATGAATCAAAAGAGTAGCTGCAATTTGCAATGCCACTTTCTTCTTATCTTAGAAGGCTGTTCATTATATAAAATGTACAACTGAGGAATTTATACTTTAAAGCAATTAGTTTGTAAACCAACTGAATATCACTTTAAAACACACACACACACACATATACACCTTAGCAATATCTGACCTTTTATGTCAGAAGGGGTAGTCAATCCTTTGTTTTAATGTGTGCTGGCAACTAAAAGTTTAAATGCCAAATAGTGTTTCTTGCCTCATATGTGAGAGTCTGAGGGACATTTATTGTAAAAGTTAAACAGAGTGACAGCTGGCTTTGGTTGATGTGTAAAGTTCTTGACGGTGCTGGTTTACTTTCTCCCATAATAAGCAGTTAATAGAAATTCACTGACCTGCAGTGCAGACTTAATTTATCACGAACAGCGAGTTGATTTAACAGGATTGGAACACAGTAGAACAATAGATTTTTTGTTGTTGTTGCACCTCCTGGTGATCTGTAGACATTTTGTCAGTAAAGAAAATCAGTCTTAACATTCAGGTAGGCCTGTGTGACTCTGAATAATTAGGCTACATTTGCAAAGGTAATTGATCAATATACATCAAAGCGGAGCCAAAGAGAAATTAGAAGATGCACCTGTTGGTTATTTCCTTTCTGGTTTAAACCTTTTCAGTATATAATGGTGGCATTGCCTGATTATGGTTAATAAATAAGTTAGGTATGCTTAATATCTCAGCAAAAACACATAACTTTAAGCATTCAGGTTCCGGGAGAGGCTATTGTGGCCACTTTGCTCCTCCCCAGTCTTTCTGCTGTTGCTCTCAGCCACGGTTTGGCTTAGCATGACTTCTGGATCCAGGCTAGTGGTTCAGCCCTCCAGGACAAACTACGAGCCATAAGCCATAGGCCAAGCCTTGCTTTCAGCTCATGGTTAGACTGGAAGGACTAACTACAAGCCCGTATTCAGAAAACACACTAAGCTGTGGCTTAGTGCAACACAGCAGCAGAACAACCTGGGGAGCAGCAAAGTGGCTGTGATCTCTTCTCCTGCCCCATACACTGGTGCATGCCATGGCCGTGGCCATGGTAATTCTGCATCATTATGTTGTTGCTGAGATGTGAAAGCAAGCACAAATACAACATGCTAGAGATTCTTCATGGAACACTCCACTTCAAGTAACCCTGCTTCTTTTTAACTGTTATTTAAGAAATAAAAGCTACAGAGCCCTTGCACTGTCAACATGAGAAATGTCAAACCAGACAAAGTCAAGTCAGCCTGGCTTGAATATTTCACTTACTGTGAAAGGCTGACACATGGGTTGCTATTTGAACTAAATTAATCCCATCCCTGTTCATCAGTTGTTTAAAATCATTATTTTGCATCCTGGATCATTCGTAATTAGCCAAGGAAGAGAACATACCTAATTATATATTTTCTCTTTGGTGTTTAATTAACAAAGTGTGACATTTTATTGAATCTTCTTGCTCAGCATTGCAGTTGATACCCATACACTAGAAGACAGAAAAATTACAAGCAAAAAGGTGTGAGGAGTGGGGGTGGTTAAAGAGGGTGGGCACAGTACAATAATCTTTTTGTGCAGCACTTTTTTGGTAACATGTTTCTGTACTAAAATTAATTGCAGTACTTAACATTTATTTCATTATTGCATTTATATCCCACCTTTCCTCCAAGGAGCTCAAGGTGGTGTACATGTTTCTCCCCCTCTCCATTTTATCCTCACAACAACCCTGTGAGGTTGGGTTGGTAGGGTCAGAGCTTGGAAAAGTTACTTTTTTGAACTACAACTCCCATCAGCCCAATCCAGTGGCCATGCTGGCTGGGACTGATGGGAGTTGTAGTTTAAAAAAGTAACTTTTCCAAGCTATGGACTTGCTCAAGGTCACCCATTCAGCTTTATGACTGAATGGGGGTTTGAATTCTGGTCTCCCAGGTCATAGTCCAACAATCTAACCACTTCACCACACTGGCTGTTCTTGACACAGTATACCAGAATCAATGACATCCACAAATTTGCTCAAACGTTTTATAGCACCTTTCAGGCCAACAGCCACATTCCCTTGTCAGCAGCCTTCTAGAGACCACATGCCTGTGGTGGGTGGGGCCAGAGGCAAAAGGGGGCAGTACAACAACTATGACTCTTACTTTTGTACAGTAGGGTACATTCCAGCCACGAAGAGTTAAAGGTTTCTACACACACCTGTCTCCTGTTAGAAATGTGACAGTGCAACTCAGCTTGAAATCTGGGAGGGTATTGCATGCTGCATGAGGAGTGGATAGATAGAAAGAAGTCTCCCTAGATTCCTAGATTGTCCTGTCCCCTCTAACCTAAGCTGGCCTTTCTTCTCAGGCATAGGACTCATCTACACAGGGGTTTACTTTGTGTCTGCTGCTACTTGCATACCCTTTTAATTCTCATGGTTCACATGATGTTACTGGCAAACAGAAGCTATCACACAGTTTTCCCCCTGTAAATCCGTACTAACCCAATCCTCTGATAATACAAAAAGGAAATGAAAAAATGTCTTCACTCCCTACCTCTAGGACTTGCAGATGCTTTGTTCTGATGCTTTTAGGTAGGTGTGTCAATTGTCCCCCTCTCCATGCCCACTCTCTTCTCCTCCCTTCATTCATTATATTTCCTGTAGGTTGAAGAGAAAATTCCACTTCTCTCTCCCGTTCTGCAAGCCTTTTTTTATGTTGCTACAAATGGTGCCTTTATTTTATTTTCCCCCCTAACTTGTGCACAAAAGCATAACACTGCTTAAACAAAGATTTGTATTTCAGCTGTATTGTACCAGTGAAAATACAAATAATTGCATTTCCGGGTTGTTTTTTTTAAAAAATGAAACTTTTGGTAGAACAAACTGAGCATGCTAGGTTGCCAGGTAACCAGAGGGAGTGGAAATGTTAAATTAGAGGTGTGGTCTTTAGGAAACTGCATGATTGATGCTTCCCCTCAAGTGTGAATAGAAAACACCATGTTTGCAGCTGGCATTGAGCCCTTACTCTGGAGGGTACAAACAGAAAAACAGGTAAAAATCAAGTTATGCACCCATGTGGATAAGCCTGTAAACTGATATTCTTAGGGGAAACCGACCTCTTTTCCTGCGCCTGCTCCAAACTGTCTTCCTTTGTCTTTGCCAGCATGGCTACCTGTAAAGGAAACATGTTTACTATGTATAGATGTAGCAGACATGGCTTCTGCAGAATCTCCTATCTAGCTAGTCAGTTGTAAGTCTATCTACAGTGAGCTCCCTACAATAAACTTAGCTTTTGTCGTTTTTCCTATACCAGAGTCACAGTGTGATTTTTTACCAAGTTACAGTGTACCTATTGCTTAGCGTTTAGTGCATGTCATAATTCTGCAGACTGCCATTATAATCCATAAATCCTAACATCTCTATCCTCCATTCAAGCAAGCAAGAGGCATTATCACTGTTCAAGGACATATTCCAGCCAGGCAAAAGCACTCAGGGAGGGCACAGAGGAGGCCCGTGAGCAGTGTGGTCTGGAGAGAGGGGACATGGCCTAGGGCAGCCTTTCCAAACTAGTGGGCCACCAGATGTTGTTGGACCACAACTCCCATCAGCCTCAGCCAGCATTGCCAATGGTCAGGAAAGATGGGAATTGTGGTCCAACAACATCTGGTGGCCCACTAGTTGGGAAACACTGGCCTAGGGAAAATAGCCCCTAAAATAATACCCATTACTAAATATTAAAAGAACACCTGAAAATAAAAGATAAAAACACCACTTTGCTCAAAAGCAGGAAGTGCCTATAAAGTCCTATATTTGCTTAAAATTCCAATCCTATTCACACAAAGAAGCTACATAGAGAAATGGATTTGGCTTCCGTCTATAGCCTCAACTCCCCACCTGTTCCAAAATTAGGAACTGTAGCCTCTCCTCTGTGATAAGGCAGCAGCAGCAGCCAATGGCAAGGATCATACCTCAGTAGCATGGTCTGACTCAGTGTTAGGCACCTCCCTGTGTTCCTCTAATGCTGCAGCTGCTTCAGCTTAGATGACAGAGCTTGCAAGAAGGTTTTTAGGACAGTAGATGGAGCAGGGTTACTGTCACAACCTTCACCCTAAGGCCCTCCAAGATGGCCACAACTCCTTCCACGTATAAGCGAGGCAGAAACAAGGAGATGTGGTAAAGAAATTCCTCTTGCCTTTAGAGGCAAGCAGAAGGAGAAATAGGCTATTGGTGTCTACTAGCCATGATGGCTGTGCTCTGCCTCCATAGTCAGAAGAAATATGCTTCCAAATACTAGTTGCTGGAAACTGCTCTTGCACTCAAGTCTTACTTGCAGGCTTCCCATAGGCAGCTAGTTGGCTACTGTGAAAACAGGATGCTTGACTAGATGGGCCATTGCCTGATCCAGCAGGCTCTTCTGATGTTCTTAAGAACTACCTGCTGTGGCCAACTTACGTTGTCCAGGGTGTCATGGAGCTATTGCCTTTGCTCATGGTGTGGCTGCAAAGCAAACAGCGTGGAATAGGATTGGCTTGTAAGAAATAACAGTGTGAACGACAGCAGCTTGATTGATTTAAGCCATTGATAAAGGTTTAAAGAGGGTTGTGTTGACAGAAACTGGTTAATGCTGGCTCATACCTTGGCCATCTCTTGCTCTGACTGCTCCAATCTTCCCTGATCTTTCATTGTCACGCCTTGGCACCCTCTCCTCTATCTATAGCAATGCTGTCAGAATCATTTATTTTATTTAGTTTAGTTTTATCTCACCTTTCATTTTATAATCTCAGGGTTCAGTTAAAATAAAGACAATCCATCAGAATGGACAGAGCAGGTAAATATATCTCTAAAATCAACCATAAAACATCCCATGGAGCCAAAATGACTCCTCGCAGCAACACAACGAAATACATCCTGAAAGGATCCAAGAAAACAGGTGGGTCTTTACCTGGCAACAAAATATCAGTGGGGCAGTGCCAGTCCCACTTTCCAAGGTAGGGCATTCCATAGCTGGGGTACCACTATAGAGAAGGCCCTCTTCCATGTCACCACCCAATGTAGCTCCCTCAGCAGTGGAACCATGAGAAGTGTCTCATCTTCAGATCTAACAGACTGGGTTGATTGATGCAGGGTTCCTTCATTCCCTTCTCTTATTGCTTTGACCACATTGTGCATCTCCTTCAAGCCTTGTACTGACTTCTCCTGCTACTGGATCGAACACAGAGTCCTCGTCCTTGGCCTCGTCCTACTTCATCTTTCTGCTCTTACATCCTGGCACACCACTATCTGAGACAATCACTTGCTTAAGCCCACCACCCTCAGAAGTTCCAGCAAACCATTCTGCCCTTTATCCGTCGCCACCCTGATGCCTGGGCTACCTGCATGATGCCACTTCTTTCATTACCTTCAAAATCCATGAAGCCTTTGGCATAACCTCTTTGTCATGCTCCCCTGCCCCTCAAGGCGTGAGAATCATGCTTCAGACCCAATTCCCACCCTTAGGGTAATTGTTCTGGAATCCCCAAATACTAAATTCTTCCTTACCAAAGCTATGTAAACTAACACCACCTTTGTAAGGTAGAAAGTAGGCTGCCACCACCCCTGTCACTGGTTCCACTCAGAGCTAGGGGAACTCTGAGCCCAGAAAATAGGTAAACCAAGGTCCTATAAGACAAGAGCCAAATTTACACTCCTTGTCAAGAAACCTCTGGTAAAACCCCACAAAACAGAATTAGGCTTAACTCCTTTTCCCTTTTTGGTAGTTGTGTAGCTGAATGGTCAAGATGCTGAATTCAGAACCACCCTTACCTTCAATGAACACACCAGGTTAAATAGAAGTAGCTTTATTCAAAAAAATATAAGTGCACGTTAAAATATAGCAGCAAACAATTATTCAAAACCATACACCCAAACAAGGGTTTAGGTACACCTAAGAGAATTCATTCACACAACAAGAAAATAACAACCTAGCTAACCTAACTACTTACATAGGAGGTAGCTGGTTGAAGTTTCGTCTCTCCTCAGAGAGAATAGCATCAGTTACAAGCAATGGAACGCTGCTTAGGTAACCTCCCATAGGCACCAGTCAGAAAGAACCTTTCAGAACTTTCCTAAGGGAACAAAGGCTATGGGTCTCAAGCCCTATACTTAAGGGAAAGAAACCCAACGGTCCAAGATTAATTAACCAATCAGAAGTTTTCTGATGTAATCCCTTTCTAGATGTTTCTCCTCCTTTTCACGCCTTCCAGGCCCCCCTCCCAACAGGGTTTCAATCTTCTCAGACTCGAATGGCCTTGAGTGCCAGGCTCTGACTGATTAGCACAGATAACCAGGTGCCCCTGTTTAGGCCTCCCTTAACTGTCTTCAGCTGGGAATCGAAACTTAACATTTTTCCCTTTCCGAGGCCTGTTTCTCTAACAAGATGACACTCCCAGAGTTCTTTGCACTGAACCATGATGTTACATGATGTTACATCTAATTTTAACATTTCAGAAAATTATCCAGGTTCATGACACTCTTAGTCCCCATTCTCCATGTAACTAAACTTATGTGCAGCTGAAATAGATGCATATTCTTCCCCTCTTTACCCCGCCTCCATTTCCCCACTTTCTCTGTTGCCTTCCCTGTCTTGAATTATAGATTGAAAGCTGCTCAGAGCAAGGACCTGTCCTTCTATCCATATAACCAGGAGGATGTGGAGAAAATATTTCCAACTTTAAAAGTATGTGTGTGCATGTGTGCATACATGCACATACCTCCTAGACATTTCTCTAGGATAATCTTTTTGAAGGAAGCAGAACTTTCCCTCCAGTAAATGAGACTTTCTTCCCAGTACCAGCTTGGGTAGATGTACTGCTGAAGAACAGCAAAGGAAGTATAGATGGAGTGATTTTGTGGTGACCCTTAGAAGTGTCAGAGAATGTAATAATTGGCACAGTAAAGTAGACAGGAATAGGAATATGTTGATCGACATTTCACCAATAGGCCAAAAAAACCCTTGCAGTTTAAGAACATACCAATACCCAACAGATATTTCTATTAAACTTTGAAAAACAGGGGAATTGGGCAGCTATAGTGAATGCACCCGGGGAGCAGGAGACCTGACCTCTTCTCTGAGATATCGGATTGCCCTACAAAGTTGTAAAAATACAAACACAATTTGAGTTGATCTTTCACAGTCCAATCCACTTCCTGTGTAGCTTGGAACATGTGCCTCTGAGCATATGGTGAGTGGAGGCAACACCTGCCATCTCCAAAGATGGAGAATTACATTTTTTATGTTGTTGGTGTTCTTCTTACTTTGCTTCTTTCCTGTGTTACTACTGTTTCTACAGAGAATCTAACCCAGAAAATTATATTTCTCTCATTCATCGTAGAAATCTATGTCAAATTTATTTTAATTATTTTCAAACCCTTTGTATTTGTCAATGTCATATGACGGTGAAGACTGCCTTTTGTGTTTCAAACTGGAGGTTATGCTCTATTTCTATTTCAGGTACATTAACAGTTGAATCTGAAACTGCAGTTTGATGTAAAATCAGACTGATTACAATATGTTGCTACTTCAGCAATGACTCTAGCTGTTGGAAAAAACAAACTTGGCCTGCCCAAGATGCATGTTTTCAGTCTGCTATGTTAAACCACTTCACTAAAGGAAAGGTGGGCATGGTCAATTAGAAACATAGAGCACACCTAGAATTTTGCTAGAATATATTTCACCTTTCACTGTTTTATCTTGTGCAAACTGAGATTCCTCATGTCCATTGGAGGCTATTCTAGAGAACTGTCAGTGCTATTATTCCACAATTGTTTTTGGAGTTTTTTTAGTGTACATTTTGCAAAATGTTGCTGTACTTCACATATTCACAGAAACAGAAGCAAAAGAATATGATTTACTATGGGAAAACTTCACTAAAATTGCAGAGTAAATCAAACATATTTAAAGTGACTATCTGAACTCTATCAACTGTCTTAATATTCCTCCCTGCTAAAACAAGATCAGCACAGCACGTCTTGTTTCTGTTATTTGGGCTGATTGCAGGTGTTGCCACCACTCACCATATGCTCAGAGACACATGTTACCAAATTCTTCCAAGCTACACAGGAAGTGGATTGGACTGTGAAAAACAAACCCAAATTGTGTTCACATTTTTACAAATCTGTAGGGCAATACAATATGTCAGAGACATCAGGTTTCCTGCTCCCCTGGTGCATTCACTATAGCTGCCCAATTTCCCTGCTTTTTAAAGTTTGATAGAAATATCTGTGGGCTATAGATATGTTCTTAAACTGCAAGGGTTTTTTTTTTTTTTTGCCTATTAGTGAATTTCTCTGCTTTTTAATCCGGGAGGTAAGAAATGGGATCCTGTGCAAGTTTGCTGAGAATGGATTGATCATTTGTATGCTTATTTAAGTTCGGTGGGATTTACAATCATGCTTAAGATAGGTGAAACTGACCACGGAGGAGGGGGAGGGGAGGAGGATGGAGGGGAGGAGGATGGAGGGGAGGAGGAAGGGCAGAGGGAAGAAGGGGGATGGGAGCAGGTGGGAGGGGGAGGGGAGCAGGAGGGCATGTTTGATCATTTGCATGCTTATTGAGTTCAGTGGGATTTATTCCAGTGTAATCATGCTTAGGATAGGTGAAACTGACTAAGGGGAGGGAGGGCTGAAGTGGGCAGGGAAGGAAGAAGAAGAGGGGAAGGGGGGAACAAGGGAGGAGGAAGGGAGAGAAGAGGGGAAGGAGAGAGGGGGAAGGAGAGGAGAGAGGGCAAGGGGAAACACAGTTCTGATCATTTGCATGCTTATTAAGTTCAATGGGATTTATTCCCATGCAATCATGTTTAGGATAGGTAAAATTGACCATGGAGGAGGAGGAGGAGGGGACATGAGAGGGAAAGAGGGAGGGGAAGGAGGGGGGACAGGATTGGAAGGAAGGAGATAGGGAGGGCGAACGAAGGGGAGGGAAGGGGCAAAAGGGAGGGGATAGGAGGGAGGAGGAGGCAACTGCAAGTTTGATCATTTGCATGCTTTTGGAGTTCAGTGTGATATATTCCTGTACAATTGTGCTTAAGAAAGGTGGAACTGACCTGGGGAAGTGGCAGGGAGGGGAGGAGGAGGGGAAGGGGAAGAGAAGGGGAGGAGATTGGGTGGATGGGCACTGGGGAGAGGGGAAACCCCTTTCCTTTCCAAAAGGAAAACATTGTGAACAGTAGCATTCTTTTTCAGGATATTCCCCACCTTTTTATTCTACAGCAGACACATGTAGGCTCTCACCTAAATTTAAACCAAAGCTGGCCCTGGCCTCATACACACCAGGCCTTTATTTCACTTTAGACAGTCATGGCTTCCCCCAAAGAATCCTGGGAAGTATAGTTTGTGAAGGTTTCTGAGAGCTGCTAGGAGAGGCCCTATTCCCCTCACAGAGCTACAATCCCCAGATGAGGGGCTGACTGTTAAACAACTCTGGCCCCTGGAGCTCTGTGAGTGTCCTGCCCAGAGCGAGACTCACGAGACGGAGACGAGGATGAAATCAATTCCTGTTTTATTAAAGTAACATCGAAGGCAATACGTTTCATAGGCACTCTATGCTAGCTCACTGCAATCCCTAACTAGGCTCCCTAAGTAAACTCTGCAGCATGTGAAGGAAGTTGAGTCAGCACCCCTGTCAGGGGGGGAGCAGGCTTAAGTAGGAAAGGTCTTCACCCGTAATCTCTGACTCCTCCGAAGAACCTCTCTCTGACCGAAGTGCTTCTCCTGGCATCTGGCACGGGGTGAAAGGGGGCGTGCCTCCACTGGCTCATCTGACAACACAGCCTCAATAGGTGCTGACTCGGCTTCAGGAGGTTGGGAAGCACCAAGGGGGGAGCTCAATGGGGGTGGAGTTGGTGTGTGAGCCAAAACATCCCTCAACGGCTCTATGGGGGTGTCTGGAAGCTGAGTGCAGTCTTCTTCGGCGGGAGAACTGTCCGTGGGAACTGGCACAGTGTCATACATACACCCTCCCACCTCGTCCTTGAAAGTCTCAACTGGCACAGTGTCAAACACACCCTCTGATCCTTCACCTTGCTCTAGCAGCCAGCACTGATGCTCATCCAGCCCCTCTCCTTGATCCTCCTGAGAGAGCTGGGGCTCGACAGTCAGGGGAATAGGAGTCTCCAAACAACTCTCAGCCCCCTTCACAAACTACACTTCCCATGGTTCTTTGGGGGAAGCCATGACTGCTTACCATAGAATAAATGTCTGGTGTAGGTGTGGTCCCTAATTAGCAAAGCCAAACATCTGTGAGTCTGGCAATTAGAACACTGATGGTTCTTACTGAGCATGCTCAATGCCATAATAGACTTCAATGTTAGATTTCTTAAATTAATTAAAAATCAGCCAGGCATTTTTTCAACTTTTAAACTGTAGAAGATGAAGGTCAGAGTGTGACACTGATACTGAACTTTACTTATTTGAATTAACAGTTAATAATATATTTTGTTTAATTAGCTTTGAATGATTAAAGTAAAAAGTGCTAGGCCTGTTTGGAATTGTAACACAGTAAACTGACAATCCACTTGCTTGTGTGATAATTTGCTGACAGTTAAGTTACTTGTGTGTGTGTAAAGAGAAATGCTAATTTGCTGAATTGTAGAATCATTGTTTGTTAAAAGCTGTGTTTGCAGAATAGATAACTGTATTCTCACAGGCTTATAGTTGCAAATGCACCTGTGTCGAAGAAAGTATCAGACTATGTTGCAAACTATGTTGCACATGTACAAGGTCAATATGAACATAACAAGTGTGAAAAACAATCTCCTAATATGGTTACCAGGAGGAAATGGGCATGGATTAATGATGTAGTTATGATGTAGATGTGATGAAATTGATGCATGAATAATTAGTAAAATAAAGCTTATAAAAAGGCCAGCACAGCAGAGTTTGTCAGAACTGGCTTGGCCCTTCTCCACGTGCACGTGTTAGAAATAAATATACTCTATCCTCCATCTTGTTTCGTTTGTTCTTGAACTCTATTGGGTGAGTATTTGGGAGCGAATCCTCAGCCACTAGGACCCTAAAAGGGACTAGGGCATATTGTTTATAACAAGAGTATGGGGCAAGGTCAGTAATAGGATTACAGGTACTCTGTGAACATAGCTGTTTTTTAATTAATTTCAACAAATTATGAGACCACTGACAAAAAAGTCCAACAGCGGTCTGGATTTCCCCCCCTCTTGTTTTACACTTTGGACTCTCGATTCTCTCTGACTGTTTTGTGTATCACCATGAAAACATAGAAGGTTGTTAAGCAAGCATTTCTGAGTTCAAGACTATAGGTTTGTAAGGTTTTGTTTTGAAATGAGCTTATGGGAAGCATCAGAATGGCATAGGGGTATTTTCAGAGCTTGGAAAAGTTACTTTTTTCAACTACAGCTCCCAACAGCCGAATCCAGTGGCCATGCTGTCTGGGGCTGATGGGAGTTGTAGTTCAAAAAAGTAACTTTTCCAAGCTCTGGGTATTTTCAATTTAACATTGCGGAATGCGAAAAATCCATGCTGGCTATAGTATGCAGCCACTCTTGTGGCTTTATAATAAACACTATACCTATTTTGACTTGTTTTTCAATCATCCCCCACAGCCAAGAAAAAAAGTTTCCTATTCTCATAATTGGAATAAGATCCCCACCTTCTTTGTAATTTGCATATGTGATCGAGAGAAATAGGATTCTCTCCATGTCTCCTCTATTCCCACATAATTTCCCTGTAGTGTTACATTCAAGAGTGTTTGTAATACATTTCAAGCTAAACCAGACTAAAGGTGCAAGCCTATGCACACTTTCCTAAGAGTAAAGCCAATTGATTACTTACTTCTGAGTTACAGTTTCCAGGAGTGTAATCATGTTTGTCTGTTGCAGCAAAAACAACAGAGTTTTGTGGCATCTGAAAGATAAAACAATTTATTTATTTTTTTACAATAATTTTTATTCAAATTTTCATAAAACATACAAAACAAAATCATAAAACATTCAAAGACAAAAAACAAAACAAAACAAAAATGATTAAACAAAAAAATAAAATGTTGACTTCCCATTTGTCACAGATCAAATCAGTTATAGGTCTACAATATATAACAATCCTGTCTCTTAAATTATATTATAAAATCACTTTCCTCCAGTAGTTATCTTAATTAATCATCAAATCTCATAAACATTACTTTATTCTTTCCACAAAAAGTCAAAGAGAGGTTTCAATTCTTTAAGAAATATATCTATCAATTTTTCTCCAAATAAACATGTCGATTAATCCATCTCGTTAATAATAATAATAATCTTATTGTCATAACCATAGTCCAAATAAACATATCGATTAATCCATCTCATCAAAATCTGTTAGGTCCAATAATTTCAATAGCCATTATTCCATTATGCATATTAATTCCATCTTCCATCTTCAATAGTCCTGTTAAGTCCAGTAATTTCAGTGTCCAATCTTCCATTATCAGTATTCCATAATAATCTTGCTGTCAGAGCCATAGTCATATAATAAGAGTCTTATGGGAATTTCCTCTATCCCAAATATTTTCTTGCCATCCATTCTGAATAAGTTGCTGAAATATTGTTGTAAAGTCATATCTCTGTTCTTCTTTTTTACAGAATGCACTGGCTCATCTCTTGAGAGTTTTTCCATTGTCACATGGCTGCAGTTAATTCCATAGATTTTCTCTATATCAAGCTCCATCACATCATTCCAGTCCAGAAGATTATCCAAGCCATTGATAACTTTATCTCTAATATCTTCATTAATTTCTTCAGAGATAACGTTAAATTCCAAACAGTAGATTTTATTTCTAATATCCATAAACTCCAGATCTTTTTCCAATTCCACATTTGTTCCAATCTCCAGGGCTTGTATCTTCCCTTCATTTTTTCTTTTCTCATCTCTGATCTCATTCTCCTCTCTCACAGGATCCCCTATTTCTTTAAGCTCCTGCGTCATTTTGCTCAGTTCAATTTTCAGCTCCTTACTACCCTGTCGCAGGGTTTGTTTCGTTATCTCAATCTCATCCATTATTTTCTGAAACATAATTACTTCCAGATTCTCAGCCACTTTCTTGATTGCCATTTTTAAAACCACGAAAACAAAACAAAACAAAAATAAAGAAGAACCACTTCTTATTTCAGCAACAATTGGGTTAATATTCCAGGCTTGATGACATCACAGTATAAACAGAGCAGCCTGCCTTATCTCTCTATGTTCAAGAACACAAAACAAATTTAGTTCCCAGCATCAAAACAGTTAGTGGCGTCGTGAAGAAGCAGATTCGTCAAAATAAAATAGACCAAAAAGAGAATAGTCCCAGACAATATAATGTTCCTCGGAATAGAAATCCCTCTTCTGTTTATATCTTTAGAATGCACTTCCAGGACAGCTTTTTGCAATAGAAACAGAGATAAGCTGTTAATTTCGTGAATAACAGAGAAGAGTTATAGCTCACCCAGAAGTTCTTTAAAGCTGATTCATTTGACAAATCTCTTTTTGCTGCAACAATTTAAACCAAGTAAAAAAAATAATAGAAAGAAGGGTGCTTGCCTGTTAGTCCGTTTTCTCTTTGAAGAAAAGATAAACGTATCGCATTAATCAGATAGAGCTTGTTCGGAAGTCCGTCCGGCATTGCTGGCTGGACCTTTTCTCATAAATTAATGAAATCCAGTCCTCCCAACAAAAACAGGCTTTTGAGGTTGATCTCTACGTTTCTCCCTGCCCGGGAGAAATTTCATCAGTCAAAAAAAAAATGTTCTGACTGATTTATATCTGAATAAGTTTCTTCTGCGGCGGGAGCCCGTCTCAAAAGCAGGCACAAGCGAAGTCACCCTTCCCGGAAGTCGAAAGATAAAACAATTTATTATGGCATACGCTTTCATGGACTGCAGTCTATTTCATCAGGTGCATGAACCATTACCCTGAGCAGTGGGTAGACATGGTGGTGGTGTGAGATTATAAGTGAGAAGTCATAAGGAAATGAAATGCATAAAAGCACAAATGGTGATAATTAACAGTGGCCACTTACAAAAAAAAGCCTGTTGCTGCTGCTAACACAGACATCTTGGCATTGGTAAGTCAATTAACACACGTCAATCTAGAAGTGATAGCAATGAACCCCTTGATGAACTGTAATTTAGGAGGTTCACATTGCAATCTCCTTTTAAAGTTCCTTTGTTCCAGTATGGCTACCTTAAGGTCAATTACAGATTGTCCTGGAAGGCTGAAATGTTCCCCCACCAGTTTGGGGGGATTCATTGAAACATACAATCATAGAGTTGGAAGGGGCCTACAAGGCCAACAGGTCCAATCCCCTGCTCAATGCAGGAATCCAAATTAAAGCATACCTGACAGGTGGCTGTCCAGCTGCCTCTTGAATGCCTCCAGTGTTTGAATGCCACCACCCTAGGTCAGCCTTTCCCAACCAGTGTGCCTCCAGATGTTGTTGGACCACAACTCCCATCAGCCTCAGCCAGCATTGCCAATAGTCAGGAAAGATGGGAATTGTGGTCCAACAACATCTGGAGGCACACTGGTTGGAAAAGGCTGCCCTGGGTAATTGGTTCTATTGTTATACAGCTCTAACGTTAGGAACTTTTTGCTGATGTTCAGTTGAAATCTGGCTTCCTGCAACTTGAGCTTCTTATTCTGTGTCCTGTATTCTGGGATGATCGGGAAGAGATCCTGACCCTCCTCTCTGTGGCAACTTTTCAAGTACTTGAAGAGTGTTATCATATGTCCCCTCAGTCTTCTCTTCTCAAGGCTCACCATGCCCAGTTCTTTCAGTCTCTTTTCATAGGCTTTGTTTCTAGTCCCCTGATCATCCTTGTTGCCCTCTTCTGAACCTGTTCGAGTTGGTCTGCATCCTTCTTAAAGTGTGGTGTCCAGAACTGAACACAGTACTCAAGATGATACCTGACCAGTGCCACATAGAGGGGAACCAATATTTCTCACAATTTGGAAACTATACTTCTGTTAATGCAGCCTAAAATCACATTTGCCCTTTTTGCAGCCACACTGCCAGCACTGTTGGATCATATTCAGCTCGAGAACAACAACAAATTGAAGTTCCTTCTCACTTTTAGTATTGCTGAGCCAAGTATCCTCCATCTTATTGGTTATTGGGGTTCAAAGGACTTTGGGGATTGGAAAGGCTGGGCTTTGAGGTGGGTACAGGGTTCAATGAGGGAGGTATATTGTGTCTGAGAGAGACTCTAAGCATGGAATATTGTGAGCTGGCAAAGACAGAGAGTGATCCATTTTAAATTCACTTGTTCAAAACATTTTTGGACATTTGCTTTTCTTAATAATGTTATTTGTTATTTAGTTCAATTTTTGTAAATTGTATTGCTTTTATTGATGTATTTTTATACTTGTGTTTATTTTTCTTTGTAAGCCGCCTTGAGGGCCTCTGGCCAAAAGGCGGGGTATAAATAAATTTCATCATCATCATCATCTTATAACTGTGCACTTGGTTTATTTTTCCTAGGTATAGAACTTTGCATTTATCCCTGTTAAATTTCATTCTGTTGTTTTCATCCCAATGCTCCAGCCTATCAAGATCCCTTTGATTTTTTTTCTGTATTCCAGGGTACTAGCTATCCCTCCCAATTTTGTATCATCTGCAAATCTGATAAGCATTTCCTGCACCTCCCCATCCAAGTCATTAATAAAACTTTTGATGAGCACTGGGCCCAGGACTGAGCCCTGTGGTACCCCGCTCGTTACCTCCCCCCAGTTTGAAAAGGAACCATTAGTAAGCACTCTTTGAGTACAATTCTGTAGCCAACTGTGGATCCACCTGATAGTTGTTGCATTCAGCCCACATTTAGCTATCTTGCTAATCAGAATATCGTGGGGCACTTTGTCAAAAGCTTTGCTGAAGTCGAGATATATTATGTCCACAGCATTCTCATAGTCTGCCAGAGAGATTAGCCGATCAAAAAATGAGATAAGATTGACTAATAGGCAAACAACCCTTACAGTTTAAGAATGTACCTATAGCCCACAGATATTTTTATCAAATTTTAAAAAGCAGGGAAAATGGGCAGCTATAGTGAATGCACCAGGGGGGGAAAAGAGGATGCATGTTTTCAGCCTGCTGTTTAAACCACTTCGTTTAAGGCAAGGTGGGCAAGGTTATTGAGTTCAGTGGGATTTACTCCCCTGCAATCATTCTTAGGATAGGTGAAATTGACCACAGGGGATGGAGAGGGGAGGAGGAGGAGGAGGAGGGAGGGGAGGAAGGGCAGAGGGGAGGAGGGCGATGGGAGCAGGCAGGAGGAGAAGGGAAGGACGACAGGTTTGGTAATTTGCATGTTTATTGAGTTCAGTGGGATTTACTCCCATGCAATCATGCTTAGAATAGGTAAAACTGACCGGGGAGAGGGAGGGAGGGCTGGAGTGGGCAGGGGAGGAGGAAGAAGGAAGAGGGGAGGGGAGGAGGAAGAAAATGGAGAGGGGAAGGAGGGAAAGGCAGGTCTGATCATTTGCATGCTTGAGTTCAATGGGATTTACTCTTATTCAATCATGGGGGAGGAAGAGTGGGAGGGGGAAGGGGAAGGGGAAGGGGAAGGAGCGGATTGGATGGGGCAAAGGAAGGGGAAGGGGAGGGGAGGGAAGGTTTCATCATTTGCATGCTTACAGAGTTCAGTGGTATTTACTCCCATGCATTCATGCTTAAGATAGGTAAAACTGACCATCTGGAGGAGGAAGGGGAGGGGGAGGGGATGCGAATGGGGAGGGAGGGTCAAAGGAAGGGGATAGGAGGGGGAGAAGGGACGGTGGGTTTGATCATTTGCACACTTTTTGAGTTCAATGGGATTTATTTCTGTGCAATCATGTTCAAAAACGGAAATGGATTGCCTTCAGGTTGATCCCGACTTATGGCAACCCTATGAATAGGGTTTTCATGGTAAATGGTATTCAGAGGTGGTTTTACCATTGCCTTCCTCTGAGGCTGAGAGGCAGTGACTGGCCCAAGGTCACCCAGTGAGCTTCATGGCTGTGTGGGGGTTCGAACACTGGTCTCCCACGTCATAGTCCAACATTGACCTGGGAGAGAGGCAGGGAGGGGACAAAGAGGGGGAGTCTGGCTTTTAGAACACTGACAGTTGGTTCTTACTGAGCATGCCCGACACTATCATTCAGTTCAAGCCAAAATTTCTTAAATTAATTAAAAATCAGCCAGGCATTTTTTAAATTTCAGAGTATGGGGCAAGGTCAGTAATAGGATTACAAGTACTCTGTGAGCATGGCTGATTTTTAATAAATTTCAACAGATTATGAGAACTCTGACAGAAAAAAGTCCAAAAGGGCTCTGGGTTTTCCCCCTCTCTTTTTAGACTTTGAACTCTCGATTCTCTCTGATGTTTTGTGTATCGCCATGAAAATTGAGAGGGTTGTTAAGCAATCGGTTCTGAGTTCAGGACTATAAGTTTTGTAAGGTTTTGTTTTGAAATGAGCTTATGGGAAGCATCAGAATGGCATGGGGGGTATTTTCAATTTAGTATTGCGGAATGTGAAAAATCCACGTTGGCTATAGTATACAGCCATTCTCGTGGCTGTATAATTAATCTGGCAGGATTTGTTCTTGCTAAATCCATGTTGACTTCTAGTAATCACTGCATTGTTTTCAAGGTGCTTACAGACTGACTACTTTAAATCTGATCCAGAATTTTCCCAGGGATTGATGTCAGGCTGACTGCTCTTTTTGAAATAGGGACAACATTAACCCTCTTCCAATCATCCAACACTTCACTTTACATTCTTTGCAAGCAGCAGCAGAAGCAGCAGCAACAACTTTACTGCCTCCTGACCACAATTTTGCATCCCCCACAGTGCTTTCACTCCACGATTTTGCAAAGACATTGGTTCTGAGAGTTCTTGAACCAGTTCATTCAATACTCCTTCAAATGGATTGCCATTTCTGATGCCAGATTAGTTTCCATTTATTCTTTTGTGTAGATACTGGCTTCTTTGTGCTATGTAGAATGCTGAAGAGCTTTGTTGGCAAATAAAGGCACAGAAGACGAGTAGGTGAATGAACCCTAGGTGTTGTAGGTGACATTATTAGATTCTGTACTAGTGTTGCCAGAGTAGAACATAGGGACAGAGTCAGCATCTGGATCTGTTGCAGGGCCCAGTCTGTGTGTCCTTATCTCTGTTACACTGCCTGTTTTTACTGGTGAGTTGCTATTTTGGGTTGGGGATCTGTGTGAAAGTGTGTACTGACCTGCTACGCCAAGCCTGTGTGAGAGAAATGTCATTGTCCATGATGAGCTGTAGGTCATTAATTATTATTATTATTTATTACATTTATATACCGCCCCAAAGCCGAAGCTCTCTGGGCGGTTTACAGCAATTAAAAACAAATATACAAATTTTAAAACACAAAAAACAATTTAAAAACACAATTAAAAAAATTAAAAACAGTTTAAAAATGCATGCTAAAAATGCCTGGGAGAAGAGGAAAGTCTTGACCTGATGCCGTAAAGATAACAGTATTGGTGCCAGGCACACCTCGTCAAACAGATAATTCCATAATTTGGGGGCCACCACTGAGAAGGCCCTCTCCATTGTTGCCAGACTCCCAGCTTCCCTCACAGTAGGCACCCAGAGCAGTGCCTTAGATGTTGAGCGTAGTATATGGGTGGGTTCATGCCGGGAGAAGCGTTCCATCAGGTATTGTGGTCCTAAGCCATGTCAGGCTTTATAGGTTAAAACCAGCACCTTGAATCGAGCCCAGAAACATACAGGCAGCCAATGCAAGTGGGCCAGAATTGGTTTTATATGTTCGAACCGTCTGGTCCCTGTTACCAATCTGGCCACTGCATTTTGCACAAGCTGCAGCTTCCGAACCATCTTCAAAGGCAGCCCCACGTAGAGTGCATTGCAGTAATCTAACCTGGAGATTACCAGAGCATGGGCAACTGAAGCCATGTCCAGATAGGGGCGTAGCTGGGCCACCAACAGAAGTCTCAAGTGACAGAGATGGTTCCAGGAGAACCCCCCAAGCTACAAACCTGCTCCTTCAGGGGAGTGCAACCCCATCCAAGACAGGTTGGACATCCACCATCCAGTCAGAATTATCCACAAGCAGCATCTCAGTCTTGTCTGGATTGAGCCTCAGTTTATTAGCCCTCATCCAGTCCATTGTCGCAGCCAGGCACTGGTTCAGCACATTGACAGCCTCACCTGAAGAAGATGAAAAGGAGAAATAGAGCTGCATGTCATCAGCATACTGATGGCAACACACTCCAACCCTCCGGATGACTGCACCCAACGGTTTCATGTAGATGTTGAACAGCATGGGGGACAGAACTGACCCCTGCGGAACCCCATACTGGAGAGTCCAGGGTACCGAGCAATGTTCCCCAAGCACCATCTTCTGGAGCTGATCCGCCAACTAGGAGTGGAACCACCACCATGCAGTCCCTCCCACTTCCAACTCAGCCAGTCTTCCCAGAAGAATACCATGGTCAATGGTGTCGAAAGCCACTTAAAGATCAAGGAGAATCAACGGAGTCACATTCCCCGTCTCTCTCCCGACAGAGGTCATCATACAGGGTGACCAAGGCTGTTTCCTGCCAAAACCAGGCCTGAAACCCAACTGAAATGGATCCAGATAATTGGTCACATCCAAGAGTGTCTAGAGCTGGCCTGCCACCACTCGTTCAAGGACGTTGCCCAGGAATGGAACATTTGCCACCAGCCTATAGTTATTAAGATTTTCTGGGTCCAGGGAGTGTCTCTTCATGAGTGGTCTCACTACTGCCTCTTTCAGGCAGCCAGGGACCACCCCCTCTCGCAGAGAGGCATTAATCACTTCCCTGGCCCAGCCGGCTGTTCCATCCCTGCTAGCTTTTATTACCCAGGAAGGGCAAGGATCCAGCACAGAAGTGGTTGCATGAACCTGTCCAAGCACCTTGTCAATGTCCTCAAGCTGTACAAACTGAAACTCATCCAAGAAATCAGGACAAGGCTGTGCTCTGAATACCCCACTAGATTCACCTGCTATAACACTGGAGTCTGGTCCTGGCGGATGCTAAAGATTTTATCCTGGAAGTGCCTAGCAAATTCATTACAGTGGGCCTCAGATGGTTCTACCATGTCCCTGGGGCCAGAGTGTAATAGCCCCCAGACAATTCTGAAGAGTTCCGCTGGGCGGCAGATTGATGATTTGATAGTGGCAGCAAATTATTATTTTTTGCTGCCCTCACTACCCCTAAATACAGCTTACCATAGGCACTTACCAGTGTGTAACTGCATCCACCAGGAGTTTGTCTCCATCTGCACTCAAGCCATCTCCTATATTGTTTCATTGCTGTCAGCTCTGGGGTATACCATGGAGCTGTACGAGCTCTACACAGGAGAGGGCGCTCAGGAGCAATCATGTCAACCGCCCGGGTCATTTCTGTATTCCACAGTTCAACCAGGGTTTTGACAGGAGCACCAGCCCTGTTAGCCGGAAAACTCCCCAAAGCCCTTTGGAAACCATCTGGATCCATTAGTCTCTGGGGGCGGACCAGCTTAATAGGTCCCCCACCCTTGCAGAGGGGAAAAGCTGCTGTAAGTCTAAACTTCAGCAAGCAGTGATCTGTCCATGATGGACTGATGTAAGCCATCCCTTCAGATCACCATCTCCATGTCCAGTTGCAAAAACCAAGTCTAGAGTGTGCCCTACTCCTTGTTAGGCCAATGGCATGTTGGGACAGTCCCATGGTTGTCATGGAGACCATGAAATTCTGAGCCACCACGGATAAGGTAGCCTCAGCATGGATGTTGACATCCCCTAGAACCAACAGTCTAGGGGGATCTCAACAGTACACCCGAGACCACCTCCGTCAGCTCAGCTAGGGAGTCTGTTGGGCAGTGAGGTGGGCGGTACACCAACAGAATCCATGGTCTGTCCCGCTGACCCAACACAAGGTGCAAACACTCCAGACCAGTAGTCACATGGACAGGGTGCTTGCAGAGGGAGATGGAGCTCCTATAGATGACAGCAACCCCCCCTCCTCGACCCTCAGGCCTACCCTGATGCTGAACCAGGTACCCTGGCAGACATAGCTGGGAGAGACTGACTCCTCCCTGCTCATCCACCCAGGTCTTGGTTATACATGCCAGATGGGCTGCCTCATCCAAAATGAAATCATGAATGAGGGAGATCTTCTTATGCACCGATCTGATGTTTAGGAGCAGCATCCAGAAGTCTGAGAGCTGGCTGATGGGGCAACCAACAAACCTGTGGGTGTGGGGAAGACCGGAACAAGGCACAGTCGTTAACTGCCTGGGCCGTGTTCCCCTTACCTGGCAAGTCCTCCTCACAATGCCATATCACCCCCTACCCATCACTACACTAATTGGGACCCCCTCAAGTTTCCCCGCTTGGCTCTGAGTCCTCTCTCCCAGGCACATAACTCAAGACCTGCAAGTCCCACAAAAAGCCAGGAAATCTACAAAGCAGGAGCCACCTCAGCCAGCCAGCTTATGTATCCCCTCCAGGGAAGGGACAGATGGACAAAATCAGCAACAGCTGGCTGAGTGCCTGGGGGCCTGGTCCTGCAAGGCATGACAACCTGCAGAGCAGAAGTCCTATAGGGAGAGGGCGGTGGTGGTAACCAAGCAGCAGCAGCAGCAAGCAGGCAGGCAGGCAGGCAGGCAGCCGCAGCAGATGGCTCTCCCTCTTCCCTGGGTGAGGGTAGTCCCCTTCTTCCTGCAGGCACTGCAGGAATATTAATGATATTTTTGAGTTGTTTTAACTGAAAGCTGTAAGTGACAAGTGGTGATCTTCATTTTCTCCTCTAGGTCTGCCCTGTAGAAGATTATTCCTGGGTGCCACTTTGGCTTGCTGATCTGTTTCTTCGCTTCATTGAGTGGATATTGTATTCTGAAGAATGCCTGATGTGAAATTTTAAGTTGTACGTCTCTGATAAGTCTCGAGACATGCATAGGCTTGCACTGTAAAACTGTGATCCTGTATACAATTACCCGTGGGAACAAATCCCACTCAATGGGGTACTTTTGAGTAAACATATATAGGATTGTACTGCTAAACTTACTTATTTATTTATTCACATTTATAACTGGTAAATAGGGTGTATGAACTTGTGGCTAGGCACTACTATCCAGAGTAACTATACTGGGTGACCAGAAAATACTCTGTAGGTGGTTGATGTGGTTCTATATCTGAAACTAAAAATTGAGATTTATTTAGTCTTTTTTTCATGTATGGTACTCTGAACATCGTGGATGAAAGGTAGGATGCAAATGTAACAAATACATATACAATATAGTATGGAATCATGAGATGTTTTGTGAATAAACCCTCAGCTGATTAGCTGCCCAACATAGAAAAGGAATATTAAACAGTAACTCCTACTAGTATAAAATAAAGTATAAGAAAGATGCTCTTCATTCATGATTATTAAACCTAAGGGTATCTTTCTATAAGCTGTGAAGAAGTTTCTTGACTCAAACTCTTTAAAGAAAAAGAAGAAAAGAAAGAAAGAAAAGTTATAATGAAATAATCTGGAGAGATTGATTTTTCTCTGAAAACTAAAGTAATAGATCTAGGAGACACCATAGCATTAGAATGACCATTACAAAGGTTGATAGAACATGAATTATTCCTCTAACTGCCTTTTATTTGTTGCTGTAATGGTCTAGATTCTTGATGCTAATTCTGCTAGACAGCAGTAGGATATGACCTGCCTTCCCACTGCTTGATATAAATCTCCACTGATACAAATTGAGTTCAGCCGCAGTGAACTCAAATGCTAATGCTGGTAACATAAGGCAGCCTGCTGTTCGTTACCAGAAAGTTTTTAACACTGCCATACTCCCACATATTCCCTTTCGCAGTGTAAATCAAACTGGCACCATACCATTAAGGGTTGTAACTAGATTTACATAAGACAATGTCACACATAAATAAGGCATCCATCAGCATGGACACAACTGTGCTGCCTTTCCCTCTGCAAGGTTAGTGCTTAACTTCTGAAAAAGAGAGATGCCAGGAGTCATACCCTGTGGCCTGAATGCTCTTATCCTTGGTACTGAACCGACATTTCTCAGAAGTCATTTCTCTGAGAAATTTTTTGAGATCCCCCTCCAAAAAGAAGGTCCCTTTGTAGAATTTTGTCCACCATTTTTTTTTGTGGCAGTGCCAGCATTTTCCCCTTACAATCTCCCTGAGCAATGCTAGGCCCATGGCACTGTGGGGGATGCAAAATTGTGGTCAGGAGGCAGTAAAGTTGTTGTTGTTGCTGCTGCTGCTGCTTACAAAGAGTGAACACAAAAAAATAAACCACCATTCAGAAAAAAAAGAAAGAAGCTATGTTACTGCCATTGCTAATGACAATGGCAAATTGGTAGCTTCACTCCCAAGAAACTATTGGAGAACCTCTTCTCCCCTCAGAGAAATTGGGTGAAATGGTTCCCACAATTTGTCTGCCCACAAATAAGGAGGGAGAAGGTATTGGTGCACAGCTCTAGTAATCCATAAGTGTATGTATTTTCACCGTGACTACACAGCAGAAAGGTAGGAATGGGACAGCATTGTTTATGAGCTCAGAGCTTATGCTCAAATTTAGTTCCTATTTTCTGGCTCCTGATCCTGGTAAACCTGATTTGCTTTTTGAGCAGATTCTGTGTGATGATTTTTTTTTAAAGCTACTCTTGTATGTATATTAGACTTGTCATTCGGAAGATTTTAGCCCTCTCACCCATAACTGCCTTATGCAGAGTCAGGCCATTGGCCAACCTATCTCAGCATTGTCTATATTAGTGATAGCCAATAGGGCACCCTGCCAGCATGATCAATGTTCAGGGATGATTGGAGTTGTAGTCCAACATCTGGCAGGCCAGACATTGGCTCTATCTGCTCTACACTGACTGGCAGCAGATCCCCAGGGTCTCAGATGGGAGTCTTTCTCAGTCCTACCTGTAGACGCGAGAAACTGAACCTAGGACCTTCTACATGTAGTGCATGGGCTCTACCACTTAGCTCCAGACCTTCCATTAATTAATCGCCAGTGGGTAAATTCATTGAAGTGGGGGATAAATGTGTCTGAACCAGTTTTGAAGTTATTATGTGGTAACCACAACCAAATCCATTGGCAATTAAACAGCCTATTGGAAGGATTGCTACACACACACCCGGTTCACATGCTAGAGGGAAGGATTGCTACACACACACACGGTTCAAGAGCTGCTCCACGAGCTAGAGGGAGCCCCCAGCTGACGAAGCGTCAAGGCGAGTTAAGCAGCAGAGTGAGAAGAGGGTAAGTAGCACCCATTTATTTCATTATTTAATGGAATTAAAACAGCTCAGAGTAATAACTAATAAGGGCAGCCTAGGGTCACCGTGAGCTGGGAGCCAAATCCCAAAAGAACCTATATCTTAGGAGACAGATCCTAGGGGTAGGAAGCCTATAGAAAGCTAGTTTTCAACACCACCCTAGCAGGAAAGCTAAACAAGGCTAAATTCCAGTTTGAGAGAAGGGGAAAAAGGAAACTCCACCAATACATACAGGGAGAGAGTCAGCTCAGTTTTTGCTAAAAAGGGCAGCTTTAGCCTTCCTTAAACACAACCACAAGCTCTGTTTCCCTAGGTTAAAAAAAGGTCAGGCTGTTCTAGGTGGGAAAACAAAAACAAAAATTATTATTATTATTGTCTTTATTTATACCCCACCATTCTTCCAAAACTGGAACTCGCGGCAGCTTCCAGATAAAAACACATATAATTAAAACATACAGAGTCTAGATTAAAATAAAATTAAACCAATTCCAATATTAAAACCATTCATACTTATAACTAAAAAAGACTCACCTGGAAGTCCCAGCCCCCCACTTAGATTAAAAGCAGCCAAAAGCTAGTCTAGTTTGTCCAGGCCAGAGTGCAAAGCACCACTTAAAACTACAGGGGAACTTGCACTGATAAAAGTGGTTGTTGTCAGCAAATAAAATAAAAATAGAGTACAAGCTAGTTAACCTTTCTTAGTACCACTAGTCAAAGTCTTTAAACAGCCCCCCCCTCTCTAAGGAAGGAAGCCTGCCTTCCTGCCTTCAAAGGAAGGAAGCCTGAGATAATCCTAAAGAGTTAAGCCCCAGTTGACAGTTGAGCCATCAGCCTCAATTAACACATCATTGCCTGCAGCAGTAGCTGGGAGGGACCAGCCACACATATAAATTCAGAGCACCCTAGCAAGGGAGCCTGCTCCACGAGCTAGAGGGAGCCCCCAGCTGACAAAGCGTCAAGGCGAGTCAAGCAGCAGAGCGAGTTTGGCAGCAGGGCAAGGAGGCCAGGGCCCCCCAATCTGCCCATCTGTTCCCTGACCTCAACTAAACCACAGTCCTCAGTCCATTAACATAATAAACCTTAAACAAAACTATGCAGGTAAGAAGCCAGCAGGAGTGTGGGGGCTTTCCAGTGTTTTGCACTGCCTGCATCATGTACAACTATCTGCCTCTTGGACAGAAGTCGTGGGTGTGCTCTCAGAGCAATGAGCTCTGGGAACGACTTCATTTCCTTGAGGCCAAGGTGGCTGACCTGGAAAAGCTGAGAGAGGCAGAGAGGTGTGTGGATGAGGCCTTCAGGGACATTATAGCTGTGTCCCACTCCAAGGATGATAGCTCTCCTGCTATCATGGACAACGATGGTCTCGGGGAAGGAGTGCATCCAGCCGAGGAAGAGGGAAACGATCCCTTAGAAGGGACCCATTCCTTGGGGGATGAGCAGCTATCCTCTCGTGCTGAGGATATATCTCCGGGGGGTGGAGGGATCCTTGTAGTGGGCGATTTGATCATTAGGAACATAGACAGTGGGGTGTGTGATGGGTGTGTAGACCGCAAGGTGATTTGCCTGCCTGGTGCGAAGATTGTGGATATCGCCCGTCGTTTAGATAGTTTGGTAGACAGTGTTGGGAAGGAGTCAGTGGTCGTGGTGCACGTTGGCACCAATGACATGGGGAAATGCAGCCTTGAGGTCCTGGAAGCAAAATTTAGGTTGCTAGGTAGGAAGCTCAAAGCCATGACCTCCAAGGTGGCTTTCTCTGAAATGCTACCAGTTCCACACGCAGGACCAGCCAGACAGGCACAGCTTTGCAGTCTCAATGCTTGGATAAGACAATGGTGTCGGGAGGTAGGGTTTGGATTTGTTAGGCACTGGGGAACATTCTGGGACAAGCCGGGCTCCACTTGAACCAAGGGACGGGCTCCACTTGAACCAGAATGGAACCAGACTGCTGGCACTTAAAATTAAAAAGGTGGCAGAGCAGCTTTTAAACTGACTGAGGGGGAAAACCCGACAAGAGCTGAGGAAGGTCCGGTTCGGAACAAACCTCCCCCCTGGGATAAAGACCAAGGAAATGATGAAATTTTAAAAGGGGTAGGCCTAGAAGTAGGCAGGGGCCAGAGCTTGGAAAAGTTACTTTTTTGAACTACAACTCCCATCAGCCCAATCCAGTGGCCATGGTGGCTGGGGCTGATGGGAGTTGTAGTTCAAAAAAGTAACTTTTCCAAGCTCTGGCAGGGGCACAGGATATCAATTCAGAAGGGCAAAATTACCACAGGCCTAACCACAAGTGCCAAAGACACTTGAAGAGAGACACTGCTTACAAGGGTCTACGCTAATGCTAGGAGCCTCTGAACCAAGATGGGAGAACTGGAGTGCTTGGTCTTAGAGGAGAGCATTGATATAGTGAGCGTAACAGAGACCTGGTGGAATTGAGAAAACCAATGGGATACAGTTATCCCTGTATATAAACTATATCGGAAGGACAGGGAAGGACATATTGGTGGCGGTGTCGCTCTATATGTGAAAGAAGGCATTGAATCCAGCAAGCTCGAAACCCCAAAAGAGGCGGACTCCTCCACAGAATCGTTGTGGGTGGTGATACCATGCCCCAGGAGGGATTTAATACTGTGAACGATCTATCGTTCCCCTGATCAAAATGCTCAGGGAGACCTTGAGATGAGATATGAAATTGAGGAAGCATCCAAACTAGGAAATGTGGTAGTAATGGGTGACTTCAACTACCCAGACATAGACTGGCCGCATCATATGTGTTCCAGTCACAACAAAGAACCAAAATTTCTAGATATTCTAAATGACTGTGCCCTAGACCAGTTGGTCATGGAACCGACGAGAGGGATGGCAATCCTGGACTTAATCCTCAGTGGGGACCAGGACCGGGTGCGAGATGTAAGTGTTGTCGAACCGATTGGGAGCAGTGACCATAGTGCTATTAAATTAAACATACATGTAAATGGCCAATTGCCAAGAAAATCCAACATGGTCACATTCAACTTCAAAAGAGGAAACTTCACAAAGATGAGGGGATTGCTGATCTGCTAACTAAAATATGCAACTTGTCCCTCAGGTCCTCCTCTGTGCCTGAGGACTGGAAAGTGGCAAATATAACGCCAATCTTCAAAAAGGGATCCAGGGGGGATCCCGGAAATTACAGGCCAGTTAGCTTAACTTCTGTCCCTGGAAAACTGGTAGAAAGTATGATTAAAGCTAGATTAACTAAGCACATAGAAGAACAAGCCTTGCTGAAGCAGAGCCAGCATGGCTTCTGCAAGGGAAAGTCCTGTCTCAGTAACCTATTAGAATTCTTTGAGAGTGTCAACAAGCATATAGATAGAGGTGATCCAGTGGACATAGTGTACTTAGACTTTCAAAAAGCGTTTGACAAGGTACCTCACCAAAGACTTCTGAGGAAGCTTAGCAGTCATGGAATAAGAGGAGAGGTCCTCTTGTGGATAAGGAATTGAAGGTTAAGAAGCAGAAAGCAGAGAGTAGGAATAAATGGACAGTTCTCCCAGTGGAGGGCTGTAGAAAGTAGAGTCCCTCAAGGATCGGTATTGGGACCTGTACTTTTCAACTTGTTCATTAATGACCTAGAATTAGGAGTGAGCAGTCAAGTGGCCAAGTTTGCTGACCATACTAAATTGTTCAGGGTTGTTAAAACAAAAAGGGATTGTGAAGAGCTCCAAAAAGACCTCTCCAAGCTGAGTGAATGGGCAGAAAAATGGCAAATGCAATTCAATATAAACAAGTGTAAAAGTATGCATATTGGAACAAAAAATCTGAATTTCACATATACGCTCATAGGGTCTGAACTGGCAGTGACCGACCAGGAGAGAGACCTCGGGTTTGTAGTGGACAACACGATGAAAATGTCAACCCAGTGTGCGGCAGCTTCATTCATTTATTTATTTGCGGTCGGAGACCCGTATACTGAGAGTATAGTAAAATAAATATGTACAGAAATTATCAAATAAGAACAACATATACATCTGATCAGGAGAAGATCGGAAAATTACATATCAAAGGCATTTGAGCGTAAACGTTGAGCAGCGTATAAGAATTTGGCCACATTCATAGTTATTTCTCTGTTAGAACCTGAGATAAGATGGTAGATCAATTTATCAGTCGGCATCAGAGAGCAGTTTTCTATTATATTGGCTATGAATTTAGATCGTAGAAAGTCATAGAGAGAACAGTCGAGAATAGTATGCGCAAGAGTTTCAATTTTTCCACTTCCACAAGGGCAAAAACGTTGTTCGTAGGGGATTGCCTTATACCTACCCAACAATAAGGCAGATTGTAATGAGTTAAATCTTGCCCTAGTAAAAGTCAAACGTAAATTAGGGTTAACAAGATAATCTAAATAAGGGGCCTGAATTAAAGGCTTAAATTGAAATTTGAAATATGTGGGCGAACAAACTGTTGTAGCCTTCATGATTGCCATTTGGAAGTCAATATCATTGAGCCGTGTATGAATAGCTAATCTAGCCGAAGACAAAGTTTGGGGTTGCTAGATAATCAGAAGATAGGCCAATTGTCAAAAGCAGAGCTTGGAAAAGTTACTTTTTTGAACTACAGCTCCCATCAGCCTAATCCAGTGGCCATGTTGCCTAGGGCTGATGGGAGTTGTAGTTCAAAAAAGTAACTTTTCCAAGCTCTGGCAAAAGGTGTCTCCTAATTTTATTATTCCAGGATGAGGGATAAGAATCTCCCCACATGTGGATTAAATAGCTAGTTGGAGGATTGTATGATATTTTGGCCCAGTAATTTAGGGCCAGCTGCCATGCTTGGCATGTTAAAGATGGTAGGCCAGCTTCTAGCCTAAGTGCAGCCGAAGGGGCGCACCGTGGCAAACCCATTAGTTGGTATTAGTGCGGCAGCTGTGAAAAAGGCAAATTCCATGCTAGGGATAATTAGGAAAGGTATTGAAAATAAAACAGCCGATATCATAATGCCATTGTATAAATCTATGGTGCGGCAGCATTTGGAATACTGTGTACAGTTTTGGTCGCCTCATTTCAAAAAGGATATTATAGACTTGGAAAAGGTTCAGAAGAGGGCAACCAGAATGATCAAGGGGATGGAGCGACTCCCTTACGAGGAAAGGTTGCAGCATTTGGGGCTTTTTAGTTTAGAGAAAAGGCGGGTCAGAGGAGACATGATAGAAGTGTATAAAATTATGCATGGCATTGAGAAAGTGGATAGAGAAAAGTTCTTCTCCCTCTCTCATAATACTAGAACTCGTGGACATTCAAAGAAGCTGAATGTTGGAAGATTCAGAACAGACAAAAGGAAGTACTTTACTCAGCGCATAGTTAAACTATGGAATTTGCTCCCACAAGACGCAGCTTGGATGGCTTTAAAAGAAGATTAGACAAATTCATGGAGGACAGGGCTATCAATGGCTACTAGCCATGATGGCTGTGCTCTGCCACCCTAGTCAGAGGCAGTATGTTTCTGAAAACCAGTTGCCGGAAGCCTCAGGAGGGGAGAGTGTTCTTGCACTCAGGTCCTGCTTGCGGGCTTCCCCCAGGTGCCTGGTGGGCCACTGTGAGAACAGGATGCTGGACTAGATGGGCCACTGGCCTGATCCAGCAGGCTCTTCTTATGTTCTTATGTTCAGGGGCCAACAAGCAGTTTTTGCCCCCTCCCACCTAGACCCTACCAGTTTGGGTGGTAGTGGGAAAAAACAATTCACGTAGACAGCGCTGTGGTGGGTGGGTGGGGACTCAAATCATCCTTTCTTTGGTCATCAAATAGATCACTTGATGTGCAGAGAAGGTGCAGTAACACCCTACTTGACTAATCTGTATGGATTAGCTGAGGAGATCTGTTTGTGTGTCTTCTGGGCATGCTTGCAATTGCCGACTCACTTTTGGCCATGCATACTATTTGCATGCAGATTCTGGATAGTCAGCCAAAGGTTAGCCACCCCTGGTCTAAAGTTTTGTTGTTGTCGTTTTAAAGAAAGTGGTTATGGCACCCACAGAGAAAGGCAATTGTGTGGTGGTGAAGGGGTGGAATGAAATGGAGTGGCAGTGCTTCTTGGGGTAAAAATAGTATCCCTAGCTTTATCAGTGAAATACTGAATAGTATGTCAGCAGATCTCTGTCACAGCTTTATATACTGCAGCATTAAATGCTAGCATTCAATATATTCTAAAGCAGATCTCTGGTTTAAACTGAGACTTGCTCAGACCATGGCCTTCCACAGTGGGAACAAGGGGGCGGGGGACAGTTGCTCCCAATGAACCATAATCCTCAGTTTCCCAGCTTTCATTTTAAGAAAGGATAAATTTCTAGCATTTGTTGATGAAATAGGAGATGAAATATATAGACACTATTCATAATTTTTTTGGCGAGAAATTAGCCTGCTCCTCCCCCGTCCCCTAGAAAAAATCCTGCAGATGCCTCAGGCCACTTCTAGATGAATTTGATTTATGTGAAAGGAACATAGAAAGTTGCCTTACACCAGGTCAGATTATTCCAGTATTGTCTCTCCTTTGGCAGCAGTTCTCCAGCTTCTTGGGCAAAGGATTTTCTTATTATCTGCTGCCTGATCCTTTTAAACTCTAGATGTCATGAATTGAACCTGGGGCTTTTTGCAGGCAAAGCATGTGTTCTGCTATTGAGCTGTAAGTACTAACATGCAGGATGCTTCAACCTGGGCAGCCCACCTCAACTTGAAAGTAGTAGGATGTATAACCTGTGCAGGCTTCATTGTGGTCCCCTGGAGGGATCTGCTAACCTGCAGGAAGAATTGCACAGTGAAATATGCTTCCTAGTTTCTGCTTGTTTCAATTTCAGACTCCAAATTGTCAATTTAAAAAACCCATGGGTCTTTTTGCATATGTATTTAGCACATCCAAGCATTCATAAGGCTCTGGATCCAGGTAGAAGACGTAAGTCCTCCATCTGTAGGATAAAAATATAGGGACGGTTGGAATCTAACATACCTCATTAGCTAGGGGAAATTAGGCAAAGTACATTAGGCAAAAATACAAGGGAAATTGCTTTAGCAGTTGAAGTATTTGTGTGAAGTATTCCTTTTCTACAAAAAAAATCACACAGACAAAAATCTGAAACCTCATTTCAGACTGAATTGCTATAACATTAAGAACTGCATCTGGGGAATGGTAACAAGTATACATCCAATTAAATGCAGTGGTTATTTATAACCAGTCTAGAGCCCATAAAATTCTAAACATTTTGGAACTTCTAAAGAGAAAAAAACAATTGTTTTATTATTTCTGCTTAATTTCTACCTACATCTAATTTAGCAAGCTAATAAATAATGGGTGCAATGAAGTAGCTACCTACATGTGCTAAAGTCCCTTTGGCTAGGATCTGAACTTACAGGGATGGTGGTGACTGATGGTAGGGAAGGTAGTGAAGCTTACTGGTCACCATTGGCTATTCATCCCTTTGCAGCCTAACCTACCACACAGAGTGCAGGAGGTTGAAATGGGCATAGGACAAAACCATGAACACTGCCCTGAACTTGTGGAATGAACAGAATAAAAATATAATCAATATCTCTGGGAAGAAGTTTACAAGTGGGACATAAATATAAAATAGCATCCCCCTGTTGTTTGTACCTACCATCTGGAATTTGTATTATAATCTGTCAGGCAAATATATTGATTAATATCTCTCAAGTTTAAGTGTTATATTTCCATCTCTAAAATGGGCAAATGTGTTCTGGAAAGCTTTCTGCATACTTTATTTCTTGGTAACATAATATGCATCATGCGTGGCTTGACTTTGCTTATAGGGTGGCTGAGTGCATTGCAAAGCCCAGTAGAGGTGGGATACTCCAGAGGCATTTCACTGCATCCCAAGATGAGAAGGAGGGCATCTGAGCATGACTGAAAGCAGAGGGCAAGAAGCCACCATTCCTGTTCAAATTTAGTGGCTCTTCTTCTTCATCTTTCCAAATTGCATTCGTGGTTCTGCATGGTCCCATTATCTCTCTATCTGTGAGCTTCTCATTCTACATTCACCCTGATAGTGCTCCTATGTGCTCCTCGCTTCAAATTGTCACCTTTATGTTAATAACTTCTCTTGCTCTTTCACCTTCATAGTCACGTTCTTCTACATTTCCATTAGGATATTCTGTCTCGGACTGAGAATGGCATAGGCAAATCTCACCTTTCCTTTCAATAATCCCACACGCACCATCTCTCTTGGTCAATGTCTCTCAAGCATGTCATCCTGGCTACTTTTCCTCTGCTTTTCTTCCCCTACAAAGTACTCTGATTCTTTCTTTCATGGCTTCTCCCCTTTTCTCACCTGTACCCACTGCTAAAACCTTTATTGATCGCTTTAACTACTGATCGGCTTTGCTGCCCTTCCTTTCCTGTTGTCGCCTCTCTGAAACCATCAGTACTGGTCTCTCTAACCTGCTTCTTCTGTTTCCTCTTTTTCTTATTTGTCACAAACCTCCTGTTTATTTGGATCCTTCCGACGTTCCCTTCTGTCATGGTTATGCTGTTTCCCACTTGCCTTTGCTGTTCTCTCAAGACAACTGTCCTCCTTTTAAATCCTCTCTTCAAAACTCATGTCTTTCCACAAAACTTTTGACTCTGAGCAAAACCACAAATGGCTTCCTTCCATATGGTTTACTGCCAAGTTCCTCTCTCATACCTCATCCTTACCTTTTTGCTCACTAAGCTGCTTTTTTGCTCTTTACTTGAATTCATTCAGTGGGGTAGGCCAGTGTGAGCACTTGCTGCAGGAGAGCTGACACAGGGAGAAGTTTTACCACTACACCTACAGGAATAATGTCTGTGATGTGAGTGGAGTAGACTTATCTGGAATGATATAACCAGCTTCTCAAAAACCATCTGCCATTCCCCCATCTTCCTTAGACCATTTTATTGGCAGATGTTTACACCAGTGTTAGGAGAATGCCTGGGACGTCCCCAAGGCATTGCATGGTGTCTGGTCTGTGGTATACTATATCTACCACCTTTCTGCCTTGCGTTGTGGTTCAGTGCCATATATAGAACTTTTCTTCAGTCCCAAAGGAAATGCAGTAATGCCAGTCACTGGTTTTGTCCTACCAGCAGGAGCCATAAACCTTTTTGGACCAAAGGGCACATTTCAAATCTTGAGAGAGTGCTGGGGTCCCCAAGACACAAAATGGCTGCCATGGGGGCATGGCATAACACAAAATTAGAGCATAGTCATGATGAAGGTTTTCCCAGAGTTGGATTTCCACACTAGAAAGTCTTGACCTGTTGGATTTCTGCCTGCGATACAGCTTAAAGGCACACTGGTTTTTCCCCAGTGCCAACCCTAAACTAGGGATGGAAAGTTTCAGTTCTCTCGGTTTCTAATTTTTCCGATCTTAAATTTGGTTTTCCACATTTCTGCAGTAATTAGATTTTTTTTAAAAAAAATCTTCATGAAAATTCTCCAGCATTTCTGTGAGAATTTCTCCTATTAAACACTTGTTTGTAGGCAATTTTTACTAATGCTTCAACAAGGCTACCTCCCTGGTTCTTTAAAAGAGGCTATTGTAAGACCATTGTTAAAAAAACCCTCCTTAGACCCTCTTTGCTTAGAAAATTTTCGCCCAGTCTCCAACCTTCCATTTCTAAGCAAAGTTATCGAGCGAGTAGTTGTGACTCAACTTCAGTGTTTTCTTGAAGAAACGGATTATTATGATCCATTCCAGTCTGGTTTCAGAACTGGCCATGGGACTGAGACAGCTTTGGTTGCCTTAGTTGATGACCTCCGCAGGGAATTAGACAGGGGGAGTGCGTCCCTGTTGGTTCTCCTCGATCTCTCAGCGGCCTTTGACACTATTGATCATGATATCCTTCTAGATCACCTCTCTGGGATGAGACTACAAGGTACTGCTTTGCAGTGGCTTCGTTCCTTCCTGGAGGGTAGAATGCAGAAGGTTCAACTCGGGGACTTCTACTCGAATTCCTGGCCCCTAACATGTGGGGTTCCTCAGGGTTCAGTGTTGTCTCCAATGTTATTTAACATTTATATGAAGCCGCTGGGTGAGGTCATCCGGAGGTTTGGAGTGCGTTACCACCAATATGCAGATGACACCCAACTTTACTTCTCCTTCCCTCCAGATGCTAAGGAAGCCGTCCGGCCTCTGAACCAGTGCCTGATCTCAGTGATGGACTGGATGAATATGAACAAGCTGAAATTAAATCCGGATAAAACAGAGGTGCTCCTCGTTAGCCATAAGATTGACCTAGAAATAGGGAATTTACCTATGTTGAATGGGGTTGCACTCCCCCTGAAGACTCAGGTTCGCAGTTTGGGAGTTCTCTTAGATTCAGCTTTAAGCCTGGATGCCCAGGTTTCGGCGGTCTCCAGGAGTGCTTTTGCCCAGTTAAGACTGGTTCGCCAACTGCGCCCGTTTCTGGAAACATCTGATCTAACCAAGGTAACACATGCCTTAGTTACTTCCCGACTGGACTATTGCAATGCGCTTTATGTAGGGCTGCCGTTGAAGACAGCCCGGAAGCTTAAACTAGTTCAGAGAGCGGCAGCCAGAATGCTAACAGGAGCTGGCTTATGGGCCCATACAACTCCACTTCTGCAACAATTGCATTGGCTGCCGATCCGCTTCCAGGCTCAATTTAAGGTACTGGTCCTAACCTTTAAAGCTCTGCATGGCCTGGGCCCTGGTTATCTATCTGATTGCATGTCCTCTTATGAACCTGCTCGGCCTTTGAGGTCTTCTACTGACCCCTGCCTTGTGATTCCATCAACATCTCAAGTTCATCTAATGGGGACCAGAAATAGGGCCTTTTCTGTTGTTGCCCCTGATCTCTGGAACTCTTTGCCAGTGGAGGTGCGGTTGTCCACTTCCCTTGGCATATTTCGTCGCCAGGTCAAAACATTTCTATTTTGCCAAGCGTTCAATTAATTAATATATAGGATGCCTCATAATTTTACTATGTTGATTATATGTATTTTAATATTTTAATATAGTTATTATTTTGCCAATTTTATTTTTTATAATTGTTCTTTGTACGCCGCTCTGAGTTCTCTGAAAATAGAGCGGGTTATAAATGTTTTAAATAAATAAATAAATAATGTACACATTGTTGCAAGCAATTCTCATCATCTAATACATTTTGTTATGTTATTTCCCTCATATTTCCCTCATCTACTCATTTTTATGCACACTTTACTGGGAGGAAGCGCGGGATATAAATGTTAATAAATAAATAAACATATGCATTTTTGTAAACATTGTGCAGGTAACAAACTGTATTGCATAATTCTAATAAGTGCAAATTTCATGGGATGGCTGTGTTTCAGTTCTCGTGGTTTTGGAAAGTGCAAATTTAATACGTTTGGCTTGAAATGCAAACGGAATAAAATATCTCGCCCATCCCTACCCTAAACCAAAACCTAGGCTGCCATCCTGTACCCACCTACTTGGAAGTAAGCCTCATTAGACACAGAGACTTACTTGTGAGTAGACATATACACTATTGTACTGTAAGTTAGCTATACAGTGAATTCTTAATGAGTCCCTGGTCTTCAGTTCTGCAAAGCAGGAGACATACCTAAGTCTCTTTGCAAAGTTTTCACACTTATCTGTTGCGGGGAGAAGGATTCTTTAACATTTACCCACACTTATTGTGTAGTAGTATTTGCAGAAAATAATTTCTAGGCACTACCCGATCTCAGGTGAGCCCAGCACAGAAAAGATGCATCCTGGTTGCTAGGGAAGAAAGAAGGACAAATTGTTGGAATTGCTTTTTAATATGTTTTAAACCTTCTTTTAAAAAAAAAAATAGATGGTTTTAAAGCTTTTAAAAAACATTTTAAAGCTTTGTTTAAATATGTTTTTAATGGTTGCTTTGTTTTAATATATTTTAAAGTCTGTTTTTATTATATGTTAAAACGTTTTCAGTGCTTTTGTTTGCGGCCCTGGTCTCCTACTGGGAGAAAGGATAGGGTATAAATCTAATAAATAAATAATAATAAATTGTGGAGATTCCAAGGACTAGGAAAAAAGACAAGCAGGCAAAGTGCACTTAAAGGGAGGACAAAGCAGCTCTTTAGGTCCCCAGGGATACCTATTGCCTGGTGTCCAAACAATTCACTTAGCACAGCTTTTACTTTACTCATTGGCTAATCACACTGACATGCAGGAGCAGCCAGGCTGGCTCATTTTGCATAAATCACTTAGAAGAGGGCCTGCACATTTTGCTCCGGAACTTTCTTTCTAGGAAGGCTAGAGATTTAGAATGAGAGCTCAGATTCTGGACTACCTGCTGGGGGCACCGCTGGAGGCCTTCACAGGCACCATGATGGCCGTGGGTGATGGATTGGCAACCACTGCACAAGAAAATGGCAAAAAGTCAAGGCTGGAAGCTCAGTACCCAATCTGAGGTTCTGTTTACCATTGATTTCATAACAAAAGATCTATTTTTAAAGACATCTAATTTTTTTTTTAAAAAAAAAGGTTTAAAAACATATTAAAAACATATTGAGACCTTATCCCAGTCTGCATCTGTGTTGGAATTGATTTTTAATATATATTTAAACCTTTTTTAAAAAACCCTATGTTTTTAACCTTTTTTCTTTTTTAAAAAAAGATGTTTTCAAAGCTTTTTTAAAAATGTTTTTAAAGATGTTTTGTTTTTATGTATTTTAAAGTGTGTTTTTATGATGATTGAAAGTGTTTTTAGTGCTTTTGTTTGCCAACTTGGGCTCCTGCCGGGAGGAAGGGCGGGATATAAATAAAATAATAAATAAATAAATAAAAGATGGGAGTCAGGTTCTTACTTAACTCAGGGTTGCTTGAGGGCCAAACTAGACATGACATTTGTCGTGTAGTTTGCCATCAGTGGGAACTTTCCTCCATTGTGAGATTTCCTCCAGTTGTGGATATCAGGTATAGGGGTGCATTTTTAATCAGGAGTGCAGTGTGGACAAAACGTTTAAGCCCCCCTCCCCCACACCATGGTCCTGATCCAGTTTGCCCCCCCAGGCAATTTGTTTAATAACAATCGACTACACCACCAGACTATATGACAAAATGTCCTGTCTAGCTTGTCCCTAAGATGTGCATGCACTGTCAGAAATCACATTTTTGGCTTGCATATTTTTGGGGCCTGCTCACTCCTCTTTCAGTGATATTAACCACTAGCATGTCACTCACAACCACAGAAGCACATCCCTCACACATGTTTGTGCATACAGTGATCTGTTCAATGCATATCTGTGAGAATTAGGACACATACTGAGCCACCCTCAGATTCACATGCTTTCCCCCTCCCTCGCCTCCACCAAATTTGCTTTTAAATGCACTAATGAAACATTTTTTTCTTCAGCAGTCAGTTTTGAAATCTCCTCAAAGGAGATTTCAAATAATGTTTGGCATTATTAAATTGGGAAAAGCTTTGGCTTAGCTAATAGTTACCTAGGAACCTGTGTCTGCCTTAAGGTAAATATTTAGCAGCACGTTAAGTCAATTAAAAACCGATAGAGCAGATTTTTTTGTTCTTCTCTTCCTTCACCTGCCCTTGCTGGCTCAGAATTCAGTTACTAATTGAGGACAGAAATAAAAGCAACGGCTACACTATTCCTACTAGGATTGGCAAAAATCTGTTTTCTTGCTAATTTGTCATAAGGTGGTTTTAAAATGCGTATTACAGGATAGTTTTCCTTGTGCATTTAAGCGATTCTTGGCCGTGACTTAGGACTTTGTTTTTGTAGAAAGGAAGTATTGCATATTTCAACAACTGTTCTTCTTTACAAAACCAAAACTTGCTGTTACACACCAAAGTTAGTGAATATGCGAGTGTATTAAATATTAATCTTTTGCTAGATTGCTTGTTTTCCATTTCAGTACTAAATGTAGCCAATAACTATCCATGATTGTTTCCTTGTAGCTGCTGAGCTGGTGTTCAGGTAACCGGTTACCAAGACAACATATTGGCAAGGGATTATAGCAGACACTTGTATGCGTATAACTCTGAATAATGCAAACAATGTTAAGTGATACATTTTTCATTATGCTAACATAATGCACCATGTGATGCTATCTACTCCATGCCTGTTGAACATGCCCTTATTAAGAATCCTGTTTCAAACCTTACCAGTGGGTATAATAATTGCTTTATTAAAACAATAAAAATACTGGTTCGTACACTTTTCAGATGAGTTTCATACACAGTTAGCAAAACATTTGTTCAATTCATTGTAATTCACTTTTAGAGCAAAATAAGTATCACCAAAAAGCACATTTTCTTACAGTAAAAACAGAATAAAAATAGCAATCACTCAGTCTTCCATGTGGCCTTGTGAAGGGATATATCCACACTTACACTGCGTTCTGCAACCTGTGAAATGCTGGTTTACAAACTTTGGATGCCCCTTCAATATTAATTTTAAGTGTGTATGAGAGAAAGTAAATTGTAAACTTCAAATCCTTATTAAAAAGCAAAATTTAGTTTGCTTGTAAACTTCAAATCCTTATTAAAATGCAAAATTTAGTTTGGACATCCACTGGAGATTCAGAGAACACAGAGCTGCAGGATACAAAAAGCCACAGCCACTGAACTTGTCCTCCTTCCTTGCAATGGAACTACCAAGTATACAAGGTCTCAAGGCTAGGCATGGTAGGTATGAGCCAATCATCCTATATGTATTCATTATTTGATGTGTCATCATTATATGTTTACTCTCAGCTGTACATGTGAGGGGTTTCCACTGACGAGTATTATCAGCCAACATTAAAAGAAATGAAAGTTATCTCTGAGTAATCTGTCTGTGATGCATACATGTGATGCTACAGCTAATAAATAATTTACACACTTGTGTGAACCAGCCCTAAATTTGATCATAGCTATGTACCACTGAGGGACAAACTAGATATGAATGTGTCACATAGCTTGGTCCAGCATAGGACATGGGAAGCTAGATCAGGACTGTGGCATCAAGGAAGGGAGTTTTAACCTATAATCTCCACCACAGTCCCAATTGGAATACACACGTGCTTCCCTGCTATTTGCAATGGAAGGAAAGCTCCATGGGGGGTAAGGGTAGAGCAAGCTCCAACCCCCCTCCCCCATGCTGTCTATTTTAAAAGAAAAAACAACCTCACAGCATCAAATTACATCCAGGCCACACTCCCAGGTTGCTAGTAGGACCCACATGACCAACTTTCACCATAGTAGGACCTATCTGGTTGGCAACCTATTTGATAGCAGGTGAGCTAGGTGGTGTCATTGGCCAGATGTCAGGCTGCCTGATGGATAGATCCTTGCCCTATGCCATGCCAAATAATGGATGTGGCCATGCCAAATAACATTGTGGCCATTTTTAACACACACTCTTGTCTATGGCTTGCAGACCCTCCATGCTCCTAGGTGCTTAGATGTGCCTAGCGCACTACTAGTTTGCCCCTAGTCATGACATACTAGTCATGGCATACGTTTCCAGTTGCATTCTTTGGCCAATTTCACTCATTTCCTCTCTGTTTCCAGAAAAATACATTTTGCACTGCGTTTGGCCACCTCCTTTGTCCCAGGTAGCTTTCTTCCCATCTAATCCTCTTGCTTCCTAAAACTTTATTCTGGATTCCACTCCTGCCTGTAGCCACCTGTCAGAAGCCGGTATAAGGAAACAAAGCCTGGAGCTAAAGTCACAGGATCATTTTTAACAGCAAAATATCACTTCTACAAGGTGACATCTGGGGCTGTTTTCCTCTTATCATTTTCCTTTCTTCTGAAACTGATACTCAATTATGTTTGCAAAAATAATAGAAAGTGAACGTTTTCTAGAGCTTGATGAAATATCAGTCTGAGCACAAGAAGGTACACTGAGAAAAAATCCCACAGGAGGGTGATAGAGAAACTCATGGTAATATTTCCCATTCAAAGGTTATTATTTATTTATACACTGCTCATCCTCCAAAGACTTTTGTGCAGCTTGCAAAGGATTCCCAGGTTGCCTCCTACCCAGAAGAGTGATTGAATGGTTGGAACCACTTAGCTTCAGCAATAGAATTGTATAGTGTGCTTTCATAACATTTTCTCAGCCCCAAAGACATTTTAAAATTAAGCTGCTACAAGCAAAATTGTTAATGTGCTTTGGGACCATAGCATAAAGAAAAGAGTAATGATGTACATTGAAATATACTTCAGTGGAACAGGAGAACACTATGCATGACTTTCTCTGTATATTTGTGCCAACATAAGCCAACAGTCCATTTTGCTCATACTGTCCACCCTAATTGGTAGTAGCTCTTTGGGATCTCAGGTTGGTTCCAAATCCATCTGAATGCCAATGGAGATCTTTGAAATGGAAATGGAGACTTTTTTGACATGCAAAGCATTATATCCTGTGGTCAGATCTATACTCCTTCCTCTAGTCAGCCTTGAGGTCCATATTTCATTCAAACCGTGTTGAGTTCTTAGGTATAGCAGTGTCTGTAAACAATGGAGCTGAAGAACTACTTGTGGGGAGAGAGAGAGAAATAAAGCATAAGACAACGTTACTAGAACTAAAATGGGTTACAATTTTATTAATAAACAGGGCATAAAATAAAAAGACTTTAACTATGAAGGCAAGTGCTCAAAATACTTCTATGCTACACAGGAAGACTGGCATGACTAGCCAGCCACAATGGTCCCCTGGCTCAAGCCTAAGCAACATGTAAAGTAGGGATGGAGAATGTATGGTCCTCTACATGTTGTTAGACTCCAACTCCCATAAGCCTCAGCCAGCATGGTCAGTGACCAGGGATGATGGAAACTGCAGTGCAGCAACTTCTGGAGGCCACAAGTCCCCTCATCCCCGATCTAGGAACATAGGAAGCTGCTTTTGTCAGGCCATTGGTGTATCTAACTCAGTATTGTCTACACTGCCTGGCAGTAGCTCTCCAGGGTTTCAGGCAGGAGTCTCTCCCAGCCCTACCTGGAGATGACAGGGATTGAACCTGGGACTTTCTGCAAGCAAGGCAGATGCTCTACCACTGAGCTATGGCCCCTATCTAAAGAGTTGATAGCCCATAACCCCAACAGGGAAGGGAGTTGAGAAGTCTCACTATAGCTGATCCCCAGCTCCCTTCAACATAGCCTGTCTTCACCATCCTAGATACAGGAACATAAGATTTCTCACACATTCTTTAACTCAGACCACTTCATTTTACCATCTATTTAAATTGATGGTTGCCATTTTAATTTCTTTTGATTTGCTGATTTAGGGCACAATCCTGACCTCCCCCATGTTGATGGCTTGGGGGGCAGACTAGGACAGTGTAGAGGCCCCTCTCCACAAGAGAAAGGGGCACCACTGATGGGGGGGGTCTGCAGCAGTGAGTAGAAAACCACCACTGTGCAGTTCTGTCACTGACAGTAGCCTGCAGAAAGCCCAATGCTTTGAATCCATGGACTCCACCAATGGGCCAGATCTTCAGGCCCCTTTGTTGCAGGGGAGCTGCCACAGCAAGAAATATGAAAAAAAAAACCACCACTGCCCCACCTTATACATTAGCCATCAGGGTCTTGGATACAGTGGATCCATCACTCCACATCTCCCCTGTTAGGGTTGCTTTAGTCTTTTGTATGATTCATTTATTCTGATTATTATAATTATATTTCCCCCCTTACTACTCTTATGTTTTTTTTCAATTAATTTTTATTCAAATTTTCAAAACCAAAACAATACAAAAAGAAAAAACACAAATCAATAACTAATACAATAAAAAAAGAAATATATATATATAAAAATATTGACTTCCGATTTGTCATATTTCAGCTATAAATCTATAATATATAACAAGCCTGTCTCTTAATAGATTATAAAATCACCTTCCTCCAGCGGTTATCTTAATTGGTTTTAAATCTCATTAACATCATATCATTTTATTCTTCCACAAAAAGTCAAAGAGAAGTTTCCAATCCTTGAGATATATGACCATCAATTTTTTTTCTAGATAAACATGTCAATTAATCCAACTGATCAAGTCTACTAAGTCCAGTAATTTCAAATCGCTCTTCTTCCATTATCCGTATTGGTTCCATCTTCCATCTTCCATCTTTACGCACCCAATAATCTTGCTGTCATAGTCATATAATAAGAGTCTGATAGGAATTTCCTTTATCACAGATATTTTCTTGCCATCAATTCCGAACGTATCAGTGAAGTATTGTTGCAAAGCCGCATCTCTGTTCCTCTTTTTTACATGATACACTAGCACATCTCTTGAAGATTTTTCCATTGACACAAAACCGGGATTAATTCTGTTAACTTTCTCCATTTCAAGTTCCATCAAATCCTTCCAGTCCAGGAATTTTTTTGAACTGATAATATCTTTATCTCCAATCTCTTCAATTCCTTCAGGGACAGCGCTGAGTTCCAAACTGTAATATTTGTCTCCAGGATCCATCACAGCCAGGAAATCCAAATCTTTTTCCATGTCCATATTTAATCCAATCTCCATAGTTTGAACCTTGCCTTTAATTTCTCTTTCATCCTTTTTTGGTTTTCCAGATCTATCTTTATTCTCCTTTCTCATAGAATCCTGAATTTCTTTCAGCTCCTGTCTCATTTCGTCAAATTCAATTCTCCACGCTTGACTATTATTTCTCAGTTCTTGTTTTATTGACTTAATCCCATTCATTATTTTCTGAAACATGTCTAAAGATAAAGTCCCTTCTTGTACATCCATGATCTTCTTAATTGTCATTCTTAAAGCCAAAGGAACAAAACTCCTTCAATTTTCAATGTCTCAAGCAAAGAGCAGTTTATTTCTTTATCCAGTTACAAAGGAGTTAATCTTTCAAACCAACTGGCGTCACACTCTAGACAGCCCTTATCTCTTATATGCCCAGAAGTGCAAAAACAGCTTTAGTGCACAGCGTCCAATTAACTAGTAGCAGAAAGAATGAGCAGATTCATCAAAAAAAAAGTAGATCAGAAAAAATAATCCCAGACATATATTACACAAAAGTCTTATAAATCAAAAATATTTTTCTTTTCTCTTCCAATCAGAAACCCCTCATCCGTTGTAATCTTTATAATGCTATTTTCCATGTCAGCTTTTTGCAATAAAAAAAAAAGATAGGCTATTTTTATTTTCTTCCCCCTTAGTTCCGTGAGTAAAAGAGAAGGAAAGTTTTGACTCACCCAGGTTTTCTTAATTGCTGGTTCTCTGACAAATCTCTTTAGCTGTATAGATAAGAAAGTAATAAATGTAGACAGGAGAATGCTTGCCTGTTGGTCCGTTCTTCTTTAAAGAAAAAAAAACGGGTCACTTATTCAGCTGAGCTAGCTAGAAATCCTCGCTCCGTCTGAGCTGCTGGAAGACCTTCTTTCACAGACAATTCTGACGAATTCCAGTCTCCAACAATCACAACAAAGCTGTGTGGGAAATCTCACGTTTCTTCCTTATCCGGAAGAAATTATCCCCAGTCAAAAAAGACCCTTCTGACTGGATTTAAAGCTGAAAAAGTTTCATCCAAGACGGGAGCCCGTCTCAGAGGCTGCACAGGCGGAGGGATCCACCTGGGAAGTCCCCCCCTTACTACTCTTATGTTGAAGGTGCAGATATAAATTGTTCAAACAGATAGGTAGGAAGATAGCCTTGGTCCATCTTGTTCCGTACAGTGACTGGTACCAGCTCTGAAGGTTTTCAGACAGGAGTCTTTCTGGCCACAACTGGAGGTGTCAGGTACTGAATCAGACACCCTTCGTGAGCAAAGCATGTGCTCGATCACTTTAGCTACAGCTCTCCCCTGGCAGCAAGGAGCCCCAAGTAAATCACACTCTGGACCTCAAGCATAACCTGTGAAGTGGCAGCCAGCCAGCAGCCCCCTCTCCACAACAGGCCAGCCCTGAGAATGATTGTCTATCAATCATCTATTCAGGGATCATGGATGCCAGAGAAATTTGATTCACGTTGCATTTAAAGGCAAACTTAACAAATTCACACTTTTTGAAACAATGCAAGAACCAAAACACAGCCATCCTTCAAAATTCACACTTTTCCAAATTTTGCAATACAGTTCCCCAGCCAAATAATATGTACAAAAGTGCATAGGATAAATTGCTCGTATAAATGTATACATTAGTGAAAATAATATACAAAAACACTTTGTATTAAGGAAAATGGCTTTGCAGAAATGTGTATATTAAGAAAAAATGCATACAACAATGTGTGTATCAGGAGAAATTTGCCCTAAAATGCTGATAAATATTCATGAGGACTTTTTTTAAAAATTGCAAACTGTTCTGGAAATATAGAGAACTGAACTCAAGATTAGAAAACTGAGAAACTGAGAGAAACAAAAATGGGCAGAATCACCCATCCCGAGCAGGGATGAACCTCCCAGAGACCTTTCTATGCTCCCCATCTTGGATCCTTTTCCACATCCACACCCATCTTCCTGCCAAAGTTGTAAGAAAAAGTAAACAGTTAAAACAACAAAAAGCCATCCCAACTGAATCCCAATTCACAATACCTACTGAAGGAATACCTCAGGGAAGGCAAAAAATAAACCTCCCCCTTGGCCAATCCCTGTCCCTCATGAAGAGCAATTAGGAAACACCTAGAGAATTGGTGGTTGGGAGGGCTGTGTTGCTTGCCAAGCCCCAAACAATCTGACCCCAAACAAAGCAGGAACAGAGCTTGGAAGATTACTTTTAAAAAGTAATAAATTACAGTTACAGTTACATGGCCCAAAAAAGTAGTAATTACCATTACAATTACGATTGCTCTGAAAGTAACTGATTACTTTACTTTTCCTCCAAAGTAATCACTACAATTACATTTCAGTTACTTTAAAAAAAGCCTACAAGGTGCTGGCCTTGGCTGCTGCACATCTAAGCAGCCTAAAACAACATTAAAAATAAACAAACACATACAGAGGTAGTAGAATAATTATTTTTATTCATAAGATAGCAATGGTGGTCTCTCCACTGGTAAGGGTGGTGGGGAGGGAGGCAGAGGCCACTACTCAGATCTTTGCACGTCAAACCAAGTGCAACCCCCTCACTCAGCCAGCCAGCATAATCTCTCTCACTTACCCACCTCCCAGACCCTGCCCTGCCACCAACTAAGGGACACTCACTCAAGCAAACATTTTCCCCTGAGATGCAAAAAAGTTAAAATACTGCAAATGCAGCACAGTAGCCAAAGAGGGTGGTGAAGGCCACTTTGTGTGCCAAGTGCAAACACAGTATTCTCATTCTTACACACACACACACACACACACACAAACACACACACACACTGTCATCGTTCACCTCCACAGTTCTTTATCTCCATTCTGCTGCTGCCTCCTCCTCCTCCTTTATCCATGTTCTTGACCTCCGGCTCCTTTTTCCCTCCACTCCATTCTTCACCACCACTATCCGTTTTTTTAAATAATTGTTTTCTCCACTCCACCCCGTCTCACTCTCCGCCTCCTCCCTCGTCGCCTCCTACCCATCCACAGAGCATGAGGAAAGAGCGACACTGCACAGAAGCCCAGTTTGAGGCACATGATTTTCATCCACAAATCAGAGGAGCAGAAGACTTCCCCTGCTCCCCCCCCAAGTAATGCCCACAAAAGTAGTAAAATTACTCCTAGTTCTATTACAATCAAAATGTAAAGAAATTACCCACTCATTACTCAAAAAAGTAATGAATTACAAGTAATTTGTTACTTGTAACTAGTTACTTCCAAGCTCTGAGCAGGAATCAACCTTTTACAGGCCCATGTCCCACTTCTCATCTGTTCTCACATGATACCTACAAGTCCCAATGCTCATGAGACTTCAGGCCAAGCCAGCCCTAATGCCACACACAGTGAAGCCCGATAATACAAGTTATTGTCACAACCACATTCCCTACATGATATGCTACACAAAGAAGAGATCCCATACTGAGAGCATAGAAAATCAGAGCCCTGTTGCTCCAATTTAACTGCCATATTGCTCAACACAGGGCAGGGATGTGCTGAGTAGCAAAGAGCATGACTGTCTGGTGCAAAGCCTTTCATGTAGGGATGGGGGGGGGGAATTACATTCAGTTCACATTTAAAACCGAATATATCAAATTCGCAATTTCCAAAACAATGAGAGAACTAAAACACGGCTATCCTTCGAAACACACATTTTATCCGAATTTTGTGATGCAGTTCTCCAACCAAACAATGTTTACAAAAACGAATATACTAGGGGCAAGTGTGGATAAAATGAATACATTGGTGAAACTATCATATAACACTTGATTGTAATAGGAGAAATTACTTGCAAAAATGTGTACATTAGTTAAAACTGCATATAAAATGTGTTTATTAGGAGAAATCCACACTAAAAAGCTGAAGAATTTTCATGAGGATTAAATAAAAGGGCAAAATGCTGCAGAAATGTGAAAAACTGAACTTAAGACCAGAAAACTGAGTGAACCAAAACTGACAGATCCTTCCATCCCTATTTTCATGTGACCTGGAATCATACGCAGAGCTTGGAAAAGTTACTTTTTAGAACTACAACTCCCATCAGCCCAATCCAGTGGCCATGCTGGCTGGGGCTGATGGGAGTTGTAGTTCAAAAAAGTAACTTTTCCAAGCTCTTGAGGTTTTGGATCACATGGAAGCCTTCCTGTGTACAGCTGTATACACAAAGGCTACCTCGCTAAAGAGAACTGCACTCTTCATGTGAAGGCTAGGGGGCAGGGCTACTCTGTGCATCTCTCTGCTCCACACTCTTAACATTGGGTGACACAGGAGCATTAACACCAGCGTAAGGCTATGAAATTGAGTGAAGGAGACTTAACCTGAGCCTAGGATGACTGAGACATGTGGCTGCTTTGATTATAAAATAAACCTTGGTTGGACTTGTTATGCCAGACAAGGGAATACAATAGCTTTCCAAAACTCTAACCTAGCTGAGATTTTTTGTTTTAGGTACCAATATGTAAGAGGGCAGAGGAAGTGGGAAAAGAGAAGAGAGGAAGGACAGTTCTCTTCACTATCCATGCACTGGAATTATTCTATAAATTATATTTTTTGTGGGAGGAGGAGTTTTGCTGTTTTAACCTTATCTGAAGTGTGAGCATTTTCCAAGTTTGGACGGCTTGTTTTCCACAGCTCCCTCCCTATGAAGTTTTATTTTGCATGAGCCATCATCATCATTTTTATTGTATTTATTTATTTATTTTAATTTATATACTGCCCTAAGCCAAAAAGGCTCTCTGGGCGGTGTACATAAAAGATAAAACAAGCAAAATATATAAATACAGTAAATATAACAGAATCAAAAGTCAAAACAACAAACAACAACACTCATGGCACTCTTTGATGGAATGTAGAGGTATTTTGATGAGAGGCTTAAACAGATAACCTTTAGAATTTTCCTCTATGGCACAAGCATCTATTTTTACAGAAACATAAATAGGAAAACAGAATGTAGAGTGCTAGATACTTTTACCATACAGGGATCTTCAGTGGTACTCTTTTTAATTAGATCTTTGTTCCACATCCTAATTAGGCAAGTATTATCTTAATTCCACAGTCCTGCCACTCATCAACCTCTCCCTTCCAACAAAATCATTTCTGGCTCTTGAATTTACAAAGTCACCATCTCAAGTTTTTTTTGCAAAAAAAGAGGAAAGTCTGCATTTCTTTTTCCAGTATAATTGCCTACAAAAAAGCTTAATCTGGCTTTATATTTAGCATATACATGATGAACTCAGTCTCTCCTTCTGTACTTTGCAAGCACCCACCTCCACAATAAACTTTAAAGAATTCCAAACAAGGCCACCAGGAGAGGGGTATAGGGAGTACATCTGTATGGGGTCAGAGCCAGCTGGGCAGAGGGAAGACTCCAAGCTTCCATTTAAAAAAGTATGTAGCCTGTGTAGAACAAATGTTATGAAGCAATAATCTGCAGGCTTGAATCTGCTCCCACTGTTCATTGTTTTTAGCCAGTGTTTTTAGTTATAACTCTGACTGAGGGATGCTATGGAATTATTCTAGAGTTATACACAAAAACAGAAGACCCCAAAATGGCTTCATCCAAATCCCCTCTGTGCATGGCTGCCAAAGAAAAAGACATCAGGAGATACGATTGCACCTCTTCCATATCGTGTAACTTCTTAAATATCTGACTACATAATGGCTGTGTTCAGGGCCGGCCCCAGGCATGCCAGGGCCCTTGGGCATCAGCTTTCCCCAGGCCCGTGTGTGTGTGTGTGTGTGTGTGTGTGTGCACGTGCGTGCAGCTCCCCCACACCCACCCACCTACCTGTTGCCTGTCTTTTAGCATTGCCATTAACCAAGATGGTGGCCACATTTTCCCTAAGGGGATGAAGCCTCCGCCGCCATCTTGATTGATGGAACACATGTGTGCTACGCATGCGCATCTCTGCCATCAACCAAGATGGTGGCAGAGGTTTCAGCACCTTAGGGGAACCTTGGCCGCCATCTTCATTAAGGGCAATGCTAAAAGGCAGGAGACAGGTAGGTAGGGCAAGGGAATGGTGGGCAGCCTGAAGCTCCTGCGCTGCGATCCACGGCTGCTGCCGCGGATAGCAGAAGGTGACCGGAGGGGCCCCTCAGGGGCCCCTGTAGCTCCAGGGGCCCTCGGGCCAGTGCCCCACCTGGCCGCCCTTTAGAACCGGCCCTGGCTGTGTTGAGCTGTAATGCTAAATAATGGTTTACTATATGAGAATGAACCTATTCTACCCCCGGGCTTATGTGCTCCCCTTTCATCTGGAGAAGCTGCAAGGAGATTGGAAGCATTTGTTTCCATATTAGATTACTCCAGTTTAGTGGGTTGTCCAAACCCTAAACTGTGGTTAATTTTTAAATTATGTCCGTTGACATTAGTGTACAGACAAGTAATTACATGTACATAGAATCATAGAATAGTAGAGTTGGAAGGGTCCTATAAGCCCATGCTTATAGGGGTCCAACCCCCTGCGCAATGCAGGAATCCAAATCAAAGCATTCCCGACAGATGGCTGTCCAGCTGCCTCTTGAATGCCTCCAGTGTGGGAGAGCCCACTACCTCTATAGGTAATTGATTCCATTGTCATATGGCTCTAACAGCTAGGAAGTTTTTCCTGATGTCCAGTTGAAATCTGGCTTCCTGCAACTTGAGCCCATTATTCTGTGTCCTGCACTCTGGGATGACCAAGAAAAGATCCCAGCCCTCCTCTATGTGACAACCTTTCATGTACTTGAAGAGTGCTATCGTATCTCCCCTCAGTCTTCTCTTCTCCAGGCTAAACATGCCCAATTCTTTCAGGCTGTCCTCATAGGGCTTTGTTTCCAGTCCCCTGATCATCCTTGTTGCCCTCCTCTGAACCTGTTCCAGTTTGTCTGCATCCTTCTTGAAGTGCGGAGACCAGAACTGGACGCAGTATACAAGATGAGGCCTAACCAGTGCTGAATACTTCACGCAATTTGGAAACTATACTTCTGTTAATGCAGCGTAATATAGCATTTGCCTTTTTTGCAGCCACATCACACTGTTGGCTCATATTCAGCTTGTGATCAACAATTCCAAGATCCTTCTCACATGTCGTATTGCTGAGCCGAGTATCCTCCATCTTTTATTGTGCATTTGGTTTCTTTTTCCTAAGTGTAGAACTTTGCATTTATCCCTGTTGAATTTCATTCTGTTGTTTTCAGCCCAATGCTCCAGCCTATCAAGGTCCCTTTGAATTTTGTTTCTGTCTTCCATGGTATTAGCTATGCCCCCCAAGTTTGTATCATTTGCAAATTTGATAAACATGCTCTGTACCTCCTCATCCAAGTTGTTAATAAAAATGTTGAAGAGCACTGGGCCCAGGACGGAACCCTGTGGTACCCCACTCGTTACTTCCGCCCAGTTTGAGAAGGAACCATTGATAAGCACTCTTTGAGTACGATTCTGGAGCCAACTGTGGATCCACCTGATAGTTGTTCCATCCAGCCCACTTTTAGCTAGCTTGCTAATCAGAATCTCATGGGGCACTTTGTCAAAAGCTTTGCTGAAGTCGGGGTATATTATGTCCACAGCATTTCCCACAGTCTACAAGGGACGTTACCCGGTCAAAAAATGAGATAAGATTAGTTTGGCAGGATTTATTCGTTATAAATCCATGTTGGCTCTTAGTAATCACTGCATTGTTTTCAAGGTGCTTACAGATTGACTGCTTTATCATCTGCTCCAGAATTTTTCCCAGGGATTGATGTTAGGCTGACGGGTCTGTAGTTCCCTGGTTCCTCCTTTTTGCCTTTTTTGAAGATAGGGACAACATTAGCTCTCCTCCAGTCATCCGGCACTTCACCAGTCCTCCATGATTTTGCAAAGATTATAGAGAGCAGTTCTGAGAGTTCTTCAGCCAGTTCCTTCAATACTCTAGGATGCAGTTTATCGGGCCCTACGATTTGAACTCATTCAAAGTGATTAGGTATTCCTTGACCGTTTGTCTATCAATCTCAAGCTCCAATCCTGCCCCTTCTACTTCATGTTTCCCGGGAGGGTCACAGATCCTTTTTTGGGAGAAGACTGAGCCAAAGTAGGAATTGAGCACTTCTGCCTTTTCTTTGTCATCTGTTATCATTTTGCCTTTCTCATTGAGTAGCTGTGTCACAATTTCTTTTCTCTGTCTTTTACTATGGACATACCTGAACAAAGCTTTCTTGTTGCTTTTAGCATCCCTCACTAACCTCAGCTCATTCTCAGCTTTAGCCTTCCTGACACCATCCCTGCAATTCCGTGATACCTGCCTGTACTCTTCCTTTGTGGCCTGCCCTTCTTTCCACTTCCTGTATGTGTCCTTTTTTGTTTTCAGGTCATCTCTAAGCTTTTTGTGAAGCCTCATTGGCTTCTTCTGTTCCCCCCCTTTTTTTTTCCTTGTTGGAATTGCTTGCCATTGTGCTTTTAGAATTTCCTTTTTTAGAAACTTCCACCCATCTTGGACTCCTTTTTTCATTAGGGTTGCTTGCCATGGAACCTTACTTACAATTGTTCTGAGTTTATTAAAATCAGCTTTCCTGAAGTCCAGGGTACACGTATGGCTACTCTCAGCTTTTGCTTCTGTTAAAATCAAGAATTCAAGTATGGTGTGGTCACTTTCTCCCAGAGTTCCCGTAACTGCCACTTCATCCACCAAATCATCTCTATTGGTTAGAATCAAGTCCAGGATAGCTGATCCTCTGGTTGCTTCCTTCACTTTCTGTAGGAGAAAGTTATCTCCAACACAAATCAGAAATTTCTTGGAGGGGCCGTGTTTGGCAGAATTTGTCTCCCAACAGATATCGGGATAATTGAAATCCCCCATTACTACTACATCATGCCTCCTCAAAACATTGGCAATTTGCTTTTCAAAAGTTACATTCTCGTCTTGTCCTTGATTGGGTGGTCGGTAATAGACTCCAAGCACCACATTCCTTTTATTATTTGCCCCATTAATTTTAATCCAGATACTCTCAGTGGAGCTACCAGCTCATCTTCCTGTATTTCTGTGCAGGGATATATATTTTTAACATATAGTGCGACTCCACCTCCGTTTTTATTCCTTCTGTTCTTTTTGAACAAGTTATATCCTTCCATTGCTACATTCCAGTCATGGGAGTCATCCCACCAAGTTTCAGTTATACCTATCAAGTCATAATTGCCCTCCTGCATTAAGAGTTCAAGTTCGTCCTGCTTGTTTCCCATGATATGTGCATTAGTATACAAGCATCGAAGACCATATGATTTATGGCTTGGCTTCCTTACTACATTTTTCTGAGGACTGTCACTGATCCCTATTACAGCCGATCTCTCTGTTCCCATTACTGTGCACAAGCCTTCATCAGTCGTTACCACCAAGTTTACGTCGCCCTCCCCCTTAGGATTCAGTTTAAAGCCCTCCTGATGAACCTCTCCATGCTGTGGCCAAACACAGTCTTCCCAGTCCTTGTGAGATGCAACCCATCACTTGCCAGCAGTCCATCTTCCAGGAAGCATATCCCGTGGTCCCAGAATCCAAATCTCTCGTGTCGGCACCACCTTCGTAGCCAGTCATTCACACTGAGTATTTTTCTTTCCCTTTCTACTCCTCTTCTAAGTACTGGAAGGATGGATGAAAAAACTATCTGGGCCCCAAAGTCCTTGGGTTTCCTTCCCTGAGCTTCAAAGTCTGATGTGATTTCTTCATAGCTCCATTTGGCAGTATCATTTGTTCCTACATGGATGAGGAGAAAGGGATACCTGTAGGTGGACTTGATGAGTGATGGCAACCCTTCCGTCACATCTCTAATCCATCCTCCTGGTAGACAGCATACCTGGCAAGTTTATGGATCTTCTTGGCATACTTGGGTTTCGATCCCACACAGTAGGGAGTCTCCCACTACTAGTACTCTTCTCTTCTTCTTGTTGTGGGGTGAGGTTTCATTGGCCCTGCTTGATTGAGCTTAAGCCTCTTGCTGGTTGTCACACGGGGTCCCCTGTAATTCTTCCACCATAGGCTGTCCTGCAGTCTCATCCTCGAGTGGTTGAAAGCGGTTCCATAGCTCCACTGGTGAAGGGTGTCTTCTAGCTCTTCTGCTCCTAACTGTCACCCTTTCCCATGGAGTTTCCTCCACTTCGTTGTTCCTCTGCAAAGCAGTCTCCTCTTCTGCTACCACATGCTGTTGCTCTTCCACCTCCACTTTTCTTTACTGTTGTTGTTCCAGTGTTCTCTCTAAGAACTCTTCATCTTCTCTTATAATTCTCAATGTGGCCACCTGCCGTTCTAGGCCTCTCACTTTTTCTTCCAACAGTGCCATGAGGTTGCACTTGTTGCATGTGTACACCATGTTGTTCTCAGGCAAGAAAACAAACATGGCACATACCTTGCAGGTCAAAACCACTGGAGTATCCTTCCCGTTCATACTCTCTTCTATCTTTTGTTTTTTTCTACTTGTTTTGGAGTGGCCTGTGCTTTGTCCTGTCCTACTACATGGTAAACTTGAGAGTCCCACTGGTATGTGGTGCGATGTACAAGGAGAATTAGTAATTTGGAGGTTTGGGGGTGTGTGTTTTTAGGGACCTCCCCTGTGGAACTCCTTTGTCAAACTCCTGTTTCGTCGCTCTGTTTGCTCACTCTCTGAAAGCTGACTTGCTTATATGTCCTCACCTGTAGACCAACTGAGACAGCTCCCTCTGCTCTGCTCTGCTCTGTTAGGAGTCAGGAAACAGAATGAAAGTCCCAGCACACACAGCTGCTGCTTGTTGCCCTCAGCAGTTCTCAGGCCACACCCTTAAGCCAATAGCTAACAAGCCACACCCCAATCAAGCTGCTATGGAGCCCTTCAGAGCACAAGGCTTCAGAGCCCTCTTGGCCTTTTTCCTTTCCTTGCTACAGCTTCTTTGTCAAACTCTTGTTTGCTCTCCCTGTTCGCTTGCTCTGTTCGCTCACTCTCTGAAAGCTGGCTTGCTTATATGTCCTCACCTATAGACTAACTGAGACAGCTCCCTCTGCTCTGTTAGGAGTCAGGAAGCATTAACACTAAGAAATCATTTATCGTACATTCTATGTTCTTGGTTAATTTTGATCTGTTAATATCGTAGTATATGACAGTTGTGTTTTCCTAGTATATCTTTAACCAAAGGAAAACCTTCCTTGCTTTTAAAGTAACAGTATGTGAGTATAACAGCTGGAAAAGCACTTGAATTGGGAATAAAAATGTTACAATTACTGAAGGATGTTCCGGTTTTCATCTGTAAAGGCCATGGAACAGGGAGAAGGGATTTACAATAGTAGCCAAGATCAGAAATCTGAAAATGAGACCAGTCACATAATGCCTGGGAGGTTCTCTCTTTGTAAATTTTAACAACCCTTAAATAGAGGGGCAATTTCTAGCATCAGGTAGCAACATACCTAAGCTTGCAGAATGCATACTGTATTTACTAGTACAATGTATATGCACTGTGTAAATTCAGAACAAATTACAAGCAAAATTTAAACTTTCAAAACTAAAAATTAGGTTAGACAAAGAGGTTTCTGCAAATGATAACAAGAGAATTATATGAAGAATGCAAGCTATAATAGAAAGGCTTCATTATTCATCTAAAACCAAAGGTAATAGCAATCTTATACAAATCTCCTGCAGTTCTTACAGTCTTAGCAACACAAAGCTGCACATATAACTGATGCATATGAAATTTAATTGAATGGCAGTTTTAGACACCTTGCCTCCCTTCCATTCTGAATAGAAAAGTGCAAAGAGCTTCTCTCTGGGAGTAAACACAGTAGTATAGGTGCCTGTTTTCCACTGATGGGGGCATGCCTGAACCATTTTGTGGTTCCATCTCTTTTTATGTTCTTGTAGATGTGGCAGCCATTTTGTTTCCAGCAACAAACACCATATCAGCCATTCTGTGACTGACACCCATAGCACTTTCTAAAAATTCCACGTGTTCAGTGGCCCAAAAAGGTTGGCGACCCCTGTTATATACTATATACCCCATATATACTGTATTCTTTGCTCACAGATAATTTGTTTATTTTGAAGCAACAGAACTGTTCTAAAGAATGCATGTTCATCACTCACTCTATTAGTAAAATGTGGATATAGCTGGAAAGATAGAGGTAATAGGTCCTTCCAGGCAGAGGGGACTTCAAGAAAACCTGACTTTAGCCTTAGAGAGGGAGTCATTGTACTTCAGCAATGGATACATTTGGGCATATATCCTCTGAAGCAACTCTATCCGCCCAGCTGAGATTCTTGCATCTGTGAGGGGGAGGGGATGTGCACCCTTAGGCATTCACAATGTTGCTCCCTGCCAAGAGTGATCCCCCCATCCACAGATGGCATGACTAGTCTAGAGGATACACCACACCTGCTGCATGCACTGCATCATATTGAATGTTTGCTCTCTTTGGTAAGAGACAGAACCATCATTATCTATGGTGACATTATGAGGAAAGATGGTTCCCTGGGAGCAAACAGCGGAGCAACATGGTATGAATGTCTCCCTTAACAGAGGCAAGCACAGAGAAGGAGGTGAGGACCCAGACACCTGCACTGGTGTAAGGACTGACTAGACTATGAGAGGTGTCTGGGGATGGAGATGGACATTTTTGAAATTAAATTGCTGTAAACAAACAGCTATAAATATGAGAGAGGAGATGCTTGCGAGCTGAGATGAACTGGTGCTACTATCAAGGGATTGTTTTGTGAAGAAGTATAAAGCTCAGTTATAAATAACTGTTGAAAAAGAAATGCAGGATATAAATATAAGGGAAAGGAAGAAATGAATACCTTGGGCATATTGACTTGCATGTTGTGGGGGTGGGGAGAGAGGCAGGGACCAACTGGCACCCTGTTCTTCCCTCACTCATATTATTACATTGGCTACCAGCTATCCTGTATCTGTGCAGGAAGATGTGACCACCAATGTCCTTTCTATTGGCTATCTGGGACCCACTGCCATTTGACCCCTGCCCTCCCAGAACAAAAGCAAACCAGGCTATTCATTCTGTAGCTGGGAGAAGAAGAGTCATTGTCAGCTTATTTGTATGCCCCATTTCCTATAAATATATTGTGCTCAAAACAGTTCACATAAAATAAAGTAACAACAATCTAAATAAAATAACAATATGTATCACTAACAGTGACAGCCATAATACATAATACGAAAATGATCCTACCTTACAGTATAACAGCGTATATGTGTTACAATGAGGGAAATGCAGAAGGCCCCTTTGATTTGCTGGGTTTGATCCATTTATATGTTTTATACTTTTTGTGATAGCTGCCATGCATTTTTCTATTTAAAAAGAAAGATGAGGTATATATATGAAAAATAAAACAAATGCATGAGTATTACTTGGCAGAGCCTCTGCTTGTTGAAAGGCATCAAGCAAACAGGAAAGGGATGTGATGGAGACCAGTCCCCTTTCCTGCTGACTAAGCTAAAACAGAGCAACAAAATATTGTTATATTCAACCAAAAGTCATCAATCTTTGGGGCCAGTGGACACATCCAGAATTTGATAAAATACCATGAGCGCCCGTCACAAAATGGCTGCAGTGGGCATGTAGCATAACACAAAATGGCTGTTGCATCTAAACACCACACACACACACAAATCCCCAGGACCACAAAATGGTGCTGGTATGCCACCCCCATCAATGGGAAAAAGTTACCTACATCAGCCACCACCATGCTCACTCACGGAGAGAGCCTCTTCAGACCAGGAGGATGGGTGAGTGACTAGCCCTGGTGTCCAATGAAATGTGGGCATGCTTAAGAGGGCATGATCAATGTAGGAGAGGGCGAGCCAGTGCAAACAGGAACTGTGCAGGAAGAGCAAAGAGTCTCTCAAGGTAACCTCCCTGGTAGATATCTCAGCTTCAGGAAAGCTTTTGACAAAGTGCCCCATGATATTCTGATTAGCCTGCTACCTAAATGTGGGCTGGATGGACCAACTATCAGGTGGATCCACAGTTGGCTACAGAATCGTACTCAGAGTGTTTATCAATGGTTCCTTCTCAAATTGGGGGAAGAGAAAGAGCAGGACTCAGCCCTGGGCCCAGTGCTCTTCAACATTTTAATTAATGATTTGGAGGAGGAGATGGAGGGAATGCTTATCAGATTCGCAGACGATACAGAATTGGGAGGGATAGCTAATACCCTGGAACACAGAAACAAAATTCAAAGGGATCTTGATAGGCTGGAGCATTGGGATGAAAACAATGGAATGAAATTTTACAGGGATAAGTGCAAAGTTCTACACCTAGGAAAAAGAAACCAAATGAGCAGTTATCAGATGGGGGATACTTGGCTCAGAAATACTACTTGTGAGAAGGATCTTGGAACTGTTGATCATAAGCTGAATATGAGCTAACAGTGTGATGCAGCTGCGAAAAAGGTAAATGCTATTTTAGGATGGATTAACAAAAGTATAGTTTCCAAATCACATGATGTATTACTTCTTCTCAATTCGGTAGTGGTTAAGCCTCATTTTGACTACTGCATCCAGTTCTGGATACAGTACCGCACTTTAAGAAGGATGCAGGCAAACTGGAACAGGTTCAGAGGAGTGCAACAAGGATGATTAGGGGACTGGAAACAAAGCCCTATTATGAGAGACTGGGCATGTTTAGCCTTGAGAAGAGAAGACTAAGGTGGGATATGATAGCACTTTTCAAGTACTTGAAAGGTTGCTCCAAAGAGGAGGGCCAGGATCTGTTCTCAATTGTCGCAGAGTGCAGGACATGGAATAATGAGCTCAAATTGCAGAAAGCCAGATTTCAACTGAACATCAGAAAAAACGTCCTGACAGTTAGAGCGGTATGACAATGCAACCAATTACCTAGAGAGGTGGTGGGCTCTCCAACCCTGGAGGCATTCAAGAGGCAGCTGGACAGCCACCTGTCAGGTATGCTTTAATTTGGATTCCTGCATTGAGCAGGGGTTGGACTCAATGACCTAACAGACCCCTTCCAACTCTACTATTCTATGATTCTATGATTCATGCACTGTGTATTTTTGAGGGGGAAATTACTGAGACCTTTTGTGGTGGACCATGGGATGTACTGGCAGGCACACTGGCACCAGTATGGATGTTTCCAAAATTGACCTGCCCATAATGAAGATCTTAAAAATGGGTATTTCCTTGAATTTATCAACAGTTGTTTGGCATAACTGAGTTGAAATACTCTCCTTTCTTTGAAACGCTATAACTCCCTATCTTATTTTCACTTCCCCTCCAAATTTATTATCTTTTAACATGCTGTTTGCTTTCTTTTCCTGATGCTAAATAAATATGTTAATTAAAAAATTCCAATCCCTGAGGTACACCCTGGATACAATTTATAATTAACTTATTTATTTCTAAATTTGCAAATCAAACTCTCATACCAGTATCTGTGAATTTAAATCAACAGATTTTCAACATTGCCAAGAACTGTTTACATTCTTTCATTAGTTTTAAATCCATGTAGTAATCTTCATATCCAAGCACATTTGAGTTGCCCTTTTCCATGAAGACTGTACTAGGTAGGCTATCAAAAGAACGTAATGAACTCCAGACATCTATATCAGACAAAATACCTGCACACTCTTAATCGTTTTAAAATTAAGCTGCTTCATCAGTTATGCAAATCTCTTACATTTTACATCAGCAAACTAATGGACCATAACAAGTCTATGGGCTCTAATAAAATGGTAGGTAATTAGAGACATTCATAGAAATTGCAGCACAGATGTTTATCAAAAGTATTTTGACATTTTTAAACTGATTCTTGCATTTTAACACCCTTTCAACCATTGGGCATATAATAAATATTCTAGAGCTTCCACTTTTACAGTAAGCTAAAAACATTATAATGTGTAGAACATTTTTCCAAAAATCCACTCAGGGTGTGTCATGAACCCTTATATTTGGATGTAGTTCCACAGTGCTCCCAAAATGTCTGAGATCTGCAACCCCCTGCAGCTAATCAGAATAGGCAGCTATCCTGGGTTTCATTTTGGATACATATCCTCAGGTAAATACCCTTTTCACAATAGCAAAGAAGCCTGAACTGATAGTTCTTTTGTAATAGAAGTTCAGAAGCACTGGGAAGGTGGAACCAACCTCTAAACACATTTCTGATTGGTTTTGGAACCAACAGTGAGCGTGAAGCTGCATTTCTGATGGAAGTGGTACAGGTAGCCAATCTGTCTCCACTAAGAGCCAATTGCTTACTGGTTTCAGATTCTCATAAAGATGTGAAGCTTCACTCTCAGTCTCTTCATTCTTAGAGCAATCTAAACCAGGAGTCTAAGGATGCTCAGGACCTCTTTCCTGTAAGGAACTCTGCACATGCTCTAAAACCCAAGATTGTACACAAGCAAGTAAAATGTAGTTAAGGTAGACTGACTTCTATTTGCAAGTCTCTGTGGCAATTGTTGCCATCTATTTAAAGAAAGTTTGTACAGGAAAAGGGGTGGGAGAGACAGAAAAAAGCAAGGGCATTTGGCTTCACTGGGTTAAAAAGGAATTTTTCAGGACTCTTTCACTCAAACATTCCCCATGTGCTAGACTGCACAGTTATTACCTTACCCCCTTGTGTTCTAAGGATATTTTACAAGGTTTTGTTAAGGTTTGTATCCTCTGGGCTTTTAAAGTCAAATCCAAAGCTCTTTACTGCCTAATATTTCTAGAGCTGGGCTTAAGGAGAGAGATTCTTGTCAGTAGGGCTTAGAAGTCCCTCAAATATTCAGCTTAGCGGTTTTGTCCAGAGTTCAATGTGACTGGTGGAGCCTGTCAGGATTTGTTTCTGAGGAACCCTTGTAAAAAGAGGGTCTGCCTTCGGTAATGTTCCTCCTTGATCTGTCAGAGTGGAATCCTACAGCTGACCAAAGCCCAGCCGAGGACATAAATGTTACTCCACAGGAAGAGAGGGAGTCCTGTCAGCAAGATAACATTTATGCTGCTGAAGGACCCCCAGGTGGCATAGATGTCCTACTGGTGGTGGTGGTGATGGGGAACAGGGCAATGAAAGAAAACAGAAAGGAAATAAGGAAAAGTTGCCTTCCCCCCTAGGCTGTGGCAAGCCAGCAGGGCTTAGGAAATTGTGGTAGCTCCACCACAGAATCTCTCTCACACATGCACAATAGGATTGCTCTGCCAAAGTTTCAGAAAATGACTTCAGTCACAGCTGTTGACTATTTTGCTTCACAAAACAATAGAAATCCCTGGGTTTTTAAAAGGCTGAATCAAAATCAATAACAGGAAAGCACTTTGTAAGCCAAGTTCAGAACCTGAAAAATCACTGAACAAAACCTTAATTAAGTATAATTAAGGCAAGCTTCATAGACTTCCAGCTCAGTGACCTTCATGAAATTCCCTAATATGAGAGACTGTTTTTATTCCTCTTCCGTAGCATATATTAGAGGTGAATGAGGCTCAGTTGTATACGCAATGCATCATGTACTCCGGCCTTTAATTAATTTACCACAAGCATTTGAAACACAGGCATCTTCTCATAACAGATTTATGAAATAGAGCTTAACAACAACAAAATAAGTAATTCTTAGGCCTGCTATGTCATCTGTTGCAATTAATATTCACTGTAGTAGATTTCTCTGTTGGATAAATATTGTAGCACAGCACAAGATTTGCACTTCATTTGTTTTCATATTCAAATAAGGACAGGAACAGCAAGTGCCTTGACACAGACCTGCAAGCATTTGCTGACATACAAACAAGAAACATTCACTTTTTCAACACAGTTGTTCTATGACTGATGGATCTGTGTTTAAGAAGGACCCGTTTCCTGCTCCTAGACACTTTTTCAGATGTATCCTGCATGCTAGTCCATCTCTGGTTGTATATTGGACATAGGCCACATTCACACCACACATTTATCCCACTATTATTCCAAATTAAACTGTCATGGCTTTCCCAAAAGAATCCTGGGAAGTGTAGCTTGTGAAGGGTACTGAGAGTTGTTATTCTGCTCACAAAGCAGTTCCCAGAGTTCTCTAAGAAGAGGGATGGACTCTAGCAATTGTAGCTCTGTGAGGGGAATAAGTGAAAAAAGTGGATAAGAGAAAAATCAACTCATTTGAAATGTGGTGTTGGAGAAGAGCTTTGTGCATACCATGGACTGTGAAAAAGACAAATAATTGGATGTTAGAACAAATTAAACCAGAACTATAACTAGAAGCTAAAATGATGAAACTGAGGTTATTATACTTTGGACACATCATGAGAAGACATGATTCACTAGAAAAGACAATAATGTTGGGAAAAACACAAAGGAGTAGAAAAAGAGAAAGGCCAAACAAGAGATGGATTGATTCCATAACAGAAACCACAGACCTGAATATACAAGATCTGAACAGGATGGTTTATAATAGATGCTACTGGAGGTCACTGATTCATAGGGTCGTCATAAGTTGTAATCGACTTGAAGGCACATAACAGCAACTACGAGGGGAAGAGGGGTATCCTAACAAAGCCTTCAGGGCATGGCTCCAATCCTGGTTTCATGGGCACAGTTATTGATTTATAAGCTCATTACAACTGCGGACCTTTTCATATTTGAGGTTGCAATCATATACATGTTAATTTGGGTATAATCACCAGTGAACACAGTGGAACTTACCTCTCAATAAACATGCAAAAGATTGCATTTTAAATCTACCACACCTCCTCATTGGGTTAACCAATGTGTAATATGGTGGAGAGGTGGTGAAGTCTTCGTGGGTTGACCAGACTTGAAAAACTAGAACAAATCAGTAACTGTGAAAACAAATGTTGATTCTCCTTGATCTCTCAGTGGCTTTCGATACCATCGACCATGGTATCCTTCTGGGAAGACCGGCTCAGTTGGGAGTGGGAGGGACTGCATGGCGGTGGTTCCGCTCCTACTTGGTGGGTCGGCTGCAGAAGGTGGTGCTTGGGAACTATTGCTCTGTACCCTGAACTCTCCAGGATGGGGTTCCACAGGGGTCAGTTCTGTCCCCCATGCTGTTCAACATCTACATGAAACCGTTGGGTGCGGTCATCCAGAGCTTTGGAGTGCGTTGCCATCAGTATGCTGATGACACGCAGCTCTATTTCTCCTTTTCATCTTCTTCAGGTGGAGCTATCAATGTGCTGAACCAGTGCCTGGCTGTGACAATGGATTGGATGAGGGCTAATAAACTGAGGCTCAATCCAGACAAGACTGAGATGCTACTAGTGGGTGGTTCTTCTGACCGGATGGTGGATGTCCAACCTGTCCTGGATGCAGTTGCACTCCCCTGAAGCAGCAGGTTCGTAGCTTGGGGGTTCTCCTAGAACCATCTCTGTCACTCTGGTATCCTCCAAGTTAGATTACTGCAACATGCTCTACGTGGGGCTGCCTTTGAAGATGGTTCGGAAGCTGCAGCTTGTGCAAAATGCAGCGGCCAGATTGGTAACAGGGACCAGATGGTTCGAACATATAAAACCAATTCTGGCCCACTTGCATTGGCTGCCTGTACGTTTCCGAGCTTGATTCAAGGTGCTGGTTTTAACCTATAAAGCCTGACACGGCTTAGAACAACAATACCTGATGGAACGCCTCTTTTGACACAAACCCACCCATATACTATGCTCAACATGCAAGGCCCTCCTCTGGGTGCCTACTGCGAGGGAAGCTGGGAGTCTGGCAACAAGGGAGAGAGGGCCTTCTCAGTGGTGCCCCCCAAATTATGGAACGATGGTTTTGACAAGCTGCGCCTGGCGCCAACACTGTTATCCGTTGGGTGCCAGGTCAAGACTTTCCTTTTCTCCTGGGCATTTTAGCATGTGTTTTTAAATTTGTATATTTGTTTTTAATGTTTTTAATTGTTGTAAACCGCCCAGAGAGCTTCAGCTATGGGGCAGTATACAAATGCAATAAATAAATAAATAAATGTAAAATCCATTATGGAAAACAAAGCCATAATTTCTGTCTTACTCTCTTAACTGTGTAATTCTGAGCCAAAGTCAGTGGCACTTAACAAAGAAACTATAGATTGCCTAAATAATTCTTCCATCTATTAACACAAGCTTGGCTGTGGCAGCTTGGTAAAGAGAAGGGGGAAGGTATTTCCTCAGCTGGAAAGTCAAGAAAGAAGCTGGTGACTATTTGACAAATGGAAAATTTCTTTTGAAGGTAAGAAAAAGAAAGAAAGGCAGTGCGACATGCTTCTAACTAATTATTGAATAGCTGGTAAAAGAAGGCTTAAACAATAAGACTGTTGGATGGAACCTGCATTTTAGGAATGTAAACAGCATGGTTAAGCGCAGATGGAAAGCTCCATATTAAGTTCAAATGGAAAGTGAAACAAAAAAGTTAAATCTGAAATATACATTCAGGACCAAATCAAAGCTAGAAGGCACAGCCCTTGGACTTTGGGTAAGCTGCACTGTCAAGCTACAAAATAGATATATGGAATATTCATGGTAAATAGTTATAGCTATCACAGTAACATTTTACAAAAAGAAATCCAGCATTGTGTTTGTCACATAATCTTATTTTGTGCACAAGGGTAAAATAATTGATTGAATCAATGTAAAGAGTATTGCTTTTGTTTTCTTTTTAATGTATTTTTGTGTTAACGCCTTTGTAAGAACCACCTACATATCCAAACTAGAATGGACAACAGGTGCACAGATGCTCTTCACAGCCAGATGGCATATTCTTCAGGGGTAGCTGATGCATTAAATTGTAAAAAATATGTTTTGCTGTTGTTTTTGACAAACTGAAAACAAGTTATTTGAGGGGCCAAATTTTCCTTGGCGAATCTTCAGTCCTCGTGTTCCAAATGAAGCTTCAAAACTGTGTTTTCACTTTATTGAAAAAAAGATTGAGGGAAGGCACGGGAAGGGATATCTCACTGTGTGTTTTAAATGGTATTGAATGTAATTGAGTTGTACTAGCACAAATGCATAGCTCAATGTTTAATATTTTAAAAATCATGTCAAGAAGTGTGTCTTACATTCGTAAAGTGTTGGAAATTTCTATAACAGAACTGGGAAACCTCCTTCCCCACCTCACCCCACTCCACACATACAGTAGGAGAGAGAATAACCCTTGTTTAAGCTACCCTGAGGACCAAACTAGAAAGCAATGTGTCTTTGTATCTAATTTGCTGAGGTTTTTTAAAATGCAGATTGCATCAGCAGGGGGACTGATAATTAATAGGATAGGAATGCACAGAGCCGGAATTTAACTTCCACCCCCCCATGCTGTGGTCGTAAGGAAAATCCCTCTTCTGAATCTGTTTCAAGCAGGGGAACTTCCTCCCAATCAAATACTAGCTTCAGATGAGGGATTTTCCTTAATATCTAAGCAGGAAAAGAAAGGGTTAACTTTCTTCTCCGTACCTGCTCTGATCCCATTTATTTTTAGCATCCCACCCACCCCCAAGCTGATGCAATTCGCATTTTTAAAAAACTGCATGTTAAATGCAAAGACACATTTAATGTCACATCTAGTTTGGCCCTGAGATTGTTGGAGAAAGGGCAAGATAAAAATATTAGAACACAAATGAAATATTAAGCCTGCACGCAACATCTTTCTATATATACAGTTCTTGCTTCTTGACTAGCTGTATATCTTCAGTGAAATCACTGATTTGGAGAAAGGAAGACTGCAGCAGAGTGATGTCTCCCTTCAAGAAGACGTGCTGCTCTTACGTCACACTCCTGAAGGATGTTGACCATTAGCAGCCAGCAGCTGTATTCAGTTAGGGACAACCTTCCCCAACCTAGTGCCCTCCAGTTGTTTTGAACAACTCCCATCATCCCCGACCATTGACCATGTTGCCTGGAGTTAATGGAAGTTGGAGTCCAACAACATGTGGCGGACACCAGGTTGGGGAACGCTGATCTAAGAAGTACAGCAGCTAAGCAGTTAATCTATTTCACTACATGCCTGGCATTTATTCGGCGAGGTATCACTTGGACTTATTGTGCAGGGGCACTTCCAGTTCTTTCAGATGTAGAATCATA